>NC_060895.1:6955324-7660324 GCF_014805685.1 Silurus meridionalis | reverse complement strand
GGCACCTGAGCAAGCCCTTAACTCACTACTGCTCATTTAGTAAATGAGATCATTAAGAGTCGCTCGGGATAAACACTTCCAACAGGAAGTGGCTATATCTCGCTATCTTTGTCTCTCTATTTTCTCTATCTAATTGTCTCTGTGTCTCTTTTAGTAAATGTCTCTGTCTCACTGTATATGTCTCTCTCTTGCTGTCTCTCTATTTGTTTCTCACTTTTTCTAAAGCTGTGTCTGTGTCTTTTTGTCTTTGTCTCTGTCTTTCCTGCTTATTTACATGTCTAACAAAGTTTTAAGTTTTGAAGTAATGCCATTAGTGATCTATGATGAAAGACTTCCCTGGTTCGATTCTTAACTCTAGTTTCATATTGAACATTATAAGAAGTTTTTAAAAACAGAACAATGAAAGATCATTAAAATTGGTTGCTGGCAAATCATGGTATATCAGTGGTGCAGGTGTTGGAGATGTGATTCTTGTACCTGAGTCACTTCTCATAGACTTCAAGTTACTGAGAGAATGTACAGGAAGGAGAAGTTTTGACCCTCTACCATTATGATCTAAGAGAAAACACTGGTCTCCTAACTATAGAAAAGCCAAGAGTCCAATAAGCAAAGGCTTGTTTGCCTCTCCTGTGTTGGTGTAATGGTCAGTGAAGTGGTTGTTGCTATCTGAGTCACCCGGTTCAATTCCTACCCCTTAGCTTTCCTTTAAATTGTTTAAAAAGTTTTTAAATAGAAACAAAAAAGGTCCTAAAAATCAGGTTCTTGCAGGAAATCCTTTGGCTCAATTGGAAGCACTTTACCTCTGGGTTGAGAGGTTGCCGGTTTAAACCCCGGCCAGGGCTCAAATTTAGTAGTGTGGAAGGTTCCGGTAGCCGTAGTAAGGAAGGTGTCAGAAATGTCAGAAAAATTCTGCCAAAAACCTATCACCCTCACTTTTTCTGAGGCTGTGAAGCAGCCAGTATTCACAGCCTCTGTTTAAGGTCAACTCCTCATTGCTCACCAGACACTACTTTCCACACAGCTTAACCAGTGTGGGGACAAGCTAGATTCGAACCAGCAACCTCTGAGCTCAGAGGCAAGGCTTTTATCACAAAGCCATCAAGTCCCACATTGCACCTCCTTTTTTGGGGGGTTTATCGTTTGTTTCAGGCTTCAAAGCAAGAAATTCAGACCAGACAGAAACCAGGATTCGAACCCTGAACCCCACCAAGAGTGAAATACCAGTCTCAAACCACTGAACCATCGGGAAGGACCGGCTACGATGATTGTTTAGAGCAGGTCTATTCTTTCAAACCATCAACACAAGAATATAATGCTAAAGACAGACATAGGAAGCAAACCCATGACGTGACTAACAGGGACAAAGCAGGATTCGAACCCTGATTCACACCATTAGCAAGGCACCAGCATTAACTCATTGAACTATCAGGAGAGAAAGCAGGATTCAAACCATGATCCCCACCACCAGCAAGATACCAACCTTAACCCATTGAACCATTGGTAAGGACAGGCTAGGAAGATTATTTAGAGCAGGTCTATCTTTCTTTTCAACCCATTAAAAAGTAAAATATATCGCTAAAGAAAGATGTAGGAAGTGAATCCTGACTGGCAGACAGAAAGCAGGATTCGAACCCTGAACCCCACCAAAAGCAAGCAACCGGATTTAACCCACTGAACCATCAGGGAAGACAGGCCATGAAGGTTGTTTAGAGCAGGTCTATCTACCTTTAAACCATCAACACTAGAATATAAAGCTAAAGAAAGATTCAGGAAGCAGGAACATAACCTAGCAACTAGCAGGCAGAAAGCAGGATTCAAATCCTGATCCTCACCATCAGTGAGGCACCAGCCTTAACCCACTGAACCATGGAAGAGATCCAACTGGGGAGCATGTTTAGATGAGGCACAAGCCTTAAACCACTGGGTGACCACTGCTGAAAAGCATGTGCTTTTTGGAGGGTTCATACTTTGTTTTATGCCAGCGCAGTAAGAAAAAAAGCATGTAGGACTGGCTTTGAAATCTTATCACCAGCGTGGACTATATTAAGGACCATGTTCAGGCACAAGCCTTAACCCACTGAGCTACTACAGAAGTGTCTTTTTTTTTGGTGGAGTTATCTTTCATTAAAGACCAGTAAATCAATAAATTAATCCAACACAGAAAGGACAGAATTGAAATGTTTTCAGAGGGGACAAGGTCCAGATGTTTTATTTATCAACACAGCAACCAGGAATCAAACTCTCAAACTCATCCTTGTGGGGATACTGACATTAACCCACTAGGCCATCACATCCATCCATCCATCCACCCACCCATCCATCCATCCATCCATCCATCCATCCATCCATCCATCTATCTATCTATCTATCTATCTATCTATCTATCTATCTATCTATCTATCTATCTATCTATCTATCTATCTATCTATCTATCTATGATGTGAGGTCCAGTTAACAGCTAAAACAGGTAGCAGTAATAACTACTTATTACTTAAGTACATGTCAGAGCCAAAACTTCTTTACTTTCACTTAAGTAAAAAAGTTTAATCAGTACTTCAACTTTTACCCAAGTATTTAAAAACATGAGTATCTGTACTTCTACTTAAGGAAAGGATGTGTGTACTTTTGCCACCTCTGATATATACACAAGTATATATTAAGATATATGTCAGGATCTTCCAAACACGCGGCGTGCACTTCAGGTTTTGGGGCGATCTACCCGGTCGGCAGTTATCTTGCCCTTTTTCCCGCACCTCTCTGTATTTAAGGACACCAAAGACTTTAGCTCGGGGCTAGATTATCTTCCCGGCTCTTTAGCCCCTGAGATGATTCTTGTCGCTCTGTATCTGTACCTGTACCTGTTCCTGTTCCTGTTCCTGACCCCTCTTCTGCTCTGTTTTGGTTTTGACCTCTGGACTGGTTTTTGGTTTGTGTTTTGCTCTGCCCGGCATTGCTCAGTTTGCTGGTTTATGAATCTTGGACTGTTTTTGGCCTGTTTGCCTGTGTTTTAACACCGGACTTTTTATTGGACTGTGTTTTTGCCCTGCCCTATTGCTCAGTTACCTTTTGTCTGTATTAAAGCCTGTTTTCTCCATACCCCTGTGACCTCCTGCATTTGGGTCCTCCCTCCCAGTCTCCACTGACTTAGTCACCTGCAAGAGTTCTTGACAATATAATCTGGCTGTGCATCGTGTCCTGTGAGATCTCTGACAATATAGGTTTAGCCATATTCTTAGTACAATTTAGGCTTTAAGTTTTGTTGTATGAGCGGTTGGGAAATAAAAGGAAATGCAGACAAAGCTTTTAAAACATACACTGTTTATGAAAATTGTACAGCAAGTCCAGGAGTTTTAAAACCTGAACGATAAGGCCAATTAACACTCTTTTCAAACACAGCAAAGTTTTTATATGCAAGAATAATAAAATACAGAAGGGAAAATATATTCAATAATTGCAGTTCAAGTTTCAGTTTAGGTTATGATTGAATAAGCATTGCTGGAATAAAAGCAGGCTGGGTGATTTGATCTTTGTCTAAATTGTGAACAGTTTAAAGTAAATCATTTTCCAAAACTTGGTACCCTAACAGAACTCCTTCATTAATTCACGTTGCTTCAAAAAGAGCTGTCCAAACCAAACACGCACACATTTCACAATTCCTTTACCCAAAAGAAATTACAATGTTATTAACATGTATTGAAAAGAACACAAGAACTCTGAAACTGTTATATTTCTGGTGGATAAATCCAGGTTTGTCTGAACAGCTGCCAGCTGTCAAGTTAAATGGCTGCTCATCTTTGCCAGCTGATGTGGGGTGTCATCTTGATGGTATTATCAATAAATAATAAAGTGGATGGGTAAAAAGAGGACACATGAAATTGGCATTTTTTGATATAGGTTGGGAATTTTAATATATACTGTATATAGTGGTTTTCCAGCAATATATGGTTCCCAATCTGCTACCACAAAGTTAAAGGCATGCAATTGTATAAGTTGCCTTCAGATACACTAGCATTAAATCTTTTCTCCACTTGAGCTAGAAGACCCAAACCTGTTCCAACATGACAATGCCCCCTGTGCTTAATGCAAGCTCCATGGTTTACATGAGCTTGAGTGGCTATAGAGCTCTAAACCCCAACCCTATTAAAAACCTTAGGAACCCCAGCTGTCCTCACCTCACCTGACTTTACTAACACCATTCTGGCTGAATAAGCACAAATCTCCACAAACACAATTCAAAATCTAGTTGAACCCCTTCCCAGGAAAATGAAGTTTATTATAACAGCATTCGGGGACTAAATGTAAACTGGTATATTTATAAAGCATGTACGAATTAATTGGTCAGGTGTTCACATATGTTTTTTCCATGTTGTGTAAATGAAACAGCAAGCCATCAGATATGCTTAATTTACACCGGTTGTGTTTAAAAAAACAAAAAAACATGTGCATGTTCAATTAGGTTGCAATAGTGACAGATTTCTTAGTCAAGAACAATGCCAGACATAAACTTGTACATGCAATTGCATTACTTGCAGCTACACCTGTGTGTCCTAATTTAATCTAGTTATTGAATGAACATGCAAGGTCAGTCACTGTTGACTTTGCTGTAATCACCACCATGTTGAATCAAAATGGTCGTTTGGATTAGTGCCATGTTTCTCCCCAATGTATTAGTAGTTAATTCAAATGTCAATAATCGCAATCATGTATGGAGAGTATAATGGAGAGTATGATAGAAAAAAGGCAATTTATATTCTCAAATATGTCCCATCTATCATTTAAATGCCATTGGAAATAGATTCATGCTATATGCAATATTCATAATCCAGCTATTTGTATGCAATCTAAGACCTGTTGTGCAATGTCATAGCAACGAATAGTGCAATTTCCATTTGTTCCACATGCAGCAAGGTCATAATGCATTAAAGTAGGCTTGCTTGTGGTTTGCAGATTGACAGCTTGGTATATGCATATCCTCAATATCCAATACATAACAGCAGACAGACTGTTTTACATTTCCAGTAGCTGCTCCCTTAACCACTATGATATATGATATGCCTGTATGGATAATATATGATATATGAATTGCTAGGAAGTTGTACAAACTGGCTATTAGCACTACAGTTTTATGTATTAATTTATTCACAGATCTTAAGGAAAATCTTTATCCTAAGTGGAGCATGCTGATTATGAAGCTAATCATGGGAATGCATGGTGCAAAGCACCTTTAGACATTTTAAACAAGCATTAAATAGGCCTTAATGATATTTGTGGCATACAGTTTGCCTGCATTTTGAGCAGATGAAGCAAACTTTTTTTTTTCAATAAAATGGGTGTTACTATGCCATAAAACAGAACCTTGAAAGACCAAAGATCTAATAAGAGTGCAGCTAATGTGGCAGTGAATTGTCTGCTTCAGAGTTTTAAGTGAGACATGTAGCAAAGGTATACTTGACTTTCTGCTTGGTTCTTGCAAGACAAAGCACCAAATAATTAATGAATATTATGCAAATCTTGCCTAGATGGGAGAAATTGTATTTTGCATGCATCTTAGTTAAAATGGCTTTATCTATAATGATAGATTGTGCTGAACAGGGCATATCTGTTGGTTATGGATATATATAGCTTGTAAAATCACAGAGCAAGTTTTATCTGAAAAAAATAGACGAAGAAGATTTCAGCAATTTATGTACATTTCATTCTTGTGTTTATAAAAAAATAAATAAATAAATACACATCCTGGGCTCCTAATTTAAACCATTTTTTCTTTATTTCCTAATAACATTCAACAGCTTCCAGGCCCCATGTCTTTACAAGGTCAGTTTTTGGTGACAGACAGGTGTGACAGACACCTACCTGAGTGTCTAACTGACCTTGCAAATATGACTCCCTGTTGAAACAATCTGTCTCCTGACAACCAGCAGAGTTGTCACATGTTTTGTGTGTTCATAAATAAAAGCAATGATGTGTCTATTAAATTCTTTTAAGTGTAAATTACACATGGAACAATGCAGTCCTAAATGTCCCTCAGAACAAAGCCTGAATGTGCAGGTAATGAGGTCTAAGGATTAATCTATTAACAGTAATTTAGAAGAATGCCTCAAGTCCCAGGTTAATATAAATTATGCATATATGCATTGTGGTGGGATTTCCTGGCTAAATAACCTGCTCTGAATGACATATATATGTTGTATAAAACAAAGATCATTCAGGCAAACAGAGAGAAAGGAAATCGTGACAATGAGCATTACAGCTGTGTTGCACTAGCCCTTTAATTTAGAGTGTGTTGAAGAACTCCATGCTGGGATAGAGTGTTGATTAAATGACAGTGGAGGTGAATTGCAATTTGATGTGAGCCCAGTAAGTGATAAATGCTCAGTAAGGGTGAGGTAAAGGAGAGCTTTGATAGCAAGGGATAAATAAGTTTAAATGTGAATGAAAAGGTGAAAAGGTCAAAAAAATTATTCAAACCAAATTTGCTTAAACTATGCTTTGGTTTAGCTACCCTGATTATGTACAGTATATACATTTTTTTTTGTTTAAACATTTTATTTCCTAACATCATTTTGATTCGATTCCCTATCATAAATAAATGTCTGCATGTCTATACAATGATCATCAAGGCCATCTAAAAAAAGCCAATTTCATCTGTATAGCAGTAGCAGGCTGACTAATGCAATGCAATTCATTTATTTTTGTATCTTTAAAAGCATTTTTGCTTAACAAATTCTCTTCAATTATCCAGCCCTCATAGAAATGGATTTTATTTTGGCCATAGAATTGTTCAGCATGCTTGACGATGGCAAACACACACACACACACACACACACACACACACACACACACAATTTTGATCACTAATTAACTGTAACTACATATGCAGTAGGAACGACAGGCTGGTGTAAGGTGGAGGTTGGATTGCATCAAGGATCGGCTCTAAACCCTTTCCTGTTTGCAGTGGTGATGGTTGATGGACGAGGTCAGACAGGAGTCTCCGTGGACTATGATGTTTGCGGATGATATTGTGATTTGTGGTGAGAGTAGGGAACAGGTTGAGAAGAGCCTGGAGAGGTGAAGGTACGTGCTGGAGAGAAGGGGAATGGAAGTCAGTAGGAGTAAGACAGAGTACATGTGTGTGAATAAAAGAAAGGGCAGTGGAGTGGTGCGGTTGCAGAGAAAAGAGGTGCTGAAGGTGGATGAGTTTAGGTTCCTAGGGTCAACAGTGCAAAGTAATGAAGAGTGTGTTAGAGAAGAAAAGAGTGCAGGCAGGGTGGAGTGGGTGAAGAAGAATAGCAGGAGTGATTTGTGATAGAAGGGTATCTGTTAGACTCTAACAACAAAGCAGGTCTATAATTTTTCCGTTTTACTCTAACTGTTAAAAAGGAAAGTTTATAGGACTGTGGTAAAACCTGCTATGTTGTATGGTTTAGAGACAGTGGCATTGAGTAAAAGACAGGAGGCGGAGCTGGAGGTAACATTTGAAATTTTTATTGGGACAAAGTGAGAGACACCCGATTTAAATAGTTTAGAGAGGAGGGGCAAGGGTTATATAGGTAGGAGAATGCTGAGAATGGAAAAGGGAAGAAGAAAAAGGAAAAGAGGAAGGCCAGAAAGGAGGTTTATGGATGTGGTGAGGAAGGACATGCAGGTAGTTAGTTAGGTAGTTAGGACAAGAGGCAGATGTAGAGGACACAGTGGTATGGAGACAGATGATCCGTTTTGGTGACCCCTAATGGGAGTAGCCGAAAGAAGAAGAAGAATATATAACTGTAACTACATACAGTGGGGGAAATAAGTATTCAACAAGTCAACTTTTTTTTTTTTTTATAAACACACTTCTGATTCAGCAATTCACATAAAATGTTGACCCGATATTGGTATTAACTGAAGTTATCTATACAAATAAAGAAATCATAATATCATAATCTACTAAAAATATTTAATAATATGGATTGACATTGGAAAGAAAATTTGCTCTACCTCCAAAAAAATTACATGTTGTTTGATAAAAAAACAGCTTACCCACCACTGAATACAAGTATATCTCATAATAGGTAAAGTGCAAAGAGCTCTACCAAGACCTTCTCAACAATATGGTTGGGCTATACAACAATGGCACAATATTCCGATGGAGCAACATCAGAGCATTGATCTACAAGTGAAAGACACATCACCATCAACCGGCCATGCACATGATCTTGCACAATTTCTGTTTAGGAAGTCGGAAGAGTAGCCCAAAAGCCAAGGACTGTTTGGAAAGATATCCAGAAAGGCTTAGAGTCAGAAGTTAAAGCTGACACATGTAAAATGCACTCCACTGCAATAGCCTCTATGTACACCAGTGGTGGGCCATAAGGGCCAGCAAAGCCTTCTCTGCTGGCCTAAACACTATCAGAAGTACTGACCTACATTTACAACCTAAATTCTAATATTTGTTTAATGAAATTGTATTAATTTACTCCCAACAGTCTATTCTCTTCATTTTGTAGCATTTCTCTTGGCTGCACTGCTTCCAGTACGTGTATGTGGATGCTAGATTTTTTGTCCAATCAGATTGCTGGCCCTTTTACCTTAGAGAATATTAGCAATGGGTTTCTTTAACCAATCAGATTTCAAATTAGCCTCACAGGGCCAGATAGCTGGCGCAGAATATCTTCTGCATTTCTTTATCCTCTGCTGTTAATCAGAAGAAAACTGTTACAGCCAAGTTTGACTGGCAAAACACATCTGTAAAGCTCTGAACACATTAATACATATATCTGTTAGAGTTTTTTATGCCTACGGAGGAAGAGAAATTCATTTGGTCTTGGACAAACTTAAAAAAATCCATTCTATTTTCAAGAAGAGCTAGACATTGTGAGGAGGTCGGCCAACCCCGAAGCTAGCTAGCTTGTCTGGGAAATGGTTTGTTCGCCACTTCCATACCAGTGAATATGAGTGGCACCACTGGATTACAGCCTCTGAGGAGCGGTGTAAATTATGAGTTTGCATATCTGGTGAGTATGTCGTATTTTATTGACATTTTAATGTTTTTGTCATGTTATTAAACAAATATTGGTTCTAAACTGCTCCAGATAATGTAGGTGGCACAGTTGTGGTTGTAGTGTAGAGGTTTGGAGCTTGATTTAGTAAAATGGTATTTACCCTCCATATGCAAAATGGCTCTCTCTCTCTCTCTGTAATGCAATGTGTTGTTATATTGTGTTTTTGTAAAGTATTGACGATTTCTATAATTGCGACATAATAGTGGTGGTATTAAGAGGTGGATTAAGTCAGGTAAGTCCCCACTGAAGGCCCAGGTACCAAATGCACGGCCCGCCACTGATGTACACTCTCCCCAAAAGGCTTCATTATTAAAGGCATTTTGAAATTTGCTACACAACAACTGGAAAAGACTGTAAATTACTGGGAGATTGTAGCCCGGTCCAACAAGACAAAAATACAACTTTTTGGCAATAATACCACATGCCATGTTTGGAAAAGAAATGGCTCTGCACATAATTCTAAAAATAGCATACAAACAGTGATGTTTGGAGGTGGAAGCATCATGGTAAGGGCCTGTTTATTACCTCATGGTACTGTCAGAATCCATATTATTGAAGGGAAGATAAATGGAGATATATACTGGGAGAATTTTGAGATGAATTTGTTGCCATCCACCGGAATGATGAGCATGAGATGCAGCTGAACCTTCCAGCATGACAATGATTCAAAACATACTGCAAAGGATAGGAAAAAAATAAAGTTGTTGGAATGGCCCAGTCAATCACCAGACTTCAAACCAATAGCGCATTTAGAGAAGGAACTGAAGCTTCACAAGAGGGTTTTTCTGGAATATTTAAAATTTAAAAACTGTTAAAATAAATGGACCAAAAACCCACCTAAGCACTTTAAGCAATTAGTCGCTTTATACAAAAATGGTCTTGAATCTGTAAATGCAAACAAAGGCTCTGTCAGCAAATCTTAAATACAATTTCAGTTAACAAGTTCAACAATTTCAACTTGCATCATTCAACTTTATTTTTCCCTTGAAATATTATGATTCCTTAAGTTAATACCTATGTATGGCCAGAATTTTATGTGAATTGTGTATTTTGTTTTTCATTTGAACAAAGGTGATGTGATGAATACTCATTTCTTTGAGCTCCCATTCATGTTCATTCAACTGTTCGTGCAATGTCTCAAATGTATTACTCAAAAACAGCATTTTTAATTACTGTGACTATGAAGTAAATTTTAGTTTAGGTATGCAGTATTTCTGCATTTAGAATACCAGCTTTTGATGTTCAGTATGAAAGAAAATGCTTCATATTATATATCAAATAATTAAATCTGATATATACCAGATAGGGATGAAAATGGAATAATTTGATAAATTTTTGTTTTACTGAGTAGTCCGAATAAGAGAAAGATTTAAGACACATTATAATATTTAATTAGTAATGTGTGACTGTTATAATGTAGACTCTGGAGACAGCATTGTGAATATCATTAAGGGTTCAAGAACTATCATATACATCCTTAACCAAACCTTTGGAGAGGACAATATTATTGTTCAGAAATAAAGAGAAATAAGATCAAATAATAAGATCAAATGTACCATTTACTCCAAAACAACTCAAGCCTCACACTCTCCAACCATGTTCCTCTTGAACTCGAGAGCCATAGAGCCTGTTTTTATGGGGGCTGTTGCCTCTCCATTAAAAGCCACTCTCGGCTCCCTATCAAGGAGGAGGGATAATTGGATTGTGGGAGGTGTGACAACAGATCTGTCTCTCTGTTGTGCACACAACATTTCTGTACTTTGTAAGCATTGAAAGCCAGAATGGTCCAAAAAGGAATCCAGAATATAGAAACAGAGGCATTCCTCGCAAAAGACATCTTATCTCAAGCACGAGGTGTGTTAAATCAGTACTTTGACTCTCTAAAACTGAAATTGGTGACCCCAGTAAATCATTACTGGTTTGTACAGTATGTGGGTGAGCTGAGATAAACAGATAAGATGCTAGATTATGATTGGATAAAATGCATGTAGCTGGTTATGAGTTGCATGGTAATATCTTAATATGAAATTTGTTTTTCTATAGTGTTACATGAATAATATGTGATCATGTGATCATAATTATTTAGGGGAGCAAAAGAAATGCATAAATCATGTAAAAAAAAAAGGAACATAAGCGAATCTTGTTTAAAATTCTAAAAAAAATGAATCACATGATTCAAGCGTAAAGAATAATTAAGTGTCTTTTCTGTATAACAAAATACTAGTGTAATTTCCATTTCTTCACAGATATGACCTGTTTTTTAGGCTTCTCTTTTTGATTAACATTTTTTCCTGGAGAAGGGGCAGCAGATGATGCAATCTGACAGCAATCTGAGCACAGAACTGATTTTCTCTACTGGGGCTCTATTTAAATTAAGCTAAATTATTGACTATGATGTTAACTTTTGCACATGCTTTTTTTCTGTCATTAGCACCAGCATAAATGCCAAAGCAAAGAATACAATACCTCTTACCTGAGTTTTAATGAGACATGTTCCAGCAGATTACTTTGTACAGAATTTCGCTCTAATTACAGGTAACTAATTACAGAGTCACTTTAAATATTGGGAGGAAGCAAAGACCTAATCCTCCAGCAGAATTTTGTAATGCCTTAGCACAGCAATTACAGGAGGCAAGTTTCATAACAAGAATAACCTTTTCTACAGAGAGCATGTTTTGAGCTCTGCTGCAGGCACAATCAAAAAGAAAAAAGAAAAACTTGCCGCAGAATTACAATTTGCTGAGGCATAAAAGCTGTAATTTGATTTATTATATGAGCTGCAAGTCAATTATGTGGTTAACAATTGATCAGGATCATGGTTATATTTAAAAGATACTTTTTGAGGCAATGAAAACTTATTTTTTTTCTAGTTTTCAAACCTGCCTTAAGATTTTTTTTCCCCTTAGGGTAATACATTTTCATAAATTAAATAATTTGATATGTTTATAACTTGGTATTTTCTATGTGTTTGTTTCATTGCACATTAGTTAAAAAAAACTAAACAAAACATGTACTATACCATTGGTGTTTGGTGTAACTTTTAGAAAACAAATAACGTTTTTATTTACTAATAGTGCACTCTCAGTGCCGGTCCCATGCCCAGATAAATGGGGAGCGTAAAAACGTGCCAAATTAAACGTGCGGAGGATCCACTGTGGCGACCCCTAATGGGAGAAGCCGAAAGAAAGATTGATTTACTAATATAATATATGGCCAAAGGTTTATAAATATTTGGGTATAACACACATAATGGGGTTGCTGATCATACATTCCTGATTTAGTCCCTAACTTCATCTGGTAGGGCTTTCAAGATTTGGAATATGGATGTAGGGATTTGTGCTCATTTACCCACAAAAGCATTAGTGAGGCACCAATGTTGGGCGAGGAGGCCTGGAGTGTAATCCCTAAGGTGTATAGTGTTAAGGGTTGAGTTCCCTTTCAGGAGCTCTAGCTGCATCAACAATGCTTTAGAAACGCTTTCTGGTTGTCCATGCTCTGAATCACGTGTGTAATCCGTCCAATGAAAAGCGCAAAGTCACGGGCAGGGTGACGTCATGACCAAGAAGCTATAAAAGCACATGGAGTGAAGCACTAGCTTCTGTTTGTTCATGAAGCGCTCTGTGTGTTTCTGTTCTAGGAAGAAAAGGTAAATTGTTATGAATGGATAGCAAGCAATCCTTCTGGCTGTGCATTCCTTCTTGCCTCCGCTTTATTGTGGGGGGGATATGCACAGTTTGTGTGTCGCTTGCATAAGAGCAGAGCATGCTCAGTCAACTTTCGAAGGAGCCCGCTGCTCACATTGCTGCCGCATGACCTCTTCATGGTTCTTGCCCCGCTTCCACTGAGGAGAAGCAGCGACAGCGGTCATTGTGTCTAATCTGGCAGAGGGTTTGAAGGCAGGCCTGTCCCTTTATTCTGTTTCACCTGCTAGATCCAGCGCTTTTTACTAGGGTTCGGAAGCATGCTTTTCGGCAGTTTCTTCCCCTGTGAGAAGAGCGCTGCATGAGAAGGGGGAGGGCATGGATGCCAGAGGATACCTCCCCACAGCCAGTTCAGCTCAAGGATCTGTAGGAGGTAGTGACTCAAGCTGTAGCCAAGCTGGATTTCACCTGGATTTCACCTGGATTTACACCTGAAGGTGTGCGGTTGTGGAACGATGCCCCGGGTGGAAGAGACACTCGCTGGCTATCTCTCCCCTATGTGCTGGTCCTGCCCACCAAGCCTCTGAGGATTACCTCAGCTTTGGTGGGCAAGGCTTATTCAGTGGAGGTATGGTTAATCTACCAGATAATTCATCTCCAGGTCAAGATTTTCAAATAACTTTTCATAAGTCTCTGCTCTCCCCTTCAGCCACTGCTCGCAACCTTGGGGTGACCATGGACAATCAACTGTCCTTCTTTCTCACATGTTGCTAATGTGGCTCATTCTTGTCAATTTCTTTTCTACAACATCAGAAGAATTCTGCCATTTCTGTCAACACAGGCTGCCGAGGTGCTTTGTTTCAGGTTTTTCTTATTTCGAGGCTTGACTACTGCATCTCTCTGCTGAAAGGTCTACCTCTGAATGCTATTTGTCCACTGCACATGATGCAAAATGCAGCTGCATGACTTGTGATTAACCTGCCCAAGTTCTCCCACAACACTTTACTGCTGTGCTCCCTCCACTGGCTTTCATTCGCTGCACGTATAAGATTCAAAACACGGATGTTTGCCTACAAGGCCAAAAATGCGCCAGCACCCTCTTACCTCAGAGATCTCATCACACCTCGCACTGCAACTGAGAACCTCCAGCACTGCTTGACTGGTACCATCTTCTCTCAGGATAAGAGGTAAGTATACTTTTAGGCTCTTCTCTGTTTTGGCACCGAGGTGGTGGAATGAACTTCCCCTAGATATCTGAACAGCGGAGTCCCTGGCTATTTTCAAGTATTGGGTGAAGACCCACCTCTTTCTTAACCACTTTAACACTTTCTAAGTTTGTTAAAAAACAAAAAACTCTCAACAGAGTTGTAGGTTGATATTTCTTAAGTTTGTAATCTAGTGTACCAGTGTAGATTTATTCATTGCTGAAGACACAAAGCACTTTTGTACATTGCTCTGGACAAGGGCGTCTGCTAAATCCTGCAAATGTAAATGTAAACAGTGCTGGCTGCCTGCACACCTTGGCTGTATTACAGGCTTATCAGGCCGACCTGCTGCAAAAGCTCGATAAAGGAATGCCTATGGGAAGCGACAGGGTTTAAGAGCTGCGTCCTGCAACAGACCTGGCTCTTAGGGCCACAAAGGAGATTGCTAGGGCCATTGACTGGTCTATGTCTGCCATGGTCTCCACGGAGAGATACCTGTAATGGATAGGTCCGAGGGATAGAGCCGTTCTGCTGAATGCCCCTGTGGTGCCGACTGGCTTGTTTGGTGAGGCCATAAACCCGGTCGTCGACTAGTTTCAGGTGGCCAAGACACAGTGGTTCCTCTCTTGCTGCACTCATGGGGCTGTTCAGCAGGAGCAGCCCCACGAGGGTACAGCTTAGCATACGGTGCCCGCCACTCCTTACCACCCTCAGCGGATTTGTTTGTTAACCCTGCCACGAAAAGTGCTTGAGGTCACAGCCATCTCCAGGGTATATCCCCTCAGCCTCCACCCAAGAATTTAGCAGATGGGTGCATGCCACCGCTCAGGAGGCCCCTAGAGCTGCACCAGGGCACAGTCCCAGATCTACGCACCAGAGGTCAGTCTTAAGAGACTGATCCCCTTAAAAGTCTATCTGGCAGCCTGGAAACGCCTGTCAGATGTTTCTCAGACTTAGACATGTGAAGAGATCCCAGGATCCTGTTACAGGGCCCCATGTTGGGGGCTCCTTGTTGTCACATAACGTTAACAATGGATGCATACCTCATTGATTGGGGGGCTGTCATGTGTGGCTGCTCTGCCTAAGTACTATGTAAAGGGCCCATCTCTTGTGGCACCTCAACTGCCTGGAGATGCTGGCCAAGCTTCAAACATTGAAGCATTTCCTTTTAGACCTAAGGGGCCATCATTTGCTGGTCCATACAGACAACACATCAGTGAATGGAGGCTCCACCAGGAAGTGGTGGAGCAAATATACCGAATATTTTACAGACCACAAGTGGACCTGTTTGCCACTCTAATGTAGCCTCGTGCTGGTAAACCTTCTCGAACACTCTCCCTAGGAAATTTCTCCCAGAAGGGACCTTTTTCCAGCAGGGGGCACTTTGCTTACCCCCACTGCAAGCTGTGGAGCCTGTGGCTCTGGCCCCTTAGAGGTCCTAGCCAATGGTCCCTTGGTCGAGGTTGTAGAGACCATTCTCCAATCCAGAACTCCCTCCACGAGGGGGTTGTATGCTGCAAAGTGGCACCTGTTCACTATATGGTGCATAGGTCACCACTTAGACCCAATTAATTGCCCAGATGGCCCAGTGCTAGGATTTCTCCAAGCACAGTTTGCCAAAAGGTCGTCTCATTCCACTCTAAAAGACATGTTTCCTAAAGGCCTTGTCTAAGCCTTCCTTCGAGCCCCTGTCCAAAGTGCCCTTGAGATTTTTGACAGACAAGACTGTTTTTCTACTGGCCATCTCCTTTCTAAAGAGGGTTGGGGACCTTTCCATGTGCCCCTCTGGTCTAAAGTTTACCCCAGGTGTGGCTAGTGCCTTCTCTACCCCTGCAACCAGCCATGCTCCATTCATTCTTCCCTCCTCCTTTTCAGGCCCCAGACCAGGAAATGCTTAACTGACTGTGTCCATTCCACAGAACGGAACTGTGGAGGAAGTCGGAGCAGCCCTTTGAGGAGAGGTCTTCCTGCAAACAAGCAGATGCTTAGCAGATGAAATGTGGATGCTACTTCATCCTCTATCCACTCCTTTTGGGGTTGGAGCTCACTCAACTTGGAGTGTGGCAGCCTCTAAGTCTTTGTTCTATGGAGTTTCCCTCTAGGACATCTGCAACACAGCGGGTTGGTCCATCCCGCTGACCTTTGACAGGTTTATAGCATTCAAGTCAAGAGTCTAGTGAAGAAGCTTTTATTGTTATTTCAACCATATATAGCTGATGCATTA
The DNA here is from genome assembly GCF_014805685.1 of Silurus meridionalis. Taxonomy (NCBI): domain Eukaryota; kingdom Metazoa; phylum Chordata; class Actinopteri; order Siluriformes; family Siluridae; genus Silurus; species Silurus meridionalis. The sequence continues at coordinate 7,644,213 of NC_060895.1, read as the reverse complement.
CACAGTGAAATGAAACAATGTTCCTCCTGAACCCTGGTGCTACATACAACAACAATCACAGAAAACACATGGCTAAGGACTAGTGTCCTCGCCACATAAAGTGCATCGTGTGCAACCTGGTTCAAACAGTGCAAGACAACACAAAACAGTGCAAGTCAACACAAGACAGTGTAAGACAAATACACAAAACACAAAATACAAAATAGCGCCGCCAGTAAACCTGTTGTATATTGCACACTGCGGTGTGTAAAAGACGTAAAGTGAACATTGTAAGTAACAAAAAATGTAAACAAAATGTTGAGTAAAAGAGCAATAGCAGCAATCCAAAATCACAGTTGGACTCCAATTAAGTTGTAAAAACATCTCAAGGATGATCAGTGGAAACAGGATGCACCTCTCATGGTAAAGGATGTGAATACTTATGTACATTGACTTTTTTAAAATTTTATTAATTTGCTAAGATTTCAAACACACTTCTTTCACATTGACATGATGGGGTATTGTTTGTAGAATTTTGAGAAAAATAATGAATTTAATCCATATGTCCCATTCGTTCTATGTGACTTTGCCATTTAATGTTTTTGTGACTTTTCTGTAAGAGGTGTGTATGACTGAGGACTATATCTTGTTTCTGCAATTTATTAAAATATACTGTAAGTAAAAAAAAACCTTATCAAAATCTTCTATTATTGTTTAATCATGATAAATTTCTTCTCCCAAGCCTTCAGAAAGTAACTGCAGAAAGCCAGCTGCAGCAGGAGACCAAGTGAAAGATGATAGATTTTATGCTTTATGTAGAATTTGCATTTTGCTCATTTTGTTGATGCTTTATCAAAATGAATATACAACTGAGATAAAGTACAAATAAATATATGACAGTTAAGGGTTTTAGACCCAGCATTGGCAGTTTGGTAGTGATGGGATTTGAAGAACATAAATATTTTTTAATAAGTTTAAGAGCCATGCAAACAGATTGTTGTGCTGGTGGTCTCTTGTTATTCAGTTTAAGATGGACAAAAAAAGCAGGGACAGTATTAGTCTTTGGGACAGTATTAATGTTGAGCTTGTAATAGTGTACAGGCAAGAGTAATAACAAAACCAGAGACTTTAAAAGTTGCCATCTGTCACTGTTGGATAACAAAATGGTCCCAAAATGGTAAAACTAAAAACTGGACATCCTTTGGATATTAAGGAGGCCACTGGAGCTCAGAGAGAGGTTGAGGAATACAATGGATTCAATTGTTTAAGCCACATGCTTAATGAGTCATGCTGCTGCTAGAGAAGTCTTGCTTAATTCATGTGAAGCAAAGTTTTCTGTAATGCAGAGGAAACATAAGGTGGTTGGTGGTATTACCATTACAAAAAGTTTAATTTACAGTTTTTCCAAAAAGCCAAATCAATATCCAGAAGTTAATGCAAGCAATTTTATTCTCATTATGCAGAAAAAGGTCAAAGCCAGTAAGTACATGACTGAGGATAATAAACCAGGCAACATTGCAGAATAAGTAGAATTCAAAGAAAACAAAGAAAATTGGAATTGGGTAGGTGGTTGTTTAGTGGTTAAGGCTTTAAACTTTCATTCAGAAAGGTATGGGCATTTTTTATATAATACATGTATTTCAAATATTGTATTATATTTAATAGGGTTGATGAAAATGGCTTCAGATCAGAATACAAAATTGATCGTTATAGAAGAAGGAGGTCAAGGTAAAAAAAACGGCATTTGCAAACTGTTAAACATTATACTTTCGATTACTTTAAAACAAAACTTCAAGTAGATCATAGGGATGTGTATGTGAATTTTTGATCTGTTTGCATATGTCAGATTTATTGCATGACTCAGCTAGAAAAAAACTGTTGCTATCAAACATTGTTTACTTATTCAAGTGAGTCGGTGTAATGGTAAAAGGAAAGAATAATTAGGTCAATTGATGTAAGGTTTGCGAAGATACCCCATACCTGCTCAAATTTATGAATAAGATAAATGTAAGTCGATCTGGATAAATGCCAAATGCCGTAAATGTAAACTTGATTGATGCAAATAGTCACTGTTTGCATTACTCTTGCTTAATCGCATTTGTTTGTTTTTTCTAAATCAGATTGAAATATTGACTTGAACGTGTACTTAAGCCTCAGACACCTAATACTTTTTCAGCAAGGAGGAATTATTAGAACTGCCAGCTTAACTGACAATAATTGAAAGCAGTGTGATTCCTTTTAATGGTCTGAAATCTTAGCTAAGGAACCATACAGTCAAAACAGCATGCACTTTACTGGCTCTTCATTTTGGGGAGTTTAATAACAATAAGCCAGGATTACAAACAGCAATGTTTGTAAACGCCTTGCTGTATGGTTTCCTAGCATTGACTTTTTGTTAATGCAATTATTGAGTGATATAAAGTGATTTTGTGCGTTATTTTTTTCATGTAATTATATTTTTTAAACAGAAAATTGTGTTATATTTGAAACTGGCATTAAAGCAAAAATATGCAAAGTGGGCTTCTATTACTTTAGAAATGGAAAGTACAGCTCATTACACACTCCAGTTTAATTCGTGATTAAGTGTTGCCTCTTCAAAAATTCTTCTGAAAATCAGTGACCGTAATGTTTTTTTTTTTAGTATATTTTTTATTTGATATACTTTTAATATGTGATAATTTGCAATATTATGAGACAATTAAAATTTATAAGACCTTATTCAAGAAAACTATTAACAAGGCAGTAGGGAGATGTAACTCAGAAACCAGAGTCCCTGGTTCAATCCTAAATGTATTTTTTTTCTTCACAGTGCATTTCATGTGTTCCCTGTGAGTATGTATTGTTTCCTTTGAGGTTCTCCAGTTTCCGCTCACTTCTCAAAAGCATGCAAGTAAATGGTGAAACACTAACTCCTATTCACAGATGTGGAAAGTAACAAATTACATTTACTCGCATTACTGTAATTGAGTAGTGTGTTCTGTGTGAGGCTTTGGATACTGCACGCCGGGTGCAGTTAAATGTGTGCACGGGGATATCCACGAATATCCGCTAGTGGCCATCACTGTACAATTCGGGAAAGAAAACCATTTGGGATTTGGGACATTTGTCTTAATGGCCAAGCATTCGTAGTGATGTGCGTAGAAGTTGTGTGGCATGTCGCGAATGTCAGCTGGTGAACCCACAGCCTATCCCAAAAGTGCCTTTGTGCCCATAACTCTTAATCAAGGTCTTCTTTGAGAGAATTGGAATGGACCTCATCGGCCCATCAGAGCAGACTGCATGAGGGAATCGGTTTGTGTTAGTTTTGGTAAACAGTGCAACGTGATACCCGGAAGCAGTGCCTTAACACTATAATATGTGCTAAGATGTTGCGGAGACACTCTAATGTGTTATCTCCCAGGTTGGGATACCGAAAGAGATACTGACTGATCAAAGCACGGCCTTCAATTCACAAACACTACATGAACTTTACGGATTATTGGGGATTAAATCGATCCATACTAGCATCTATCATCCTCAGACCAACAGCCTAGTGGATCGATTTAATCGAACCCTCAAAAATTGTCCACTTCATAAGAGTTCGTTTTATCAAGTGGGCAGTCAGAATATGTAACATGTATTAGTAGTCAATGTTAAAATATAATAATAATAATAATAATAATAATAATAATAATAATAATAATAGTTAATGCCCCGTATCTATTAACTGAAGCAAGCCTTACCATAACCTAATTAATTAGCAGGTCAGCGATGAAATGTCCAGTAGCTAATTTAACTAATATACAGTCATCAAGCTAAACCGTATTGTATCTGCTACATCTCCATGGTTGCACAATGAGGCACTTCCGAGCAAAGAATGCAGTTACATCAGATCCGGTGTCATGCGTTAAAATGCTCCCATGCCACAGACTGCCTCCACTTATCTCGTAATTATGATATACTAAGCCATAATTATAAGTAAGTAAGTCATAATTATAAGATCAGGATCTCATAATTATGAAATATTAAGTCGTACTTATGAGATAATAAGTCGTACTTATGAGATAAGTCATAATTATAAGATAATAAGTCATAATTATGAGCTATTAGGTCATAATTACGAGATAATAAGTCGTAATTATTTGATATAAAGTTATAATTATGAGATCCTTTCTCCTGATGTACTTCCATTTATTTGCATTGTGTCCAAATAGCTTTTAGTGGCAGAACATTTATTTCCAAACCTCCCCCCATTAAAAAGAGAGAAGGAAACAAGACAAGAAAATCTAGGTAAGAATCCATGTAGTTGTCATCAGTAGCGTGCAGGCCTTAGCTGGTGAACATCCCCTAAAACTCCAATCTGCTTGGCTCAGTATTTTGAAACTGTGAAGGCTGTGTTTAGAGTTGGAGGGTGTGCATGTTAAGTAAAGCCAGTCCATCAGAGATCCACAATCCCCTGCTGTTTCTGCCACCTTGCTGTGGCAAACAATATTTGTATTAAAGTTTTAGGAAAATAGATTTATAGCAGCACTGCAGTACAGCACAGATTTTCGCTATTGGGTAGACTTTAAGAATGATAGATGACTGATTTCAACATTTCCGCATCTTGTACAAGTCTCATTGGTTGAATTAGCTTAAAGAGTATAATTCCATTCATGTGCCATCTGGCAGATATGATTATTACTTCCTAACAGAGAAATTGTGTGATATATTTTTTTTTCAGTGTGACAAACTGCTTAAACAATTTTGATTTCATGATGCATGCATGCCATTTTGGCTCATTGCAAGTGTAAAAATATCACATTTACAGAATTATCTTTTCACAATTTCCTAGGTTTATAAAGTAGAAATGTGTGTGCTGCCAAAACAATGCAATATTTTATATCATTTTAGTTTAGGTTATGCACACCCATATGCATGTGCATGCCATTGACAAGCATAACAATTCAAACCCCTAAGATTCCCACTTAAGCTCATTTACTCATATCGAAAATCTCATTCATCTGTATTTAAAATCTAGCCTAGCATTGATTAGAGTATGCTTTAAACAAAAAGAACATTAACACAACAGGCTTTAGCTGTTGTGCATTGGTAATGAATGTTGAAGGAGCAGTGCAGACTGAAGCACGCACTGACGTCTTTGCTCTATTGTTAGTGTAATGAACACCTGGTCATCAGTACAGTGCTAAATCAGTCACGGTACTGCTGCAACACGTCAGGACTGCAGCTCTGACCTATCCAGAATAAGACTGTTAAATTTAAAGCACATTTTTTTTTATTTGAGGAATGAGGAGACCTTTGTGTGAAAAAGGAGGCTTAGAATAAGAACACAGTGTTAATAAAAAATAAATAAATAAATAAATAAATACATAAATAAATAAATAATAATAACAATAATAATAATATTATAAGCAGCAGTAGTAGTAATAGTAGTTTTAGTAGTTTAGTAGTAGTAGATGTCATATGATTTTTCTCTTTGTGTCTATGTGGGTACTCTGGGTTCTACTACTACAACTTTTATTACAATTATTAATACTAACAGAATCTAAAGGTTGAAAAATCCCCTCAAGTAAAAGTAATAAGCAAAAAATGTCTTAATCTTAATAATCTTATAGTTAATCTAACAGCAATTCCAATGTTCCAAGCACTGTCATGAACACCGCCTCAAAGCACCAATCACACTATGATTACACTTCCACAAGAGGACCAGGATCACCAAAACAAACATTTTTCACATTCAAGGTCACAGTCAAGCCCTACGAGTACACCACCAGATTTGCTATATGGTGCAATGCCTGCATGTGGCCAGAATTATTCCCTGTCTAGGGTAGAGCACAAGACAATGGAAGTATACATTCAAGCCCTCATTCAAGTTTACATCAGGCCATCCACCTCATCCATCCACATCTTTGTGTAACAGCTCAGTCAGGCCAAGATATTCACAAGACGGGATCTATGCAGTGTTTACAATTTGGTATGGATACAGATGCGTGGAAGTCTGCCCTCAGATCCATCACTGGTCACTATGAGTACTTAGTCATGCCATTGGGGTTTTGTGGTCTCCCCTCACTCTTCCAACATTTCATAGTTGATGTGCTGAGGTATATGTTGGTGAAATGTATACCCTACTTGAGCGATGTGCAACATGTCCCCCAAGTAATAAAACAACTTTAAGACCACAAACAATAGATTGTCTTTTAAAAGTGAGTACACCACTCACATTTTAGCAACTGTTTTTCTATATCTTCTCAAGGTACAATAATAAAGAAATAAAACTTGGATATACTGTATTTTAGAATAGTCAATGTGCAGCTTGTATAGCAGTGCAGATTTACTGGCCTCAGAATAACTCAACACACAGTACAGCTATTATTGTCCAAATTGATGGCAACAAAAGTAAGTACCCCCTAAGTGGTAAAAGCTGTTCGTCGTGTAACCATGCAAAGCCACATGCTTTTGATCATCATGTTCATGTTTTTTTTGTCTGCTTGACAGAACTATATTGGTTATTTGAGTTCAATTCTCTCATACTGAGGATTTGAGAATTAGAATTGTTGCTCTCCACAAAGATGGCCTAGGCTAAAAAAAAAAAAAGACCATATGCTGCAAACTGTAACAAGTTTGCATGGCTGTCGTCCCAGAAGGAAACCTCTTCTAAAGCTGGCTCACAAAAAAAACTGCAAACACTTTGCTGAAAACAACCTGTCCAAGAGCATGACTTACTGGAACCATGTCCTGTGGTCTGATGAGACTAAACTTGTTTTGCATGTCTAGCATGTGTGGCGACACCATGGTAAAGAGTACCAAGAAAACCGTGTCTTTCCCACAGTCAAGCATTGTGGTAGTAGAGTCATAGTCTGGGGCTGCAAGGGTGCTGCTGTTACCAGGAAACTGTCGTCCATTCAGGGAAACATGGATTCCAACATGTACTGTGACATTTGGAAGGAGAACATGATGCCCTACCTTCATATACTGGGCCAAACAGCAGTTTTCCTAACATTATAATGACCCCAAACAAACAACTGCCTTGGTGAGGAAGCTGAACGTGAAGGTGATGTAGTGGCAAAGTATATCTCTTGGCCTGAACCCTATTGAGCAGCTGTTGGGCATCATACACTTCAAGGGTAAAGTGAACAAGTATCATCTGTCCAACCTCCAGCAGCTCTGTGATGTTCAAAATGTGAGGGGTGTACATCAAAGGTGAATGGTGTGAGTTCCATGTGACAACCACATCATTCTTGGGGTACATTATCAGCCAAGATGGGGTGACCATCACCCAAGACAAAGTTTCTACTATAGTGATTCCTGGGATTTTCTAACTTTTATTTGTGTTTCATTAGGGGTTTCAGCCAAATTGAACAACCATCAGCTCACTGCTAAAGATCAACCCCAAAAATCTAACATGTAAAAGTGAGGTCCTTCAACAATTTAAGACAGTCTTCATGAGTGTCTCTATTCTAATACACCCAGATCATTAAAGGTGTGTCAAAGTCAGATTAGACACCTCAGATGTGGTGGGGTAGAAAAAGCTTAAACTCACATGTCCTTCTTCCCAGCGAAAATTAACTCTGATGTGTAGACCTTTTGCCTTGAAAAAGGGAAGACACCGATTAGATATTTTAAATTCTTACAGACTAAAATATCTAGTTTAACTCTACTCTTCCTTACTGGTCAGGGTATAAGAATGTAAACAAGAAGTCCTCAAAAAGGTGAAAATGTCGAAGATCCTTCACTATCTTGTGTGGTCTGGACCAAAGCGTGGGCCAGGCATAGACCAGGTGATGATTTAGGTACCCCAGGCACCAGCCCCCAGTGCATGCCCAACAGAATTGTTCCAAAATTGGAACACAGTCATTCTATATGGTTTGGTCCACTCAAATCAGGAAGTAACCCGCTATGAGGTGAGATTTCTCTAGAATGCAAAAAACAAGAAGAAAGTCTAACAAACATCATACAGTACCTCTGTAAAAAACTAGACCCTAACCCTAACCCTGGTTGTAATTTGACAAATGATACTTGAACGTTTATTAGGCTCCTCATTGAGGCCCTGATGCTATACACCTGTATCAACCTTTTCATGAACAAAGAAAAAAGCATTTGCCTCAAATGCAGGAAAAATAAAATTAAAATCAAACCACCCAAAACGAGCTGGAAGGTATGATTGGAAGCTAATCAACTTCAGATGGCAGACATGTCTCATCCCCTAGCAGGTAAACCCTGGCTGGGTCTTTATTGAAAAGGTTCAAAAGCAGCACCAGACATCTAGGAAGGTCAGTATCTAGATGCTTCAAATTGGCCATTAATATGCCTGCTAGATGGCTTTTGTTGTTAATTTATTTTATTCTTCTTGTGCACATTTCTATGTATCTATTGATTAACCTGGTGGCAACTTGCTCTGGATGCCTGTCTTTATAGGTAAAGGGAGGTTTTCCACCTCTCCATGTTGTCAACTCTGCTCTCCAGCTGCTTAGTAATAAACTCTTTTCTCCTGAAGGGCAGTTGTTAAGATCTCGCCTACCATCAGGTAAATAACATCCTTTTACATCCTGTTTACCACACTTTGCTTTGTGCTTTTCAGTAATTTTTGATGCCATTTTACTGCAGGTGATCTTAAATGTAAAGTGCCAGTTGTCCACTGGAGTGCATCTACATATAAGGTGTGAAAGTTCCACTTGAGCATGAGGTAGACAACAGAGAGTCTGGCACAGTATTGTTTCATAGCATTCACCTAAAGAGAGCACAAAAAAGTTTTTGCTTCCATACTTTTTTTGCATTCACTGTTGGCTCGAAACACATTGCTGTAAAACATACAGAACTTAAAACTTTTATTTATATATATATATATATATATATATATATATATATATATATATATATATATATATATATAACATTTTCCAAATGAGCATCAGCTACATTCTATGTAGAAATGCTTGCTTCAGATCTCATTGTTATCAAACTTATGAAAGTTTGAGAGTTTTAAAGCAGGTAAGCAGGAGCAAAAAAGGAACATGAATTTAGATTTGCAAATGTTGGTGGAAATTTGCAAGTGTCTTGCAGACATTTGTGACATTTTTTGTAGTTTTGCAGAAGTTGTTGGTTATTTGCAAGTGGCACACTGGCACACAATATTAAAGTCTTGTTTTGCTCTCACACATCCTTAGTTTGATGCATTGTTTCTGGCAATGATTATTTTCACATTTTATTTAGCCTTGTATTGTTTCACATTATGACACAGATGACGGTCTCTGTCAATGGTGGTGAAAAATGTGACATTATATTTTGTAAACTTAAAATTTGCACAAAACTATACAACAGACGTATCGACCAAGTGCTTAATTTTTATGTAATTATTGATTATTTACATTTTCTTTCACGGTTTTCATAGCAAACCCCACATGTGGGACATGTAAAACCTTGTAGAGCAACCAAATTTTAACCTATGCAGCAAATCTTATTTCAGCATAATTCTAGCTGCTGTCAAAGGCAGGAGTTTTAGGTTCCAATTTCTAGTACTGCCTAGAAGAGCATTTGCTCAGGTAAAAATAGCTTGAATTACATTGAACTACTGCCATTTACCTTTTCCGTCTTAAAATTTTGCTTTGTGATTTAACAGTTAACAAATACACTTATTTCTTCTGTTTCACATTGTGTTTTTATGTTACATATAAAATCAAATCAAATTTTATTTGTCACATACACATACATACAGAGTACGACATGCAGTAAAATGCTTTGTGAGACTGTCCAGCATTTAAGCATAAAAAGGAATAGAATTAAGGATAAAAATAAAACAGAAAAAAGGTTTATAATTAAAAAGTATAAACTATATAAAATTGATAGACAGACGGGTCACACAAACAAATACAAACTAACTCACCAACACAAAAATAATGTTTAAACGTTTAAAAAATACTTGCGCTAAAACGCCCCTGCCACAGACTGCCCCAACTTATCTCAAAATTATGAGATCCTTAGTAAGTCATAATTATGAGATCCTTGCTGTAAATCTTTTTTAAAATTATGCATGCACGAACATACAATAACGGACAAAGAGTGTAGGTGAATGTGGGGTTTTTATAGGCGGTGTGATGAGTGCTTGGAATAAGTCTCAAGTGTTTTGAATAAGGCCCGATTGCGATGAGCTCCATGTGGGCGGGGTATGCATGAGCGAAGGAGCAGGGCTTTCCCTGACGCACGAGGTATGACAGCCACCGAAGGGGTGTGGCAGGGGGATTCCTGACAATATAATCTTTCTCCACTGTATCCTCAGGTTCGTTATGTATAATGTTTACATCTTGAACATTATTAGATAACCAGCTAGGTACAGAATAAATATAAAAAATAATAAATAAATAAAAACTTTATCATATAAATATTTACTTTTGTAAGTGTTTTTTTTACTGACTAAAGTTTAACCCCCCCTGATGAGGCAGGGGTTGAGACCCGGGAATTGGTGACTCCACCCTCACATGGTGGAGCAGATTTGGGAGAGATTCGGCAAAGCCCAGGTGGACCTGAAACCCTGAAAGTCTACGCGTCTGCCATTTCAGCGTATCATGCCCCTGTAGCAGGGAAGTCTCTGGGCAGAGACCCTAGCATGACGCTTTTTCTTTGCGCCACCTGGAGGCTGAGGCCCCTAGTGTGACCTAGAGTGCCTGAATGGGACCTGGCCATCGTTTTAGGGGCTCTGGCTGAGGCATCTTGGAGGCACCTCTCTATGAAGGCCTTATTGTTGTTGGCCATTTGCTCTCTTAAGAGAGTTGGAGATCTGCAGGCCCTTTCTGTGGCCCCCTCTTTCTGGAGTTTACCTCCTTTCTAGAGGTATGGCCAGTGCCTTTTTGTACCCTAGAACACATTACATATCCAAGGTGCCCTCTGTCTTCCCACAACCAGTGAGGTTACAGGCATTCTACCCTCCTCCATTTCAGGCCCCAGATCTGGAGAAACTGAACCGGCTGTGCCCGGTATGTGCACTGGACACCTACGTCTACAGGACGGGTCCCTAGAGGAAGTCCAACTAACTGCTCGTCTGCTCCCAGCCCTCCGAGGAGAGGCCTGCCTGCTAATTTGTCTAACCTCCAGCAGCTCCGTGATGTCTGAAATGTAAGGGGTGTACTCACTTTTGTGAGATACTGTACATCAAAGGTGAGTGGTGTGAATTCCATGTGACAACCATATCATTCTTGGGGTATATCAGCCAAGATTGGGTGATCATCGCCCAAGGCAAAGTTTCTACTATAGTGATTCCTGGGCTTTTCTAACCAGCCAAATTGCGCAACCATCAGCCCGATGCTAAAGGGCAACCCCAAAGATCTAACATGGATAAGTAAAGTCTTTTAACAATTTAATACAGCCTTCATGAGTGTTCCTATTCTTATACACCCAGATCCTTAAAGGTGTGTCAAAGTTGGATTAGACACCTCGGAGATGGTGGGGTAGAGAGGGCAGTCTAAAGAAAAGCTCAAACTCACGTGGCCTTCTTCTTCCCAGTTTAAATTAACGGTGATGTGGGTAACATAAAACTTTTGCCTTGAAAAAGTGAAAACACTAATTAGAAGGGGCTAAACACCTCTTTTCAATTTTTACAGACCAAAACACATAAAGATCTTTTAAAAAGAACTGAAAAACATTGTTAGATTAAAAACAGCAATAATCTGTACAACAGAAATTAGCTTTACTAGACCCTGATACCATAATTATAAACTATTACTGTAATTCTACAACAAATCTCCCTATAATTCCATTACATTCTGATCCACATTGACCACCATGAAAAGGTGCCTTTTGTTAAGAGATAAATACACTTGAATGTAGTGTTACAAACAATCAGTTTTGTATTAAGATTTCTATATATTTACACATATTCAGGGTTTTTTTTAGCATTGTGTGGCAAATGATTTCAGCTGTCACTGCATTTTCAACAGGAAATACATCTGCAGGAATTCAGGAGTTGCTCCAAGTTCTGCTGGATAAGTGATGCTGAGGAAGTAACACGTTCCAAAATTGGAACACTGTCATTCTATATGGTATAATCCACTCAAATCATGAAGTAACCAGCTGTCAGGGGAGATCTCCCTAGAATACATAAAACAAGAAAAAGTCACAAACATCATACAGTGCATCCGGAAAGTATTCACAGCGCTTCACTTTTTCCACATTTTGTTATGTTACAGCTTTATTCCAAAATGGATTAAATTAATTATTTTCCTTAAAACTTTACAAACAAAGTGTGAAAGAACTGTGTAAGAAATTAAGCTAATTTATAAAAAAAAAAAAAAAAGACCAGACAAAAATAAACATGTTCATAAGTATTCACAGCCTTTGCTCAATATTTTGTTAAACCACATTTGGCACCAATTACAACCTCAAGCCTTTTTGAGTATGATACTACAAGCTTGGCAAACTTTTTTGGGCAGTTTCTTCCATTTTTTTGCAAGCTCCATCAGGTTGGATGTGGAGCATCGGTGCTTCCAAACGTTTTTTTGCATTTACTGTTTGCTCAAAACACATTGTTTTGAAACATACAAAACTTTTTTATATATAAAATATTTTCCAGATGAGCATCAGCTACATTAGATGTAGTTCCCTTTCAGGAACTCGAGCTGCGTCGAAACGCTTTGGGAACTCGCCCAAGTGTTCACGCTCTGAAGTAATGTGTGTAATCATTCAAAAATTTGACTGATTACATCACAGCCAGGAAGTCACAACCAGGAAGTATAAAATGCACATGAAATGATGCCGCTTCAGCTTCTGTTCGTTCACGAAGCGCTCTGTGTGTATGTGGTAAATTGTCTGTCAATTGTTTGTCAGGAAAAAAAATTTAAAATTTTGGGAGCGGAGCACGCTAAGTCAGTTCTCTAGAGAGCTGGCTGCATGACAATGGCATTGCTCCGCTCCCGAGAGGCACTCTTACAGGAGAGTGCTCACGCGAGTGGCGTGCCAGTTCCTGGGGGTTTGCAAATTGACCTTGCAAAGGTTTCAAGACCGACTTGTCTCTTTCTCCAACCTCACCTGCTCACACAGGTATGGAGCGTTGCCATGGGTTAAAGAGACACCTGCGAGCTATCACTCTCCCGGGATCGCCTCCTTCCTCAAGACTCCGACATTACCCACGAAACCCCTGCATAATAGGTCAGAACTTGTGAGTAAGGCTTACGCTTCGGCAGGTCAAACCGCTGCGTCCCTGCTCACTATGGTGGTCCTACAGGCGTATGAATGTGGGAGGTGCCCCCCGGGCGGCCGGTTTACGAGCTCCGCCGGACGGCGAACCTGGCTCTCAGAGCTACTAAAGAGACTGCTAGGGCCATTGGCCAGTCCATGGCTGCCCTCATCTCGACAGAGAGGCACCTCTGGCTCACTCTCTCGAAAATGTCCGACAGGTATAGGGCCGTGCTTCTGGATGCCCAACTCACTACTTCATTTGAGTAAGAAACAGGCAGCGGTGTTCCAGAGGTACCTCCCATGGCGCTCTTATGGGGCTGCTTGGCGGGCGCAGCCCCAACCTCAACCCACCACTCCCCCTGTAAGGGCCAAAGCCCCATGGTGACAGATCTGAGGACTGTAATCTTCAATAAATGGCTACGGCAAAAAAGTCATAGAACGTTCCGGGGATCCGGCCATAAAGGGGCTAGTTGCACCACAGTATCCGGTGCCCGTCCTGCCCTGGCCCCCTCAGGGACCTGGTCCATTAACCCTGCCACTAAATGTGCTTCAGGGCACGGCCAGCTCCAGCGAGCATTCTTCTCTGTCTTCAACCGGTTCCGTAGTGGTCCAGAAGAACTTGCTGCCTCCTTTAAAGCACCTAGAGTCGCTTCAGGGCACTGGCACGGCTCTAGGCACAAGAGAAAGATACCCCTTAGAGACTTCCTGGCAGCCTAGAAAGCTCCGCCAAAAGTATTTTAGTCGGTCCTGCCCACTGTAGAGCGAGGCTATTCGATTAATTTTAAGTCTCGTCCGCCCTGTTTCGACAGGGTTCTTCCCACTCTGGTGGGAACCAAGCAGGCTCTGGTCATGGAACGAGAAGTAAACACTCTCCTGACGAAGGAGGCCATCGAGGTCAGATAGTCTATCAGATAGTCTGGGTTCTACAGCCGGTACTTTATAGTTTTTATAAAGGACAGTGGGTTGCTTCCTATTTTGGATCTACAGTATGTCAGCTAAACCTCTTACTCGTGAGACTCAGGATTCAGGATGCTGACCCTCGAGCAGGTTGTGTCTCAAATCAGACCCGAGGACTAGTTTGTCACGGTAGATCTAAAGAATGCATACTTTCATGTAATTATCCTTCCTTCTCACAGGAATTTCCTGAGGTTTGCTTTCAGGGCCAAAGCTTACCAGTATCGGGTTCTTCTGTTTGGTCTTGCCCTCTTACCCCGCACCTTCACAAAATGTGTCGATGCACCTCTGGTCTCCCTGAGACTTCAGGGCATCCACATTTTCAACTATATCGGCCATTGGTTGATGTTGGCGCCGGTGACAGCCAGCGTCCGATTTTTCACTGATTACACACATTATTTCAGAGCGTGAACTCTCGGGCGTGTTTGCAAAACGTTTTTTTTTTTACTTGGATTACATATGTAACGTAGAGAGATTTTTATCATGCAACTCATGAACCTAGCATGAAACTCATAAACACAAGCCATGATTATTAACCCTTAAATGGTGCCCTACAGCTTGAGTATAAAAGGTTAGCAAAAAGCAACTTGAGTTTAGTTTTGCAGAAGTTGGTGGTGCTTTTTGGCAGTTTGTGGCACACAATTTTGAAATCTTGTTTTCTTCTCACACATCTGTTGAAATAGGAAATGTTTGCTCAGATCTCATTGTTATCCATCTTATGAGTAAGCAAAACTTGAGTTTTAAAGCAGGCAAACAGGAGCAAAAAAGGAACGTGAATTTAATTTTGCAAAAGTTGGTGGTAATTTGCAAGTGTCTTCACACATTTGTGACATTTTTGGTAGTTTTGCAGAAGTTGTTGGCTATTTGCAAGTGGCACACTAGAACACAATTTTTAAATCTGGTTTTCTTGTCATACATTATTTGAAATAGAAATGCTTGTTTTTAGATCTTATTGTTGACAATTGTATGAGTAAGCCAAGCTTGAGAATCAAAGCTTGGTAAGTTAATAATTCGATGGCTTTGTTTTGAGTTCATAAATAGGGAACATCTCTTTTCTTGTATCTAGATACTCCACAAGTGGCATCAGTAGTGTTTTATGTGTTTTCTGTATGAGCTTTATTCTTATACCTGACTCCATAACAGTGTGCATAGACTGAACCATCTCTCACAACAGTGAGAACATGTGCAGAAGTGTCATCTACAGACTTGGTATATCCTTGCCATTATAATAGGGTCTTTAAGCAAAGCTTTCAATGTCTCGTCTATAGGGATATACTAAGGCAATTTATTTCTTTTTTGATTATTATCAATACCTAGAATATATCTTAAAGATGAACATACTGTAAGAGAAGTTTGCCTCAAAATATTGCCAATACATATAATCAGTACAATGTGAAGGGCTATATACATGTTTGCAAACATGTAAATATGTCAAAACATCTTTGCATTCTGACTCTGTCAAGTTGATATTAGCTTGCAGGGCAACTCTAACACTTTCACAATCATCAACAGCAAGGAAAAGTACAAAGTATTTGCTATTTAACATTGATGATCTACAGACAGACCCCATCTTCTACAGAGGGACAATCAAGAGAATTCTGAGCAGTTGCATCACTGCCTGGTTTGGGAACTGCACCATCTCGGATTGCAAGACCCTACAGAGGATAGTGAGGATGGTCAGGAAGATCATCAAAGTCTCTCTCCCCTCTACCCTCTACAGGTATTTACACCACATGCTGCATCCACACAGCCACAAGCATTGTGGACGACCCCACACACCTCACACACACTGTTCACTCTCCTACCATCAGGAAAGAGGTTCCGAAGCATTTCAGCCTCACATCCAGACTACAGTATGTAACAGTTTATTCCCTCAAACTATCATGTTCCTCAACACATAGAACTAAACGTACAAACACACACACACACACAAATTAACTGAACTTAACACACACTCATTACTCATATCAATCCATTCCACCACCCATTTTATATTTATATTTAATCATATTATTCTGTTTACATGCTGTTTTGCACTCAGTTTCTGTGTTCTGTATGTACTGTAGCTCTATGTTGTTTTATGTAGCACCGGGGTTCTGGAGAAACGTTGTCTCATTTCACTGTGTACTGTGTGAGCTATATATAGTTGAAATGACAATAAAAACTTCTTGACTTGACTTGAGATACATTTCTCATGTATAAACCCTTTTAAATCATTTGGGTCCAGTGTATTCTCATGTACAATGCTTACATCTGACAGACTTTAAGCAACATCAAAAAAATATCTAGGCACAGAATGAACAAAATGCAGAGCTGAGATTGCAGAACTTGCGCAGATGTGGCATTTTTATGTTTTCTTGAAATGTATGAACTAAAAGAGGACCTCAAAGAAATAGCTTTGCCACAGCATTTAAATTCTGGGCATTTGAGTTCTTCTTAGTTTGACGCAATGTTTCTGGCCATGATTATTTCCAAATTCAATTTAGCCTTGTATTGTTTCACATTATGACACAGATGACTGTCTCTGTCAATGGTGGTGAAAAAATGTGACATTATATATATTTTTTTTATTTCAATTTGCACCCAACTATACAATAGGCGTATTGATCAAATGCTTAATCTTTATGTAATTATTTATGATTAACATTTCCTTTCACTGTTTTCATAGCAACTTTGCAACCTAGCAGCTTTGTAGAGCATTAGCCAAATTTTCAACCTATGCAGCAAATCTTACTTCAGCATAATTCTAGCTGCTGTCAAAGGCAGGAGTTCAGGTTCCAATTCCTAGTACTGCCTAGAAGAACATGTGCTTGGGTAAAATAGCTTAAATTACATAGAACTATTGCCACTGGCTTTTTCCGTCTTATAAAACTTTAGCTTTGTGATTTAACGGTTAACAAATACACTTATATTTCTTCTCTCTCACATTGCGTTTTTCTGTTACAGCATATATTATAGTTGTTACTAGAAAGTGGTCTAACAGTAAGCTAAAAATGTAGAAGACAGACAGCTGTTTACAAGTTGTGTCACTCACCAAACAGACACATGGTTCATGTATCGCTCAATATTTTCCAACATATCTGTGCTGTCAGCCTGTTCGAATGGGCTTAAGAAGTACAGACAATGTTATGTATAATGTTTACATTTTGAGCATCATCAGATAACCAGCTAAGTACAGAATGAACAAAATGCATAGCTGATACAGAAAGTACAGTAAAATACAAAAAATTCATAAACTTTAGTCAGTTAAGAATGATGTATTTTTGAATTAAAGAAGATACATTTTGCACTAACATTCATTTAAAGGCTGTTAAAAACATACATCTACAAAAGTAGATATTTAAATTATCTAAATTTTACATTAAAATTTCTTTGGATCATCATGTAACATTTTAAAATGTTCATTCCTGACATATTATTATAATTTTACATTTTCATTTTGAAATACAGGGGGAAAAAAAGGTAAACATTTATGGTAAAAACGGTAAATAAAAAACTGTTCTTTTATCAGTGTTAAAAAGGGGAAAACTTAAAGGTCCTGGAGGATGGCAAGTCAAAGACTGGTCACGCTGAAAGATCTATATATTGCTGCACTGTCAGAAGGCTTGTGTTTAATTTCAAAGACCTTATATGGAGCTTGCAAGGCCTTGGTTACTCTGCCTCCATGGACTCTTAAATGTTTCTAAATTAGGTAACCAAGGACTCTTAGGGATGCAAACTGAATGAGTTATTTGAAGTGAGGTCTGTATCACAGGAGTAATGCAACAATTGAAGAAGCAGTAAATTACCTTAATTAGTACAAGCCAAGGATTATTACCAAATTTCTCTTTGTGTATATGCTGGGAATGTGATTACTTTAAGTCTTTATTGAATTTAGTTTTTTAATATTGGGAGAGAATGTCATTTTTTCAGGGCTATGGTGCAACACGGACACACAGCAGTGTGACCATAAATACACAGAACATTAGCTGAGCTATTGGAAGGGTAGCAGCAGTAGGTGTACAGTATTTCTGTAGCATTTATACATTTAGCTTTCCATAAAGTGTATAATGCAGTGTTATAAAGTGCTTTGTTCAGTAGTATCACACAGGGTTAGGTGTTTAGCTGTTTGGAAGTTGTTGAGTAATGAAATTGCATGTATTTTTGATGGCAGAAAGATAAATAGTCCATGAGATGGGTTGGGATGGATCCAGAAAGGTCATCAGCAATACAGCTGCAGTGGTTGTTGTACTTACTGTAGGTGTAAATGGTTAGTAGAGAGATTTCAATGATCTTTATATAGCTTCTCACAATCCACTAAATCAGACTTTTAAATCAAACACTATGCAGTTCCCGTACCACATGGCGAGACAACTTGTCAGGACTCTCTTTACTGTCTCTCTGTAAAAGGTTGTGAGAATGAGAGCGATCGTTTAGCTCATCTCAACCTACACTGTCGAGGTGCTGCTTTGTTTTTTTTTGACAGGTGGTGTTCATATTTATAGCATTGGACAGATGCCCTATTTCAGAGCGATTTACAGTACAAATGATGATGTTGAGAATCCAGGAGAGGTCCTTGGTCATGTACACATTAAGAAACTTGCAGCCTTTGACTTTCTTAATTTTTGAGTGATCTACTCAGGTTCTCCTGAAGAAAACAATCATACAAATTTTGTCTTTACACCATTCTGTGTGCTGATTCACCTGTCTCCATGTATAAGTTGCGTCATTACTGTTTAGAAACTAACTGTGGCTTCTTTTTGCTTGGTTGGGCTTTGATAGCCCAGAACAGACTGTCCCTCGCTGTGCAGAAAGCTGCCTTGACATTAGACCTGAAGACAGTGTCTAGGAGTTCTTATTTTTCACCAGTCTGTGGTGTTTTGCTGTGTAACAGCATTTTTTAGTTTATGTGCATGAAACAATCTTGAGGTGCTATAATGCTGACAGACCACATAGACTCAAACACATTACCAATATAAAAAAAATGAAAAAATTATGTGACTTACACTGTTTTTTAAGGGGAAAAAATTCAGATTTTTTTTTATGGCATGTTTATGGTTTATTTACTATATGTGTGTATGTGTGTGCCTAGCAAATAAAAGAAAATCTAATGGAACACCACAAATCTTGTGTATTGTAGGGATATTTGTTTAATTATTTTAAAAGTTTAATGCAGTCAATGTCTGGCAAAACATTCCCAATACTTTATTGTCTGTGCTTATCTGCATAACTTGTAAAAAGTATTTAAAAAAATATGAGTGCAGAAAATAGAGGGGTGGAGAATTTTCTACAGCAAAATTTGTTGAATTATTCATCATATATATCACACACTAGCAATGGCTCCTTATAATAACATGAAAATTGGATGACATGGGAAGACTGACAATTATTTATTTTGACAAGCTGGTGACAGTGAGGGAGTGCTATAATTTTCTCTTAGAATTTTTCCAGAAACTATCCAACACTTTATTAGACAACAGTGAGTCCTAGTCCAATAATTTAGTTGAAAACTTATTACACTTGGGATCCTTCATTGTGTGTATATCACTCTATAGTAAACACTATAATTGTCTGCGTTTTCTTTATAAACATACACCGATCAGGCATAACATTATGACCATGTAATATTCTGTTAATCCTATATACAACAGCCCCATCTGCAACAAACTGCAATGCACTGTGTATTCTGACACCTTTTATCAGAACCAGCATTATCTTCCTCAGCAATTTGACAGGAGCTCGTCTGTTGAATTGGACCACCTTTAAATATGAAAGCTCATCACATGAAGATAGAAAAATAAAAGGATGCCACTTTCACCAGAAACACCTTTAATGGAATTTAAAAATCAATGTGAGCTAGCTAGAGAGCTAGTCAACGTGCTATGAAACCTCAGGCAACTGTAAGTTTTCATTTCGTTCAATTGAAATGTCTGGAAGCAACAGCAACTCAGCTACAAAGTTGTAGAATACACCAACTCACAGCGCTAAATCTGAGGGTTACAACACACAATGCGTATAATGCAAGCTGCCAGTGAACTCTGGGAATGCCATGATTTTGGAATGGGATGTTCAAGTTTATTCAGTCATGGTCAGGTAACCACATCCTTTCCTCCATATAGTTTATAATATCCAGTCATTCAATTAAGGGGGCAGGACCGCTGCACATTAAAGTTCGTAAATACAGATCAATAACTTTTTTGTGGTCAAGATATATGCTTTTTTTTAAGCCCTGTTGGTGCCAGACAGGTTTTTTTTGGAGTTTTTCAGAAGCTGCTGATCCCCTGGAATGTTCACACACAGCAGTCTCTAGACATTGCACAGGGTGTGTGAAAAACTGACACCAAAAAAAGGGAGTGAGTGGCAGTTCTGTGGATGAAAATGAGAAACTTTATTAATTAGAGAAATCAGAGGAAAATTTCAAGACTTATGCAAGCTAGGAATATAAGTACAACAAATTTCAATGATACGACCGGCATAAAACTGGTATTTTCTAAATACAATAATAATCCTGAATCCACTGTGTTGTTGTTTGTTCATTTTGCTAGCTTGGGGGTTTAAATTTAGCGGTAATGTATTATGTGTTAGCGGCCGGAGCATCCCCTTTAAGAAGGCCGAGGCAAGCATCTTGAAACGCATCAAGAGTGAGTCATAGACAGATGTGGCGGAGAGAATCCGGTTATTTTCCAAAATAAAACATCATTTAGAATCAGATAAAAAATAAAACGGAAATACTGTAAGTTATGTATTCTTTCTGTGTGGCCCAGTACCAATTGACCCACGGACCGGTGCTGCTCCGAGGCCCGGGGGTTGGGGACCACTGCTCTAGCTCATTGGTCATCTCCACACTGTGATCATCAGTGTACACACCCCTTGTCTATTGATTAAGGAACACTTGTACAGAAGCAAAAATTAAAAAAGGCAGTTTTGTGGGTGGAAATGCATTGTTGATATGAGAGGTCACAGGAAAATAGCCAGGTTTGAGTTGTGAGGAAGAATATCATAACTTACTGGTGAGCAGAAAAGCATCTCAACATTCGCAAAACTCTAAGCAGGATAGTTACAGGACTATTATAACTTTAGCTCTTTTCCTAAACATACTATTTTTACTATAATTGCAGAAATAATAGCTAATCATTGTTAGAGGCAATCAACAGAAAAGGAAAGTCAGAGGAGCAGGTTTTTCAGCAGTGCTTATAGAACATTCAAGCAGAAACACTCCAGTTCCCTGGCTTACATCTTCCTATATTCCTATATAAATCATTTATATTGTAGGACCTAGTAGGTGAAAAGCACAAGGCTGCTAGATAAGTGCTAGTTTGTTGAAATATTTCAACTCAACTTTCATCCATTGTAAAATCCCTATTTGTACAATTTATACAATTAACAATGGATAATTCACCTCAGACATAACAACTCATTTTTTTTTTAGCATCGGACACATAAAGCAAGCCTTGCTGACTGTCATGCGTACGTGGTAACACACATTCTAGACCATTTTTCTGACTGTGGATTGGCTACTGTTAATGTGTAATAATTCAAGTCTGTATGCTGTAGAATTAATCTGAAGACATTAATTTCCATGCTTTAATCACTAACACACAACACACAAATAAATAGATATTTATTGTTAATTGTCTTGTTGGAGCATTTCTTTGTGGAAATATTTGTTATTGCCCTTTTTCATATATATTTTAGTTATACATTTTCAAGTATTTTTAAATTGTTGTTTCTGCCTGCCTTTCTTTATTTGCATGTTTGCATAGCATTGTGTGTATAACCTTGTTTTTTCACATTTTTTTTATTCATGATGTTTGATTTTTTGGATTGTGGACTTCAGTAAAACCCCTTCACTCTGTTTAATCTGTCTCTGTACTTGAGCTCATCCTCACTCTTGTGATTTACTGATATTGTCTGAGTCTTACAGCCCTGACATAATCTCATATATATATCAGCATCTTATACTACCACCTTTGTAATGTTGAATGTACTCAAACCAAGTGGCTCTGAAAGTGTCTCTAGCAGATTGTCAGCAGAGACAATAAAAAAAAAGCTGTTAACGAACAGAACAGTGTCCCTATCGTGTTGCCTTCATTATCACTTGGACATGTGTGAGCTGACTGAGATTGTCTAAGGATAAAAAAGTCTTGAAGTGAGTGCACTATACTCCTTGAAAAACAATTCTCAAGTTCCCCTACGCAGTGGCTAATCTTTGCTCAGCTTCTCCACCTGCATTTATTACCACTGTTGAGCTTACAGTGGGTCAATACAGGAAACTTCCTCTCAGGCACTATAGACCTCATGCTGTCTTATCAGAAAAATGCCAAGTCTTGAGTGGAGAATTCATGTGATCTGTATGTAATAATCCCATTATTCCTTAGATGGCCCTGCTTTTCAGGGCTGAATCATTATTTAGTGGTCTACCTGGGTATCCTGTAATTGAGCTTCAAATAGCTGACACTGCTACTATGCAGCATTTAATCAAAAGAAATTAGAGTCTGAGGACATTAATTATATATACTCAATGAACCCCCAATGAATACTCAAATCTCATGAGGAATAAGCTGCCACCTCTTGTGCTTGAAAGGTAATAGTGCCACCTAGTGATTATTATACAAAATTGCACAAGAATCTTTTGACTTGTGTCCCTAATGGTGCCCTATGCTGTGCAGCTCTACAACTGATTTTAATTTACTTTTTTTTTTATCAATGCAATGCGACGAAATACAAAGTTAGGTATTCTGATATAATTATAATTATTAATTTATTATGATCAGGGTGCCAAGTGCCACTGTTGGGCCCTTCAGCAAAGCCCTTAATCCTCTCTAGTCCAGGGATGCTGTAAAGAAAGAATATCACTGTGCTGTAATGCACATGTGACCAGTAAAAGCTTCTTAGCTTACCTTTTAAACTATTCATTTATACAATGGGAATTTGCAAACATATATATATATATATATATATATATATATATATATATATATATATATATATATATATATATATATATGTAATTTTTTATATATCTTATCCCATCGATCACTACTTAAACATAGAAAGAATATGGCATCACTTTTAGATCTGGCTAGAGGGCATTAGCCAAATAAACAGCAACTATGCCAGGAGCAACAATCAGCAGAAGGCTGATTGTTCTGACACTGTTTCATTTGGAACTTTATATATGCAGTCATTTGCTGTTTAACGGTTTCCACTAATAATGTTTGGTTGTGCCAAGGTCAAAAGATTTTTTAGCGTTTTTCATAATTATTCATAAGGAACACATATACAACATGAGTGATAGTTCTGAGAGGGAAAATTTACAGTTTGGTTTGACCTGCCTGGAAGCATAGAGCAACTTAAGTAGTCATTTACTGTAAATATTCACAGATGTAATAAAAGAATCTCAGCATAAACAGGATATTAGATTGGCTACAACAACAGAAAACCACTTTGTTAGATAGGAGGTTAAGATTTTGAAGTTTTTGTTGTGTGTAAACTGCAGAGACCAGCAGTGTAGAATAACTAAAACTAATCTTTGTTAAACCAACAGCCATGCTGCAATTAAAGTGACAAGGATACATTTTTATATCATTTAGATGTTTGATGTGAACATTAACGGACGCTCGCGATCTTTATCTGCATGTGTTGTGTTGTGCTGCTGCCATATGATTGACTGATCACTGATTGACTGATTAACTGCATGAATGTGCAGTTGTACATATGTTCCTTATAAAGTGGATGGTGTATGTGTGTGTGTGTGTGTGTGTGTGTGTGTGTGTGTGTGTGTGTGTGTGTGTGTGCTAAAATGTCTTCATTTTTATGGCCAATTCTGTGTTTTTTTTGTGGCATATAGTTACATTTCAGTTCCATACTATAGCTAAATAAAAGTTTTAGACTTTAATGGGCATGTAGTTGAAGGGAACAGAGGTGATAAGGAGGTGATGGGTAGGTGTGGTCTTAAGGAGAGGAATGTGGAAAGGCAGATGTGGTAGATTTTGCTAAAGGGATAGTAATGGCAGTGATTAATAGATATTTTGAGAAGAAGGAGCAGCATAGGGTGGCAGAATATGAGTGGAGGAAGGTGCAGGTGGACTATGTTCTATGTAGGAGATGCAACCTGAAGGATATTGGAGACTTTAAGATGTTGGCAGGAGTGAAGAAGAGGAGAAGAGTGAGGACTGAAAGAAGAATGAGATGGTGGAAACTGAAGTAGGAAGACTGTAGTGTGAGATTCAGGAAAAAGGTCAGGCAGGGGATTGGTGCTGGATGATTGGGCAACTACTGCAGAAGTGAGAGCATAAGGAGAAAGAGGTTGGCAAAACAGAATTAAGATTTACAGAGTGATGAGAAAAGTAGGCAGGAGTACAAGGAGATGGGGCAGCAAGTGAAGAGGGATGTGTCAAAAGCTAAGGAAAAGGCATATGAGGAGCTTTATGAGAAGTTGGACACTAAGGAAGGAGAAAAGTATTTATACCAGTTGGCCAGGCAGAGGGACCGAGCTGGGAAGGATGTGCTACAAGTTAGAGCAATAAAGAATGGAGATGGAAATGTGTTGACTAGTGAGGAGTGTGTGTTGAGAAGATAGAGGAAGTATTTTGAGCAGCTGATGAATGAGAAAAGTAGAGAGAGAGCGGTTGGATGGTGTGGAGATGGTGAAGCAGGAAGTGGATAGGATTAGTAAGGAGGAAGTGAGAGCAGCGATTAAAAGGATGTGAAAGGGTGGAAAGTCGATAGGACCAGATGACATACCAGTAGAAGCATGGAGAAGTTCAGGAGAGATTGCAGTGGAGTTTTTAACAAGATTGTTTAACAATATTTTGGAGGTGAGAGAATGCCTGAGGAATTGAGAAGGAGTGTTCTGTTACCGATCTTTAAGAATAAGGAAGATATGCAGACCTGCAGTAACTACAGGGGAATTAAGTTAATCAGTCACACCATAAAGTTATGGGAAAGAGTAGTGGAAGCCAGGCCGAGAGAAGAGGTGACCATCTGTAAGCAACAGTATGGTTTCATGTTGAGAAAGAGCACCACAAATGCATTATTTGCTTTGAGAATGTTGATAGAAAAGTATAGAGAAGATCAGAGGAGTTGCATTGTGTGTTTGTGGATTTAGAGAAAGCATACGACAGGGAACAGAGAGCGGAGTTGTGGTATTGTATGAGGAAGTCAGGTGTGTCAGAGAAGTATGTGAGGGTGGTGCAGGACATGTATGAGGACAGTGTGACAGCAGTGAAGTGTGCAGTAGGAAGGACAGACTGGTTCAAGGTGAAGGTTCAAGGTGACTGGTTCACTGCATCAAGGATCGGCTCTAAGCCGTTTCCTGTTTTCAGTGGTGATGGACAGGTTGATGAGGATGAGGTCAGACAGGAGTCTCCGTGGACTATGATGTTTGCGGATGATATTGTGATTTGTGGTGAGAGTAGGGAGCAGTTTCAGAAAAGCCTGGAGAGGTGGGGGTATGCGCTGGAGAGAAGTGGAATGAATGTCAGTAGGAGTAAGACAGAGTACAAGTGTGTAAATGAGAGGGAGGGCAGTGGTGTGGTGCAGTTGCAGGGAGAAGAGGTGGTGAAGGTGGATCAATAGTGCAAAGTAATGGAGAGTGTGCTCAAAAAGTAAAGAAAAGAGTGCAGGCAGAGTAAAGTGGGTGGAACGAGTGGCAGGAGTGATTTGTGATAGAAGGGTATCTGCAAGAGTAAAAGGGAAAGTTTATAGGACTGTTGTGAGACCTGTGATTTCGTATGGCTTAGAGACAGTGGCATTGACTAAAAGACAGGAGGTGGAGCTGGGAGACAGTGAAGCTGAAGATGTTGAGGTTTTCGTTGGGAGTGACAAGGATGGACAGGGTTTGAAATTAGTTTATTAGAGGGAAATCGCATGTTGGATGTTTTGGAGACAAGGTGAGGGAGGCGTGATTGAAATGGTTTGGACATGTGTAGAGGAGGGACATGGGGTATATATCGGTAGGAGAATGCTGAGGATGGAGCCGCCAGGAAGGAGGAAAAGGGGCAGGCCAAGGAGGAAGTTTATGGAGGTGGTAAGGGAACACAGGCAGTTGGTTTGAAAGAGGCAGATGTAGAGGACATGGGGGTATGGAGACAGATGATTCGCTGTGCCGACCCCTAATTGTGAAGCGACCCCTAATGGGAGCAGCGAAAAGAAGAAGAAGAAGACACTAGCTGCAATTTTCTCCATAACTCTTCCAACCAAAGGAATGTAATCACATGTAATGGTTATTTCATTGTAATTATTTGTTTGTGACGTTTATGATCCATTTCTCTATAATAATAATAATTGTATTGGCATTTAACAGTTTAATAGGTTCTTTGTTTATTCATGAACAAATAAATAAGCAAGCAAATAAGCCTATGTGTAGGTGTATTATAAGCAGTAGAGGGAGCAGTTGTTTCAAAAGTACACACACCTTCACTTAAGTAGAAGTACAGATACTCATGTTTTAAAATACTATGGTAAAAGTTGAAGTACTGATTACACTTTCTTTTTCCAAAAGATAAAGTAAAAAAGTTTGGGCTCTGACTTGTACTTAAGTAAAAAGTAACCAATACTACTACCTGTTCTTGTGTCATGCTGGTAACAGGACCTCATATCATATTAATATATAATTACAAATCGAATTAAAAATTGTATTAGTTAATTAATGTATCCAGGCTGAACATCCACCATATAGAACACAAGCAGAGAAACGATGATCAGGTGATCAGGAATGTCTCTGTTTTCAGTCATGTTGAGAAGCTGTTGATGAGTTGAAAATGAAGGAAAAAAAATTTATATTCTATATAATGATGTCACCAAATAGATTAAAACTAAAGTAACAGTATATATATATATATATATATATATATATATATATATATATATATATATATATATATATACACCCACCGTCCACTTTATAAGGTCCAACTGCTCGTTAACGCAAATTTCTAATCAGCCAATCACATGTCACAACCCAGTACTAGTAAGGTGTACCGAATAAAGTGGCCGGTGAGTGTGTGTGTGTGTATATATATATATATATATATATATATATATATATATATATATATATATATATATATATATATATATATATATATATATATATATATATATATATATATATATATATATATATATATATACACAGATAGTCGTCGACTCACGACCTATGAAACTTACGACCATACGACCACAATTGCTAGCTGCGGAATACGTCAGTGCGTACCAGCTTCCGGCATAATTTCACAGTACTGTACATATAACCTACTCTACTTATGACCAAATCGTGTTACGACCGGTCTGTCGGTCCCAATCGTGGTCGTAAGTCGACGACTACCTGCATATATATAATATGCCGAATTTCTGCCTCCCCATGAATGAATATTAATAGAATATATTAGGTATATGATCATTGGTATTTTACATTTTTAATAAACCTGGGTGACTAGGAACACAAAATGGTACCAACCATGGCAGGGGTATACAGTAAATATGAGGTAACACAAATCCTTGAATTTATTCATCACAGTAGGCAAAACTAAGTATTATATCTGTAAAATGCAAATGGCTATAGGCACTGGTAAATTTAACATAAGCACTGAAACTGCATATTTCCACCTTCAGAGCCATAACTAACAAGTTCCTGTCAGTTTATATCTGTGAAGAGGATAGTTAAAAAAGCAAAAACAAATCTTCAACAATCACACCTGGAGAATTGTAGAATTATGTTGCATCTTGGGGCCAGAAAGTTTCCAATCCATCGCAACAAATTGTTTGGACAGGTTGCACGAAAAAAGCCTCTACTCTCATCCAAAAACAAACTCGAATGTGTTCAGTTTGTCAGACATCTGTGACTTAAATTGGGACCATGTCCTATTGTCAGATGAAACCATAATAGAGCTTTTTTGGCAATAAACAGCAGAGGTGTGTTTGTGCACACAGAGAGGTAGCTATATAGAAGAGTACCTAATGCCCATTGTTTAATATGGTGATGGAGTTTTGGGGCCTTTTTTTGTCAGAGAACCTGGAAGTTTTGTTTAGAGGCATGATATCACAATATCAAATATCAGCAGATATAAAATTTAAACCTGAATGAATCTGCCAAAATGCTTGAGACATCCAGCAGGACAATGATCTACAACGGTTTACTTACTTGAAATTGAAGTCCACTGCATAGTAGTTCAACAAATTTTTTGGATCCTTTTTTCTTAACACCTACTGTAAGACTATGCTCTTTTAAAGAAAATGTAAGTTGCTACAGTAACTCACTAGTGCTATATAGCAAAGTGTTTGTATTTCACAAAAGACAGTCAGAGATATAAAAAATTAATTATCTTGAAACTCGTACCGGATGTCTGTAAGACGGGTAAGCAAAACTGACAAAAAAACAAGAGGTAGATTATATTTTAAAATATTTAATAACACTTTTTAAGAAAAAAATCTGTGTAAAAACAGAACAGTAACATGGTTCAGTGGAATTAAACAACTCATCAAAAGAAAATCTGACATGTTCAAAAGCAGCGGTTTACTTGGCAAAGCTTTTCCACACTCCCTCAATGACACAAATTAATGAAGAGGCATCTTCATCCTGTACAACATCTACCTTAGTTTAGCAGGTAACCACAAGCGTGGTAACTACAATCATTAATAATAGAGTAATTACAGGAACAGTTTCTTTCCCCAAGCAATCAGCCTCATTAACAACTCACCATAATTATATTCCTGCTTTATATCTATAAGTACTGCACAGAAATTTGTCATCACATTATCTGTATATGTTACACACACTATGGCTGCTATATATTGCACAAAGTTCTATAGTACCTGACGCACAATACTGTCAAGTGCACTACCATGCACTCTCACACTTTATGTACATTACTGTTCTGTCATATAACCTTTATCCCTATTTAATACTCACACTGTATATACTGTCTTACATTGTCTGTATTGTCTTGTATAGTCTGTTTTTTTTTTGTCTTGTATGTTTTGTCTTGTATAGTCCAAGCTGAATGTATAGTTTTTATTTATGTCTGTACTTTGAGAGTCACCAACAGCTGGAACCAAATTCCTTGTGTGTGTCAACACACTTGGCCAATAAACCTGATACTGATTCTGATTCTGACTGATACCATTTACTTTGACATAACATCAAGTCATTGTGTAATATTAAGTAATTTATAAAACACAACACCTCATATGTGGTTTATACACAAGCATAATCATGTGTTTTTTATATTATAAAAACAAAGGCAAAAAGGGGGCAAGATGGGTAAGCAATAAGATCTGGCAACCACGTTTCTACAAAGCAGAGGCTTACCAGAGCGAAAACAATACTTTAAAAAGGTCTCATATATTATATAGCAATTTAGAAAGAGATAAAGGATGATAACAAAAGGCTCTAACATAAATAATTTACATAACCAAAACAAGTGCCTCAGATTGGGCAGAACTCAATGCATACTGGTATTGACTGTGTACATCCTCTCCAACATGTAGTATGGTATGTGACAAAAGAAGTTGAGAATTCACACAGTAACCCGTATACTGTAGCTGGTGTGTTTTTATGATTACATTTTGTACACATAGTTGACTTTTTGCTTAAATTGCCATCTGAGGTGTATTGAAATGTTCTATTAAATGTTCCACAAAGAGATTAGTTAACATATTATCCAGCAGTTTACAAAGCATTGCAAATTTCTTGTGTATGTTGCAAGTATATATATTTTTTGCAATATTCCAGGAGACAAATGAGACTGTGGGGGTTTTAAGAGATGACCTGTAGAGTCTTAATAATAAATGGCTTTTGTTTAGTTTATTTACTTTTTTACAGATGTACATCAAGTCATGATTTTAGAAGACACCTACATAGTCAGCACAAAACAATATATCGATATTTATTATAAACTTCACCAAAAATAACACACAGCACACAAGAAAATACAAAACTGTCACATGGTTGTTCATGTACATTCCTGAAGGAAAAATCCACTTTTACACCAGTGGGCTGAGGTGAGAGACTTTGAGCTCATCACCATCAAAATGAGCAGAAAGCAGATGACCTTTTGACTGGCGTGTCACTGATGAATCAGCATTTTTCCTATTGGGACCAAAAAAAGCAGTGAGATTTACAATAGTAATACATTGTGTTTATCAGCATTTTTAAACACGGACCTTGATTTGTTTTCTGTGCAGCTGTGAGCTCTCTTCTTGTAGCAGAAGAAGAAATAAACAACCACAGCTGCAATGAGTAGGACTAAGAGAAAAAGTCCCATCAGCACTCCGCCTACCACTGCTGCACTACTGCCATCTGTCCAACAGCAAATAATTCATGTAGTCATGAGAACTTAAATACACTTTTATGGATTATACTGTGAAGTCCTACTCACGTGCCACTTTCACAGCGATGCTGCATGCTGCCTCACCCAGATCATTAGAAGCTCTGCACATGTAGGTTCCAGAAAAGGCAGTAGAAAGGTTGGACAAGAGAAGCGATCCAGTACGCTGGTCTACAAACCAGGAAATATTTACAAATCAAATAACGTGCAGATTTTCAGCTGTTATTTTAGAGTGCTTATTAGCCTTAAATCTGATTGGTTAAAAACTGTAGATTTTTTTTAATAACTGAATTTCTGACCATAGTGACAGATGCAAGAGTGATGCAAGGGAGCTCCTTATTATATGTTAATGACATCTTATTATAATTTATGATGAATAAACTTTAGGGGTCGCCACAGCGGACCATCCGCATGTTTGATTTGGCACATGTTTTTACGCTGGATGCCCTTCCTAACGCAACCCTCCCTATTTATACGGGCTTGGGACCGGCATTAAGAGTGGCTGGGGTTGGTTCCCTGACCGGGGGCCGCAGCGGTGAAAGCGCTACATCCTAACAACTAGACCACCAGGGGACCTTGCACAGAGTGACACTGTTATGCTGGAACAAGTTTGGGATTTACAGTACCTGTGAAAGAAAATTAAAATGCTACAGCATACAAAAAAAAACCCATTTTATACAATTGCAGGGTTTTATCTGTCCAACAGCATTTTGGACAATAACCATATTGTATATTAATGTTTTGGTCAGGTGTCTGCATACTTTTGACCACAATGACCATAATTGGACTATTCACACTGTGCTTATCTCCCGGTTAAACTTCGCTTTTAACTCATGAGTATAAGAATGTTTTACAGTGTACACAGAAACGTCAGATTATCAGATTAATAGTTAACCTTGGTAAAAATATTAGCAGTTTGAAATGTTCAGAATTACCCAAGGTTACCTATTAAAAAAAGAATAGGAACGATAACATTTTCCATATGAACAGAGCAATTAGTCATGGTTTAGACATCGAAGCAAACCCACGAAAATGTATATCCTAAGCAAGTGCATACCTGTTTTATTCCACTGCATGAATATACCTGTGAAAGAATAGACATGCTTTGGAGGTTTCTAAATGACCCTGGGACATCATTTCCAACCACGCTTTTTACAAAGAGTAGAGAAATATTTTACAATAGTAATTTAGAACCAGGGTTTAATTTGGGTTAACTGTTAACCCAGGTAAAATACATTCTATTTGAAATGTGAAATGTGTTATCCAGGGTTTTAAATGCCCCAGGGATAACTATTACAAAGTCCATATTAGGGTTCAATCAACCCTGGAATTTATACCCTATCATTAACCCTAGGTTAACATGCTTAGTTGCACATTTATGACATCAGCAACCATGCTTTTACAAAGAATGAACAGTCTAGAATTTTTAAAAGTAGGTTTAATTTAACAGAGATAAATAATATTTTAAAAAATTGTGTTCGTTCAAGTGAAATAAGTATTTGATTCCATACCAAATTAGCAACAATTCTGACTCCCACAGACCTGACACTTTTAGAAAGCACTCCTAATGTCAACTCGCTATGTGAATAAAAGACACCTTTCACAGAAGCAACTTCTTCCAGTTAAACCTCTTCACCACCATGAAAAAGACCAAAGAGCTGTCAAAGGATGTTAGGGACAAGATTTTAGATCTGCACAAGGCTGGTATGGCTACAAGACAATCAGATTGTTGCCTTGGCTGTATGTTTTTGGTCATTGTCATGCTGAAAAACCCATCCACAACCCATCTTCAGTGTTCTGGCTGAGGCCAGGAGGTTCCCACCAGGTGTTCATTGGCAAACTTCAGACAGGCCTGCTCATGTGCATTCTTGAGCAAAAGCATTTTTAAGCAGAAGGACCTTGGTGTGTTACCAATGGTTTTCTTGGTGATTGTGGTCCCAGCTTCCTTGAAATCATAAACAAGCTCCTCCCATGAAATTTTGGGCTGATCCCTCACCTTTCTCAGAATCATCCTAAACCCATGAGGCGAGAATTTTCATGGATGCCCCAGAGCGAGTGTGATTGGCTTACCTTGTATTTCTTCCATTTTCGTATTATCGCGCCAACATTGGACTCTTTCCCACCAAGCTTCCTTTTCTTTTCCCAGCTAAAACCTGGTGCTAACCCCACTTCTAAATTATAAGTGTAAAATATTCCATCATCCTGGGTTAAAAGCAGTAATTAAATCGACATTCGACAACCCAGGTCAAAAGTGTGAAAAGACCTATAGTGTATCAAATCTTTTAAAAATGTCTAAAGAATGATTTATGCAATGGGAAAAAACATGCACAAACTTGATTAGGATACACAATTTTTTGAGTTTTCATTCCTTAAGACATGGCACGATGCACTGATCAGTTGGGAAGTGCTACTGTTCTTGTTTGTTTTGTGTTAGTGAATGTGAATCCTAAACCAAAAATTCGGTGGCCTATTTGCATCTCAAAACATAGCCAATGATACAATACTTGTATACAAAATACAATTCACCCCTATTGCGATGCAGTTAGATCTGATTTAAATAATTCAGATAGTTCGCTTTTATGTCTTTAATTCAGACAGACAGAAAATCGCGAATTTACTAAAGGGGCTTTTGGCTTCTAGCACATGACCCTTTTAAAAACAGGCCTTTGTAGTACAAAAAAAAAAGACTAAAGATTAAATAAAACCAGACGATCTTCAACTGTTTTGTTCCAGGAAAATGCAACTCTACCTCTGCCATGATAATCCATATTCTATGTGACTCTCAGTACACGCCT
Source organism: Silurus meridionalis (assembly GCF_014805685.1). Lineage (NCBI taxonomy): Eukaryota > Metazoa > Chordata > Actinopteri > Siluriformes > Siluridae > Silurus > Silurus meridionalis. The sequence continues at coordinate 7,611,032 of NC_060895.1, read as the reverse complement.
CGGTCTCCAGTAGTGTTGTGAAATGTCATATTCACGTAGCCGCAGTGGTGCTAAAAGAACGTGCTTGAGTAACAGTTTAGCAAGGAGAATTCGTTCTACATATAAAATATTGGTCTCAAATTATTGGCCCCTTTCTAAATAATAAATGTATACCACATCTACTAATTATTATATATAAATAAATTCTTTTTACTGATGCAAATTGTTGAAAAAAGATACATCGTGATACCAAATGCTAACTTGTAGCCGATGGACACTTTTTTAAATCGATGCATCACATCGTTAACTTTTATGCCGATGCACCAGTGCTAATGAGTGAATCTTACCATGTCTATTGTACACCACTACCACTAAACCCACCCCACCACTTGAGAGCACTGGTCACTTTCTTTTATCTTATTTCTTTTCGTAAATGTCTCTTCTTTCACTTGCTCACATACTGTAACATATATGTCAGTGTCTGCAGAGCCATCATTCACCTGCATAATTACTTGACATACATAACACATCATACATTCTGCATACTTTGTTAACATATAATCTTTGTAAGTAATCTTCCACTTCCTCTTTTTCTTATTTTGCTGCTTATTTCCACTTTTGCATTACACACCAAGCCCAGGTAGACTGTCCCAAACTTTTTATGCACATGACAAAGAAACTATCAGCAAGACCAATTGGTCTAATAATATTTCTAGACCAACACTATTAGGTTGTACTAGAGCTAAACAAGTAGCAAGGCCCTTATGGTGGTCATATTAGGCTCAATATTTCACAAAATATTTACTCATGACTTGAAAGGCTTAAGTGAATCCACAAAGCTGTTTAATGTTTGGTAAGCAAACAGTTACAGAACCTTATCTCAGACCGAGGGTTGGGCTCAGGTGCCTGATTTAGCTGAGTAGAGCACTAACAATCAAAGCTGGACAAATAAAAATCTATGTAAGTTAGGGTATATACCTGCTACAATGCTGTTAGGGGGCAGAGGCTCTGTTTCTTTCTCTCTCGTCCAGGAATAAATAGGTGTAGGAACACCCTGGGAGCTGTGGCATGTAAGAGTGGCATCATCCCCCAAATAGGTGTGGCCATTTAGCTCACATACAGGAACAGATGGTGCCACTGAATATCAATTATAAGGAAAGAAAAACATCACAACTGGCAATATTATCATTTAATAACATTTTCACTTTGTGTCAATTTAATCTACATAATTTTTTTAATGACTCCAACATAAATATTCATATCAGCACTCAATGGTATCATGAGTCAGATTTATAGACGTGTTCATTCTCTTACCCAGCACAGTCAGGTTGATAAGACCCTGCCCACTTCCAGACCAGTCGTTTGGATTGGTAACATCACATATATAAAGACCACTGTCACTGGGTTGGACGTTGTGGATCTTCAATGAGGCAACGCCAGACACTGGAGGATTCTGCAGTAAAGCTATTTTGTTCTCCCAAGAGCCCACCCAATATAGTTTCCCATTGTAGTACAACACCTGGACAAAATGGGTCAGGACACAAAGTGGATTATAATTACAATAAAAAAAGTACTACTCTTGGGTTGAAGCAACAGATGATTAATATGCCATTGAGACCAATCACAATCTAGAATATAACACCCCTGAATAAATGAGAGAACTACGGAAGTCCTTAGAGGCCATGCATTATAAAAGTACAATACCAACGACCGCCACAGGTATTGTTAGCCAACAGGGTACCGGTGGAAATTGTGCTACAGTTGGCAGAAGGAGGAGAAGGAGAGGAGGAAGATGTCTACAGAGATGGCAGGAAAAGGAGAAGTGGAGGAGAGTGGAGGTTTGGGTTGGTACTTAAAATGTTGGTACTATGACTGGTAAAGGAAGAGAGTTAGCTGATATAATGGAGAGGAGAAAGGTAGATATGTTGTGTGTTCAGGAGACCAAGTGGAAAGGAAGTAAGGCCAGGAACATTGGAGGTGAATTTAAACTGTTCTATCATGGTGTGGTTCTGTGATTCTGAAGTAAGAGTACAGTAAGAGTGTAGGGAAGGTGAAGAGAGTTTCTGATAGGGTGATGAACGTGAAGCTGGAAGTTGAAGGGGTGATGATAAATGTTATCAGTGCTTATGCTCCACAAGTAGGTTGTAAGATCGAGGCGAAGGAACAATTCTGGAGTGAATTAGATGAACTGGTAGATGGTGTACCTAGGAATAAAAGATTGGTGATTGGGGCAGACTTTAAAGGGCACGTATGTGAAGGGAACAAAGGTGATGAGGAGGTGATGGGTAGCTATGGCCTTAAGGAGAGGAATGTGGAAGGGCAGATGGTGGTAGATTTTGCTAAAAGGATAAAAATGGCAGTAGTGAACACTTATTTTAAGAAGAAGGAGGGGCATAGGGTGACGTATAAGAGTGGAGGAAGGTGCACACAGGTGGACTATGTTCTATGCAGGAGATGCAACCTGAAGGAGATTGAAGACTGTAAGGTGTTGGCAGGGGACAGTGTAGTCAGACAGCCTCAGATGGTAGTCTGTAGGATGGTTTTGGAGGTGAAGAAGAAGAGGAGGAGAGTGAGGACTGAAAGAAGAATAAGATGGTGGAAACTGAAGGAGGAAGACTGTAGTGTGAGATCCAGGGAAGAGGTCAGACAGGGGCTCGGTGGTGGTGAAGAGGTGCTGGATCAATGGGCAACTACTGCAGAAGTGATAAAGGAGACAGCTAGGAAGGTACTTGGTGTGACATCTGGAAATAGAAAGGAAGACAAAGAGACGTGGTGGTGGAATGAGAAAGTGCAGGAAAGAATAAGGAGAAAGAGGTTGGCAAAACAGAATTGGGATCGAGAGAGAGATGGGAAAATAGGCAGGAGTACAAGGAGATGCGGAAGCAGGAAAAGAGGAGTGTAGTAAAAGCCAAGGAAAAGGCATATGAGAAGCTGTATGAGAAGTTGGACACTAAGGAAGGAGAAAAGGATTTATACCTATTTAGAGCAATATAGGATGGGGATGGTAATGTGTTGTTTAGTGAGAAGAGTGTGTTGAGAAGATGGAGGTAGTATTTTAAGCAGCTGATAAAAAAAACTTTCTTTCGGCTTCTCCTGTTAGGGGTCGCCACAGCAGATCCTCCGCACGTTTGATTTGGCACATGTTTTACGCTGGATGCCCTTTCTAACGCAACCCTCCCCAATTTATCCGGGCTTGGGACCGGCACTGAGAGTGGCTGGGGATGGTTCCCTGACCCGGGATCGAACCCGGGTCGCAGTGGTGAGAGCGCTGCATCTTAACCACTATTTTGAACAGCTGATGAACGAGGAAAATGAGAGAGAGAAGGTTGGATGGTGTGAAGTTGGTGAAGCAGGAAGTGGATAGGATTAGTAAGGAGGAAGTAAGAGCAGCGATTAAGAGGATGAAGAGTGGAAAGTCAATTGGACCAGATGACATACCGGTAGAAGCATGGAGATGTTTAGGAGAGATGGCAGTGCAGTTTTTAACCAGTGTTTTCAACAAGATTTTGGAAGGTGAGAGGATGCCTGAGAAATGGAGAAGGAGTGTGCTGGTACCAATCATTAAGAATAAGGGAGATATGCACACCTGCAGTAAATACAGGGGAATTAAGTTGATCAGTCACACAATGAAGTTATGGAAAAAAGTAGTAGAAGCCAGGCTGAGAGAAGAGGTGACCATCTGTGAGCAACAGTATTTCTTGTCGAGGAAGAGCACCACAGACGCATTACTTGCTTTGAAAATGTTGATGGAGAAGTATAGAAAAGGTCAGAAGGATTTGCATTGTGTGTTTGACAGAGTGCTGAGAGAGGAGTTGTGGTTTTGTATTAGGAAGTCAGGTGTGTCAGGGAAATATGGGAGGGTGGTGCAGGACATGTATGACTACACCCTCTTCCTGAAGAAGAAGATCCAGCTCAAAGGTTGCTGTTTTGACATGGTTTGGAGATCCAGTGCGAATAGAAGAAGGTGCTTGACATGCTTCAAAAAGAAGACTCCATGAAATATTCTAGAAGTGGCAGGAACACTGGGAGTGCTGTATTGTTGTGCAAGGGGACTATTTTAAGAGTGATAGTGTGTAAACAAAAATAAATAAAGTACTTTTTTCTAAACAGAGCATGTCCCGAAACTTTTTGATACCACCTCGTATATAATTAAATAGCAGCTGCTGTTATAGAATGCAACACTGACCCCCAACACACACACACACACACACACACACACACACACACACACACACACACAAACACACACTATTTATAAAATAGAGTTTAATTGCTTACCCTCTGGGCTTGAACAGCAGGAGTACCGTCAGCAGCATAACGCCACTCCAGAGTGAAGCCCTCTGAAACCTGTGTGCTGTAGGTGCAGGAGAGCTCGGCTTCTGAACCGGCGTGTGCAAACACTGAACTCTTTACCAACACTGCATGCCAGGACCAGGCTTCATCTGGACATAGACAAACAGAAAGCTATTGTAAATGAGATAAACAAGCCATTATGAGAAATAGAAATGCCATGTGTCTATGTGGGTAAAAGCCAGTTAATAAGGGATTAATAAGGGATCCTTTAACAGCATGTCCACAAATGGTTTACAACACTCACATTATTTGCCAATTAATATATTCCTTTTTAACTCAAGAACATCATACTTTTAGCAATTTATAGTTACATTTTATAAGCAGTGTTGGGGGTAACGCGTTACAAGTAACGTGCGTTACGTAATAATATTACTTTTCTGGAGTAACGAGTAAAGTAGCGCGTTACACATTAATATCTGAGTTACTTTAAAAAAAAAATAAAAAATACTGAATTAAAATGAACGTAGTCACATAGAATCGCGAACTCATACTGCGGGAACAGAAGCTGGTCAGAAGCGGAGATGGCAAACCAGAGCATTACATTACTGTGAGGGAAGTATTCTTATTATTTTGAAATAGTCGAGGAAAAGAAGAAAGGAATAATGGTTAAGTGTAGATTATGTGTTGGTGAAAAGCTCTTGTCAACTGCAAAAAATACCACTTCAAAAAAAAAAAAAAAAAAAATCTGCATGCAAAGCACAGCACTACAGGTGTGTGTGTGTGTGTGTGTGTGTGTGTGTGTGTGTGTGTGTGTGTGTAATGTTGAATATATGCGACATTATGCAATGTCGCATATATGGAAATGGAGACAGAAATATAGAAAACTTTTGCCGCCTTTCCACCACTGCAGATCTATTGACTGCCCAGAATAAAAGTTTTCCGTGGGAGACACATGTACGATGCCATCACAGCGGAGATAGAGAGCAAATTCACAGCTCATTTGCTCTTTGTGGAAAGATAAACTGCCACGGTCACTGATAATAGCGCAAACTTTGTAAAAGCGTTCAGAATGTTTCAAGCTGATGATGAAGCAGAGAATGATGTAGACGAGGACGAGGTCATATTTACGGAATTGCACGAAGTTTTATGAGATGACAGCGAAAGGTATGTTCTCCCTCCACATCACCGGTGTGCAGCCCACACAGGGGGAGTTGTAGCTCCAGCGGTTAAGGCGCTGGGTTACTGATCGGGAGGTCGGGGGTTCAAGCCCCGGTATCGCCAAGCTGCCACTCTTGGGCCCTTGAGGAAGGCCCTTAACCCTCTATGTTTCAGGGGCGCCGTATCATGGCGGACCCTGCGCTCTGACCCCAGCTTTGAAGCAAGCTGGGATATGCGAAGCACAAATTTTCACTGTGCTGTAATGTATATGTGACAAATAAAGGCTATTCTACACGTCTTTTGCCCTAATATAACTTATTTCTTAATGGCAATTATCTATATTACACCTGTCACACCTGTAAGGCATGAAAGAGATACAAGTGACGCAAAAGTAACGCAAAAGTAATATAGCGCGTTACTTTTCATAAAAAGTAACTAAGTAACGTAATTAGTTACTTTTTTGGGGAGTAACTCAATATTGTAATGCGTTACTTTTAAAAGTAACGTTCCCCAACACTGTTTATAAGGAATGAGTACTTGACATATTGTAACATATTGTATTCTGAATCATGACTACAGTTTGGTTATGACCACCATCATTGTACCACGCAACATCATATATCTGCAAAAATGGACATTAGGTGCATCCCAGATGAGTCTGGTTCCTCTCAAGGTTTCTTCCCTATGCCATCTTGGAGAGATTTTCCTTGCCACAGTCGCCACTGGATCACTCATCAGGTACAAACTTACGCTTAAAAAAATATCTTATGAATTTTTATCAACACATTATCTGTGTAAAGACAATGTTCATTGTTAAAAGCGCTATACAAATAAAAATTAATCGAATTGAATTGACAATTGGATACAGTTGTTCCTTCACCATTGAATATATTATTTAAAAATTCTATCTAAGGTCTTCAAGACCACTCAGTGTTTGCTACAGTGAAATCGGAAAATGCAAAATCCTGAAAATTCACTCTACACTGATCAGGCATAACATTATGACATTATAACATTATTACAGGTGAAGTAAAAAGCACTCATTATCTCTTCAGCATGGCACCAGTTTTGCTGGGTATATTAGGAAACAAGTGAAAAATTTGCCCTTAAAGTTGATGTGTTAGAAGCAGGAAAAATGTGCAAGCATAAAGATTTAAGCTAATTTGGCAAGGGCTAAATTGTGATAGCTAGACGACTGGGTCAGAGCATCTCCAAAACTGCAGGTCTTGTGGGATCTGCTCAGTATCTATCAAAAGTGGTCCAGGGATAGAACAGTGGTGAACCGGCGACAGGGTAATGGGCTCATGTGGTCTAATGATACAATGAGCTACTTCAGCTTAAATTGTTCTTAATGCTCAATGGTTTAGGGCTGTTTTGGCAGCAAAAGGGGGACCAACACAATATTAGGCAGCTGGTCAAATTTTATGCCTGATTGATGGCTATAAGGTTATGCTTGATCAGTGTATGTGCTAAAAGGGGAGACTCCTTACATAAATGTTTAATACATATCTCCTGACCATTAATAAATTGCCTTGTTTTCAGTGTCACATTGTAATTCATTAATAAACGCATGCATATATATATATATATATATATATATATATATATATATATATATATATATATATATATATATATGTATGTACTGTACATCTTGAAATAGCCTAGACCAGTGGTCCCCAACCCCCGGGCACCTGGTACCAGGCCGCACAGAAACAATACATAACTTACATTTTTTTCTGTTGTATTTATTATCTGATTCTGAACGATGTTTTATGGAAGATTCTCTCTGCCACATCTTTCTAAGACTCACTCTTGATGCATGTCAAGATGCTTGCCTCGGTCACATGTCTTACCTCCATCCGCTACCTTCTTAAAGGGGCTGCTCTGGCCGCTAACACATAATACATTACACTTACACTTTTTATTTTGTTGTATTTATCTGCCACACCTTAAAGGCTGGTCCGTGAAAATATTGTCTGACATTAAACCGGTTTGTGGTGCAAAAAAAGTTGGGGACCACTGCTCTAGACTCTGACTACTGCATGGACAATGCCGTTGAACAAAATTCAGGTGGCAATAGTTACAAAAACATCATGTGCAAAATTTAACATTCAAATTCAACATTCAAAGCACTTAAATAGATCAGAATTCCAAATGAATCAATTAAATTATTTTTTTTAATTGCCCTTTAACAACAAATAGACCATTAAGCAGGGTGGATATACATTTAGCTTCCTTATTACACCACTAATAGGACAGTGGCAACGCAGAGAACTACCTCAACGTTAAAGTTTTCATTAGTGAACTAAAGTGAGAGGATTTTTACTCACCAAAACAGTGGATCAAAATCCAAGAGACGAACAAAGTGCGAGTGTGAGCCATGTCTATTTGTGTTTCTCACGTACAGGTTTCGTTTCCTTGTTGTTTACCGAGATAACATAGCTCAAACAGCTCATACCTGTGTGGCACTGATTAGTAGTGAATACAGTTAGTGCTTAAGCACAGGGAAGCAGGTGGAACCATATGCAAATAAAACCAACACTGTTGTTGGTTTACAAAGTCTTCAAAAGCTAATGTACATCTTACTGGGTTTGGTCAAATATTAATAATGACAATAAAATAACTGAGAAAAGTGCAGTTTAAAATTCAACAATCTTTAACATTTTTCTATATGGTGCACTCTTTTATTAAAGAAATAAACACAATTCATTACATCATCTCTTTGCTTCCACCATGTGGACACTTATGGAATGAAAGAGTAAAAGAGACCAATCACAAATCAGAAATCCATAAAAGTAAAAAAGAAAGATGTTACACTTATTTACTCATCATTCTTCTTTTTCAACAATCTTTTTTTTTTTGGTATGAATATAATCAATTGCATGAAACCAAATAGAAAACCAAAGCACCAACTATGAAGTCACGAGCCTGACATCAATCTCTTAAATACATCTTTAAAACAAAAGAAAAGAAAAGAAAAAGAAAAGAAAAGAAAAGAAAAGAAAGAAAGACTTTTTTAAAAATGTATAAAACATTCGGGATTGGATTTACTCATTAAAAAAGCACAATAACCCAAATAACGAATAATTTTCAATACAATCTATTGTTTAGACTGAGGGATGCTGTTATAATTGGGCCGTAACATGTACTGTAGGAACTCCTGAGTGAAAAAAGAGGCACGAGGTAACATTTTAAGTAGAACACAAACACTGAATACACAACTGTTTAAATGTTATTCAAACAACTTTAACAAGGATCAAAGAAGATCCTTCAACATCCGGAACCATTTATGTACTGTATGAAGTTTAAAGCAGATATTTTTTTACTTTTATTGTTTACTTTTCTTTACTTTTAATCTAATAAACTTTTAAAATGGGATTAATAGGATCTATAAAAAAAAAAAATCACATAAAAATCTGACAAATAAAAATTATAGTGTTAATGAGAGATTTAAAGCATCAAAATATAATTCATAGTTTTATCTCATCTTAATCTATACAGTATACTTTATAAATCAGAGTACTAATATTATACGCAGAGAGATTGAACCCCAAATATAAAATAATTTAAATCTTGAATTTGTGTAACAGAGTTGTTGAGTCCTGCTTGGTAAGAGCTAAAGAGTTTGACTCAACTGGTCTAGACAAGCGATCCAGCCTGAACAGGCACAGTGCCACAAAATGACATTGATCTGACATTTACAGAGATGGGGCATGGAGCCTGTGGCTGAGCTCCATTAGTCCTGAGTGTGCAGCTGTTCTTTGGCTGGTAGTGCTGATGGGCGTGACTAGACATCTTGCTGCCGTTGTAGCCAGGGAGCCCATGGAGAGGATTAGGCTCTCCTCGGTACACATGTGCGCCACCTGAAGTGGTCAGAATTGAGTCACAACCCTGAGGCGAGTATGGGTAATGGTTGTTAGGCAGATGAGGTGTGTCCTGAGGAGCAGGACTATTGGTTATGGAGGACAGAGTGCCGTTCTTGGAGACGATATCTGACGCGGTGGCGCTCTTAGACCAAGAAACACGTTTTGGAGCCTGAGCATCCTCCCTGCAATGAATCCAAAAGCAACAAATCATAATTGTTATTTGCTCCTGTTGCCTCTCACTGATTCCACATTTTTCTCTGTCATGAAAAATTAAACCATATACAAATAATGTTTTATTCCCATATTTCCCACAATTTGTTCTTGGCCAATTCCAACCAACCAGCCAGTTCTTCCTCTACCATACAAGCTCCAAAGAAAGAGGGTATGACATATGCTTCCTCTGAGACACGTGAACTATCGTGACTATCGTCCTGTCGCACTTAGACTCATTGTGATGAAGTGTTTCGAGAGGCTCGTCATAGGCACGTCAAAGACCCAGCTTCCACCCTCACTGGACCCCATGCATTTTGCGTATCATCCGAACCGTTCCACATACGATGCCATCTCCACGACCCTTTATCTGGCCCTCACCCACCTGGACAATAAGGACTCATATGTACGAAAGTTGTTCATAGACTTCAGCTCAGCATTCAACACAATCATCCCTCAGCATCTGATTGAAAAGCTAAGCCTACTGGGCCTGAACACCTCCCTCTGTAACTGGATCCTAGACTTCCTGACTGGGAGACCTCAGTCAGTCCAGATTGAAAACAGCATCTCCAGCACCACCACACTGAACATTGGGGTCCCATAAGGCTGTGTGCTCAATCCACTGCTGTTTACTCTGCTGACTTACGACTGTGTAGAAATGCACAGCTCGAATCACATCAAGTTCGCTGATGACACGATCATGGTGGGTCTCATCAGCAAGAAGGTCTCTAGGTTACGTATGTAACCCTAGTTCCCTGAGGGAACAAGACGCTACGTCACAACGCTTTGGGAACGCCTCCCCATTGCTCACGCTCTGAATGATGCGTGAAATCCAGCCAACAGCAAGGCTGGCGGGGCGGGCGGGGCGGCGTTGTCAAACCAGGAAGCTACAAAATGCGCGAGCAGTGGCGCGACGCTAGCTTCTAAAAAGAAAAGGTAAGTGCAGCGGGATGCAGGGAGTGTGGGATGTAGGTTACATACATAACCTAGAGACATTCCTATTTCGGGTACTCGAGCTGCACTTAAAGTCTAATGCTTTGGGAACGAGTGTCCAATCACTCCATACTAAAGAGTCCCTGCTTAGTGTGTCTGAGCACAACCAGAACGCAGGACAGTGGAGCCGGGAATAGCACTAATGTCAAGTGGTGGACCAGCCCGCAGCAGTGCAGATGTCCTGGAGTGGTACTCCAGTGGACCAGGCCGTAGCGGCCACCATACTCCGAGTAGAGTGAGCTTTGACTCCGAATGGAGCAAGAAAACCAGAGGACTCATAGGATAAAGAAATGGCATCCACTATCCACCTACTGACAGTCTGCTTATTGGCAGGTGTCACAGCGGTTTGTAAATGGAGGGCGAGGCCGGGAGCAGAGAAGCGTGCGAATGACACACCTGAGGGAAATTGTGACTAATGAATGTTCTCTCTCTTGCAGTGAACAGGGGGAGCATAAAAGAGGAGCGAGAGGGTGTGCCAGTGGGCGTGCCTGCGAGTTTGTGACTTTAGCACTGATCACTAGAAAAAAAGAAATAAACTATTTCATTTAGAACTGGTCCTGTCCTGAGTGGTTTTCCTTTCCCCGAACCGTCAGCTCTCCCACAGTAGAATAACCTTTCTTATAAGGGCCATAGCAGACAAAAAGCTGCTCTGACTTTCTTTACAGACCTGTGGACACAGCCGGTTTTGCTTCTCCTGGTCGGGGGCTTGGAAAGAGGCTGGGTGAGAGAGAAAGAACCAGAGGGGACAGTGCAAAGTCTCCTGAGTCGCCAAACAGATCCACCTAGGCTCTGTAAAATCTCTGCCATATCTCCACCAGCACCTCAGGGTGGAGCCTCCATTCCCCAAGCCTCAGCCCTTGTCTTGAAAGGGCGTCTGTTCTCTAATTTAGGTGACCCAGGATATAGACTTCTCTCAATGAGAAGAGCTTCCCCTGGGACCACAGGAGGATCCGCCGTGCCAGCCTGTACAGGGGGCGAGATCGGAGACCCCCTGGTGGTTGATGTACGAGACCACAGATGTGTTGTCCGTACAGACAAACACATGGTGATCTCTCAGGTCTAGGAGGAAATGTTTTAGAGGCAAAAACACAGCTATCATCTCCAGGCAATTTATGTGCCATGAGAGGTGTAGCTCGTTCCACCGACCTTGGGGGAGGGGCCACTCATGACACTCCCCACACCGCAAGGAATGCATCAGTCCTTTGTCCTGACGACAAAGAGCTCCCAGGATGGGGCCTTGAGACAGGAACGTAGGTTCTTTCCACATATCTAAGGCTCGAAGGGCTCGCCACGAGACCTTAATACCACAGAGTTCCCAAAGCATTGTGACGCAGCTCGAGAACCCTCTTTACCTGAGCCACCACTGGAGGGGTATATGGAGGAGGCCAAGTGGGATCCTATTGGACGCTGCTGCCATGAGACCCAGCAGCCTCATCCATCTCTATGTCCTCTGCCAGGTCGGCCTGTGAGCCCCAGGATGCCGATGCCGCTCCGCCTTGGCGGGAGTGGGTCAAGGGATCGGGAAGTGCGCATAGCCATGCGTCTACAGCGCGAGCAAACATCTCCCTCGAGAGTTGACTGAGCATGCTCCACTCCCAAGCAAACAACGCATCTCTTATGTGTGTCTCCCCCCGTAATGAAACGGGGGCAAGGAGGGACACACATGCGGAAGTCTTGTTTGCTTTTAACCATTGCTTGCACAGATTCAGACACGAAGCTCTTACCTGAACAAACAGAAGCTAGCGTTGCTCCACTGCTCACGCATTTTGTAGCTTTCTGGTTCGCCACGTCACCCCGTCCGTGACATAACGCCTTGCCGTTGGCCGGATTTCACACGTGATTTAAAGCGTGAGCAACGCGGAGGCGTTCCCAAAGCGTTGTGATGCAGCTCGAGTTCCCAAAATTTTGAACGATCAGTCAGCATACAGAGAGTAGGTGCACCAGTTAACAGCCTTGTTTAGAGCCAACAACCTGTCTCTGAACGTTCACAAAACTAAAGAGATGGTTGTTGACTTCAGGAGAACACAGAGCGACCATTCTCCACTGATCATTGATGGATCCTCTGTGGAGATCGTCAAAAGCACCAATTTCCTTGGTGTGCATCTGGCGGAAAACTTAACTTCGTCACTCAACACCAGCTCCATCATCAAGAAAGCCCAGCAGCTTCTTTACTTCCTGAGAAGGCTGAGGAAAGCCTATCTCCCTTCCCCCATCCTGACCACGTTCTACAGAGAGACCATTGAGAGCATGTCTTTCTTCTCTATCACGGATATTTACACCACACACTGCATCCGCAAAGCCAACACACTCTTTACCCTCCTGCCATCAGGAAAGCGGTTCCGAAGCATTTAGGCTGCCATATCCAGGCTGTGCAACGGTGTCTTCCCTCAAGCCGTCAGGCTTCTCAACACAGAACCAAACTGAAACTTACGCACACACACCCAACTATGTTACTGATCTGTAACACCTGTATTTAAACACACACTCATACTTATTTCACACATCCATGTCTTCAGCACCACCCACATTATATTACTTCATTATTACAAACTATTTACATGCTGTTTACATGCTGTTTTTGCACAAACCCTTTTGTTTACATTTTGTTAATTACAAGGTACACTCCTGTACTCAGTACTCTCTTACACACTTCACTGTGTAATATGCAGTAGGTTAACTGACAGGGCTATTTTAGGTTTTGTGTATTTGTCCTACACTCTCTTGTGATGTGTTTGCACTGTCTGTCGTGCACTGTTTGCACCAGGTTGCACACGATGCACTTTATGTGCCGAGGACATTTACTAGTCCTTAGCTCTGTGTTTTCTGTTATGTAGCTTTATGTCGTTAAATGTAGCACCAGGGTTCTGGAGGAACATTGTCTCACTTCACTGTGTACTGCGTCAGCTATACTGTATATGGTTTAAATGACAATAAAAGCTTCTTGACTTGACGACGTGAAGCCAGCCAAACACGTATATTCAAACTGCTCCTCATGCTGCATAACAGGGTGCCATTCTGTAACACTCTCAGAGAAAAGTGCTACTAATCATCTTTAGCAAACCATGAGCTCACAGATTATAATGAGTGGCTATCATCACTATATTTATTCCAGGGGAAAAGAGTAAGCGATCCCTTTCCAACTAGAAAGTATGACCAATTGTGCTTCTTTGGCTCCAATAAAAGGCTATGCCATCAGAGGTAGTCTTTGTTTTTTGTTAGCCCTGTTTACTAGTAAAGGAAACATGGTGGAAGAGAGGAATTGTTACTTAGAAAATAAGTTGTTGCTCACTTGATCTCATTGGCCATTTCCTCTTCTGTGTCACATTCCCTCCTGAAGATGAAGACCAGAAACAGAATGAGGGCCACGAATCCCACTACTGAACCAACAGTGGCTCCTGCTATCAGCCAGGCCTTGCTGGCTGCAGACAAAAATTCACTTCCATTACAGTAGATTCGTCTTACCTTGCAGATCTTATCACACAAAAATGCTGCTGTTAGTACTCACGGGTGGAGACTTCCAAGTTGATGTGGCAGGTGTCACTCCCAGCTGTGTTACTGGCCTTGCACACATATTTCCCTGACATGCCCTTGGTAAGGTTGCTCAAGTGCAGAGTGCCCTGCTTTTCATCTGAAAATATATTACCACTCACGCTTACATACTTTATCGCCATTTACACTTACATTATTCGAGTTCATAACCTTCACTAAATAAAATTGTGGCAAATATAAATAATTTTACCAGTCTATTAATGTAATATAAAAAATATATATAATGTAGGATATCATTCTAGTCCCTATCCCCTATGTAAGCCTATTTTTGGCCACATCAAAAAAATTGAATATTTGCAATTTTATCTCTTGTAAATGACTTTATTTCTCATAATTCCGACTCACTTTCTCGCAATTCCATTTTTTCACAATTATGACCTTTTGTCTCGCAAAAAATTAATCAGGAATTGTGAGAAATAAATTTAGATTTATAAGAGATAAAGTCACAAATGTGTAAGTTTTTTTTTTTTTATGTGGCCAAAAATGGGCTTACATAGGGGATAGGGACTAGAATGATATCCTCCATTATTACATAATCCTGTTTTTTAAGGGATAGCTGTGTCTGTTCTGTTTGTGAAACTATGCCTAAAATAGTCCTCGATGGTTTCATCCATTGTTTTATCAATCTATTTATTGTAGCTTATTTAATTTTCAATGTGTAAAGCTTTTTGACAATATAGAGGGGGTGATTCTGCCCAATTGGCTAAAAAAAAAGTCAGAATTGTGAGAAAAAAAAGTCCAAATTGCAAGGTAAAAATTTTAAATTGTAAAAAATTGTCAGAATTGTAATAAAAAAAAATGGCAGAATCGTGATAAATAAAATAGGAATTTTGAGAAAGAAAAGGCAGAATCTCGAGAAATAATGTCTGAATTGCGAGAAACAAAGTCACGAATGTTTTTTATGGGGACTTCATTCTAGTCAAATGAACAATTCAATTAAAATTAAACTACTAGTTCTAAACAACACTTTTCACACCACACTTTTCTGCTTGACTAGGCTAAAAAGAAGTGCATTCAAACTGCATTAAAGTTACCAGAGCAGGTTTTGGTGTGTGCTAAAGGGATTATGGGATGACATTTACTAACTGCCCTGAAACTGACTGGCCTGAGTAGCACCCAATTATTTAAAATAAGATCAAATAATGGCTTAGTGTGAGACAAATAAAATAAAGCAAAGCATTTCCAATGATTTGTGATCATTGTTTAATATTCTATAAACAAACACGCACATTCAGCAATGAACCTATGTGCATACATTTCTGTGTCACATTATAGTGTAGATTAGACATGACTCGGCAGACTGAAGTGATAAGATGGAGGGTTCTTTTCTACATTAGTTAAGCACAATATCTTCTCTAGGACATATTTTCTGCTATGCCACTTTATTAGGAACACCTGGACACCTGGTCATGCAGTCAACCAATCATGTGCCAGCCACACAATTTATACACAATGTATCTCAAGCATACAGGATTAAAAGGTTAGAGTCAGAACAAGAAAAATGTGATCTCAAAAACTGCATGGCTTGTTCACACTCTGACCGGAAATATACAGCAGTTCTGTCCGTGAAAATGGCTTGTTGATGAGAAGGGTCAGGTGGAGAATTGCCAAATCACTTTAAGCTACCCAGAAGGCTACAGTAAATTAAAAAAACTTTGCAAGTGTGATGAACAGAAAACATCTTCGAATACATATCATGAAAAACCTTAGGGGGATAAATATATACCCCCTAATTGCCTCTAAATATACTTAAGTATCAAAAATACTATGATTTATTTTTGCTATAATGTCTTATTATAATTTTTGTCACAAAATTCTTGGTTAATCAACTCAGTTTATGTAAAAAGACTCTAATGTTACTCTAAGCACACCAATCTTTTAATAGAATCATATTTATATAAAACACTAATTGATATATATTAAAATTATCATAAGCCCAAAACCTTTTTAAATACTTAAAAAAATCGTGCAAATAAGGTCAAATAAATCACGTTTTTTCATCAGTTTTCCTCTCAAAATGTTCTGCTTGCTGTTGAACAGATGCTGAACTGTATGTTTGTAATAAGTAGATACCTCGAAGCAAAACAAGTTTAAAACAGAGCAAGCACCCTGATTGGTGGCTTGCTGTGTGCTTGACCAGTTAACAAGTTTTTAACAAAATGTTTTTTTTTTTTAAATGGTTTTAACAGTGGTTAACAAGTTTTTAACAAAATGTAAAATGTAGTTTAGTAAAAAAGTAAGATATTTTACTTTAAAATGTAGTGAAGCTCAAGTAAAAGTCTCCCCAAATAGAAATACTTCAATAAAGTACAAGTTCATAAAAAAGCTACTTAATTATAGTACAAAATTACATTTACTTTCTTACTACCACTGATAGGCTCCAAAGACAGAAGACTACATAGGATTTTACTCATGTCTGACTGCTTTTCTGATCACTACATTTGTGAAGAGGGGATATTTTCCTCTGATCTTTCTCATCAACAAACGGTGTTTCAACCAACTGACCTGCTGCTCACTGAATGTTATTTATTTATTTCAATGCATTCTATGTGTGAACTCTGGGGAATCTTGTACATGGGAGATAGGCAGTTTCTAAAAACTTTAAACCTCGTCTATTGGCACCAATTGTCCATAACCATGGATATCAAAGTCACTGAGATTACACTTCCGCCGTTCTAATGTTTGATGTGAAAGTTCCTAATAAAGTGGTGAGTATATCATCTCGGTTTTTACATCTATTTCTTCATCTAATTTCTTACCCAGGTAGCCAAGCACAAGAATAGGCTGAGGGCATGACCTCCACTCTGAGAGAGCAGTGAAGAAAAGAAAGTGATGAGAGGTTGCCAATGTATGAGTGGGTGTGGGAGACAACGAAAATAGAGAATTGCTGTTTTGTTTAAGGAATCACTGTTTTATGTTAGCTCTCAGATTAACATAGTATGAGATTCTGTTTCCATCTGTGGACATATTTCTTTATGAAACAGAGAGTCAGTGAGGAGGAGGGTCAAAGGCCTTGACTGATTTCCACAATAGCCAATAGCTATTACACAGCAGCTATTACATATAAACAATTGTGGCTAATCTTATATATAAGAGTCACTATTTAAAACAGAGCTGCACAATTTGGTGATCAGTGCTGACCCGATTGTAACAAGAAGTCTTGCACTAAATTTTATAACAAATAATTGTATTCTTGGTTTCCGCATTAGATACTTGCATATTATTATTGTTATATTTGTTATTTTTTAGAAATATTGATATTGGTCATTATTATTTATATTTAGCTAAATGCATTGATACATGTTTAAATAATGTATAGAAACTACAACTTCATCTCCAAAAAAACGTTGGAACACTGTGAAAATGTAAATAAATACAGAATGCAATGACAAGCAAATCTAATGAACGCATATTTTTTCACTATCAAACATAAACATATCAAATGTTTTACCTGGAAATTTTGAATGTTTGAATTTTGAATACCAATGTGTAGCCTCATGTCTTCTGTCTGTTCATCTGGGAACTGAGGAGACCAGTTGCTAAAGTTTTGGGAGAATCTATCTGCTCAACAGTTCTAGGTGTCCTTTGTTGTGTTTTTCTTTTCCTAATGTTTTTTACATGGTGAACGGTCTGGACTGCACAGTCTCCTAACACTTTTGGAGTTGAAGTAGAAACTAGTACTAGTAAATTAAACTAGTAAATTTAAATATTATTAATGAATCATTGCATTTATTTATATGTATTAACCATTACTATCAAGATGCATTGGTTAATCCAATTCTCCTATATTTTAACACAGATAATGGACTCACTTTGCATTGGAGAAAAGTAGACCTCAGAGAGAGGAGCAGCCTTGGTCCACTTATACTGAGGGACAGGTTTGCCATAGCTGGACTTACAGCTCAGTGTCACGTTCCCTCTCAGCACAGGATCCCCAGACATAGAGCAGACTGGAGTGGAAGGAGGAACTGAAAAAGCAGAGATAAGCCCCAAACCCAAAGCAAATTAAATATTATGATTTAGAAGTGACTACATTTTTGTTTGGCAGCATTATAAATAGAAATGCACCTTCTAAACTTCAGTTAACTGGGAAAGGTGTATCAAAATTTACAGTAAAACAATCCTCCACTTAGTGGTTAAATAAATGCTTGAATATAAAAAAGAAAGAGAATACACCAATATTTTTATACTTTTTTTATATTATACAGTGTTTCAACTGAATATTTCAGCAGAGTGCTCTGTGTCAGTTCAAATTCATTCTTCATTTACCTAAGAAACACAATTCTCGCTTGATTACTGAACATTATTTATAAATCAAAAAGCAAAGCTAAATCCCCACCAAAGACCAGCAACTGCTCTAAAAAAAGGTATTTCTGTCATGCAATACAAATAATAAATTGAGTTATTTTATGTGTTAACAAATGCAAAGAAATGAAACACAAAATAACCAAGAAGAATAACTTAAAAAGTGGACAAGAACTGTGGAAAATTTATGGAAAATTACAAACAAATGACAAAGAGCCTTTGTTCAATTGTTAATCATAGACAAATTTGAAATGGGTGCAGAAAGCAAATATGTGGCAGTGGGTTGTGAGAAACTTTGTCCTTGTCCATAATACTAACAGTTGCAAAGTGGCTAAGATGCAGCCACATTTACACTATATGGACAAAAGTGTTCCACACCTGACTATAAGATTCTGTGTTTTCTCATACCATTTTGACATTTAATATGATTTGCTGTTATAATGACCTCCACTCATCGGGAAAGATGTTCTATTAGATATAGGAGTGTGTTTGAGGAGATTTGTGCTCATTCAGCCACAAGGGTGTTAGTAAAGTCAGACACTGAGGTAGGGTGAGGAGGCCTGGGGTGCAGTAAGTGTTCCAATTAAAATCATAGGTGTTTAAAAGGGTTGAGCCCGGAGCACAATATACTGTATCAGGCCACTCAAGATCTTCCACTCCAACACATGTAAAGCAAATCTTCATGGAGCTGGCTTTGTGCACAGGGGCATTGTCATGCTGGAACAGGTTTGGGTCTCCCTGTTAGCCTTCGCCACAGCTTTTGGGACAGATGAAAATGACCTACCTAACTTTAAATGTTAACAGTTCCTGAGAAAAATGTCCTACATACACCATTTAGATATCTTTGAAAAGAAGACACTTTGGGCTTTAATGGTAATCATTTAATAATATTGCTCAAAAAGATAGTTATAGATAATGAAGTTCCATGGCTATACATTTCCTGCATTGAACATTATTTTTATTTCATATATAAATACACAAAATCAGTCCTGAGTTGAAACGAACATGTCTTATGAGTTTATATTTCATATTTTATAAAACTTTTCATGACAAATAAGATTTCAACAAATATTTATTTAAGACTATGTCTGATCTGTTTCTCCCTCTCCCTGTTTAAAAGCCACCTGCTAAACTTAGGTGGCCATTCATACTTTATTCATACAGTCTGCATATAAATTAATTGGCGACTATTAAAGGCTACAGTAATACATGATTGGCTAATGATATTGATTTGGCATTCATATTGATGGCCATGTAGCCAGACAAGCTATTGTGTTACATTCATGGCCATTCATATTGAGTCCAATACACACACACACACACACACACACACACACACTTTTAAGCATTTCTCTTATAAAAACAAGAGGGCGGTAAAATGTATAACATCATAAAAACTGTAAAGGAAGATATATTGTAACTTACAGATGTAAAATAGGTTTAGATTTTCCATCACCATGCAGATCTCTACGTCTGTGTTGTTACTCCGCCCCCAAAATATTTTCCTCATCGCTGCTTTGTGCAAATCTCAGATAAAACAACTTATTTGACTGTACATTTGTTTTTTCTTTGTTTTCTTTTTTGTAAACAAAGTCCAGTTAGCACGAGCTAGAAACAGCTGTTTGTGCAGAACTGAGAGCTCCCCTATTTGACCACCAAGATTTTATAAATACTACTAAAACTAAGAACTCACCCACATGGGGAAAAATCCTTTCATATATCGTTAGAATCCTGCGCTCATTGGCTACACTTTCCATCAATCATTTTGTTTCCCTAATGCTACTAGCTGAAAATAAAAGGCGTGAAATGATAGGTGATGCAGAGCAGAACGCCACTGCACCTGCCTATAGAGTTCATACTGAGGCTCGTGATTCCAATGTTTAATTTATGTTTTTTGTGCGAAAGATATTCCTGAACATATACAAACAATACACCCAGCGAAGTACTGTGACGCAAACAAAAGAATAACTATATATAGTTTTTATATTGTAATCTATATTACAACACTATTGTTTGATTGCAGCAAAAATGCTTTAAGGCCTGTTGTTCAGTGGACCCTTATCTTTCAGAATAAACCTGGATTTGCAGCGGTGGATGTGTTTGTGACTTGTTTTTACAATAATTGTGTAGATACTGCATTTTTTATGCATGTTGTTTGTGTCTACTGCTTACACACTTTCAGCAAATACATTCGTTATGCGTTTTCCATTTAAAAACAGTGATTTAAAATCGCTGCTTGAGGCTCAGACCTTTAAAATGATTTATAGTTATGGTTACTCTTGTCTCTTTCTATTTAATCTATTGTCAAACATTAACACCTGCAAACAATGGGGTATCGGGCACTGAAGGATAAGGGGTTAAGTCAAGGAAAAATGTATTTATACTGCATCCAAAGACATCCTGTACCTGCAATCAATCACTACTGATTGTTTCTTGATTCTGTTATGGCACCTATGCTATGGAACTCACACCACTTAACATTTGGAAGAACCACCTCTATCCACAGTCATGGCCAAAAATATCGCCACCCTTGCAATTCAGTTTGTAAAAGAAAAGTGGTCCAAAATTCCAGTAGAGAGGGGAAAGAAAATTTTTCATGGTTACGGAAAGCAATTGATTTTAGTTTGTTATTATACTTATTATATTAAGTTATGGGTGCCAACAATTTTGTTCAGTGCATTTTTTGGGTTCTGTGTAAAGATTTTTCTTTTCTTTTCTTCTGTTTTTTTGTGTTGTTCCAATGTAAAAAAAAATAAATAAAAAATATTTGAGTACCAAAACATCTGCAACTGCAACAATTTTCTAAGAGAAGGGTTGCATTTTCTGACAGAATTGTAAGGGTGCCTATATTTTTGCCGACGTCTGTTTAAAATTAAATCTCAGCTTAAACCCAATTCATTCTCCTAATATAACCAGTAATAATGTGTAATTGTTCCATGTACTGTTTATTGTGTTTACATGCTTATATTGCATGAGCTTTCTAAGCAGTCAGTATGATGTTACAGTACGTGCTCTCTGTTATGGATTTGACTGTTTGCACTATTTGATAGAACTGAAACCAATGCAACCGCATTGGTAATATATTGCTCTTTTTTATGAAGTGTCCTTTAGCTTGGGAAGATGCCATATAAATAAAACTGTTGTTATTATTATTATTATTATTATTGTTGTTGTTGTTGTTATTACATATGGTTGGAAAATGTAGGTGTCCCATATTCTTTTGTCCATATAGTGCACAGCACTGGGGGTTTAATCTGAGGTACTGTACAGAATTTATATTTGGCCTCCTAGCTACATAAATTCAAGTAAGAAGCAGAGGCAGGCAAGAATTTTTACCATGTGTTTTTGTCAAATGCAGACAATAAGTTGCATATCATACAATGCCATGCTTTGCTTTCCTTTTTTATAATTTTCATCACTGACTTTATGTGAATATTGGATTTAATGCAAACTCAAATAGTAATATAATTTGCTAGTGTTTTAAAATGTTTTTGAGTACCTGTACATATCCTTAACATTTACTTGTGCTTTGCAAACCTACTTGTATTATGACACTTAGGTGCAACAGCTTGAATGGACCAGCAAACTGAGAATCAGCCAATACTAAAGCTGTTGAAACTACAATTATATTATGCACCTTTAACAGTGAGCTGCAGCTCCCCAGTGAGACCTGGAGCACCAGGAATGATGACATTGCAAAGGTAACTCCCAGAGTCAGACTCCTGTGTATTGTTGATGTAGATGGAGAGGTTGGCCGAGGGCATTGGGACAGCGAAGCCAACACGTTTTCTGTACTCAAAACTTCCAATCCCGATCTCACCTGAAGAATATGAGATGATCTGCAATAACAAATCACACTGGTCAGCCATTTGCCAGTGACTGTGTGGATGGATAAAAACAAAGCAATCTTACATTAATACACAATTACAGATTACATTACATAATATATGTGCTTCAAAGACATGTGAATGTGATTTACTTGTTGTAAGTTATATATGATGTTGGACAACATTATAGCTGTGTTGTGCACTTGTATCTATACAACAGAACAAAAATATGCAGTTTATTTAGAATATAATTGTTTTAGGTCAGTTCTTGGGTATCCTGTGTGGTAATAACAGCTGGTTCAACTTATTCCCAGGGTATCTGCAGGTTTTACAAAGTCAAATTTAAAACTTAAGACCATAAGGAATAATATGTAAGACCTACAGTATATCACAAATATGTTGTTAGCAACGGGCCTTAACCAAGCCATTAATGTTTTTCAAGCCAAGTATCTCTAAACTTGCACAATCAAAAAGAGATTTGCACCGATAACAGAAAGCTGACAGGCTGACATACTGCAGGGGGCAGATCTTTCTCTTATAAAGCACCACAGTTATGGAACAGCCTTCCATTAAGTGTTCAGGACTTAGACACAGTCTCAGTGTTCAAGTCAAGGCTGAAAACATATTTATTTAGTCAAGTATTTTATCAGTAGATTCTTCTTAGGTAAAGGAGCAGATCTGGAGGGATCATGTATATAGAGTGTTCGGTGAACTGGGATATTTGTATGCTGTCATCCCCTCACTCTCACACGTTCACTCAGGTTTGTTGACGGTGGTGTGGTGGGGGTCGTCTCTTATCCCAGAGATCCCTGGAGTCGGAGTCCCCAACTGCACAGTGTCCTCAACTTTCATACAACAAAAAGGATACTTAATAATCAATATCCTTCTCATCCTGTTACCCCTCTTCTCTCTCTCTCTCTCTCTCTTTCTCGGTCGCTCATCAGGGACAAACTTACACTTATAAAGAACATCTTATTTATTTTTAGCACCACATTATCTGTGTAAAGCTGTTTTAAGACAACGTTCATTGTTAAAAGCGCTATACAAATAAAAATGAATTGAATTGAATTGTTGCATGTTGGTCTCACTACAGCAAATTTTATTTTGACTAGTGAAAGAAAGAACTACAACACCACGGAAAGTAACAAAAAGAAATATTCTAAAGTGCTGCAGGAGCATTTCAATGAGCATTAGATGTAGCATTATTTAGACATTAGATAATAAAAAGGAAAAAGGAAAAGGAAAAGAAATACAGTCTTGACTGTAAGACAGGGCCTCCAGAACATTTGCTAGGTCCCACCCAGGCACTCTAGGTCGCACCTGAGGCCTCAGCCTCTAGGTGCCATGGAGGAAATGGGTGCTTGCTCAGCGACTGCTTAGCAAGCGGAGCACTATAAGCCGCAATAGCCGACATGTAACCTTTCAGGGTGGAAAGAGACAAACCTGTGGCGAACTGTCCCTGCAGGAACTCCAGCAATTAACCGACCGGGCAGTTAACTGGTTTTAACTGGTGGTGCTCGCACCACAAAGTGAACAGACCCCATTTTAAAGCATACAACCTCCTCATCGAGGGACTCTGGGCGAGGTGAACAACCATGCCCCCTGCCTGAGAGAGAAGATCCCTCCTGGGAGGAATCTCCAAAGAAGGTTGCATAAGCCTCATAAGACTGCAGCACTGCCAAGGTGGGCAGGCAACCAGCAACTTAACCCGCTGCCATGTAAGCCTTGCCCACCAAGGCCGAAGAAGTCCAAAGGGGCTTGGTGGGCAGTGCCAGGGCTTTAAGGGACGATGCAGCACCCGGGGAGACATAGCAGCTAGTGTCTCTTTAACAGAGGGCATCACCGCATAACCACACTGTATAAGCCCTACTACATTTGTGTAGAGGAAGACATTGAAAATGAAGAGGCGGGTATGGGAAGAAAGGCAGACCCTGGCTTGGAAGCAGTGATGTTGCAGAAGGCATTCATCCAGCTTACTAGGTGGGGGCTGCTTCTGTGTTTCATCTGGCCAAGCGATTTCGAGATTGGCGACAGCACGAGTCACTACCTCTAATACTAAAGTATTGTTTATCTTTATAAAAGACTCTCAACTAGAGGTCGACTGATTCTCTGGCTGATACTCATGCCGATAATTAGTAATCAGGACAGCCAATGACTGATATATAATGCTATGATTTTTTTTGCCCTATATGTTTGGCAATGTTAGGTGGTTTTTGAGCGCCGTTCGGCTTTCCTTTTTTTTACAGCTTGTCTGAGAAAGATTTAACACTAATACTTACTCTTCAACTGACCACACACAGACCTATTTTAAACCTCAAGAACATCTGTGGCCACACCGAAAATACACACCGTTTTGGAGACGCTGCAGAACTAATTACTATGTGGAGAAATCTGTATACTTTTGCTGCCAGCATGTCACTCACTTGTGTGGAGCCACTGGCCATGAAGTTCCAGATGACTGTATTTTTCTTGATGGCGGATGTGGGAGTGTACCATGCCTCAAGAACCACCATTTGGCCCTTGATTGCTTCTACGTCTTTCCTAGGCATCTCAACTCTCTGGGAATCACCTGCAATGGAGGCAAATTGGAGCATGGATGTTACATGTACAGTTTCTTAATACAACATGTAACTGGTGCTTACTACTGAAATTAAACTCTGTTTTTGAAAATAGATTTTTTTACTCTATATGAACATCATTATGTCATTGCCTTTGCTTTAACATAAATCTTGTAAAAATGTCCTTATTAGAAGAATTCGTTAGATCTTATTTGAGT
Source organism: Silurus meridionalis (assembly GCF_014805685.1). Classification (NCBI taxonomy): domain Eukaryota; kingdom Metazoa; phylum Chordata; class Actinopteri; order Siluriformes; family Siluridae; genus Silurus; species Silurus meridionalis. Next base: position 7,586,073 of record NC_060895.1, on the reverse strand, counting down.
GTGTTGGCATTTTGTTATGAGTGACCAACTGCACCATTAAATGGCAAGACGAAGTAAGCATTCTTAACCAGGCTTCTTTTTTAAATTCCTCTCACAAGGTTCTCAATGTTTTTAACAAACTGAGTCAGCATGATATAAAAATATTTATGATGCATTATTAAGCAAAGAAAATATCTTAAATGGTCAGGTGACTGAATAGCATGATTAGGAAGTTTGCTTTTTATGATTTTGTGCATTTTTTGCACACATGCACCAATCATTTTTGCATTCTGCAGATTCAAACCAATTTTTTTTCAGCATGAGATTAAGATATCCAAGATGCTAAATTATCAAGGCAAAGAGATAAATTAAGGTGATATACTGCATAAAAAAGATGCAAATACAGTCTACAAAATATGTCTACTAAGGACTTTTAGCTGTCTAAAAACAGTCCTTGACTTTCTGAACATGAACATGTTAGTAGTATATTTTTATGCCACAATAAGCTTTGAATAAGCGCTGTGACCCTAACCATGCTTGGATCAATTCCAGAATTAAATCAGTCAATCTGCTAGTTAAAGTCTTAATAACTATATAAATCCTACAAACATTGAACCACTCTTTCTTGAGATATCATTGTAACAAGAATCTTGACAAATGATGAACAAAAAAAATGTAACTGCAGCATGGATATCATTAGTTGCTCATTACTTGCTTAGTTTTCCTTTTTACTTTTTAGAAGACACCAAAACACACTAACTGAAGACAAAGTTTGCAAAGCATCAAATAAAGTCTGAAATTATGAGAACAGCTAAAATGACTCTGGTCAAATGAAAACACACAGAAATGCTAACTTACAGAGAGCATATTCTCCTGGGCTCGACAGTTCAAGATGGATCATTTGAACCCTGCAGCCACTATGCTCTAGATCAGCCAGTTTGGTAACGGGTCGACACAAACAGCACCAGCTCTGATAGACTACAATGCACTGCACTTTCTTTTGCTATTCCAACCAAGCAGAATTTAGCTGAAAAAAATGTTAGCAGAGCTGTTATATCAGCACTAAACTCTCATCCTTTAATCTTTAAGTGTAGAGTCTGTGATTTCTTGTTCACTAGGAAAGCCGCTGAACTCATGATGACACTTTTTTTTTCTATTTCGTTCGGATATCAGTCTTGTCCTTCACTCTAATCCCTAAACAATCTGCTTGGTCTGATTTTTAAGCAGTTCTAAAGCCTCATGTACAAGAGTACAGCTCGTGATGATTTAACGTATGATCATGTCTTCATTCACGTTTGCAAGGAAAACTTAAGTCACTATTTTAATATAAACAAACGGGATGAAAATAAGCATTATTTGGGGTACTGCAATAAGCATGCAATGTCAAAGAAGGATCATTTGTAACAGAAGAAACAAACAAGAGAGCAAAATAACTCAAGAGAGCAGATGATAGTAATGCAGATTTATGTAATGCCAGCTGTAATGTAAATAGTTGGTGTTAATGGGTTCATATATTCATGGGTTCATATACAGTAGGTTTCCACTTTATTTACAATCATCTCATTCATGGAGACTTATCTAGTAAAAGAGACAAAAAAAGATCAAAAAGGAATAAAAGCAATAAAAGCCTACTGGTATTTAAATAAATGTGTGTGTGTGTGTGTGTGTGTGTGTGTGTGTGTGTGTGTGTGTGTGTGTGTGTGTGTATTAACTTCAAGAAGAAAAATGTTGGGGGTGAAAAAAGATGATGAAACCACTGTAGGAGGCTTGTTTCCAAGAAGTATGGAAGGATAAGATGCTAACATGTCATTAGTGTATTTATATTTAATAAAATGTACTTACTTGTTAAAAAATATCCATTGATGTAAAGCTTTTGACAGTTTGATGAATATGTAAATATATAAAATCACAGAATTGTCAATTCTACCAACCAAACATGCCCCTAAATTTATATATTTTGGTCAATATAGTGCAATTGGGTTCAATATTTTAAAATGGCACAAAATTTGCTATTTTGACAGATTTAGCTTTTTTATTACCCAATTGTGAAACTTTATCACCATGGTTTTTGAGAAATTGGGGTTGTGCCATTTTAAAATATTGAACCCAATTGCACTATATTGACCAAAATTTGGACACCTGATCACAAGATTCATGTATGCTTTTTAAACATCCCATTCCACGTTTAGTCCCCAGTTGCTGTTATTATAACCTGAAATCTTCTGAGAAGATTTCTAAATAGAAGGTGCTGGTGGAGATTTGTGCTCATTCAGCCACAAGGGTGTTAGTGAAGTCAGGTACTAAGTCGGAGAGGTGAAGAGGCCAACAGGTTTGGGTCTTCAACTTCAAGTGAAGGGAAAATTCAATGCTATTGAATCTAAAGACATCATGTGCAACTTTGCAATAACAGTACAGGAAAGAAACAGATACTGTACAGCCATGCCAATACATGCCAATACTGTTATATACATTTTCATTGAATTCCAAATGATGATGAAATTAATAAAAATAACTATTAGCCATTCCATTATTATCAGAACATCTCCTAGTCCTAACCAAAACATATAAAATAATGTTGAAACCTTTTAATACAACTGCAATACCATGCAAAAAACAGTGACCTAGCACTCCACAAGCCATGCTAAGGTGTGCTAAAGCGTTGCGATGCAGCTCGAGTTCCTGAAAGGGAACGTCTTTAGGTTATGTATGTAACCCTCTATGCCACACTGCCAGCATCCCTGTAGCGCTTCCTTCTCTTTTAGAGAAGCTGGTGGCAGCTTCACTCCATGTGCGTTTTATAGCTTCCTGGTCGTGACGTCACCCCGCCGGTGAAGGCGTGCATCCAATTTTGACTGATTACAAACATTATTTCAGAGCGTGAACAACGCAGTCGCGTTCCCAAAACGTTGCAACGCAGCATCTCGTTCCCTTAGGGAACTAGGCTTACATACGTAGTTTTTTGCCACTAAGACATTAGCAACAGATCTGTGCAATAATCATGTTGTCTAATCAGCATCTCGATATGCCACACCTCTGAGGTGGATGGATTATCTCGACAAAGAAGAAGTTCTCAATAACACATGTTTGGACAGATTTGTGAACAATATTTGAGAGAAATAGGCCTTTGGTGTACATAGAAAAAATCTTAGATCTTTGAGTTCAGCTTGTGAAAAATAGGGCAAAAACGAAAGTGTTGTGTTTATAATTTTGTTCAGTATAGTTTGTGATTAGGGAATAATGTTGCCATAAAGAGGTGTACTTGATCTGCAACAATGTTGAGGTCAGGAGCCAAGGTTTTACAATAGAAATCCACACATTTAAATATTCACATAATATATATAAAAAAAAGTAAAACTAGGCCATTGTTCCACAGTCCAGGTCCTGAAATCACGTGAGGATTGTGTATGCTTTTGGAGATGGACAGGGTTCAGAATGTGCACTGGTAGAGTAAAAAACGTGAGATCATGCAAATAGTGGTGATGCCTAGGACACTAATTCAGGCCATGGGACTTGTCTTTAAGATTGAAGTAATAGTGAGAAAATCTTGACAGTTTGTTTTTAATCTTAAATCTAAAAAACCTCTCCTTCTCTAGAAGATCTCCATAAGCTGGGATTTGTCTTGCTATTTATTTATTTTTTTCAGAATTGCTGTTGAGGTTTATCTTCACCCCTACACCCACCCCCCCTGCATCATTATGCCACTGCAAGGTTTTATTAAATCAAGGACAATCTGACCTAATCCCTGGATCCGGCTCCATCTGTGTCACTGATAACAGACCTGGAGCGGGAAAGAAGGTGTGGGAGATGTTACAGCCAACATTACACTAAAATGTGTTGTCTGGATTTATTTATACTAATATAGAATAAGCGTGTATATTTACTGTCAATTAGAATCAGAAGAGCAGTCAAAATAATTCCGAGGTAGAATACAATGTTTGCAAGACAGAATAAGGAAATGATGCAGGCAATGAACATTTATTCTATTATTTTCTATTATTATAATTATTAAAAATGATCTTTGCTAAGTATTCTAAAAGAAACTCTTAAGCTGTTATATTATAGGCTGTATTTTGTGTTAGCAGCCGAGTGAGGGCAGTAGCATCCTGTCCTATGACTAACCAAAAATCACTAGGTTGTATAGTAGAGGGGAAAAAACATTAACTTGGCAAGACACTTTTCACAGTACATGTAAGAAAGTGATCATGTAAGAGTGATGATTTGTCGAGCTAAAAGCTTACTTGCTTTAGAATCAAATACATTTTACATTTAAATATGATCAATCGTGCAGAATGTTTAATGAGCCAAACCATGAAAACCTTAAAATCATTTTTTTTAACCAAAAACCAGAGATTTATGGCAATAGGCAGAGTCCCTTATTCAGAGCAACGTACATTTATGCAGCTGAGAAGTTAAGGGCCTGACTTAAAGTGGCAGTGCTGAGATTTGAACTATTTTATTTTCATTATTATGCAACTGTAGTTCCAGTAAACTACTTTGATTCTTATATTATAGAACTGTCATATAAAAGCAATATCGCACTCGCAATAACCGTAATATTGGTTAAATATATTTTGTAGCCTTTATGTTAAAGGGAAAGTCTGCTGTAAGAGTGCATGTCTATCTCTACATACCTCATTACTAGCCCTGATGTGAAGCGTTGATGGTCCGTCTGATGAATCCGCACTCTACGCACGACAGTACACTTTTATCAGAAATTCTGAAGCCCAATTGTAAAGCTAGGCCAATAAAACATGGAGAAAAGTGACAGCTGAAGTAATAGTCAATAAAAAGATGACAAAAATAAGACAAACTGCCCGTGTCAGATTTTCTGTGAAACGAAATAATGACTAATTACCTGTAAACTAATTATAGCATTAGAACAGAACAGTGTGCATCAGCATTTATTGTAATTGATTTTTTTTCAGTACTAAATTTAAACGTTAAGTTTTTCTCGCTTTATTTTATGTGTCTTTCCAAATTCAGCTCACTGCTATCAAAACAATTAACACAGCCATCTGAACACACCCTTATCTTAGCCAAACAGATCAAATTGAAGCACTGCAGTTATCACGGAAATTATCACTAAATACTTAATAAACACTAACATCAAAACTACACGTGTGCTCTCTGTGGGTTTAATAAGATAAACAGCAATGGACACGCAGATACACTACATGGCCACCTAATTTGTTACCTGAACACCTAAAGTATTACCATAAAGTAGAAGGCACACAATTGCACTGAATGTCTTCGGAGACGGTAGCATCAGGATTTGAGCCTCCTTGAACTAGGAGGCTCAAAGCTGTTTCAGCATTATGATGCCCTTGTACACAAAGTCAGCTTCATGAAGATATGGTTTACATAAGTTAAAGTGGAAGATCTCCTGCTATAGAGCTCTGACCTTAACCTCACTGAACCCATTTTGGGATGAATTGTAATGCTGAATGCACCCCAGGCCTCCTCACCTCACCTACATCAGTTATGTGACTTTAACACCCTTGTGACTGAATGAGCACAAACCTTCAAATACACACTCCAAAAGCTACTGGAACATCTTCCTAGAAGAGTGTAGGTTATTATAACAAGAAAATGTGGACTAAATGTGGAATGGGATGTCCAAATAACATATAAAAAGGTTATGGCCAGATATCTGCAAACCATCTGCAAGAACTTCAACATTTTTGCTGTGTAATGATTATTTTCACATCATAGCTACACATCATGAGAAAAACGCTGTAAATGTTAAATTTATTAAAAAGCATGACAAAGTATATATACAGTTAGTACTGTGCAAAAGTTTTAGGCAGTTGTGAAGAAATGCTGTAAAAAAATGCTTAATAAAACATTTTTAATAATTAAATTTTATTAATTAACATTATAAAAAGTAAAAGAACAGAAAAGAAATCCAAATCATGTCCACCCTTTGTCTGAAAAACAGCATCAATTCTTCTAGGTACACTTGCACACAAATTTAAAAGGAACTCAGCAAGTAGGTTGATTCAAACATCTTGGAGAAGTAACCTCGGATCTTTTGTGGATAAAAATTCCCTCAAATCCTTCTGTGTTTCATGCAATCCCAGACAGACATGATGGTATTGAGATCAGGGCTCTGTAGGGGACAAAGCATCACTTGTACACTGAAGATAGTTATTAATGACATTGTCTGTATGTTTAGGCTCGTTGTCCTGCTGCAGAATAAATTTGGGGCCAATAAGATGCCTCTATTATAGTATTGCATAATGGATAAGTATCTTCCTGTTACTCCTGTAATCATGATAAATCTTCTAACTCTATTTGCAGAAATGACTCAACAAACAAGCAAGAAGCCATAATTTTAAAACAAATAGAGCGAACACTTAGTGTTGACCTTAATCTTTATTTTAATAAATGTGTCATCAATTATAGAGTAAAATCAAACTGTTTGGCCAAGATACGAGTAGATGGCTGTGTTAATTGCTGCAAGAGCAGTGACTTTGGAGTTTGAAGAATTGTGTCAAATTGATCGAGAAAAGCACTGTAAAAGCACTAAAGCTTTGAAAAGCAATTCTGTCCCAGGCACTCGAGGGAATCAACAGGCTTTTACCAAATGCCTGGAAAAAAGCCTCATGAGTTGATAAAAAACAAACAAGCAAAAAAAAAAAAAAAAAAAGCAAGGCCTGACTATCACCAGGAGTCCACTCTCATTAACCAGAGACCAACTGTCTTTGAAAATAATCTTCTTTCTCACTTGTGTCCAGATATAAAGCTTTAGGAGAGACAATCGGCCTTGCTCTGAGCTAGCCCTTAAAATAACTGCTAATCTTGTGTGAGCGAAAGTGGCGGCAACACATCAGAAACCACTTTATGGACCGCAGCCGCAAGGGTCCTCGGACTCACCGGGCATAACCGACAACTCCCCGACTCATTTCGGACTCAATAGGCTCCATTGTTAGATGTTAAATGGTGGCATTACTCTCTGTTCTTAGGGAGCAATAGATTAGAAGGTCAGGTAGGTCAGAAAAGGGTTTGTAGCAGAAGACGTGATTTGTTTCCAGGGTTTGTAGGTTAATATTGAGCTCTCTGCCACATGGTGATGTGATAGAAAACACTGTCAAGAGGCTGCTTTAAAAAGGATTACATTAATGTACATTAGCTTTCTTCCCATGACTGCTTGAAGTGATTTTGAGAGTGCTGGCTCAGATCTTCCAAATCCCCACTTAGGCTTTGGGGGCATTTAGATTGACTCCTCATGCATATATGGGGAATCACATCAGCTCTCCTCCGCACACTTTTTTTCGAACACACACAAATCAATAAAAAGGAACAAATAATTATTAACCATTCCATCAACACCTTTAGCAGTATGACATATATGCCACCGTCAACCATCATCTCAGAACCATTGCATCAATGACTAGTATGAAACAAAAGCTTATTAACATTGATTTAAAAAATAATTGCGATAAAACCCTAAGGGAATCATTAGCCGTATTTTCTATAATTTTAAGAATATCCACTTGCATGAGTTATTTAAGATAACTGAAAATCAATACTTCATCCCACATGGCTTTCAGCAAATATTTCATAACTCCACCTGAGGCTGCGTGCATCAATCATGTGGAAAATGACAGGCCTGAGAGTCTCTCAATCTTATCTTGAGGATAGAAAATGATGCCACTGCACCAAGCCAGCCTTCCACCGCCACTAGCATTTTGACACAATCCTACTCTTGCTGAAAAAAAAATGTGCAAGAAATATTAATCAGCGCAACAGGCAGATGGCTCGGGCTTGCATTATGTATAGCCACAGATCCTGAAGAAGGAATTTGAGCTGCGCTCAGCGAATGGAAAAAGAAACAGATCGTGTTCTTTTATACGACATTTATGTATTCAAAATAACTGTAATTTTTGCAAAATTTATCAAAGCATGTATTTTTTGCTTTTTTTCTTTTGCTTTAATTTACTTAATTTGTATTTATTTTTTATATAACAGACATTGTCACAAAACAGCAATTTAGTTTTCAAATTACATTTTTATGTATAACCAAATGGATGCAATGGTGACAAGGAAAAACTCCCTGAGACGTAATGATGAAGAAAAGATTTATACATAAAATTAAATTAATTGATTGGAAATATAAATCATCACTTTGCTACATGTTTTTACTATATCATGGGTCAATTTAAAATTTCAGTAGTTTTAGCTTTAAGTATAATATCCATATAAAGTTATCCACTGTATAATAAATGAGACTTGAGAAAAATGTCAAACACTAGGCTGTCTATGTAGGAGAATACATTATCAAGGGTGTCTGTGTTTTACCATGTACAGCAGTATCATGGCAAATGCCTTGGTATACCTGCAGAACCATCTACAGCAGCAGTGTGTGGTTCTGATGGTAAAAACTAATTATTCTGATCAAGCAAAAAGTGACATCTGTGTAGAAAGCATTTCCAGTTCCTGAAACTTAATTGCATTATTTTAGGAAAAAAAAGGGATGTAAGTCAGTTTGATCACACCAGTATGTTTCACCCAAAATAATAAGCATATATTTACTGACCATTTTAATGAGATCTACACAATTATTCATTCATACAATTATAAACTCAGGCACATCATGTGACATGTACAAAATCAAGATACAAATAAATAGCTCTGTCATATCAGACATAGGAATGGGAAAAATGTGATCTCTGAGACTTTTGACTGTGGCATGGTTTCTAGGGTCAGATGGGTTTGGTGTAGGTATTCCAGGAAACTGCTGATCACCTGGGAATTTGTAAAGCACAATAATCTCTTTAGTTCAAAGTATGGTTCTGTTGCAGTTTTGTAAGCAAAAAATGGCTTAGTAACAAGCAAGATTCAAGTTCAGATGGTTAAAATTGTTTGAGATGACCTGAAGTTATGGTAACTGAAATAACAGTTCATTACAAAGGTGGTAAACAAAAAACCCACAAGTACATTAAAGCAAAATCAGATCAGACAGGGTTCTACCACTGTATGCCAGGAACATGAATCTATTAAAGATGGTAAGATTTACTGATTTCATTCGGTGCATCGGCATAAAAGTTAATGTGATGCATCAAATTCAAGTTGGCATTTGTACTGCGATGCAAAAGTTTTTATCCTATTTGCATCAGTAAAAAACTATTAATTTATATATAATTGTAAGTAGATGCTCAATGCTTTCATTATTTGGACAGTAACTAACTAATATTTTATATGTAGATATTAATATGTGGAAGCACGTTCTCTCAGAACCACTGCTGCTACATAAATATGATGTATCACAACACTACAAAGGGCCATGTGTTAAAAGCCAGAAGGCACTTAAGTAAAATTATGATTTGCTGTCTGTCTGAACCAAAGAAATAAAAATAAACTATCTGTACCATATTGAAATGCATAACATCATATTTTGTCCATTGTATCATTTTGCACTAAATCGCACTGTGATAAAATAGAAATAGGATTGCACTGTGTCATAAAGGGGGAATCATATCACATTGCATCAGTAGCTGCTTCATATGTATTATTAATGTGTCATAACATTAATTAAAAAGTTGCGAATCGCATCAGCCTCAGTTATAGAGATGCATAGAATCACTAGAATCTATAGCTACAATGGGCATGGACAGCAGAACAGGGATTTTAGAATTGTCTTTATTCAGTAAAAGTCAGTATCTTGTTCTGCAGATGCTTTTCTGCTCATCACCTTTGTAAAGAGTGTTTTTTTTTTTTTACTGTGACTTTACAGTCGGCTCAAACCAATTACATCAACAAGGCAGTATCTACCTTTAGAATTAATCATGCACATGCGTTCCTTTTAAAGTGGCTGTGAGTGAACATGCTTTATAGAAAGTAATTTTCTACCAGGGTTATTTATGAGACAGAACAATAAAGAAAAACCCAAGCAGCCAGCCAAGATTACGTAGTATTATCCACAATACTGTGCTTATGAAAATAATTGACACTATATCACAGTGGGATGTACACAGAAAAGACATGCTGAACACTCCATCCGAATTTCTATGTGCAGTAAGCATTTCCATCTGAAACATGTTTTTCACTATCTAAAATAATGAAAAGGTTTGAACCCAGCTGCAGGGAATGCATAAATGAAAAGAGCACACTGCTTTGTGAGATGAGTGGAGATGTGACTGTTTAGAAAAAGCAGCTGGACAGAGATAACGTAAACTCTGTGATTTCTCTGAAGTTGAAACTCCGTTACTGGATTGTACTGTGTCATTCCTCATATATGTTATGATGAAATAAGGAAAATTTAAGGAGCTTTGTTGTGGTCAGTTTTCCTCCAGGCAATACAAAACTAAGCGATCCATCACAGTGTGGCAAATTCCTATTAACCTTACTACAACAGTAGCTGACAGGCACCAGGCCTCCCTTTACAGAAATCTGATATATGGCCGTATATGAACATTATTTGTAGTTCTATTGGTCACTTGAAACATATATAATAAAGTAGGTAGAATGCATAAAATGTGGGAAACATTTTTTTTACTTGTTTTAACTTTTTGACTAATGTTCCTGTACATATGTAGGATCCATTCATGATACATTAAAATGCAACATAATATATGAGACAAATGATGTTGGGGTCACATAGATGTTAATGTAGAATTTGATCAGTGGACTATTCAACACTGATACACTTCTAGAGAGTAATCTGAGAGGTCAGTCTTGTGCTTATCTAAGGTATCTTTGCTGTTAGATGTAGATCTGTTAAATAAATAAATGTAAATGCAGGGGAATAAAATATCAGGCTCTTCTTTGTGCTTGTCATTAAATTGCAAAATAGCAGAGCTGCAGAAAAAACCCTCATAATCAAATAAATGTTTTGCTTGATTGCCACTTGATTTTCAGTATTAAATACATCTGAAATAACTTTGAAAGGGCTGTTAATTTTATGTTAATTCTGTTGTGTAATTGCATTGAACATTTGATTAACAAATTGAAACATTACCCCTATTCTGTAATTATTTGCCATTTATGTATTTTATATATTTAAAAAATAATAATATTAGATTTTTTAGAGGCTTTTGCATCATATTTAAGCAAATTGAGTGTGTATAATTTGTCATCTCTACGTTCATCTTACTTCGCTAGAAATATCCTTTGCCATGCGGAATGGACAAGGGATTTGCGAGTGGACATATCAGAGGAAACCTGGAAAAATGCATTATTCAGGGTGAATGGGACAACCTCCTGCACTCGTTTAGGCTTAATTCAGTTCAAGGTCCTTCACAGACTCCAGTACAGCAAGGTTAAGCTGTCCAAAATATACACCAATGTAACTGACGCGTGTGAGCGTTGTCAGTCTGCTGGGGCAAATTTAGCACATATGTTTTAGACTTGCCCCAGACTCTTTGATTACTGGACAACTATATTTAAAATCCTGTCTGAGGCGTATATTAGAGATATTAAGCCTAGTTTTGAAATGGCAATTTTTGGAGTACCTGAGCAAGGTACAGTCATGCCCAGGAAGTGTCAAGATGCTTGTGCCTTTGCGTGTCTTCTGGCTCGGAGAACAATATTACTTGATTGGAAAATACTGTTTATTGTTGTTTGTTATTGTGCTTCCCTCTGTTCCTTCCTCAATAAAAAAATAATAATAATAAAAAAAAAAAAAGAAATATCCTTTGCCAAAACGTTGAACATACAAGCTTAGTCCACTGTATATGGAGGTCATCTTCATTTAAAGGTTTGATTACATATATATATATATATATATATATATATATATATATATATATATATATATATATATATACACACACACACAAAGTATTATGCTCATTAGACATTTCCTCCTAAAGTATGGCTTGGGATGTTAAGAAGATTGAAGTCTAAGAAGAAAGTTTGCCAACCTGGCATATGAAACCAAATCAAATCAAATTGTATTAATGTATTACATCTTCAGCTCTGCTACCTTCAGCTCCACCTCCTGTCTTTTACTCAATGTCACTGTCTCTAAACCATACAACATCGCAGGTCTCACCACAGTCCTATAAACTTTCCCTTTCACTCTTGCAGATACTCTTCTATCACAAATCACTGCCACTCTTCTCCACCCACTTCACCCTGCCTGCACTCTTTTCTTCACTTCTTTAACATAAAAAAAATTTATAATAAAAACAATAAAAAAGAGAGTCATTAAATAAATAAATGTGCCCAAAATGCTAGGTGACTATCCTAAAAAATAACCAAATAGTCATTTTCAAAAGTAATGATCATTAACCTGATACCAGAGAAAATGAACACCATAAAAATCACCATCAGCAAGTAACACCAAAGAACAGTAATACCATCAAAAATGAATAAAATAAAAAGGCAAAATCTTAAAAAAAACATCTCTTGTATTCTTTGCATGTATAGACTATGATGCAGGGTGACTAGACAGATGCACTTTCTTATGAAAATCACACGAAAGTACACGTTTATTACCCTTAGCCGTGTGGCAAAATGTTTTAGGGATCTGATGAGACCATGGTAGAAATTTTTGGGCATAATTCCAAATGATATGTTCAGCACGTTAAGCACAGAAAAAACAAGACAGACGTAACACCATACCTATAATGAAGCATGGTGGCGGGAGCATGCTATAGCACTATTTTATTTACCACTGGTAATGTTAAGTGAGTGAAGGGATAAAGAATAATGGGTCGCTCCATATCCAAATATATTTTGGCACAAAACAGGCAGGATTCTTGTTTTGGAATCGCCCAATTACAAATCTAAATCCTATCAAAAACCAGTAAATTACTTGTAAAAGCATGTTATTATATAAGGTTTATAAGGTACTGTATAATAAGGTACTGTAAATCTAAAATAATTGACAACTGTAAAACCTATTATATTAAATATTATATATTGTAGTATACAAGGTTTCAATACAATACAATGAAACCTTGTATACTACAATATATAATATTTCATATAATAGGTTTTACAGTTGTCAATTATTTCAGATTTACAGTACCTTAGAAAAGCTGTCTCTCATCTCTGTTTTCTGTCTCTACGTACAATATTAAGCAGCTTTGCTTTCAACAAAGTAAACTTTCCTGGACAAATCCCAACCAGGTATATTAAAAAACAGTAGCAATAATAACATGACCTAAATTTTTATTAATCTACAAATAAATACCTTTGTTTAAACACAGTATAACCTCAATTTCAAAAACATTGTAAAATGTACATAGAAATAAGAAAATAGGGACAATTTATTTTTTTCATTAAAATGGTACATTTTCTTAGTTTATTTTTTTTATGTTACTGCAACTGCGAATAGATATAAGTTTATGATATAATTGAATTGTAATCTAACTTACTTTTTACACCTAAACCAACCTTTTTTTGTTTGTTTGGGGTTTTTTTTGTAAAAAAAGATGCTTTATTGACTGTCAATTCATTGAAATCTTTATAAAAAATAAAATAGGATCAATAGTAGCACTAAAACAGCACATTGCTTATTGAATATCTACAATTAGAATTTATAGATGGCTGATTTAACACTGCAAACATTTTCAATACATTTTATGCACAAGCGTATTGGTTTATAATAGTTTCTTTGTGTAACTTTATTCATACTCCCACCTCACAGCCAGCAACCTTGAGAGTCCCCAACTTAGGCTGCAACAAATTACAAATCTCAGGCACATGATACATTTATTAAATGCTTCCAATGAATTTAACATTTTGATGCCACATTTCACACTCCTATGCAAATTATGCCATGAGAGATTTTCAGCTTTGGGCATTTGTCAAATTTTAAATAACATATTTGTCTTGTGTATATACAGGATATTTAATCAAGCACTTGAAACTGTAATAACATTTCTATGAATAAAAAATTGTTGAGGGAAGACCGAGATCGAGACTGTCGCTCGAGTCAAATTTAAATATACTGTAGGTGCGGTCATCTAAGGGGATTATCTTAGAGGATCATCTAAGAGGATTCCAGAGTATCAGTCAGGCTTTTGTTCACAGATCGTATAAATACATTGCAAATTAAACAAGTGTGAGCCTGCAAACTCAGATTTCAATTTAAAAGAAAATCCACTTTATGCAGAAACTACAAAAAATTTATTGGGACACCTGACTTTTCCAGTCATAAGTGCCAGCTTTCCTCAAACCTTTTCCTCAAATCTAAAGGCATACAATTGTATAGGATCTGCATTTACATATCTCTTTGAATATGGTAGCATGAAACTTTCCTTTCACTTGAACTAGGAGACCCAAACATATATGACAAATGCAGCATCACAATACCCTATGTGGAAAAAGTAAGCTTCATGGCTTACAATGGTAAGCAAAGGTCATTGTTGTAGAGTTGACTTGCTGATGCGAGTTTAAATGCTGGCTGTTACAAGACAAAAAAGACATTGGAGGTTCACAGGTGGCTTTATATAGAACTTGTAACTTTTGAGGGACGTGCATCTCCTAAAGTGTGGCAGATTTGATTTGCATCTCGATGCACAGCCAATGATACGATACATATGAAGCAGCTACCGATGAGATGCGATACAATTCACCCCTATTACGATGCAGTGCGATCTAATTTTGATTCAACACAATGCGAGTCAATGCAATATGATGCAATGGAAAAAAAAGAATATGCCATGCAATTTAATATGGTACAGATTGATTTTTATTTCTTTGGTTCAGACAGACCGCAAATCATAAATTTACTTAAGTGCCTTCTGTCTTTTAACACATAAACCTTTCACAAACAGGCCTGTGTCATGCAAAAAAATATTCAAAAAGTCTCCAGGAAGAAGCAGCTCTACCTCTGCCATGTTAATCTATATTCTATGTAAATCTTAGGATGTCATATTCAAAGTAGCAGTGGTGCTGAGAGAACCCACTTAAGAAATCAATGTACATAAAAAATATTGGCTACAAATTATTGGGTATTCTCTTAATAATAAAAGTATAGCGCATCTACTAATAACTGCATATAAATAAACTGTTATTTAATAATGCAAATATGTAGAAAATTATGCATTGCAATACAAATGCTAACTTGTATCTGATGCACACTATTTTAAATCAATGCATCACATTGTTAACTGCTTACTGCTCAGGTTGTTGTAAATAAAATATTGATAAATACTAACATACTGACAAAAAAAATGTAACATTTCATTCTTGTCCGAAACCGAAAACCGAAAAAGGAGGAAAGCAAGGCCGAAAACCGAAAAAGCGAAAGAAATTATGGCAATTATTATTACCATTGCATTTATGGCTATGACTGTGTACTAACCTTACTAAAATCAAGGCATTTCAATTGCATAAATTAATATTAAAGTTTCAAAGAATTAATCAATTACAAATTATTAAAATATTTATTTATAGCACATTGCAACAATGCACAGGATAAAACAAATAAAAATTTAGTCTTAAATGTTTAACTTAAATGCACTCGTGTACATTAAATAATAATGTACAGGCCCTCTGGCCTGCTGAAAGGTTGTACAATTAAATATGTTCTTTCATAAAAACAAAGTGCATTCAGAACAAGTGCAACTGCTTAAAGATACAATACAACACCATCACTGGGAAACTTCCTGCCTTTTCAAAAACGTCCACCACACAGAGTGTGCATGCTCGGAGGGGTTTTGCTTTTCTGTGCGTTTGCGTTCCTCTGATATTCATCATAGCGATCGGATGTTTGGATTTCAAATTAAACCCGACGTGGAGAAAGTTTTTGCAGACGAAATTTCGGCATTACATGTTTGCAAATCGCTATCCGTGGGTCTTTCTCAGATATACTGAAATACGTCCACAACGCAGACATGCTGTTTTAGACATGCACGTGCGGGCCGCGGTTTCTGGTTGCGTCATCACAACAAACTGTTTCGGCCGTGTTGTTTCGGTGATCAAAGTCTTTCGAAAATTTTCGGTGGCCGAATATTCGGTGCATCCCTAGTCACTTCTCTAACCAGAAAAAAAACACCAACTTTGTTGTTGAGTGGCCTTGCTGATGCAAAATGGAATTATTTGATTAAAAGTCAGTCCTGTTAGCAAGCTTTTAATGAATTAACCTCCTGTGTATGTAATGCTTAAGCATTTACTGCCCAGACACGGTGTAACAGTCCTTTATCACAGAAGTAATTTTGACAAATACAGATGATGGCAAAATTAATTAGGGTTCCATTCTATTTAGTTTTCCAAAAGCAAAGTTCCTGCTATTGCTCAAGTAAAATTAAAGGTCATAATAAATACTTGCCACATTTTTTTTTCCTTTTTTTTTTAATACTGCATACAAATGTTCTATATTTCCTGGTTGTGTTCTACTAAAAAGACTGAGAATTAACTTTATTTGGTCATTTTACTATTTCTGAAACATCAGATCTAATGGCCTAAGATTTCAGCACAGTATGGCATAGTTTATTCTTTTATTTAATTTGTATTCTTCATATTTTTATCCTTTTATGTGTATTATTTTTTAATGCTACAGACACTGCATAGCATACTGCATGTAGTTATATGACAAAATAAAATTTGAAAAATGATCATCCCTGGTTGGTAGCTAGGGAACAATAAGCCAGTGGGTGGGAAATGGCAGTGACTAAACCCTGGAATAAAGCCGGGGCAAAAAATATATATATAAATCCAGTTATACATATCACTGAAAATTGAGTTGCTGGATTTATTCTGTAGACTGTCTGAGAAGAAGAACTATAATCCAATCAGTGATAGACCGCCTTTCTGACAATCTGTGCAGTGCATTGTGGGGTTTTTCTCTAACAGTTATAGCTTCCAAAAATGTTGTTGTCGCCAGTCTGTATTTATGCCTAGATGCTGAATGAGACAGTTTTTTGTGTTGTTTTATGTTTTATTTATTAAAAACTTACTTCTGTAAAAAGGTACTGCACTGCAAAATATTAGACCCTTAGCAAATTGTTTAGAAGACTCTAATACTGTCAACACTTCCTCTCCTCCCTCTTATGTACAGTACATGGAAGTTGTACAGCTCCGAGATAAAAAGTGTGTCCTTTCGTTTCCACTTCTAAATATTCACACCAGAGCTGAAGATGGCAGGGGTGTGCGCGAAAACTAAATGCTTGGGGAATTTCCAGGTCAATTCTTTTTTTTTTTTTTTTTTTAAATCTGCTCCAGATAGCACAGCCTGCAGCTGCAGAAATGCTGGCTGTTATGAGACGATAAGATATTGCTAGGTGCAGTTAGTAGCTGCCTGAGGAGAAAGAGGTTAGCAGAGGGCTTCACCTTGAACTCCTGACTGAACTTGTTACGCTCACTTATACATTTTCTATAACAAATGTCTAGATAGATTTCTATACATTAAATACTTGGCATCTAATTGTCCAGTATTGTTGACAAAGGCTTGTGGTTAGCTCTGAATAAACACTTGGAAATGGATAAGTGGTGGACGCAAATGACTAAAAAAAAAAATTACATCGGTCATGTCATCGGTCATGTCTCTCAAAACAATTAACATAGCCGTCTGAATAGTTTTTGTCACAGAAGATTGCTATTTAAATTGAACTTTAATACACTTTATGGATAAAAGGTTTGTGAATAAGATAATAAGATTCCTCTTGTATGTGCTTTCTCAATTGCATTCCACTCTTCTGGGAAGATTTACCACTAGATTTTGGACTGTGGTTGTAAAGATTTGTGCTCATTCAGCCACAAGGGCATTAGCAAAGTCAGGTCCTGATGTAGGATGGTGTTATCATTTGGGAACAGGTCTGGGTCTCCTGGTTCAAGTAAAGAAAAATACTACAATATTTAAAGACATCTAGAAAAACCTTCAGTTTTGTGGTAACAGTGAAGGGAAGAACCATATGACTAAAAAACTCAGGTGTCCCAATACTTATTTGTATATATTGTTTTTTGAACAGAGAAGGAAAGGGAAAAAAATATATATGCTACGATATCTGGACACAAATAAATCAGGATATAAATAAATAAAATAAAACACAATAAAAAATATTAATAATTTTTTTTGTAGGATCAGATACAGTTGCATGATTAACTAATTATACCAAGCACTAATGATCATTAATTTCATATATATTTCATAAACCAGTCATTAACTGAAACAGAAACTGCTGTAAAGAAGGCTTCAAATTTAGTGAGGAACAGCCAAAGGGCTGGAGAATGTTAAAATAATGAGGGTCTGAAAGCAACAGTGAAGCATGGTGGAGGCTTCTTGCAGGTTTGGGGCTGCATTTCTGCAAATGAGTTAGAAAATTGTTCAGGATTATTGGTGTCCTCAATGCTGAGAAATACAGGCAGATCCATCATGCAATACAATCAGGGATTGGCCCCAAATGTATTCAGCAGCAGAACAATGACCCCCAAACATACAATACAGCCAATGTCATTAAGAATGATCTCCAGTGTAGAGAAGAACAAGGAGTCCTGAAAGTGATGGTTTGGACAACACAGAGCCCTGATCTGAACACTATCAAGTCTGGTTGGGATAACAGAAAAAGACTGAAGGATTTAAGGCAGCCTACATCCACAGAAGAACTGTGGTTAGTTCTCTATGATGTTTTTGGAACAACCCACAGTACCTTTAATAATTGTGTGCAAATGTACCTAGCAGATTTGATGGTGTTTTGTAGACAAAAGGTGGTCACACCAAATAATGATTTGATTTGGATTTCTATTCTGTTTATTCACTTTCCCTTTTTTTATTTAATAAAAATACTTAACACTTCTAAAACTTTTGCACAGTACTATATGTGTGGGTAATACTGTACCTTGTAAGAGATAAGCACTGTGATGTTATACATTGCATTCACAGATCTCATAAGCATCAAATTAATTTCTACGACTAAATGGCCGGGGCAAGTGCATTTCATTTTGAAGACAACGATCTGAGCTCAATTAATGATATGACCATTTCTCAAAATAGATCTGCTCCATAGGGCAAATGTAATAAAGCCTCATGATGAGCAGCTGCACAGATGAGAGTGAGGTGCAGATGGATGGAGGTGGGGGCAAAGATTTAATTAAAGCATGCTATGGACACAGGCAGAATATCTCTCATTTCGACCAGGCAGTGCTGCAGGTGTGGTGAACGGAGAGTAAAAAAGATCGAAGCTCAACGAAAAGCATGCATGTTAATCGGGTGAGTGTCCCTAGCTGGCCAGATGATTCAAGCCCTTTAGACCTTATTAGCCCGATTCGACCGTGCTTCTTCTGACTAATTCCATGCCTCCCACATGTCCACTAATTCAATCCTACATGCAGGACTGATATAAGTAGTAAGTAAATAAAAATAAAATAAAAAAAAATATATATATATATATCCTCATTATTAGCATGCTGTTTCTATAATCACTGATTAACCAACTGGAAAAACACCTGAGCAATATGAAAAAATTTACAATGTTATTACAAAACAAACTACTGATCTATGGAAATCTAGGTACCCAGTTATTAGCTATTAGGATAACATTGGAAAAATCATCCATAAATTAATTTAATTGCCCTTGAAGAATCTGTAAAAAAATCTTTAGACATATTTAATTCCATTCCTCAAGCGATTTCTTTTTCGATTAGCAATTCCTTATTGATACAATTTGAACTTGGTTCATTAAAGCAAACATTCCCTTCCAAATCCTCTGCAGACTTCTAATCTACTTCACCTCTTAATACATCTGAACCCAGCAATCATCGCTGTTCAGCCTGGATAATCTGAGCAGGAAGGTGGAACAGAATAAAATTGCTAGCTTTCCCAGAGGACAGGCCTAAAACAAAACTCTCATTTTAAAAACTCAAGTACAATTACATACATACAAATGGATGAATGAAGGGCTGCTAATAAGCAAAAGCATGGGTGGCCAGAAAAAGCAAATTTTATGTTCCAACAACCAAATAACCAACCTACTCCTTATAAACTTAAACATTTTCATTTCCTGTAAATATGGCGTTGGTGGATCGTGAATTTGCGGCAAACATTTACGCCATAGCTACAGCATCTGCTACTTATTACTAATCCTATGGTGTGCTCCACTACAAACATAAGCTGAGGTGCAAGCTGGCTCTTGGTAGAACGATTTCTACTATTGAATCAGGAATGAAACAGTATGTGAAAACACAGATAAAACAGTGCAGCATAAAGCTGTGGTATAAGGTTTAACATTTATTCACATTTAATTAATTGATCAAGAATGCAAATGATGGTCTATTCGCTCATGCAAATTGGTTTAATCTAAATAAATTACCTTTAAATATAAAAAAAAAATCTAATTTCATAATTTTTAGTGGTAAAAATGTATACCCTAAGAATCTATACAAAATTACAGTTTAGTATATTAAAGTGCCTCAAGTGCCAACTACAAAATTCTTGGAAATTTTTATTGATGAGGCTTGATAAGTTATCCATATCATTCATATAGTAATATAGTTTGTACTTTTCCAAGTACTCTGCAAAAAATGTTTATCCTTCAGAAGCGCTTTGTTAGGATTGCAACCCGATCGAATGTATATAAATCACCTGCTTTGTTTTTTTCAGGTCCTTACTTTTTATGATAATAATATTTAAAATGTGTTTTCATTGTATACGATATATTATAGTGAGGTTAACATTCCAGAGCAATTTGAAATGTATTTTAGAGCAAATTCACAAGTTCAATGTAATATAACTATTCATTTTTCAATTTTCATCTTCCTAAAATTCTTACTTGTAGAATATTTGATCACATTTAGAGGTCTTAAATTATGAAATGGTTTATCTGATATATCCCATATTTGTTTTATGAGAACTTTATTCCTGTGTTTTTGACACGTTACATATATGTTATTATAATAACATGTTTTTCTTCATTTCATTAGTTGTTTATGATTTCTTAATTGTTTATGTGGAGGCTTTAAATAAGCCCTTTTGAGATTTCTGCCTCTTCCTGCACAGCATATGGATTTTTCGTCTTGTTTTTTATTGTGTACATTTTATTCTTGTGCAAAATAAAAATATATATATATTTCGACTACAAAAACACATTTACACAAACACATTTACAACACATTGCCACAATAGATCATGTAGCAGTAAAATATCATTCCTGATTTAGCTAGCTACTGTATGTATTATTACATTATAGTAGCTAGCAAAATACATAGTGCTGTGCAGCACCAATGGGGATTTTTTTCACATGCTTGTTTGGCTCACTAATACATTTATGATTTGTCAAGCCCCATATACAATATTTGATTCACGTTCATAAATTCTTTATACCATACAATCTGGAAAAAACACACTCCATGCTGTTAGGAAGATGGGATCTGCAGCCCTCGCAGCAACAAATCAGGAAGAGGCGTGGCCTCATTTAGCAGGGTGAGACCCTCATTACTGTGGTCACTCTCCCCACTTCCACCTGCTGTAAATCAGCACAGCCCTCGCCCACGGTTCACGCAATTTTCATAGCGATCAAAAAGATCATGAGACATGATTGTGTCTTGCCGGTGCGCACGTAACAGACGAGCTATATGGCCTGACTGCATCATTACTCCTAGGATCTCTTTCCTGTCAGTATCATTACTCCCAGCAGGAAGCGCAATAGATGAAAGGCTTCAGGGCTGAAGGTATTGCATCACCTGTGTGTGTGTGTGTGTGTGTGTGTGTGTGTGTGTGTGTGTGTCTCTCAGTCTAAGTAAGCAAGAACCAACACATTCCTATACATGCAAGCTTTTTAAAGGAATTATTGATGATTGGACATTGAATTATTAGAAGAATGAAGGACACCCAAGGGTGAAAAGCTCTTGCTTAATCGCTTTATTAATTATTTCATTATGTTGTCAATTATTATTTATAATACACTAAGCACACCTGGAGACACTGTTTGGATGTTCAGGGTTTTGTCTTTAAAAGACTCTTGGGTATAAATCTAATTTCTTGAAGAACTCATTTCTTACATTTTTTAAAGGTCATTTTTAAGGGCTTAAGCCACTGATATGCAGTTATTGGAAAGAGAGTGTGAGTAAAAAGAGAGAGAGCGAGAAACAACAATAAAGACAAATCACAAGAGTGATTGAACATTGACAAAAAAGCCTATAAACAAGCATACATTTTTATATATATTTATTTGTTCTATTTTACGGTTATCTGCACCCATTAATGAATCAGAAAAGCCTTATGACATACTGTGATTTGTAAAAAATGGCAGTATGCGAACCAGTATGTGAACCTTAAAATTAACTGCTAATCCTTGAGGTTACAACAAATAAATGACCATATGTTATATTTTTGTCTCATTCGTTTGATTAGCTTCATTTTGTCTACTTTGCGACTTTGTGTCAAAATTCTATGTTTCGTGTATTATATATTTATGCAGAAATGGAAATTAAATGAAAAGGGTTCACAAACTTTCAAGCACCATTTAGTACATATGTTTTTCATCTTGTCAATTTTTCCACTGCAATTTTTCCAAGTACAATGTTCAATACATATCTTTAGGCTTGCTGTGGTATAAAGTTGTTTAATAGAAGTGGTCATATGGTTTCCCACCACAGGAGAGTCTTGAGAACAGAGGAATTTGCACCTGCATACAGCTGTATAGCTGCTAGAAATTCATCAAATCAATACCACTATACAACTAAAACAGGACAGACTTTTTTTTTTTTTTTTTACTGGTGTGTCATTTTCTGTGCTGTGCAGGAAGCCCGTATAATTGCTTCCTGTACTGAGAACCAGCTTTTATAATGATCAAGGGTGAAGCGACCCTATCTGTTATCACAGACGAATCAGCCAACACTAGGGACTTTCAACAGTACAAAAAAAATGGATTTCTAAATATAGATCCAACCGTCTGATTCTACCTGTGTCTTAACATTGTGTTAAAACACCCACACGCAATGTTACCAGCCAAAAACTGTCAATACTATACATTAGGAACATACCTGTGCATGTAGAAATGACATTTACAGCAAGTCAATGGTATAAGAAAATGAAGTCCATTGTGTGTCAGCAGAACAATAAATCCCATTTTAAATGTATTGGACAATAGTAGTGAATTAAAATTGTATGCAAATTTTACTATACCTCTGCATTAATACCAAAATGGACATTTCTTCTTAACAGTAAAACAAACATTGTGTCTTATTAAGGCACAGCTATTCAACTAAAGCCTGTGCTGAGTGATAACAGCATGCTAATACAGAATCCATGAATAAGAAATTAGTTAACAAATGCAAGTACGCAGAAAGTCATTAACCCTAACTTTAAGAAGATTACAGGCTTGTTGAACTGGTAATGATTCACATACATCACTGCTAATGTGCACAGAACCTAAACAGTTCATATGTGCTAAACTACATCCTTAGCTGGGGAAAAGATTGCCAAATTCTAAGATTAAAATGCAAACATTTTTTAACACTAAAGCAGATGAATGGATGAATAAAAGTGTAGCTATGAATGTCATTGCATTAGAGCACACTAGCTTATAGACACTTTTAGGGCTAAAATATTCATACTTAATGCCAAAACACTGAAAATTGTGCTCGCATTGGGACTTTAATGTAGCAAGATTTAGTTTATACCATCAATTGCATTTATGCATATTATTTAACTCTGGATACCTCAAGTAAAGCATGGGTTTTTACAAATTTTACAGAAAAAACAACAATGAAAACAAAATGTTAGACATGAAGAAAAAGGTACGCATTTATTTTCCCTGAGGTAAATTTAAAACCAAGGTTTCACTATAACTTCACCCATTGTAGTTTTGGTTCAATCTCACCAGCAGCACCAATCAGATGTTTTTTACATTTATGTTGCTTACCAGTCTACACCAGTGTGTCTTTCTTTAAACCATGTTCCAGTATAGTGTAACTGCAGCACTACAGAATTCACAGCTTCTACAAGGCTTTCTAATGAAAGCATCTATAACACCTACTCATCTGCAGGGGGTTTATCAAAACATTCAGATCTTAAAATTCTTCCCAAATTAACAATTATCTTTAATGAAAGTTTAGGAGTCAGTACTTTTATTATTAATTGCTACTATTTATAAAACCTGTTTATCTGTGTATGTTTATGCTGATTATTACATTTACCTCAGAGCTCAATTGTATGACTATCGACCTTCAGACCATAAGTCAACAAAGAAGTACGTTGAATTCGTTAAATCGATTTCAACAAAATAGAGTTTACACAATACATGAGAAACGTGTCATGAAAGTCACAAGTGGGGTCAGAGTGTGAAGACAAATTGGTATAATGATATAACCTGGTAATAATAGTATATGAACAGTATGATTCTTGATGGATTGATGAAATCCAACTTGCTGTTTAAATCCATTTATCCATTCATACTTCTATTTTTCATAGTGTGTATTCTACACAGTGTTGCAATGGGATAATGGGGTCTAATGGAACTTGGGGTACAGTGTATTGAGCACCATGTACAGGGTTTCAAATCATTGGAAGGAACAATCTCTCAAATCACATAGAATTTTGGAAATGCCAATCAGCCTTCAATGCATGTCTTTGGACTGGAGGAGGAAACCAGAGTACCAGGAGGGAACATGCAATTTCCAGGAGAACATGCAAACTCCACACACAAAGGATAGAGACTGGATTCGAACCTTCAGCCCAGCGGAAAAATTATTTAATCACTGAGCTTGTGAATAATTTCACCACAAGTCCTTGGTCCTACAAAAGTTATAACATGACAGTTTTCCTGAAATCATCTGCGGTGCAAATATGGACATTTCTCGATTACTTGGGACATTTTATACTTTCAGGAATGGGTCGTTTTTTTACAAATCCAACATAATAATCCTCACAAGAAACTCACAAGAACATGCTTTTGGTGTGCATCACATAATTCACACCTTCATACGAATGCACGTGCTTACTTTCTCTCTGTTTGTTTATTTATTTATATGTAAGTCCCACAGCCACGCCCCTCTAAATAGTAATAATAATGACTCTGGCATCTCGATTCTTCACATATTTTAAATGTTCTTAGATTCTCATGTCACCTGCTCTCACGATTTCCTTTTAGTTCCCATGTGCAATTTTTCACATTGACGTGTTCACGTGCGTGACGTGTTTTGGGGATAATGGGATCGGGTCGGAATGAGCTTTCGTGGATCTACAGAGTTGTAACTGTAGTCCTTCTGAGGTTCTAATGCTAATCACAAAACTCTTAATTTACGAATTAAAAGCAGAAGACCTGGAATGGTTTATGGGTAACTGTTTCCGCGGGAAGACCTGTGGAACTGGTCCTCTTACCTGGGAAAAGGCGCAGCAGAGACAGGAAGACTCCGAGTGTCCAGGAAAACACCTTGTCCATTTGCCGACACACACCAACAACTTGTGCGTAAAGACATGCAGAGAGAGACCGGTTATAATGTCCACACTTGGGTTTCTAGTTCGGATTTTACAACCGCAACAAACAAAAAACTCGGAGTGATTTCCGATTTATCCGAAGAGAGAGAGAGAGAGAGAGAGAGAGAGAGAGCGCTGCTATTACCTCCAGAAAGACGCGCTGCCTTTACCCCCTCTCTCTCTCTCTCTCTCTCTCTCTCTCTCATTCTGTCAACCTCCCTGTGTGTGTGTGTCTTTCTGCCTGTCAATTTCTCTCTTTCTCTCTGTCTGTCTGTATGTCTGTATCTCTCTCTCTCTCTCTCTCTCTCTCTCTGTCTCTCTTTCTGTCTGTCTGTCTGTCAGTCAATCTCTCTCTTTCTTTTTTTCTCTTTGGTTTGGTTTGGGTGGTGATCGGTTGGGTTTGGGGGAAGTTTTGTTTTTTGTATACACAGTCAGGTGATAAAGAAAGTACACCCTTCTGAATTCTATGGTTTTGTATATCAGGACATAAAAAAAAATCCTTCTCCTTATCAGGTATTAGAATTAGTTCAATACAACCTCAGATATTAATACATGAGATATTACACACTATTTATTTTTACAAAAATGAAGATAAAGTTGAGAGTTTGTGTGTAAGCTAAGGACTTAGGTGCACCTTTAATAGCTTGCTGAATCACCTTAAGTAAGTAATCGTGCTTTGTATGACTTTATCAGTCTCTCACATCGTTATGGAGAAACTATAGTTCACTCTTCTTTACAATGCCTCAGTTCATTCAGGTTTGTGGGCATTTTTTATGCACAGCTTTTTTAAGGTTCTGCTACAGCATTTCAGTTGGGATGAGGTTTGGACTTTTGACTGGGCCATTGCAACACCTTGATTCTGTTCTTTTTCCATCATTCTGTTAGTTTCCTTTCAGGAACTTGAGCTGCGTCGAAAACGCTATGGGAACAGCTCGCGTTGTTCATGTTCTGAATCACGTGTAAAATCTGTATAACCTCTTCACATTGCTCTCATGCATTGTCCAAACCAGAAGCCATTATTCCAGAAGTCTTGTGATTTGTTAAGATGCAACTTTGCAAACCTAAGTCTTGCTGCCATGTTCTTTTCAAAGAGCAGAGGCTTTATCCTGGCAACCCTTTCAAACAAAACATACTTGTTCATTTAAACATTATTTTTAAACATTACAATTTAACATGCTAAGGCCTGTAGAAATTAAGATGTAACTCTTGGTTTTTGCTATTTTCCTGAGCATTTCAGACCAAGGTCTGACCTTAGGGCGAATTTACATTTACATTTATGGCTTTTAGCAGACCCCCTCGTCCACAGCGACGTACAAAAGTGCTTTGAGTTTCTATCAATGAATAAATCTACACTGGTACGCTAGATTACAAACTTGAGATAAATCAGCCTAACATTCTGTTAAGAGGATTTTTTTTCTTCCTTATTGTAGAATTATTATGTAGAACAATTGTTTGGAAATGGCCTTATAACCCTTCCTAGAATAATGGACAGCAACAATTGCTTTGATAAGATCAGTGCGGATGTCTTTCCTCCTTTGCATTAGGTTAGCACACACCTGAATGCTCCACACCAGCAAGCTGCTAAAACTTAACATTTTATAGAGGATCAGATGTGCTAATTTGCATATTTAGTACCATCAGGATCATTTGTTATATTAAAACTGGTTACAAGAAAAAGAAAGATTTTCTGAAAGTACATAGAATTAATTATTGTATATATAAGGAAACAACATGACCAAGTGTGTAGCAGGTATTCTAAAAATGTGAAGCACATAATGAAAAAAAAGCAACCCTAAAGCCATACCAAACATGATTAAATTCACATGGGGTCCTAGGACTTTATTACCATCCAGATCGATAATTTCAATGCTTTTCTTTGTCTTCCTTTGAGAAAATTACAGGCTGAATTACCTACCACTTTTTACCGAACTCAGCGGGCAGCTGATAATTGTACTTCCATTCGAATGTCTGTGGTTTTCCGTCACAAAACAAAAATAATAAAAATAAAAGAAATATATATAACTTGTTGCTGGAACTTTGGGTTTAAATCAAAAATAAAAGCCATCATCTCTTAGTACCATTCTGTTTTTTTTGGCAATACAGTATGTTGTGAATACTGTGTAATCATATGACTATGTGATGCAAATATACAGGTTCATAGAAAATACAACCTTCTCCTGAAAAATGTATAGCTCTCATAGAGGCAGGAGTTTTATCACTGAGGAGATGCAAAATTTATAGTGATAACCTCTGATTGTCTGGAGGAGAAAGCTCCTCATAATTATTTCTGTGTTGTATTTTTTTTAAGTATACATTATTGATTCCACAGGGAAATTGTTATTTCCTTTGCATATTACAGCACTGTAAGAAGCTAGGGCCAGAGGGTTAAGGGCATTGCTCAAGGGCCCCAAAAGTGGCAGCTTAAAACCCAGACCTTCAGATCAGTAACCTTTCCTACTTTCTAAATTAATTTGTGAAAAAAATATTACTTTATCTCACAGACTAGCCATTAAAAGCTTTTATTCTGCAAATATTACTGTGGCTATGTATGTGTCACTAAACATTTCTATTTAAATTTGACTTATAAACTAATCCAGTCTGAATAAGGCTTTTACAATCCATTTATTTGCCATCTTAAAATGCCATTTACTTGAGCTTTCTTTGGCTTCTCTTACACTCGATCATGTTACAAATTTCCAGAGGTGGGAAGTAAAGAAGTACAAATACTACGTTACTGTACTTAAGTAGATTTTTCTGGTATCAGTACTTTACTATCTGTTGTGTAGTTTACGAAGCTAAAATGAGCAAGGCAGAAGGCAACAATAAGTTTGGGGTTAATGTGGATGAGACAGTGGGAGTCAGTGATTCAAACATGACTGAGAACAGAGACATTGCTGATCACCTGATTATATTTTCTCTGCTTGTGTTCTATATGGTGGATGTTTAGCCAGGATACATTCATTAGGATAACAATAAAAAATTTGTTTTGTATTATTATATTAATAAGGCCTGTTAAAATGAATGCATTAACGCAAATTCATTTTAACGGCACTTATTCTAACGCGCATTTAATGCAACACGTTATGCAAAAATATAAATAAATATATATAAGGATAGAGGTGAAATTAAAACTCAGATAAAAAAAAAAAAAAACACCATCGAAAATGTATTTTAATCAGTAAGCATTTGTTTAACTGTTGCGCCAAGTCTTAAATGAAGCACCAAAAGCCGCCATGATGTGCACATCCGGCAATGAATCCTCTGAGTTCGACAAACGCACCGACGCGTTTTGTGGCATTTCTTCCTTAAAACGCCGAAACAAAATTCAATAATTTTTTGTTCGTAGAATTGATGAAAGCAGTACATCATTCAAAACTGTAAAAGGTCTACTTTTATTTGTATACACTCATAATAACAAAACGCTCAAATTAAGAAAACAGACAGGGGGTGCTCTCTGCTGTCTCTCTTCACAGACACAAAAATAAAACAACCTCAATTTCAGTGAATACTTGCCTCACACACAATAAATATATGAATAGTAAGCTCAAAATGTCTACTTTCAAATGTACTCACAGTGAACAAATATTCTCTGATTATGTAATCCGTATAAACGTTAGAATTGTTACACTTTCTCTGGTATCACCTCATTAACAGTCCGGGTGGAAACATAGCAAAGATTCCGTTTGGTGTACTAATAATTTACGTAGCTCAAAACACCGTAATTACTTTTAATTCTTTTAATAAATTTTTATGTTAATTTTGTCTTCATAATAATAAACCTAAACCTTAAGCATAGATATTTGTTCATGCCCATGTTGATTAGAGTATATACGTAAAGTAAAACAGATAAAAATGAGCAATTAAATCGTGTTCAATGTTAAGTTAACTCATGACAACCATGCAATTAAACATTTTAATCACCTAATATAAAATAAAGACCTTATATATATATATATATATATATATATATATATATATATATATATATATATATATATATATATCTGTATCTTCTACTTAAGTAAAGGATGTGTGTACTTTTGCCAACTCTGCAAATTTCACAAAAATCCAGTCTAAAGTCAGAAATAAAATAAATACTTACTGTGTGTTGCTGTCTGTGTTGCTGCTTGTTTGGTGTCTGAGTCAGCATAAAGAACTCACAAATGATATGTGTAAAATTATATGTTTAAAATGAAAAGAAGATGTGCATAAGGTCCGAATTATGCTCTTTGTCATTCTTATTAGATAGACAGACAGACAGACAGATGATCTATTCAAACCCTTCCAACCAGGAAGTGGGAAATTTCCAGTTCCCTCTTGGTTAAAACGTAGCAATAAATGAAGCAGAAACGTTTATATATTCTTTATTACAGTATGTGTCCCTTACTAGTTTTTATTCAACATATTTCACGCCACCATTTTTACCATTTTAGATTTTGACCAGTAGATGGCAGGCAAGTGTTCTGGTTGACTGTTGAATTATTTAGCAGCAGACACATGATGACTTTGGATGTTGTGATTTGTGGTGAGAGTAGGGAGCAGGCTAAGGTGAGCCTGGATAGGTGGAGGTACACACTGGAGAGAAGGGAAATGAAAGTCAGTAGGAGTAAGACCGAGTACATGTGTGTGAATGAGATGGAGGGCAGTGGAGTGGTGTGGTTGCAAGGGGTAGAGGTGGTAAAGGTGGATGGGTTTATGTAACTGTGCAGAGTAATGGAGAGTGTGTTAGAGAAAAGAAGAAATGAGTGCAGGCAGGGTGGAGTGGGTGGAGAAGAGTGGCAGGAGTGATTTGGGATAGAAGGGTATCTGCAAGGGTGAAAAGGGAAAGTTTCAAAGACTGTGGTGGGACCTGCTATGTTGATGGTATAGAGATAGAGGCATTGACCAAAAAAATTGTTTTTCTTACCCCTAGGTAACATGTCCCTACCATTGGTAATATAATTTTTATAACAGAAAACTAATTTGAAGTCAGAATCAGGAGCCATTATATTGTTCTGTGGTGGTAAGGGTCTGAGAAGTGTAGAAAGAGTGATGGTGGTACATGCCAGCTCACTGTCATCCTGTTGTCTAAAACAAAGTAAGCACTGGTGAGCATTCAGACCTGTCTTGGTTTCTGCCGAATAGAAAGAGAAACAGGTTGCCTGAAGTTTAAACTTTTACACTTTTCTGGATTCTCAAGGAGGGTGAGGAGCTGCCACTGTCATCAGAGGAGACCAGCGGTGTGCAGGTTTGGTGCCTCACCCCATGAACATGTGCTCCTGTGTTATTCACAACAACAGGGGTGTTGAAGTGGCATTGCCATTGAGTCCCAGATGATAATCATGTAAGAAATGTGTGAAGAGTTGCAGACCCACTTCACACTGGTCTGGTAATGTTAAATACAAAATGTCTCACCATGATAATACAGTGATTCAAAAAGTATTTAGATTTTTTTTTTTTTTGCACATTTTACACCAGTCTGTTTTTCGTGCCATAAAATGATAAAACAAAGACCAAAACTTGACTTTTGCAAAAAAAAAATGTACTTAGAAATTGCATCACATAGAAATGACTTGAATATTCATTTGGGTCAGCCTTGAGATGTTTTTTTTACATTTTGAGTCTGCCTGTGACTGTATGAGGCTAACAGCTGAAAATACATATTAGAGCAAATACCAAGCCATTAGGTCAAAACTGAACCGAAGGTAAAAAAATAAAACACTGACCCTGATCATTTCTCTGAAATAAAGACTAGTTTCCTCATGACAAGAGGGAATTTATTTCTTTGACCTTATTATACATCTCCTACAAAATGTACCATGTTTATTTTAATCCACCTCAAGCTCTAAAATGTGCTTTTTATTCTTGTTATTCACCCGTAGTGTCAACTTACACACTGTAATTTTAAAGAGCTTCAGGTGGTATATTTTTAGGTTTTGAATCTCTTGGTAGTTGTGATAGAAACGCAGCATCTGTCACATTTTCAGCTGTCCAGCTAGACTCAACCTTTTGACTTCGGTTAGTTCTGCGTCCCACTTTACTGAAACAGACTGATTATTGTGTAGTCTGTTCATAAATCTTTCTTTTATTGAAGTGAACACTGCTGAAATTAAAATGAATCAACACAGTTTAAATCTGTTAGTGGTGCACATTTCTTCTCGTTTTATTTATAGACATGGATAGCTGTGATCATTGCTAAAGCACAGAACAAACATTCTGAAAACAGCGCTAGGTTTAACAGTGTTTCATGTTAAGTATTATTCATTTTTGGTACTTGTATCAACAAAGCTGTAAGCTTGGGTTTTCAGTGTTTTTCTATGATTCAATAAGATCTTTTAAATGACAAAAGAATATTTTTTATTGTCTTAGATTTAATGGGACATTGTGTAGCTCTAATAGTAAATGCCCAAATCTATATTGAACATTATATACAAATATAACTATAACCAAATATTAACAATATGCAAAACAAATGTAAATTCTTTAGTGATCATGTACTAATAAATAGCAGCTTATTTGGCCAGAAGATTTCTATAAATTCATATACAGTTTATTTTTTTAAAAACAATATCACTGTACTATACAAAATAGTCAAAAAGGTCATGTCATTAGGAACACAAGAAGAAGTAGAAGATGAACAAGAAAAATATAAAGTGAAAATCAGTGATTTACCTTTTCAACTGTTTTTCATTTGTATGCAGTTCAAAAAACACCACTATACCTTCAGAATTTTTGACAGACTAATATTACTAACATCTTTTCATCATCATCATCTGAAATACTAAAACAAGGGATTTAACCATAGAGTTTAGTTCTAATTTGTTTAAGGAGTGTGAGACATTGGATAAATTCAAGGCAGAAGAAACAGCAACACAACACAATACTTTCACACCATCCTCAATATGGCATAATAAAATCTCTTGAACTCACTGCTAATTAACTTTGGTCTTTGCTTAAAAAAACATGCCAGTTTAACTAATTAAACCTCATAACACGCTGGAAAGTAGCAATGATAATTAAAGATCATTTCTGCCAGAGCATCCCAATATCAGAAAATAACACAAGTGAGAATTTAGGATGTTTTCTCTGCCAAATCTATTATCAGCCTTCAGCTACACAGAGTAATCTTGTAAATGTTTAGAGTCATACAGTATCATAACTTGCATTAACAACTCTGTGTGTCGTTATGTTGGGTGAAATAGAATTCTGTTACTATTTTTGTTACTAATTCTAGTTATATTACTCTTTTTTGCTTGGATATTGAGACTTTACTGTTTGGAAATCACATTACCTGCAGCATTGTGTGTAGTTGTGTATTTATTGGTAATTTAATACTTTAAAACCAACAATATCTAATTCATGATTTATCTATTTTCTACCAGTTTAGTCAAAACAAGAATACTTCCCAAACCAAACACTGGGAAAATAAAATAAGGCCTCATTTCTAGTATCAATAATTTCTAATATGGCCTATTTAGACCAAAGTTAATAGTTGAATGGGCAGCACATTAGTCATATCTAACATTTGGCAACTGCTATGAAAGAAGAATTATTTTAATATATTTAATTTTGAGTACAGTACATAACAGATTATATGAATTATTTAGCTACTTATATACCTTATACTACACATGCTATATGCAAGTTTGACATACTATTTAGTAAGAAAAGACGTTTCTGTATGCAGATGGAGCTCTAGAGCTGGACAGTCAATTGTCATAGAAACACATGTGGTTTAGAAGTCTGCTCATTAGGATTCCTTAATTACTATGTACTGAAAAAAAAGAAGGATAAAGCATACAGTAAGTGTAAGTGGTCTAGTTGATTAGGCGCTAGCCTGTAGAATTTATTTTTATATAGGGAGTATATTGGTAAGACTGATTTCGTCATACCTTGCAGAATGTTGTACAAAACAGTACTTTGACCCAAGATTTTCCAACAGACATTTGCCCAGGGCATCACCATCCAGCAGTTTGCCCTATTCCCATAGTTATAATTTCTTTCCCAGGTTCCCTCCTCACCATACATTAGTAGCTGAGTTTACTACCGCTTTTGTGGCTGAATAAATCTCACAAATCTCTACAAGCACACCTCAAAATCTAGTGAAACATCTTCCCAGAATAGTGCAGGTTACATAAAAAATAGTGCAGCAAACAAGGACTAAATGAAAATGGTAAAAAAAAAAAAGTGCATATATATATATATATATATATATATATATATATATATATATATATATATATATATATATATATATAGTGCATATATATATATATATATATATATATATATATATATATATATATATATATATATATATTTGCTATATATTTATATTTAATCGTAACTTAATCGCACATATTTATCTGTTCCACGTCCCATATCTTAAATTAATACTTTGCAAGTTTTTAATACTCTAATTAACATGGAAATGGACAATGGATGCTTAATGCAAATGTATGTTTAATATTAGCCAAACCAAACTCAACATAGCATGAAGACAAAATATTCTTGTAAATGTTTCAAAGGAATTATGGTGTTTAAAATGTTGTAAATCATCAGGACACCAAACTGGACCTTTGCTATGTTTCCACGCGGACGGTTTATGAGGTGATACCAGACAACCATTGATTTTGTGTATGGTCAAGTTAGAGTACATCTGAATTTTCTCCCACATCTTTCTCTCACTCCCACTAGGAAAATCTGCTGCCCATGGCCACACTGAATAATTCATCTGCAGTGCTTGACCTAGTGAGAAAAACTCTCTACAGTCCAGGGTTGGCGTAATTTCCTCACTCAATCTTGCTAGCACATACAAACCATTTCTCGTTCGAAAAATTGCACACAAACAGTTATCATATACAGTATTGTAATGTATGAAATAATATTAAAAAATATAACTTAACTATTTTAATATATTGCTATAGAATGTATATTCTTCCTATCTTAACTCGATCTAAAGCTGCATCACAGACAACTAAGAGAGATACTGTTCAATTAAGCTACTGTATATTCACTTTTTTTGAATCTTGAGGTCTACTTCTCACAGATTAATGAATGGCGTTGTCTTTCTGTCACACACAAGTCTGTCCTGCCATCTAGTGGTATTTTATTAATTTTTTCTCTTACTATTTACATACAATAACTTTTTAGATAAAGGGGACTTGATGTCCAAAGGAAAATAATATCCATATCTAATTAAAAAGAAATTCAGCACCACTATGCATGTATATAACATCTGTGATCATCATTATATCTGAAAATAGATTACTCATTACAGATTACAAAGCTCGAAGGTCTTTTTTTTCTCATCTAGCTAATGACCTTATTCTACAGTGCCCATCACTACCATTAGCACCCTTAGTAAATATAAGAAAAAAAAAATAAATGGCTGGGGAAAAAATGGTCTTTTGTTAAATAAATTCACAGAAATACTCTAATGGCTATCAAATAATTGCAAATACAAAACAGTCTTATAAGTTTTATGTGTGCGCCACACGGGCGTTCCTCCGAGACCTGAGAGATCACCACGTGCTAGTCCGTGTGGACAGCATGTCGGTGGTCTCGTACATCAACCGCCAGGGGGTCTCTGATCTCGCTCCCTGTACATGCTGGCGCGCCAGATCCTTCTGTGGTCCCAGGGGAAACTCCTCTCACTGAGAGCAGTTCACAATTGGAGAGCAGACGCCCTTTTGAGGCAAGGGCCAAGGCCCAGGGAATGGATGCTCGAATGGACCCCGAAGTGGTGGAGCAGATATGGCAGAGATATTACAGAGCCAGGTAGATCTGTTTGTGTCTCAGGAGACCTCGCACTGTCCCTTTTGGTTCTCTCCCTCTCACCCAGCCCCACTGTACACCTCCCCTTCCACCTTGACTTGCCTATTGGCCGGATTTTACACATGATTCAGAGCATGGACAACACGGTGCATTCCCAAAGCGTTTCGTCACAGCGTCTCATTCCCTCAGGGAAATAGGGTTACATACATAACCTAGAGACGTACTTTTCAAACATTGTTTTACTTCTGATTAATTCTTTTACCAACTTTGTGAGCGCTAACGTGCCCGGGATGCGTACGACAAGCAAATTACCAGAGAAGGAAATGTGTTCTGACAAAATAGCCTAGTTGCTTATAACAGTTTTAGATTTTGTGTAATTATGTATAATTTCTCAGGACCTTTTCTAACTCTGGTAATGTTGAGGATCTCATTGTTCAGGGCATTATTGTTACAAGAAAAACCCACAGAAAGATCCTTAAACTGCAGGACATAATATTGGTGAAATACAAAATGCTACAAGAAGAGAATTAAAAGTAACTCTTGAATGCCAGCACCATGGTTGCTGAAAAAGATGTTTTCTGGATCAACAAGGCAGGAGGATCACTGGATCATTGATTTTTGCTCTTGTCAATTGTGCACAGAGATTTCTCCAGATTCTTTGACATTTTTTTATTATATTATGTACTGAGATATTCAATTGTTTTGCAATTTGATGTTAAGGAACATTATTCTGAAATTGTTTTACAATTTATAGACAGTCTTTCACAGATTTGTGAAACTCTGCCCATCTTTACTTCTGAGAGTCTGTGCACCTCTGTTAGGCGGAAGTGATACAGGCAGAAGCCGAATCACCAGCAAACAATGTTTAATGAAAACTTCAGCAGACTTCAAACACACAAAGTCCAACAAAGACAATAACGGATGCTGGAGGGGAGCGAGTGAGTTGTTTATATAATTGTGCGCGTAATGAGGGACAGGTGTGTGAAATCAGTATGATGGCGAGGAGCTTTGGACGGGCGGGGCGCACGGGAGAAAAAGCAGGGTGCTTTCTGACACCACCCCCTCCCCCAGGGGTGGCAACAGACGCCCTGACCAGGCCACGCGGCCAGGGCGACGCAGCCAGGGCGCCAGGCAGCGTGGATGCGAGGCATGGAACTCCACCAGCAGCGCCGGGTCCAGCACGCCCTGCCACCCATGACCACTCCTCCTGAC
The DNA here is from genome assembly GCF_014805685.1 of Silurus meridionalis. NCBI lineage: Eukaryota > Metazoa > Chordata > Actinopteri > Siluriformes > Siluridae > Silurus > Silurus meridionalis. The sequence continues at coordinate 7,549,820 of NC_060895.1, read as the reverse complement.
CATACCCCTCCCAGTCCACCAGGTACTCGAGGCGACCCCTGCGCCGTCTGAAATCAGGTCCTTGGTGGACAGCCACACCAGGTACCTGGGACGGAAGTGTGGAGAGTCCAGCCATCGTGCATCAGCGTGTTGGCGGGTGTTGCGGAGGGCCCGACGGGTGTGTGCCGATTCCCAAACCAGACTGCTCTCCCGGAAAAAAAATCCACTGGGGGCACATTGCTTGGCTCATCTGACCAGGGAAACAGGAGTGGCTGAAACCCCAGCACGCACTGAAACGGGGTGAGTCCTGTAGAGTCCTGGCGAAGAGTTCTGAGCATACTCGGCCCAAGGCAGGAACCGACACCACTCCCCTTGGTCCTGGCCACAATAGGTTCTCAGGTAGCGGCTCAACTCCTGGATCTTATGCTCTGCTTGGCCATTGGACTGCGGGTGGTAACCCAACGTCAGATTCACCGACACCCCCAGGAGTTTAAAGAAGGCTCTCCAGACCCGAGACGTGAACTGAGGGCCCCGGTCTGAGACAATCTCCTCCGTGAGTCCGAAGTTCCGGAAGTCGTGATGGAACAGGGCTTCTGCTGTCTCGAGGGTGGTGGGCAGGCTCTTCATGGGGATGAAGGGGCTTTAGAAAAGCGGTCCACCACCACCAGAGTGCAGGTGTGGCCCTCCGACCTGGGCAGATCCGTCACAAAGTAGATTTCCAGGTGGGACCAGGTGCGCTGAGGAATGGGGAGCTGCATCAGCTTGCCCACAGGCAGGTGGCGCAGGGCCTTGGACACAGCGCAGGTTGGACACTCCTGCACGTAGTGCCTGACCTCCTCCGTCATTCCTGGCCACCAGTATTGTGCTTTGATGAGCTGGACCATCCGTTTCTCCCCTGGGTGACCCGTGCACGGTCCCTCGTGGACTGACCTGATGAGTCTGTGCTGGCAGGAGGTCAGGACAAAAGGTACGCCCCTCTGGGCACCCCGCAGGAGCGGCCTCTTGGCATGCTGCTGTGCGTATCTCCCGGTCATTCTCCCAAATTAGGGTGCTCGGCTCCCTCCAGCCAGTGTCTCCACTCATCCAAGGCCAGCTTGATGGCCAGGAGCTCGCGGTTGCCGATGTCGTAGTTCTGCTCAGCGGCGGAGAGCTTGTGTGTGTAGAAGGCACACGGGTGGAGCTGGGGAGGTGTTCCCGACTGCTGGGAGAGAGTGGCCCCTACCCCGGTTGAGGAGGCGTTAACCTCGACCACGAAAGGCTTCCGGGGTCGGGGTGACGGAGAACAGGGGCGCTACAGAAACGTCAGCGGAGCTCGTGGAAGGCTTTCTGAGCCTCCTTGTTCCACCTCAGGGTTCGTGCCTTAACCCTGAGGAGCCAGGTGAGGGGGGCGGTGATCCTGCTGAACCCTGGATGAACCTGCAATAGAAGTTCGTGAAACCCAGGAAACGCTGGAGCTCCTTGATTGACTCAGGGACGGGCCATTCCCTCACCGCCTTAACCTCCCTGTCGTCCATCTGGATCCCATCCGCACTGATGATGTAACCCAGGAAGTGGACCGTTGGGTGGAGGAACTCGCACTTCGAGAGGTTCAGGTAGAGCCGGTGAGAACGAAGTACTTTCAGGATGGCACGCACGTGTCTCAGGTGTTCCTCCAGATCTCGTGAGTAGATCATGATGTTGTCTATGTAGACCATGACGAACTTCTGGAGGTAGGGCCGAAGTACTTCATTCATGAGAAAGATGGAGAGGCCATACGGCATGACCCGGTACTCATAGTGCCCCGAGGGCGTGATGAAGGCCGTTTTCCACTCGTCTCCCTTCCTGATGCACGTATTCCTCCATTGCTCAATCCTCAGGAGCGGAACGGCCCTTGGGTAGCTTATTGACCAGGGAGCAGGTCAATGCAGCAGTCCCAGGGTCGATGAGGGGGGAGACGGGTGGTGGCCTGCGCACTGAACACGTCCTCGAAGGCCCGGTACTCTTTAGGGATATCCACCTACGTTGTGGTCTCCTCCACCTGGGTGTCGCCTATCTAGTTGAGAGAGACAGTGCTCCTTACAGTGGGGACTCCACTCCAGGATGTCACAGGGATCCCAGGAACACGTGTCTTTGTAACCATGGTCTCCCCAGGATCACTCTGACGGTGGAACTCTCCAGGACCAGGAACCGGATCTCCTCTCGATGAAATAACCCCACTTGTAGCGTCACCACCGGCGTGCAGTACTTCACCCAAACCGCACCCAGTGGGCGTCCCTGGATGGTTTGAACTGCTAGGCACTGAGTGACGGAGTGCCCCTGTGACCAGCAGTATAGGCCCTTTCTTCTCCTGGACAGCCCTTGTGAGCCCAGCTGCATTGGTTCGACATTCGGGGCAGTCGTTGCGCCTTGCAAAGCTTCTGGTCGAGGTGGAGTTGGGTGACATGCTGCCAAGCGCTGGGAGAGCCCGATGGATTTTTGTATAAAGCTCTCCAATCCCACTGTGTCCTCATGCACCGCTGGTGAACGTGGGGGAGGGTATTGCCGAGCTGCCGCGGACAGGAAATCTGCTTCGAAGCGCGGCGATGAGGTCCCAAACCGAATCGGATGCCGCACTGGGTTGCTGATCCATCGCGAGGCAAGAGCCGAGTAGATTCTCTCTCTTGTCGCTTTTCTTTTTTTTCTTTTCTTTCTCTTTTTTTTCGGTCCGTTATTCTGTTAGGCGGGAGTGATGGAGGCAGAAGCTGAATCACCAGCAAACTTCAGCAGAGCAAACACACAAAGTCCAACAAAGACAATAACGGACGCTGGAGTTGAGCGAGTGAGGTGTTTATATATGTGCGCATAACGAGGGACAGGTGTGTGAAATCATTATGATGGCGAGGAGCTTCGGGCAGGCGGGGCGCGCGCGGGAGAAGAAGCGGGGTGCTCCCTGACATCCTCTAAAATACACTATTTATAACCAATCATATTACTGTCCTATTGTTAAATAACCTAATTAGTTGTTAAATATTTCTTCAAACGTTTGGAGGTAATTTTAATAATTTTAATTAAATACTTTTTTTGCCCTGTCCTAACATTTTTGAGACCTATTGCAGTCATCAAATTCAAAATGACCCTATTGGTACATTTCCTTAATTTAAACATATTGATATATTTTCTGTGGTCAGTTGTGAATAAAATGTGGGTTTATTAAATCATTTAATTCTGTTTTTCTTTACAGTTTACACAGTGTCCCAGCTTTTTTTTTAAATTGGGGTTGTACAATAATTTAGTTAATAAACCTGAAACAAGGATTTCGTTTAAAATGTTCTATTTTAGTTTGATCCTCTGGCAATCTTAGATAAATATGGGTATAGAAAACTTCAATTTCTCCTTGTTGCAGGTGTGCTATCCTCAAATTTACAACTTTCATACCATAGTATATAATTAATGCCTTTAACTTATTTTTCTAAAGTAAACATATGCTACTTGTGTGCTTTATAACAACCTAGACCCTTCTGGGAATGGCATTTCGGTACAACTGTATGATTTATTAGTTTGTCTCAGGAGTTTAGAGTTGACCCCCAGAAGTTTGATGGCAAGGTGTTATATAGGTACTTTTTAAACTGCATATTACGGTACATAATTAATATACATAAAATCTGTATGTACCATCCAGTAAACAGAGTTATCTGTGTATATAAAATACTATAATAGAGCAATTTCCTCTTCAACAAGAAAAATCTCTCTAGAAAAAAAGACTATACCCTTGCTATTAAACGCTGCTCCCTTTGTCTCTTTGTGTTCACCCCATGACTGGGTTCCCATATGCCACATTCAAATAAATTATATGAACACCACTTGCTCCAATTTGAACACAATAGCAGCAGGTGTAAGAGCAAACACAGACAGAAAAGAGTGAGTGGTTATCTCCATGAGGAATGTGCTTGTATTCTCTCACTTGAAGATGAAAAAGACGATTAACATGGATAAACCTAAAGAAGTTATTTTCTGACACAATCTTCAACATAATGATGATAAATGAGTCCGTTCAATATGTACAGAGACATGTTTGTGTACAGATAAACATGCACTTCAGTTACATACTTCCACTGCAGTCAGTGCAATCGTAATGGTAGATTTGTGTTTAAAGAAAGTGTTTTGGCTTGTATATACAGGAATAAAGAGAAAACAACACCTGGTTATGTTTCTTACAGAAAGTCTAACATTCATCTGCTCGTGGTGCAATTTTTCCCCCATTAATTTCTGTTGATGGCTTTCTGGCAAAATAATTATGCCGGCATGATTGTAGCCAATAATTTAAAGACTTCACTGAAACAAGTCTTAGGCTCAGTCTGGAAATGTGTAAATCGATATCTTCAAACAGCCTGCAGGAAGAAGTGCTCTTTGATTGAATTTCGAAAGATCAGGCGTAAGACATTGACGAGTGGAAAAGCCAATCTATCTACAACAGTGTGCTTTATCGACTCCTGTGATTGACTAATGAGTAACCAATAGACTTTAAATTGCGGGGGAGCAAAAAGCATATTAGCTACAAATAACAATAAAACAAACCTCTGTTTTATTTTATTTTATTTCTATCTGTTTAGTTTTTAGCTTGGTTTTAATCTACGTTTAAGCTGTCGGTCCAGAGAACAGGAGAGTGATACAGTAAGTGGAACACACAGATATAATGATTAAGAACCAATTAGTTGACCTTATTAATACTGTATGACCTTTCTGGTTTATTTGGATTGTATGACTAAAAACCAAAAGACAGTTTTACTCAACTATGAACATTGCACCCAATTTTATATTTGTATCTATTTTAAGTGACCAAGATGGTACACAGATGGCTGCCTCGTTGTGTTGGTGCGCTACTATATTGCAACCCTGCACCTTGGACTTATACAGAAAAGGATAATTTCACTACCTCATTTACATTATTATTTGCACTATTGTCTCATTTTACACACCCTGCACAAACTATATAGTTAATGTCTTTATATTTGTTTATTATTATAGCATTTTTATTTTCTTAGTTTTTTATATTTTTATAGGACCAGCACATCATGGCAGATTTCTTGTACATGCAACCTATGGTACTTGCCAATAAAGAGTATTCTTTATTATGGGACAAAAGAAAAGGTCGAAATCTAGAAGAGAAGAGAGCCATTGTCCAAAGTTGCTCAGATTTAATTAGTGAACTCATTGGAGGAGTCTGGATCTCCACATGTATGTACAGTATATACAGTAGTATCTGTTCTTATACTTCACTTTGTGAAAGTCTTTTAATGAAGCAATATCTGCCTTTTCACATTTATATTATTCAGAATATCGCCCAAGTTGTAGATCGTGAAACGTTACTGACACCAGCCTTGTCAGCGCTCACTTAACAAAACAAGGGAGGGTTTACATTGAGAAAGAAACTAGCTTTTTTATTTATTTGACCTTCTCCTTATTGCATTTGAATCTACCACATACTTCTAAATGATCTCTGACAGACATATTATACAACTGATGATTGATAAACAATTGTTGATTTTCCCTCACTTATGCAAGATTTTTAATGGACCTGAAACTGAGACAGCAGCAAAGATTTAGTGGTGTGATGTTTTGGATTGGATTTACCTTTGCTACCTGGTGAGTTCATGAAGGGTGTAAAATTAACAGCAGATGCTTCTTTTGAAAAACATAACTATGCATAATATGCACTTGTAAGCATCTGGCAGAATGATGAACGGGTTCCATGGAGGGCATGGTCGCTTAGTGGCACTATTACCTCACACCTCCGAGGTTGGGGGTACAAATCCTGTCTTCGCCTTGTGTGCATGTTGTTCTCTGGGTATTCAAGCTTTTTTCACCTAGGCAACTAGGCAAACTTTTCCAAATATACTAGACAATTCAAGCTACTATGTCCTAGCAAAGTTAACTAACTGTTTTTTTATTGTAACATCATCCCAATAAATTGTCCAAAGCATCAAACACTGTCCATCAAAATTCAAATGACCTAAACCAAAATTGTCAAATCCAAAGATATGCACCTATTGTGGAAAGTGGGTATCTTGGTAAATTGCAAATATCACTCATAACATTGCATGGAATGCCTCATTATGTTCAAATTATAGTTCACTTTAACTGATATATATATATATATATATATATATATATAAATATATATATTCACAATTTTTAGTGAAGTTGGATTTACTAGCTTGACATGCACTCAATGTGGCACCACATATTCTAGCATTCTTAATGAATAAAGCAAATAATGATTAATGGGTGACAGAAACAAGCAATTTGCATGCCACTCTATAAGATGTTACATAACATGAATCAGCTATTCCTTTAAAACACATTTCCCCTGCCAAGTTTCAACGCTTTCGATTACTGTACAAAAAATAAAAATAAACACTGTAAAGTCAACACCGTTGAGCCAAACGTGAAAAACATAGATATTTTTGAAGAAAATCAATTAATCCATTCTTGTTTACTGTTGCACTTAAATGCTTATCAAGTCCACAAAAGCCTTAGCTCATTTCATCCCTGGGATAAAAGAAGCCATTGTTGGAGTGATTTATTTTGCCTTCAGACGATCGTCTTCTCCTCATTTGTTTTAAGTTATTAAACTCGTAAGACTAAAATTCCTCTCATAATTCCTCCTAACACCTTTCCTAATACTGAATAATTCATAATAGTAAGAGAGAAAGAAACTGTTGATCATTTAAGGGGCTAAGCTTTTCTGACAGATCGTCCTTTTCCTTACATTGATATGTGGATTGTAGGTACAGCTCTGTAAGAAACTGTATCTCCAACTCATCATTATTGCATGTTGATTTACTCAAATTCACTTAAATTGACAAAAAAGTGTCACAGTGAATGTCCCTTTAAGTCTTCTGCACCTTATAAATATGAATGAACTATATTCAGTGTGTGCTCCTCTGCTGTCAGGGCTCATTACATTACTCGAGAGAGGTAGCGAGTGAGACAGTGAAGTGATTTAGATAGATAAAGACAGAGATAATAAAGGAATAAAATCCTTTCACAATGTGTTTCTTTTGCAAAATAAAAAAAACGCTTTAATCAGTTCAGTCATTCTACGTTTTTTTTTAGCTGAGCTTTGACAGTTTGACAATTTTGGTTTTGGTCATTTGAATTTTGATGGACAGTGTTTGATGCTGTGGATAATTTATTAGGATGACATTACAATAAAAAACAGTTAGCTAACTTTGCTAGGACATAGTAGCTTGAATTGTGTAGTATATTTGAAAAAGTTTGCCTAGTTGTCATGTCACCACTGAACCAGTGCAAACCAGGCCTGAACAGTTTATTGAACATGAATGAATGATATAAATTTGCATAATTCAACAATTCAGTGCACTTTTCGAGTCTGGTTACATTCCTTTAAGTTTTCTTTCCTTACGTCATCTCAGTGACTTCTTCCTGTTTTTGTGACAATTTGAAATGCAGTATAAAAATTTTATAAATTGAATTCAATATTCTATATAATTAAATATATATAATATGAATTCAAAATATAATAAGTGCTTTGGTTTACATTGAACCAAATGTTTAGATGTACGGTATTTCTTTTCTATTTTTATACGGATAATCCACATGCACAACCTTCTGTACTGTACTGGTAGGCGCTACAGTGTCTGTGCATTTACTGTTTTTGACAGTTACTGTGTATACTGTATCCTCGTCTCAAGTTTTCTTTTGATTTTTTTACTAAATGTTGTACACTTTGTGTTCTTAGTTTGTACTTCTGTGTAGTTCTGTGTTAGTTGTTAATTTAAGTTATCTGATGTAGAACCTTGGTCCTGGGGAAACATTGTTTAGTTTCACAGTGTACTACACTGTATATGGTTGGAATGGCAATAAAGCCCAAGTTTACTTGTCCATACAAGAAGCAAATAACATTTACCAGGCAGCCTGTAATAACGTTCGAAAGAAGAACGAGTGAGTACAGCATACACATTTAAATAGCATTGAATAAGTCCACAGTGGAATGGTGTAGCAGGAAGTCCTGGGTTCAATCCTGGAAAAAGCACTTATTATATTTTGAAATGTTTCCCTAGTTGTCATGTCAACGCTGAATTCGGCATCAGACTCTATTTCTCAGAATACACCTCCGCACACAACTGGACTCAGTCAACACCACCATAACACACAATACTCAAGCACACTCAGTGCACACAGGCTTTTCACATTTGCTCGTTTTGGTTTTGACCCACTTTTTTTGTCTCCTTGTTTATTGATCATAGGAGTGTCTTTAGAATAGCTGTTCATTCATCGTCTGACCTTTTGGATTTTTACTTGGATTTGTTTGTGCTTGCCAGTCTCTATTTTTAATAAAAGCATTCACTTCTACCACTGGCGTCTTTTCTAAAGCATCTCATGCAGTTTTTTCACCACCTTTATACAAAACCTGCTTCTAAGACTAAAATATTAGGAAAAAAATGATATAAAAGGAAAAAATCCAATTATTTTCCATATTATCAAATGGAATATAATATAACATAAAAGCAAGTGACAACTAAAAATAATAGATTATAAAATACAGATTATTATAGTGACATGAGAATGTGATTATAGCAAGAGATCAAATTATTAAAATGTGATATATTTCCTGTATTGCTAAATAAATTCCAAATGCCTAATTCTAACTACTGTATAATTTGTTGAACATTTGGTTTCATTTTGCAACATTATTCAGAAGATTATAAAAAGGTGATAAAAATCCATGATATGAATTTGTATTCCACAGCTTGCTACAAGTCACATTTGTGTTTACAGTCTTATCCATAAACAATTTAATTCAATTGATGTTATTAATTGAAGCAGCTTGACAGAATGAAATAGATGATAATATAGCATTTTTAAATTAGTCCGTATTATAAGTTTATAGGGACTAATTTCCACTGGCATGGAAAAACTCCAGATGGTATGAAAAGGACTGAGATGGTATGAGAGGGAAACCTTTAAAGAAACCAGACTCATTCATTATATATTCATCAATATTAAATTCTCAGGATAAAGAATTTGATTTACATGTCCATATTAGAAATAAAACCCTGTAAATTGATGGCAATATGAATTTCATTAAGTCATTTTATTATTTTGATCGTATTTATGTATTTTATACTAGCCACAAATGGTATTTCCGACTGTACTGTTTGTTAAGTGTATTTACAACCCAAATCCAGCATGGTGTTTTGTGGTTACATCACACTGTCATCATCCATTGCTGCTGGACTCAACGCTTCTCCTCACTAGAGCTGAATCAAGTTTGAGTTTATTTATATTGCGCTTTTTACAATGTACATTGCCTTAAAGCAGCTTTACAGAACAAAAGAACAAACATTTTTTATATGTGTGAATTATGTGTGTTTAACCCTGATGAGCAAGTCAGTGGCAACTGCAACAAAGAGAAGGTCCCTGAGATGTCATGAGGAAGAAAACTTGAGAGAAACTAGACTCAAAAGGAGAACCCATCCTCATCAGAGTGACATCAAATGTCCATTCATTACTGTTCCTTCATTGTTTAGGTGCAATGTGCATTGATAGGTGCTTAAATACAGAATTCTTCATGCAACATGAGCGTTCTGAGCCTTTGTAGTAGACTGTTGATATTAATTACAGTCCAAATCCATTCTCAAAGTTCTTGAGTTGCTCAATAATTTCATGGATCTTTAGGCTGTTGATGTTTAGACAGTTAGTACTGTTTGCCTTCACTTTATTTTCAACGTTTTGATTTTCCATTTTAATGGTGAGCCCAGTAGAATTGTGGGCACCTTTGCTACCTCATAGCTCCAGGGTTAGGTTTGATTCTGAGGTCAGGTTCTCTGTATGCAAACTTTCACATCTTCTTTCCCTGTTTACAGTACATTAGTTTTATACAGATTCTCAGGTTTTCTTCAAAAAGCCTTGTGAATTGTCTACATTGTTGATTTGACTATGGTAGCTGAGTAGATAAGATATTGGTCTTCTGACAGGAAGTTTGCAAGTTTAAATGTGCCAAGCTGAGTAACTATTATCTTTAAATGTAAATTATATTTAGAAATGAATGATTCTGTGAATGTGTGTGCATTACCTTTGTGTGCATTAAAAAAATCAACATGTACTATTTTTTATTCTATTCTAGTCTTTAAGAGCTTTTATTTATCCATACATGAAGTAAACAACGTTTACAAGTTTTAATTACAAATTGGAAAGCAGCAGAAACATTAAAAAAAACACTAAAAAGCATTGAATAATTCCATGATGCAGTGGTGTAGCATGTTCTCCAAGTTCCTACTTGTGGTCTACTACGTTTCCTTCCCATTCTCTTATTCCCTCCCAAAAACCTGCCAGTAGGTGGGAAGCCAGTAAAGAAGGAAACATTTTTATTCATGTTTGACTGGTCTTACACAAAATGCTGCTGCTGTCAGGCACAATGACATGTTTTTGGTATGCATGAACAACCACAAACTATTGCTTATAATGACACCTTCACAAACTGTGAAAGCTGCCATGCCGTTGCTATGGCAGCAACAGAGACATAGCCTGACAGGCTGATACGTGAGAGGAAATACCTGCGAGTCATTTGTAAACAGCCACAGGAGTCACAAAGGAAATAGCTTTATCTTACCTGGTTATATACTTTACCAGATTGTTGTCATGTCTCCTCATTACAAGTGCTTGATACTAAACCAAACGTGTTTCCAGACACATCCTCAAAATGATGGTATGTGTCAAAGTACATCTAATCTATATTAGTGACAGCATTTGCAGGGTTTTTTTTTTTTTTTCAGATTTAGCTTTGGGTTTGCTTATAAGAATCAGAGGTATTTTTATATCCATCCCATTTCAGGGGATTATAAGTAAGAGGATAGTTGTGAGGTTTCACCCTGATAAGAATGATTTCCCTTTTAAATCTGGTTCTTTTAAAGTTTTTTTCAGTTTTTTCTTGCCAACATCGCCTCCAGATTATTCATTAGGGATGACATTTAATTGAAAAAGTCTATTGCTAAAAGCGAGATATTAAAATTGAATTGAATAGTTAGATGTTACAGATAGATAGATAGATAGATAGATAGATAGATAGATAGATAGATAGATAGATAGATAGATAGATAGATAGATAGATAGATAGATGTTAGATTGTCAGCTCAGTGGGTAAGGCATTGGACTTTGGATCCGAAGGTCACAGGTTAAAATACCACCACCACCACCAAGCTGCCACTGCTGGGCCCCTGAGCAAGGCCCTTAACCCTCCATTGCTTAGTTGTAAGTCGCTCTGGATAAGGGCGTCTGCCAAATGCCATAAATGTAAATGTAAATGATGAAGATTACCTCGAGAATGGAATGTTTGTTCACAAGTATACATGGTTTGCATGGCCAAAAATCAAGAGGATGATATTTGGATATTTGTTGTGCTTTGTGGGTTGGAGGAATGGATTACCTCTCTCCCCTATCAGTCACATATACAATAACTAATCATGAGCTCATGTATGTTGAAGAGGGCAGATAGACCTCTCATCTGAGTGTGTTGTAGCATCGGGAGCAGATGAGGGGAAAAAATTATATTTCAAAGAGGATATATTTCTACCACCGGTTCTGACAAATAAACTAACAAAAGAGAAAATACTGTATAAAAATATGACCTATTAAAAATATCATATCTTTATATAAAAAATTCAGTATTTTGGTTTAAAAAAAAATAAAACTGTCACAGCTGCAATTACAGTCAAACTATTTATAGACTGTACTGAGGATATTTGAAGGAGACTGTTGCTGTTGTTTAAAAAGAAAGAGGGCCAATTTCCAGTAGACATTCTAAAGTAATTGCCTCTAATATGCCAAGTGAGCTTTGCTTTGATAATTCTAATAAAAACCAATTTTGGAAAAAAGGTGTCATAAAAAAAAAGAAAAACAATCATCGGGAAAGAAAGTGGTACCCTCTGCTTCATTTCCAACTAAGTTTCTCCTACTGGAGCAACTGCAGCGTTCTGACCATCTGTTCATCTGTTCGTCAGTACTATTATCTATTCATCTTCTGAGACATCCAAATGGCCTCTGTGAATCATTTCATACATCTTTTTTTTTTCTTTTCTCATTTTGGTGCTTTGCTCTAACAAGCACCACTGTCCTTCATTTTAAATATGCTTTATGGTCCATAATAATTGTACAAAAAGATGTTTTGCAACAAAAAAAAAAAAAGACTTAAAAATCCTCTCATTGAAGACGGTTTCTTACTGCTACATATAGCATTCTGCTAAATCCACTAGATGGCAATGCTCCCTAGAATGGAAATCTTAATGAGGTTGGCATCTTTCTCAAATGTACACGACTGGCTATCTTAAGATATAATGGAAATAATTATGTCTTGTTTGCAATATTGTTTGTAGAGAAGTACTGCTTTTATTGTAGCATTTCATTGCAGATTGTAGCATCAGTTTTTTTCCATGAGAGAAAATCTATGCCTTGAAGCCAGTGTTAAGACTAATAGAGGTCAAATGGTGTGGGTTTTATTGTCGCTGAGCGGGTATGAGGTACACTCACTCACACACACTCTCCTTTTCAGACATCCTGACTTTATACATCCATGTGACGCCCCTGTTTCTGTTCCTCCATAGAGCCGTTTATTGCTTTTGTGCCAGGCAACAACAAATCACTGGGTGAGCTTTGTCTTCTTTTGATGGCTGTGTCTTGGCAATTGTGCACACGTGTGCCTGGCCAGCTGGGCCTTTTGTTGCACATAATGTGGATCATGCCCTCTAGTGACCTGGAGCTACAACAGCACTGGATTTATAGAGTAAAAGAACAGGTTTGTGGAGCAGAGCAACATGGCCATATGGCGCTACAACTGGACTGACAACAGTCTGAGAATTGCTTTTAAAAGTTCTCAGCCAGCAAGAACCCTAAGCCTGTTTTACTGTTTTACTTCTCTAGTCTATTAGTTAGCCATTTTTACATTTGTGGGGATTTTGAACCATAGGACAAACTCTAGAGGTCAATCTTTTAGTTCCCAGAATGGAGATTGTTGTGCTAATATGTCCCAGCTGAGCTGTGTTTAAAAACATCACGCAGTACTTTCACAGAATGTTCTACTGCCTGTCTGTGTCATCTGTTGTTTTTGATTGTAAGTGCTGACTCAGTGGCACTTTCAGAGTGTGGGGAGAGAATAGACACACCGGTAAAATGTAGGAACAACAAGAAATATTGCTCCTGTTGTGTTGTTTTGTGTTGTGTTGATTAATTGGTTCTGATTTCTCCGAAAAACAATTGTGAACTTGACTGCAAATCCTTAAACATTTGGGTAGTTAATACATTTCAAATAATAAGCGAAGAGAACAGTGCATTGTTTCCTGATGTTGAAATGTGCTTCTATTTTGCAAGGAGCTCAACAATTAGTAAAGTTATTTTAAAGTAGTTTAAAGTTTAATAACTTGCTAAAGATTCTGTCCTGACAGCGGCACAGCAGCATCGTAAGAATTTGACAGCCAGTATCTGATTACAAATGAAATTGATTAGGCTCATTTTAATTTCTCTATTACACATACTGGAGCTATTCATCAAGTTGATCATTGCACTGTGAGAGAAAATCACACTTGCTGGCAGAGTTTTAGAAATATTTATAGAGTTAGACTCTTTTGTACCACAGTATTTGTTAAACTATAGCTTTTTAATGTGAAAATAGAGTATATATCGAAAAGTTTGTGTTAGCATGTTTAGACCTTTCACAATCTGTTGCTACAAATTTGGAAGCACATAATTTAATTAAATCTCTTTATATGCAGCACTATTACAATTTTCCGTCACTGCAATTAAGAGACACAAGTATGTTCCATGCTTTCCTGTGCACAAAGCAAACTCCATGAAGACATGGTTTGCAAACAAGGTGAGAGAGGCACGACTGAGATGGTTTGCTCATGTGGTTAATCGGTTGAAGACTGCTGAAGATGGAGCTGCCAGGCTGGAGAAGAAAAGGAATGCCAAGGAACTTTATGGATGTGGTGAGGGAAGACATGCAGGTGGTTGGTTTGAAAGAATCAGATGTAGAGGACAGAGTGATTTGAAGATGGATGATCCGATTTGGTGACCCCTAATGGGAGCAGCCTAAAGCAGAAGAAGAAGAACTTTTGGCTGACTGAAGATCTCTGATTAATGCTATTTTTCTTTATTTGGGGTAAAAAGGGTGTGTAATACTAATATCAACTAATATGTAAATGTTGCAAATTTTAACCCAATGGGCAAAAAGGCTGTGATTTATTCATACATTAAATTACAGATGTCATTATGTAAAATGCAACTCATTTCAGCAAGCATTTCAATTCATCGCAGCGTTCAAATGTACGTAACGTAATAATAAGCATAATTAAGCTTGGCTGAAACAAACAAAATTAAACACGCTCTGCCAAATCCCTTCTGTGACTTCCTCACTGTTGACAAACGCTCTCTACTTTGCCCTTTTGCGTGCAGTGCCAGGGTCCCGAGTGACCCTTTCATAGAAGTGCACTTCACTTCGGTTTATTACTATTGTTGACTGTGACCTTGGCCGTTTTATGTCCTAGGCTCCTCCATTGTATTTTTTGGGTCACGGGGTGGAACAGGATGCCTGTTTCACATAGAGAGCCCTCAATTATGTTAGCCCTTCACAGCAGACACAAAGTCAATGGAAGAAAAAGTGTAGCTGTTTATAGAGGGAGAATAAGTGAAATAGGAGTCTCACCAGAGAGTCACCTACTCCAGTATGAGGGGGAAAAATGTGCAGTGCAGCTTTTCCAGGTGTTGAAAATAAAAACACACTACTCAGTAACCCCCAAATCAATCCTATTTCTTTCATAACTGTCATTACTCATAAATAAGATTGGACTTAGTTGTTAAAGCTTCTGTAAGTTATGGTTTAAATTATACCTTCTTCAGTTTACCCTCTCTTTACAATTCTATGCCCTCCATGAAAAACTCTCTCCAGATCCACTTTGTATTGAATTTAAAATGGAACTGATTTTAGATCAAGAAATGTTGCAAACACCAGACTGAAAAACTAATGCTGTAGGAAATTGGCACTTACAACAACCTATATCTAATAGATTATCTTCATGGGAGTGTCTAATTATTGTGCTTTGTCTCACCAATTACATAATAAAAACAAAGATATTGGGACACCTGACTTTTCCAGCCATATGTGGTTCTTCCCAGAGATAGCATTTACATTTACATTTGCAGCATTTAGCAGACGCCCTTATCCAGAGCGACGCACAAAAGTGCTTTGAGTCTCTAGCAATGAATAAATCTACACTGGTACGCAAGATTACAAAATTAATGTAAATATAACTCTTGAATTCTACAAAGCAAACTTGGAAAGTGCTAATTTGGGTGTTTCAGGAAAAGGTAGGTCTTCAGTCGTAGCTTGAAGATAGCCAGAGACTCCGCTGTACGGACATCTAGGGGAAGTTCATTCCACCATCTCGGTGCCAGAACAGAGAAGAACCTTGAAGTATACTTACCTCTCATTCTAAGAGAAGGTGGTACCAGTTGAGCAGTGCTGGAGGATCTCAGACATCGTGGTGCAGTGCGAGATGTGATGAGGTCTCTGAGGTAAGATGGTGCTGGTCCATTTTTGGCCTTGTAGGCAAGCATCAGTGTTTTGAATCTGATACGTACAGCTACTGAAAGGCAGTGAAGGAAGCGCAGCAGTGGGGTGGTGTGGAAGAACGTGGGCAGATTGAACACAAGTCGTGCAGCTGCATTTTGGATCATTTGCAGTGGACGAATAGCGTTCAGGGAAGACCTGCCAGCAGAGAGTTGCAGTAGACAAGTCTTGAAATGACAAGAGACTGAACAAGCACCTGGGCAGCCTGTGTGGACAGAAATAATCGAATCCTTCGGATGTTGTAGAGAAGAAATCGTCAGGGATGAGCCACATTAGCAACATGTGGGAAGAAAGGACAATTCATTGTAGCAAAATTACACACATCCCTCACTCAAGTAGAAGTACAGATACTCATGTTTTAAAAGTTCATGTTGGTAAAAGTTGAAGTACTGACTACACTTCACTCGAGTTAAACTAAAGAATTATGGGCTTTGACGTGTACTTCAGTAAAAAGTAGCTAGTAGCCTAATAAATGTATCCAGGCTAAACAACCACCAAATTGAACACAAGCAGAGCAAAGATAATGATGATCAGGTGATCAGAAATGTCTCTGTTCTTAGTCATGTTTACATCACTGACTTCCTCTGTCTAATCCACATTAGATTTACTGCTTGTTACCTTCTGCCTTGTATGTTGTTAGCTTTGTAGGCTAGTCTACGTCTGTGGTGCGTGATAGCTAGGAAATGATACACCAGTGGTAGATTACAAAAGCCGCACCATGCCAAGAAATAAGTTGATGGGCTAAAAACGTGTAAAATAAGCAGAAAGAATATTGATTATGTCACCAAATAGATTAAAACTAAAGTAACAAGCCTGGTTTAAAAGTGTAAGAAGTAGAATGTACAGATATTTGTGTAAAAAATGTATTGAGTGAAGCAAGAACTGATACCAGAAAAATGTACTTAAGTACAGTAAAGAAGTATTTGTACTTTGTTACTTTCCATCTCTGTTCTTCGCCAAACTGTTACCGCAAAGCCGGAGGCAAGCAATTGTGGCGGATGTCGTAGTATACAGGTAGCATAAAATATTTCTTCACTTGAACTAGGAGACCCAAACCTGCATGACAATGCCCCAACTCACAGTGACGTTAATGAATGTGGTCGTTATCCAGAGAGCCTCTGACCGCACGCCCACATGAAAGTAAGCACCTTTTACTTGCTTAACTTTTCTGCTGCATTCCTAGTCCTTGCTGAATATCATTTCATATTCTTAACCCTGAAGCTCTGTAGGAAAAAAGTGTCTCTATTCAGATTGGATTGGAGCACATTACCAGTTCATTCCGAATAATTTGGTTGCATAAAACATAGCTATATATATATATATATATATATATATATATATATATATATATATATATATATATATATATATATATATAGAGTCAAGACTGGTTTAAGCACAGTGTCACAGCTATTGTTACTTCATTGCAGCAACATTGCATGTAAGCAAGAAGTTATTTCTCTGTTTGTTTTAAGTGTTTAAGTTTTAATAAAAAAAGAACCTACCTATTTGAACCAGTGTTGATTTATTCATAGCTAGAGTTTTAATGCACTTTTGTTAATCGCTCTGGATAAGGTCATCTGCTAAATTCCGTTAATGTAAACGTAAATGTAGTTATATTTTAAATGTAGGTAATTTAATCAATATTTCCTATTTTAATATGATAATAATCCAAATATTTAACGTTTATCAAGCCATTTGTACTGATCCCAAGTTCATTTTAAACATTTAGAAATACACTATATGGACAAAATTATTGGGACCCCTGACTTTTCTAGACATATGTGGTTCTTTCCCTTACCACAAAGTTAAAGGCACACAATTGTATAGAATACCTTTGGATGTAGAGTACAGTATTAGCATTACAGGAGACCCAAACCCATTTCAGCAATCCCCTGTGAACAAAGTCAGCTCCAAGAATATATAGTTTACATGTAATGGAGTAGAAGATCTTGAATGGGCTACTATAGAGGGCTGACCTCAATCATACTGAACATTTTTGGGATGAATTAAAATGCTGACTGCACCCCAGGCCTCCTGACTTAATTAAGACCCTTGTGGCTGAATGAGCAGAAATCTAAACAAGCACACTCCAAAATCTAGTGGAACATCTTTCCAGAAGAGTGGAAGTTATCATAACAGCGAATAGGGATGTAAAATGGGGTGTTTAAAAAAGCACATAATCTTATTATATAATCTTATTGTATACATTTTGAGTGCAACCCTATAATAATTAAAGAATTATGGGCTTTAAAATGTACATAAGCAAAAAAAAGCCAGTAGCCTAATGAATGGGTCCAGGCCAAACAACCACCATATAGAACAGCTGCAGAGCAAAGATGATGATGATGATCGGGTGATCAGGAATTTTTCTGTTCTCAGTCATGTTTACATCACTGACTCCCTCTGTCTCATCCATATAAGCTACATTTCTTGTTGCCTTCTGCCTTCTTGTTGTTAGCTTTGTAGGCTGGTGTGTGATAGCTAGGAAAGGTACACCAGTGATAGATTGCAAAAGCTGCCCAATGCCAAGAAATAGGTTGATGGGCTGAAAACAAACGCAATGAGCAGAACAAAAATATTGATTATGTCACCAAATAGATTAAAACTAAAGTAATGAGCTGGTTTAAAAAAGTAAAAAGTGCAGATATTGGTGTAAAAACAGAAAAATCTACTTAAGTACATTAACAAACGAGTTTGCCAAACTGTTGCAGGCAATTGTGTCTTTGAATACAGGTAGCATAAAATCTTTTCATAATAACAGCGAATAGGGACTAAATGTGGAATGAGGCATTCAAAAAGCACATAATATTATTATTATATAATATTATTATATAAATTTTGAGTGCAACTCTATAATAAGAAAAATACAAAATTAATTTGAATATATTAAAAAAAAATTCACTTGAAAAAAAAAAGTAAAATTTGCAGTTATTTTTAGCAAGACATTTATAACTTGTATTCACAAATTTTAGTTTTTGACAAGGCACAGAAACACAGCCATATACATACAAATGTTTTTTAACCAAAATTATATATGTATATATATATATATATATATATATATATATATATATATATATATATATATATATATATATATATATATATAGAGAGAGAGAGAGAGAGAGAGAGAGAGAGAGAGAGAGCCTATTACTTTGTTATTTATGCTTTCCATTTTCACTCCATAATGTTTTTAGACAGCATCACTGTACCTACATAATTTCATATCAGTGTTTTCCACACACACTATGCAGTTTATAGTATAGAGGGTTACATGGCGTCATGCCATATCTTGGATTTATTTCAATAATATTGGTTATTTCATAGTTATATGTTTAAAAACATACTCCTCTCCTTGTGTGTGTATGTGTGTATGTGTGTGTGTGTGTGTGTGTGTGTGTGTGTGTGCATGCGTGTGTGTGTGTGTGCGTGCGTGCGTGCATGTATGTGTGTGTGTGTGTGTGCGTGCGTGTGTGTGAGAGGTCTAATAGCTTTCAAAATGTACACTTTTATAATAGGAAGCCTACAAATACAGTAACTGAATGCCAGAGACCGAAGTGCCTCAGATTGATGACTAAAATGTCTTAAACATTAGAATGTAAGCGGTTTGGACTTGTTACTGGCATTTAAATGTTTTGAATTCCTTCACCAGTAAATCATGTAAATTAAAATTTTAAGCTCATAGAAACAAAGGTACTGACATCGTTGTTAACAAAGCTCTTTGAACATGAAGAAACTTCGCTGCCAGGTGATCATAAATGTTATTGTACTGAAGTGTTAAAACATCACCCAGTACGTTTTACACAGTTTTCAAGTCAGTATCATCTGTTGTTTTTTAAGAGTAAGTAATGACTCAGTGTGAACAGGTTTTGGCAATGCTGGCATGCGAGATCTAAATAGATATGCGATTGGCTTATTTACAGCTGCTCAGGAATCCTGATTCCCATAATGCATTAGTGATGCCCTGTACACTGCTGTAAATGATGAGGCCAGTTTTGAATCAGTGCTACACTACTATTAATTATATTCAATACCCTGCCCTATTTCTAGGTTCCTATTTATATGTAAGCAAATTTGTGATATTGATCATGTTTATACAAAAGATCTCTTGGTTTTTTCTCATGGCTAATCTCTTCTGTTGTGCTCAATGAAGTGTGTTTAAAGAACACTTCGATAGGTTTGAGCTAAAAACAGATTGAGTGCATAAAAGGGGCCAAAGCAAATACTAAGAAGCTCTCTATTTGTGAATTCATGCAAGTAATTTAAAGATTCTACCTTTCAATGTGGGGTTATAATTATTGTATTAAATGTAAAAAAGAATGCAAAATAGTAGCATTTGTTGTTTATTATTCAAGGAAAACTAATGATGAATGGATAAACCCCTTAGGACAGTGGTTCTTAACTTGGGTTCGATCGAACCCCAGGGGTTCAGTGAGTCAGGCTCAGGGGTTCGGCGGAGGTCAAAACACACACCTACTAATATGATTCGTGATGACACGCCCCGCTTGGCCATCATTGGCTGCAGGTGATCACTCAACATCGCTTGGCCTATCTGTGCTGCAGGGAATTTGGTGCGTTCAATAGTCGACTTGTGACTGTTGTGGTGAAAAACAAAGAAAAGGAATAAAAAACATTGTTTTTTAAACATTGTTGTATAAAAACATTTGATTGTTATTTTGTAATCTTCTGCATTAAAAAACATCCATTTCTAACTGTAATAAATAAAAGCTAGGTTAGCCAATAATAAGCTACAAGGCATTCAAATCAGCCATTTTTAATTGCAAGCTTTCAGTTAATTTAACTATGAAGTCAGCCATTAGCAATCCTGCTTTTTTTATCGGGGAGGCATGAATATCATTTAACAAATCAGGAGGCAGATCATGTGGCTCTACTATTTTCTCTCACGGTGGTACTCAAATTTAATGCACTCTACTGACTTCAGTAGTTGAATTGAGTGCATTCCACTGGCTTCAATCACATTGGCAGTTGAATTACATTCAATCTATTCTCTTCACTTACTTTGGTAGTTGGATTACATTCACTCTACTGTCTTCAATTCCGTTGGTAGTTGGATTACAGTATATTCTCCTCACTGTCTTCAATACAGTTGGTTGATGGATTAAGAGTGCTCTATTGTCTACACTCCAATCAATAGTCACCGCACCAAGTAGTTGCATAACGTTAAATTTTCACTGGACGTACAGTACCAACATCCCCTCACCAAAATTTGCTGTTGTTTATGTTACTAAAAGTTACCAGTTTTTGTTCAAAATAAATGCCCTCAAGCATGCTGTTGCTGGCAGTCGCTGTATGTAGGAACCTAGCATAGTTCATCTATTCATTTCTTACAATTTTTTGAAAATCTCATGAAAAGAGATCAGTCAATTTTAGAGCAATGAAAGGGTCTTGTTTTACACTATGGAATATTTTTCATATGTCACTGATGACAAAGCAAAATGAGTTTAAGTACCTGGGATAAACAGAGCAAAGTAATGGAGTGTGTGTTAGAGAAGTGAAGAAAAGAGTGCAGGCAGGGTGGATTGGGTGGAAAAGAGTGACAGGAGTGATTTGTGATAGAAGAGTATCTGCAAGAGTGAAAGGGAAAGTTTATAGGACTGTGGTGAGACCTGCGATGTTGTATGTTTTAGAGACAGTGGCATTGAGGAAAGACAGGAAGTGGAGCTGGAGGTAGCAGAGTTAAAGATGATTAGATTTTCATTGGGAGTGACGACGATGGACAGGTTTAAAAATGGGTTATTAGAGGGACAGCGCATGTAGGACGTTTTGAAGACAAGGTAAGGGAGGCACGATTGAGATGGTTTGGACAGAAGACATGGGAAGAATGCTGAGGATGGAGGTGCAGGAGGAAAAGAGGAAGGCCAAAGAGGAGGTTTATGGATGTGGTGAGGGAAGACATGCAGGTAGTTGGTTTGAAAGAGGCAGATGTAGAGGAAAGAGTGGTATGGATGATACAGCCGAAAGAAGAAGAAGAAGACGACTGATGACAAAGCAATATAATTTGTGTTATTGCATTTCAAATTCTTTGTGCACCACTCTTACATGTGAAACTTGTAACATTTGTGAAAAATTTCTTTATCACAAACATGCCATTTAATCCCTAAAAAACAACCCCCTGCTGTTTGATTTTTATTTACAGAGAAATGCAATAAAGTGTGGCATGATGTCCACATGGTACAAGTAAAAGCATTACTGGTTATGTATTACATTTCACAGTTTCACCAAATATGACAGCTTCAATATGATTCGGAATCTTCTTCATATGCATTACTGTCTCCTTCACCTGCAATCTTCATGTCTTGCCATGGTTCTGTCACTATCTACTGACATTTTAAGGTGAATCACAATGTGTTTGGTCTTATGAAAAGCTTCGGGGAAAGGAATAAATGAGAATACACACGGGTTATATTTAATTCCATGGTGTAAAAGTGTCAAAAGTGCAAGTGTAATTTATTATTTTATGGTTTTATTAGCGAGAAAAGGTTAAGTGTGTATACTAGAATACTGAAGTGAACCAAATACTGCACTCATATTTATTTATGCTTATTTAATGCTTACTCATGCGGTACATGCTTATTTTAACTGTCAGTGGCATAAACATTAATAAACTGCTGTAGAGAAAAACAAAGACACTGTATCTGTAACATTAGCAGCATATCTTAGCATACAGCATACAGTGTGCCGGTTTAAGCGACTATGGTATCACGTTTTGGCTTCTTTTCCCATTCATTTGTAATCGTACATGGGCTTCAACTGACTTGCCATTTTTAAACTGCTCATAAGAATAGGCACTCGAGTCACGCATTAGATGGGAAAGATATCTATCTGGATATCTGGAAATCTAAGAGGAGGGTGGCATGTCCAGATCATAATTCCTATTCTATTCCTATTCCTAATCTCTCTGGTTTCATGTGATCTACAAGACTACATTTTCACAGATCTCTTTGCTTGGTATTTCTCTGGGGACCACATTTTGTGGTCTGAAACATGTGAATTTGTGAATATGTTGAAAACAAGGGACCGAACATAATTAAAATGGCGGAATGATCTCATTCTGGAGTTCAATGTGACATCAATACTCTGTGGCATGGCACTTTTTTAGTAAATGTTTTATTCTGATCAGAGTTGCAGTAGGTCCAAAGCCTATCAACAAGGTAGGGACTGAAGGTGATTGATTCAACCTTACTGTTATGGTACAGTACACATATACAGACAAGGAAATGCAGCTGACCTCCTACCAAAAGCACAAAATGGAAATAAATATTACAAGTGTACATGAATGTCTTATTCAGTCATGATTCCCTGCACTGATTCTCATTGGTTCTTTTGACATTGGACATACCTGTATACATCTGCTACAGGGGTCACTCTCACTCCACTTTTTGCAGCAGCTGTCTTTGGACTCAGCAGCATCAAAAACTATACGTCATTCACATAAATAAAACTCTTGCTATCGTCATCCCAGATAGTTCAGACAGTTGTAATGGCTGAAAAGTATTTACAGATTAAGTATTTACAGTGCAAGATAATAACCTATTGTAAAATGTTATGCAAGTATATAAAATGTGCAATTATTTTAATAGTCATTGTGCAAGAAAAAGTGTTTGTTAGTAGAGGAAAGGAAGAGATTTTTAAGCCTTTTAGTGCCTTCCTGATCTGAGGAGGGTAAGATTGGTCTGAGATTTGGTCATGACAGTGGCAGGCCATGCATTTTACATCTGGGTCTTTGGTAGTGTCCTACCTGAATCAATGCACCTCCTAATTCTATAATCATGGGATCATTATGAACCCATGATTATAGAAACCATCAATATTATACAGAAACGCAGTATAACAGAGCATTGCATCACAGACAGGTATCTGATGCAGTGAGAGTGAATGCCATCACTAAAGCAATGAAACCCAATGAACACATTTCAACAAGTCTCTATTCACTGCAGCCACAGCTGAACTTGACAACATTATTATTATGACAACATTAACCTCAAAAAATGAACAATTTTGTGCATTTTTCCAAGCATTACAGTTTTCCTGGGAAATGAAATCATGGCAAATTCTATGAGAAGGAAAACTTATAAATGAAAATCCCTAAGATCAGTTTTGAATTGTTTTGTCTGACCTTTCTTCATAATATCCAGCTTTTCTTGAATAGCCTATCTTCTAAATGTCCTTGTAAGTGTATCTGTAACCAAATCAATATCTTTTCTTTTGTCAGCCATCGTGTAATGAAAACAGCTCTTAAAACTACACAAATATATTTGAGGCTGCACAGTTTGCCAAGTCTGACTCTCTGTGCATCCAATCAAAGGAACTGAACATGCTGACGTTATTGGACGCCTGCTAGATGGACCCAGTGTCGGCAACTTGAAACAGCTTAAAGCAACACATAGTGTACGCTGCAGGCACCAGGACTTTTAATTCTGAAGGATCTAGGCAGATCCCTTTGACCCTGGCAGCATGTAATGTGACCGCTGAAATCTAAATGAATAGAAATTCGAAGGTAAACAGACACTTCTAGCAGCAGTGCAAGCAAGAGAAACAGTATGAAATGAAGAGAGTATACTATTGGGAATATTTTCATATATACATGGAAAAAATATACTAAAGCATAAGTTTGTGATTCTGATAGTGTTTAAGTCAGAGGAGAACTCCCTCGATGCTCTGCTACTGGTCCTTGATGATGCTTCTCACCATCCACAGGCAGCATTTATTGTAGATTGTCTCAGGAGCTGGACACGATGATATACTGGGTCGAATCTATTCTTAATGGGACTCCAACACAACACTGCTTCACACCACACATTCACACACACATTCACACGCTCATTCACTCCAAGGGGGGTTTTGGCATAGCCAGTCCACCTACTGGCATGGTTTTTAGAAGGTTGGAGGAAGCCCACATAGGGAGGACGTGCACAGAAACTCATCAAGGATGGTGACTCATGCTCAGAATCCAAAAGATTGAACCGTGAGATTGTCCATAAATGTTCATGCATGTTTGCAGATTGTTAATTAAGGGTACTTTTGTGGAGATCTTTGTAGGCCAAGGGAAAAAAATACATTTATTACATGATATTGATTACTATAATTTCAAAAGTCTTGTACACTGGAGCAAATCTTTCAAATATATATATTTTTCTCAGCATGCGAACAAAAAACTGTTTCACGTCATAGATGACGCAAACGAGGATATAAAGGGCTAAAGCTGGAGGTGAAGAGGAGGGTAGTTTGCAGGATGGGCGTGTAGCGTGGCAGGGGCAGGGGCAGGGTCGTGGTCGTGGTGTGGGGGGATTTTTGGTGGCGTCCCTGCGCGCGCTGTCTCTTTAAGGTCGGTCTCGTGTCGCGCGTTGCTTGTGCGCTGTGAGCTCGCGCGCGTCGCGTCGCGTCTTAATTACAGCGCGGACCGCGCGCGGAGCAGGTGCGTCTCGAGTCGGTGCATGCATCCAGGCATACAGAATGCATGCAACTGAAATGGATCAGAAAGTCAATTTTCTTAAACAAATATCTGCCTCCGTCCACTTTAACGACACAGGGCTCTGTTACAGTCTGAAGACCGAACTGTACTGGTTGTAGTAGAAAAGATGCGCTTTTTCCAAACGCGACAGGTTCTGCATGTTTTTGTTTTTAATTTGTTAACATGCACACCTTATAACTATTGTGCTTGATTTTTTTTCTGGTACTGTTCACTCGTTTATTCTACAAACTGCATGCAAAGATCATGTCTTTGCTATAACAGTCGATACAAACACACTGGACAATGGCTTTGCTGGTGAGCAAAAGCTTACTCCTGGTTTTGATGCACATCTGCCTATGCACAGGTAAGTTTTAAAGTATGTTCTATAAAAGTTTTGAGGTGATAGAATAGTACAGTATGTGTTTAACATATATAATTGTAAAGAAAAAATTTATAGAATTATTTATATAATGATAAATATGATGTGTCACGTGCAATTATTGGACATTAAACTAATTACTGCACTATTGGTTTGTTTTTGTTGAACATTCCTTTTTTTTCTTTTTATTGCAAGTAATCTACAAAACAATGCACATTTCTGTGTATCACTGTAGCCTCGATTTATTCGCTTCACTTACTTTATTATGCATACAGACCTGCCTGCCACAAAGGATGCAGACCCCTTAAAAACATGTGTATAATTTAACAAGAGTGCTAGAGGCATCTGACCTGATAATCAGGGATATTCATCTGATCAGCTGTTGAATCAAAATCCCTGAAACTCAGAGTCATCGTATTATTGTCTTCCCGGGTAACACCGGGACGGTGCAGCTGCATTATATGTATTAAATCTATTTATTTATTTATTTTTCATTTTAAACAGTGAAACAGTCAGTGCTGCTGTTTAATCCACCAAATGGACCCGAAGTGTTAGGGATCATTTAGTGCTCTGGGTGGGGTGTAAGCGCAGTGTAAAGTAAATTCAACAATGTAGGTGTAAACAAACAATTTCGGGGAAATCTAAATGATCTCACAGGAGTTGACTTTTGATAAGAATTAATAAATACGGCATAATGTATAATTAATTCAATGTACACACTGATGTATTAACAGCTGCATTGTTGAATCGACTCCTACAGAGCACAATTAACATCTGTTCTAATTTATATTTTGGTGTTTATTTCTAACTTTTGGCTTTGGTGTGTCCAACGCAAGGATTTGTGACAACCGATTTTTACACTTCCCTCAAATGAAGCTCATTCATCTGTAAACACCGGTGTCCAGATTTTACCTCATAGCTGTGTAGTAGACCTATAAATTTAACATAGAAAATATTAAATATTGGAAGTTTATGACCACTACTTTGTGCGAATTCCACAACGCGAACTCCGTGCTTATAGCAGCTTGAAGCGGCTGTCAGATTATCAAGTTCCTTTTACAAAAATCTGTTCCGCTTGAAATTACTTGCTCTAATAATAACCTCCACTCTTCTGAAAAGATAAATCTTTCACTGGATCTTCCACTAGATTTCAGAGTGTGCTTGTGGAGGTTTGTGCTCATTCAGCCACAAAAGCTTTAGTAAAGTCAGATACTGATGTCGGTGAGGTGAGGAGTCCTTGTGTATAGCCAGTATTTTAATTCATCCCAAAGGTGTTCAATAGGGTTGAGGTCAGAGCTATTAGCAGGCCGTTCAAGATCTTCTACTCAACCCATGCAAACCATATCATCATGGAGCTTACTTTGTGCATTCATCATGCTGTAACAGGTTTAGGTCTCCTAGTTTAAGTCAATAGAAAATGTAATTCTACTTCATCCAGAGATATTTGTGTGTTCTGGCATTCTAATATAACCAAATTTATGTTTTCAGTTCGAATGAATGAATGATGGCATGTTCTAATGGTGTGAAGTGAAAATAAGATATTTTAAAATATAGCTAAATTTAATGAAAACACTTTAATACGCAAAAGAACGGAACACTGGCTTGGATGGAACTGATGGAACTGTAACGAATGGACATTCGGTGCCACCCAGATGGGGATGGGTTGCTTTTTGAGTCTGGTTCCTCTCAAGGTTTCTTCCCCATGCCATCTCAGGGAGCCTTTTTCTTGTCACAGGTGCCACTGGTTTATTAGGGATAAACCTACAATTATAAGGAACAAACTTATAGGCACTAAACTTGTACATTCTTTTATACAACTTTATGTCCACTTTATTTCTGTAAATCTGCTTTGGGACAATATCCATTGTTAAGAACGCTATTCAAATAAAAATGAATTGGACTGAATTGCGTAAATAATTACAACATTGTCCTCGTCAATCAGAAATGTTTCTTTCGATACTTGAATACATTTAAAAGCGAGTATTTATACTTTTAATCATGCCAAGATATGATAGGAGTACTTTTACTGGAGTCACAGTTTAAAAAAAGATAAAGTATTTCATTAGTGTCCACCAGTGCACTGACAAATGAGTGATCATTTTATCATGCAGGTCAGCATTCCTATTTTGGCCTTGTGTATTAGGTCGAGGTAAAAAACAGCAGCACATAGCAGGGATTTTTAAATCCACATTAAGGGCTTGCCTCAAGCTCTTTACTGTAGACAGCCTTGTTAATGCAATGAAAGAGCTGTAAATATAGAACGTTGTGGTGTCTTTTTCTGCCCTGGCTTGCTGCCTTGTTTGCCTGTTAAATAAAAGTAGTGTGCGGAGTGAATGTGTCAGTTCTGTGGGCAGTGTGAAACATTTGTTCGCTACATTTGTTGGTTGAACTTTAATACAGTAACTGAGTAACCTTATTGTTGCTTTCTAACAATTGAATGATTGAAGTATTTCTGAGCAACGGAGTTTAGGTGAATTCTTTTCATCTAAACCTGAAAAGAAGTGAGCAGTGATTTGTGCTCCCTTTGTTATGTTCAGAAATGCTGCACTATAACGAGCAATGTGTTAATGCTATACTCTTTTCACATCTGTTTTTAGTGTGGGAGTATGTGGTTTTAGGTTTTTTAGCAGAAGAATTTATTATTTTTACACCACTCACTTTATAGGTGCACACAATCTGCGTCAACAACACCGGAAGCTGTCCTCTAGAGTTGAGTTCAAGCACCTGCCAGATTCCTTAGTATTTCACAAAATTTCTGCATCATTTCACCTCCAACACTTGGGTCCTGAGGTGTTGGTCTACTGCTAGTTCCTAACTGGCTTGAAAGTAGAGCAAATTGTTCAATGTTTGGCCTATAGACCCTGAAATGTGCTTTTGTGATGCCTTTTGTGTATTTTAGGTTCTGCTTCTTGATTCACTTTCAGGCCTCAATTAAAAGTGTGCTTTTTTCTCAATATGTTCACATTTTCTTACTCATGTAGTAGTTAAAATATTTTAAAATGTCTCTAAAAAAATTATGTAAGAATTTATTATCCTTATCTGGGTATAATAATATATTTTTAAATATTGTAAAATTGTTTAAATAAAATTAAAATGCTACAACTTTTACTACTATTACTATTCTTACTACTACTACTACTACTACTACTACTAATAATAATAATAATAATAATAATATTAATAATAATTGATAATAATAAAAAGTGATGTGATGAATATTTTTACTGTTGCATTATTATTAATAATGACAAAGTTACCAATAACACTACTACTAACAATAAAGAAAAAAATTAATGTGCATTAATACACAATTTACCTTTTTGTACTAATTATTATCAGATCAGATGCCATTGTGGTGGTAGTGTTGTAGTTCTTGTCATTTCTGCATTCTGTATATCAACAAAAATCATGTATTTCATCACAATACAGTAATGTTTAAGGTCATGCCACAAACAATGCCAGTCTCAGTGGGGTTTTTATTTTCTCCTTTTCTCTGTTGAAATGTAATGCTTTATTTAGTTTTCAGCTGTTCATTTAGCAACAGTCAAATATTGTTTAATGGCAGTCATTTAAACTGGAGTTACTCATTCCACCCAAATTGATTTGTGTAATATCGGGAGATTAAGCTGATGGATCACTGCAGTTTTTTTTTCTTTTCAATCAAGCATTGCATCGGGGGAAGTCTTCCTGGAGGCATTAACATATTAGGGATTAAACAGTGGATAGACAGAAAAATCTTGCGTGGTTTGTGACCCTCGATGGTGTGATGTTGTCCATGGGGAAACAGACCACTGTGGGTGAATGGAGTAATAAATGGCATTACATAAGCCGAACAATCAGATATTACATAATGTAATATGTATGTGTTCTTGTGTTCTAGTGGTTGGCTATAAACGCTCTATTGCATTCGGCCGTCTTTTTGCCTTAACACTTTCTTTCTCTCCTTTTTTTAATTTTAGATCAGTATCAACCGTCGCATAAATTACACTCCTTATTTGCACGCGTTCATTTGAGACTATCATATTTATTTACAGAACCCTGAGAAAGTGGAAACACTACCCCCTCTGACCCTCATCTTCAATCAATTAGTCTACAAGATCCTAGTTAGACTCTGAGGAGGCATCAGGAGATGCATGTTTAATATTTGTACATATTAATTAATGGGAAGCATTACATAATGGTGGAGCTCATAGACATGCTGTAGATACAGCTTGTACAAGTGGTATTACAGGAGAAAAAGACTCAAGCGTGTCTTGTCTTGCACAAGCACTGGTCTTACGCTCTGGCGGAGCCGCGTGAAAGCTTTGATCGAACAACAATTGAAGTTAACTTCTGACACTCAAGGCCTAAGGATTAATCCCAGTTTGTTCTGCTCTGGTAATTCCTTCCAGTGTTATTGCTTACTCTATCCCCAGAGGAGTGTGTCTAAAATGGGCAGGAGGGAATTGATGAAGGATGGTGGGTGTGATGGATAGCCTGCTCTAGGTTTGGGATGATGTAGTCTTATCTTGGGTTGCTCCGCTATTCGGATCATATTTATACACCACTTACCAACGCCAGATCGGAATTTGCGATATTTTATTGGCGAATTAAAAGGCAGTAGTTTGTTGGTTTGGAATCTTAGCCCATTATATCGCTCTAGTATTGTATTTTACATTTTTCCCATCTAGAGATAATTGTTTTTCTGTGGAGATGTAGAATGTTACATTGTACAGTACACATAGAGCATTTGTGACCAAATTAGACTTTCTGAAAGAATCATGTCAGCTATGTATTTACTCTATATTCCTATGAAAATAGTTATAAATGGTTCATATTCAAAAATGTTTGGCAAAAACTCTTTTGTAGAAGATAAGCAAAATTTCTGTTCCTTATATATTTTTTTTCTCTGAAAGACCTGCTTTCTTTTGTCTGTGTGCGAGCTGTCAGGGTATGAGCTTATCCTTGAGATGCACAGCAAGAATAATTATCCGGTGCTCCTTCATTAGAGGCTGTCGCACACTCCGCTTTTACCAAAAGCACAGAGAGGTGTCTCAAGCATTCAGCTTCATGGAAAGCAACCCATTATCCTTGTTTTGATTAAGCTGCTGTAGAACATATTGTCTCTCTTGACATTTTGCACTGCGATCATAGTGAAAAAAATGGATAATATTTGTTTACTAGTAGCTATAATTGTCATATGGTTTCAATTTTAATTCAACTTGTGGTTTTCTTGCTAAGTAATGGAACATTCAAAGAAAATTCATAATAATTCAACTATCCTGAAACAAAAAAAGTATGTAGTCTTGCAGGGGTTTTGAGCTAAAACATCTATTGCTGTGAAATATTGCAGGAACATGGTTTAATGAGCAGCAGTTGAAACAAATACTTATGACTTATGTAGTTTTTGTTTCTGTTCCAGCTCTAATTCCTTTCTAACATAGTTTTATTTTGGTGGTATTCTTAGATCCTGACCAATTTGTACAAGCATTAGGATTTGTTTTTAATGAAGAGTAGAAAGCACATACTGTATGTAAGTAGCTTTAGATAAGAGCATCTGCCAAATGCTGTCAACTACAGTAAATTAGTTAAAATTAAGAGCTTGTAGTACTTTCTCTATATTTATGGGAACAACAACAAAAAAACATACTTTCTGAACTTCTCCCTACAGTGTTACTGAGTTATTGATACTGTACTTTGATGATGAAAGCTGTCTTTGTAACATTTTTTCTTTTTCCACAGCCTCGTTTTCAAAGCCATTATCCTCTTTTCATTGATGCCATAGCAACACAACTCAGTCAGCCATGAGGTGCTCATTTCCTGGAATATAAGAACATGAGATATGTTCTATCTGTGTCTGGCTCTTATCTGCATCTCCATCTCCATTCAGTCCCACGAGGGGATGTGCGGTTCATTTTCCGAGCTTTCCTTCCCGACAGCAGCCGTGCCAAACCCCAACGTTAATGTCAGCTTTTTTCCCTTTTTTTTTTTTACCTTCTCCTTCCTTCCGTCTGCACTTCCAGACTCTTCTGAAGCCTAATAGATGCTGAGTCATCAACTCTTCAGACTCGCTCCATCACCAACCATTAAACGTCTACTCCATTTCTGTTCTGTGTCTGATGTCATCTGAAGCCCAGCCGTTTATTCCTTTATTTATTTATTTTATTTATTTTAACTTCAGCACAAATGCAGTATTGACTTTGAGGCTAATAAAAGCATCTTTTTCACCTGTAGAATCCACATCTGATTTAATCACTACCTGTCAGGCCGAATGAAAGTTAAAAGCTTTCTGGATGAGCTGCCTTGATTTTGATCATGTGCTTGTCTTGTGTTCCTGTTGATCAGAAATTGGTAATTGTGGAATAGCATCCGAAAAAACGTTTGGTCAATTTGCTTTATTTTTAATTCCTTGAATTTTAAAAGCTTTTGGACAGTCAAGCCAGGTGTGATATTTTTTTTTTTTTTAAAAACATTTACACGGAATGTCTAGACAGGAACATCACTAAGCACTTTGAACAGTGTAAGCTGATTACCTTAATTTCCCATAGGCTCTCGGTTACGTCTGGAGGACAGTCCGCCTCGGATTGTAGAGGACCCGTCCGATCTGATGGTGTCTAAAGGTGAACCAGCCACGCTGAACTGCAAAGCTGAGGGACGGCCAATGCCGAATGTGGAGTGGTACAAAGATGGAGAGCATGTAGAGACAGATAAAGATGACCCACGTTCACACCGCATGCTGTTGCCCAGCGGCTCGCTCTTCTTCCTGCGAATCGTGCACGGCCGGCGCAGCAAACCTGACGAAGGTGTCTACACATGTGTGGCCCGCAACTATCTTGGGGAGGCAGTGAGTCGCAATGCCTCTTTGGAGGTGGCCAGTGAGTCTCTTATTTTATTTCGGACGTTATTCTCAACACTACCGAGGAATTCATGCTTTAAAATTTTACAATCGATATTTGTTTGCTATTGGAATATTGAGACCTTGAGTTACACTACATGCAGTGGAATCCTGGTAAACGAGATGAATTCGTTCCAAAAAAAACGCCTGTGTTCCCATATGCTCGTGCTCGCACGTTAATTTTTCAATAAGAATTAATGTAAAAGCAATTAATCCCTTCCCAGACCTCACGCGATCGCTTATTTCAGCCCTTAAAAATGTTTTATGCATAATTTAACAGACAGATATACTTGTAACAAAGTAGAAACAAAAATAAATAAATAACTTCATAAATAACTAATAAAATGTAATAATAAATTAACTTTAGAGTAGTTAACTTTTACTCACTATTTAACTCAATAATTAATTTTGGAGGTGGAGGAGATGCCAATCCAATTTTCCCAATTCCAACTTAAAACAAGGTCTATGAAGCACCTGAGCATGAAGCGTGAGGGTGGAGGTGACAAGCGACAAGCAGAATGCGAAATATGCTTACCGAAATATGCTCGTACACCGATATTCTCGTACTACAAGGCACTTGTACACCGGCTTTCCACTGTATTATGATAACATATACAGATCTGACCATCACACTCATGAGCTGGTTGAATAAACTTTTCATAGCAATTATGATAGGATTAGTTCCCCTCTTTTGGGAAGTCTTTCCAATAGATTTTTTAAATGTGGCATTGTGTATTTGTTCTCATTTAGCCACAAGAACATTACTGCGGTCAGGCATTGTGGGTAAGCAAGAAGGCTTGGCATTGCACAGTGCTATTTCACACAAAAACATTCACAAGTTTGTCTCTAAGATTTTTTGGACACATTTTGGAAAAAATTGTTCACGCATAAATGTTTGTGCGCTGTAGATGGTTGTACACTCTAAATATTATAAGTGGAAACCAATGCTAAGGGTCAAGATTAATATATACAACCTGATGCCTGAGCTACTAACTTTTGAGAACAATAGATTTTGAAGTGTGCTTGTGGAGATTTGTGCTCTTTCAGGCACAAGGGAGTAGTAAAGTCAGGTGCTCATGTAGAGTGAGGAGACCTGGGATGCAGTCAATTCATGCCAGAGTTCCTAAAGTTCATCCCAATGATGTTCAGTTGAGTTGAGGTAAGCGCTCTATAGCAGGCCACACAAGATCTTTCACTTTAACCTACTTTATGTAAAGAATATCTTTATGGGTTTGTGGCTTTGTGCACAATTGTAATGCTGGAACAGGTTTGGATCTCCTAGTTCAAGTGAAGGGAAAATGCAATGCTTCCTCATTCTAAGAAATCCTATATTACTTTCTGGCAACAGTTTGGGGAAGGATTTTTGTCTGTATCTCACACAGGGCTGAAACTGACAAAATGACAACTGAACAGTGTAAGAACATATAAAGGCTGCAAGAACTAAATCCATATCAGTCCAAAATCTCATATTCTCTGACTAAGAAAAAAATGATTGGGAAATTTGGCTTTATATCTAGATACACAATTTCTTTTCTGGATTTGCACTTCTAATCCTGGCAAGTCTTTCTCTAATTTATGATTATTTTATTCAGAAACATTTAATTATTTTGTTGATCAAATTGATTGATGAGTTGAATTTATTTATAAAATAAATATATATATATATATATATATATATATATATATATATATATATATATATATATATATATATATATATATACAAGCTAGCTTTCTTTCTTTCTTTCTTTCTTTCTTTCTTTCTTTCTTTAGGGTGGTCTCCTCATCTGCAAGTTCCAACAAGTTGCATTTCTTTTGTCATAATTTATTGGCTGAATGTTGTTGAAATATATATTGGCATGCCATACACTATTACTCATCTGGTTTCTTGTTCAGGGCCGTAGAAGGATTGGGCATTGGCCTATGAACGCATGAGTCAAATTTCTTTACGCACTCAAATTCAGTTCCCGCATCACTTCACCCACTTACAGTATTTCTGAAACAAGATAATCCTATTCTTAATATCAGTGATATATAATAATTTTTTTTATTGGAAACAGTAGCAGTGAAGATGGTTGAAACATAGAAGACTGTATTAATTGACTCTTGCATTGATACTGATAAATCAAAACAATGTGTGCGCTAGACTAAGCAGTCACAGACATTTTTAAAATAGAGCAAATGCCATGTACGTTGTATTAGTACTAAATAACTTTTGAAATGGCAGTTCATGTTAGTAGACTGTGCATAAAAAAAATTATGCGAACTTGCGAAAAGAGAAATCCAAGCTGCTTTATTAACAGGCTCTACTGATTATTTTATCCTTTAAAAGAACATAACAAGTAACAAGTCTGCTCTGTTTTGCATGTTTGCCTTAGTGAATATGGAATTTGGGATGTTTCTGCTGTGTAGTGCAAAATACAGGGTGGAGTCAATGGAAAAAGATTTATTTCTCACTGAGAATGTGATTTATTAAACCTGACAGATACTCTGGGATCACAAATTATATGTCAGAAAAACGTTCAAGTTCCGACAGAAACACAGAGTTTGGTTTATTGAGCAAACGAATAAGATCAGAAAGTGGGCTGAACTTGAAAAACACTGGATGTAGAACTAGGCCAAAAATTCAGACTCCATCACCAACCATTAAATCTACTCCACTTCTGTTCTGTGCCTGATGTCATCTGAAGCCCAGCCGTTTATTCCTTTATTTCTTTATTTTATTTATTTTAACTTCAGCACAAATGCAGTATTGACTTGAGGCTAATAAAAGCACATTTTCACCTGTAGAAAAATAAATAATTAAATAAATAAATAAGAGTCAGAACTACACTGTCCAATCACAGGACTACATGATGTCATTGACGGAATGCAGAAGTGAGACTTCTAAACATGAAGTGGGAAACTGGTTATTTAAAGGAGTCAGTGTAAATGTGACCATGTGTGGATGAGTCGGAGTGCAGATCCTGTGAGTAGCATTATAATGCGTGCAAGTCTTGTGATATAATTTGTAGTTTACTGCCTGGCTCGGAATCATGGGAAATGTAATTTAGGCATATGCAGATATAGACGTGTAAATGAAAACATGCTCATTTATTAGGATGATCAAGGTCTCTAAGGATTAGATGCTGGACATTTTGGATGATGGGTGTGAAATTGTCTGATCGTGACATGCAGTCTCACGCTAAGACCCGCAATTATTCTTAAAGCCATGTCCTTCCTGTCAATCAGCGTCTAAAATTTACCACCAAACGCCTGGAACTGAGAGTGGCTTTGATTGTGTGGGCGAACTGTCCCTCTAGGTACAGAGTTGGTGATGGAGCATGAGGAGCCATCATCCAGAGGACCAGAAATTAGAGCTTAGATGAGGGGGGCATTAAAGGTACTGTAGGTGATAGACAGTACCAGCATGGTAAAGTTTAAACATTATGTCCCTGATTTGGTGGAAAATCAAATGGTCCAGTGTAGTGATGTATCAGTAACTGCTATGCTAATTGTCTGCTCCAGTCACCTGGATTCCCATTGACATGTTATTTCCCGGTGGAATCGAGTGGCATGTTATTTACATGCTTTTGACAACCTGAAGACCATTAGTTTATCTATTAAAGTTTTCCAGACTTTTATATAAAACTGTATGAACATGTCAAAATACCTGAAAAATGTTTGAAGTTTTAAGTACAATAAGCGAAGCAGAAAAGTAAATCAGGACTATAAAAAATCCTATATACAGGTAGTACCCAAGTTCCGATGGTTCGACTTGCAATTTTCCGATCTTACGATGATGAAAGCATTACGTCAATATTGTATAAATATTTTACATTTTGTGCAGCAGACAAATGTAGCAGCATATATGTGATACGATACATTGGGATGCTGCCAGGATCTCCGCCTTTTCGTGACCTTCGTGGCCAGCAGTCGACAGAATTTAGTTCTCCACCTTCACTCTTGAACCAGCTCTTGTCCACGTGCTCGCTGCCACATACTGTAAAGCAGTGGTTCTTAAATTTTTTTTCAGGAGACCCCTATTTTAACATTGACCATTTAAACGGAGGAGTGTCTGATGCGCCTCATGTTCACAAAGCTCCACGAAGATTCGCTTGTTTACCGGATGTGCTTTAATAACGTTAAAATGGGTGCATCTTTAACTTTTCAACTGACGTGTTCTCAACATTATTTGCCATTCTGCCGATTCCATCATTAATTGTATTATTGGACAGAGGTACAGTTTTTAGTTTCAAAGCTACCTGTGCCCTGCACATTTTTTCTGTCATTTTTACACATGCGGGTCTAGGCAGAGTTTCCCCAATAGTGTCTGGCTTTTTTGAGAGTGCTTTTTAATTATTAACAAATTGCAGTATACTACCCCATACTGATCACCATTCTTCAAGATTCCTGGTAGGCAGGTCTCGACATACGATGTTTTCAAGTTATTATGGAGTGGTCATAATGTTATGCCAGATCGGTATATAGTGTAAAAGCAAACCTGAATGAGATTAGTCTAATCAATAGTGCGTAAACTAGATTGACAAGTAGGGGTAGGTAGAGGTGGGGAGTTCTGGGACTTTTCACAGAGTGGTTGTTATGACATGGATTACAAAACTAATTGCTAGCCCTAGTCGAATATGAACCTGCTTAAGGGCTTCTGTTGGTGATCAAGAGTAAACTCAGGCATTATAAAGGTCAGCTACACAGTAATTATGGTAGCGCACATACTTGCTTAAAACACCAGGGTTAAACGAGTTAATGCACTGCCACAATTTTTTCCCCAAGTTGAAAACCAATAATTTTTTGTAACTGCCTTTTTAATTGATCATTTTGAAAAGATTTTTTTAAATAATTCTGTAACTGAAAGTGTTTAGCACAAATATTACGTTCATTGAAATTCTTTTTTAAGTAAAGTAATGGATTATTTCTATGAGAATGTTGATGGGGAAGTATAGAGAAGGTCAGAAGGAGTTGCATTGTGTGTTTGAGGATTTAGAGTAAGCATATGACAGGGTGCCAAGAGAGGAGTTGTGGTATTGTATGAGGAAATCAGGTGTGTCAGAGAAGTATGTGAGGGTGGTGCAGGACATGTATGAGGACAGTGTGACAGCAGTGAAGTGTGAAGTAGGAACGACAGACTGGTTCAATGTAGAGGTTGGACTGCACCAAGGATCAGCTCTGAGCCCTTTCCTGTTTGCAGTGGTGATAGACAGGTTGACAGACGAGGTCAGACAGGAGTCTCCATGGACTGTGATGTTTGCGGATGATATTGTGATTTGTGGTTCGAGTAGGATGCAGGTTAAAAAGAGCCTGGAGAGCTGGAGGTATGCGCTGGAGAGAAGGGGAATGAAAGTCAGTAGGAGTAAGACAGAGTACATGTGTGTGAATGAGAGGGAGGGCAGTGGAGAAGGCGGATGAGTTTAGATACCTGGGGTCAACAGTGCAAAGTAATGGAGAGTGTGTAAGAGAAGTGAAGAAAAGAGTGCAGGCAGGGTTGAGTGGGTGGAGAAGAGTGGCAGGAGTGATTTGTGATAGAAGGGTATCTGTCAGAGTGAAATGGAAAGTTTATAGGACTGTGGTGAGACCTGCAATGTTGTATGGTTTAGAGGCAGTGACATTGACTGAAAGGCTGGAGGTAGCAGAGCTGAAGATGTTGAGGTTTTCGTAGGGAGTGACGAGGATGGACAGGATTAGAAAGGAGTTTATTTGAGGGACAGCACATAAAGGATGTTGTGCAGAGGAGGGACATGGGGTATATCGATAGGAGAATGCTGAGGATGGAGGAAGGAGAAAAAGAGGAAGGCCAAGGAGGAGGTTTATAAGTGTGGTGAAGGAAGACATGCAGGTAGTTGGTTTATAAGAGGCAGATATAGAGGACATGGGGGTATGGAGACAGATGATCTGCTCTGGCAACCCCTAATGGGAGCAGCCGAAAAATCAAGAAGAAGAATTTAAGATTCTATAGTAACTAAGGCTCAGTGATACACAATTAGTAGTATTGGGTAAATTCCTTGAATTTCTTTCTCTGATCACTATTATGATCTCTTATTATGATTAAATGTTGGAACCAGAATAAGGGGATATTTGGTTAAGGAGGTTTACTGGGGAAATAAAATTCTGTATGGAGGGCAAATTCATTGGAAGTCATATATATTTAAATTTATGGCATTTGGCAGACACCCTTAACTAGACAACCATATTCAAGATTCATTGCCATACGTACAGTCCATTACACCATACAATGGAATTCATACTCTGGGAATCCTCCAAGCAGACTATGACAAATGAAGGACATTAGGAAAACAAAAAAAGACAGAAGACATAAATAACAAATTGACACAGTTATAAAACAACAAATGCAAAAATGCATGTATAAATTGCGCAGTGTAACACTGAGAAAGGCACGCGCAAAGTCCTGCAGAGGTAGATTGGATCTATGTTGGTATTCCCATTGTGAAGGGGTGTGTGGGTTGTATGCAGAATTATCTTCTGGCAGCTATACAATTGAGCTTGAAGGACCACGCTCAGCAGCCTAGCCTCTTTGGGGTGTTGGGATTTTAACTCATAACTTTCTAATTAGAATTTCAAAAGGCTTTACCACTTAGCTACCAGTCTATCAACGATGTTTGTCAACTTTGTGCATAAACACACCGAAAATTCAAATGCTATTTTTTTCTTTGTACATATATGTGTATATTAAAGAGTGCCACTGACCACTGAGGCATGTGCTAATGTAGATTTGTCACTAAATATACAGTAAAAACCTTTTAATACAGTTTAAATTCTGTTTTGCATGTGACATTCTAACATGCAGTATAAACACTAATCATCAGTGGTGGACAGTAAGGAAGTAAAAGTCGTTACTGTACTTAAGTGGTTTTTCTGTACTTTACTAAAGTATTTCCAGTTGGGGAGACTTTAACTTCATTTCATTTAAAAGTTATATATCTTACTTTTTACTCAACTTCATTTCGCAAAATTATTTGTTCCTTTTTATTTAAGAGTGGATAAAAACTTCAAGCACACAGCACCCACCATTTTAGGTATTTTGGCAAAATTGGTCATCAATGCAAAAAAAAAAAAAATACAATTAATGCCCATTTTCACGGTCGCATGCCAATGAACCTGGTTGCGACTCAGAGTGTGCACCCACCCTCACTCATACACTCAAAGAGGAGAGGTGGGGGTTGAGTGTTGAGTCACGTCAGTAAGGTGAGCTGAATCCAAATTAAAATGATATATGACAAAAAAGGTCCAAACCCTCAATAGCCCAATTTAGAAAAAAAGAGGAAAGAAGTAGGGGGGGAATCGTGCAAAAGATAAAGGTGTGTATGCAGCTCTATCACTCGTTATGAGGATAGCGTATGATAAATGCATTTAATGAAATAGGCTTATAACTGTATAGCACTTGGGTTATGCTGTGTTGCCTAGCTGCATAACATTATAATTTATAGTATGTAGTTTCTAGTTGGATTGTAGTTCAACTCGCACTTATTGATTAGATTACCTTTAATCGAAGTGATGTCATAAAGATTTTCTGTGATTGAACTGAATAGATCCTGAACTGAGTTCAGTAAAGGAAAACATCGGTGCAGCATAAAAGGCTCATTTAAAAGACATATAGATGTTATATGTATTATATGGCTGTAATTATCCAAGTTTTATGGTTCTTGGTTCTGAGAGTTTGATAAAGTGTACACAATGTTGTGAATTTTATTGAGATAAATGCATTTGTGTGATATTTATACATAAAATGGAGCTCTCGGAAATGTGTCCAAATTTGTAGACTTCTCTGAAAATATGTCTTGCTCATCCAGTGACGGTAGCTGAAGCAGAGAGGAGCTTTTCAAAGCTGGAACTTATCAAAGGGGAGACGTTGGGTCATGGCATGTTTCACCCAGGGTGCCATTCAAGCTAGAACCACCATTGCCTCTTGGTGGTATCTATTAAGCAAGAACATGCAGTTCAGTGTCAGTTCAGCATCAAGCAGAGCATTTTAAGTAGAATAAATGATGGGAGAAACTCCTGACTCGAACTCGCCACAAACACCCTTAGGTTCATCCTATTTTTTTTTTTTTAAGTCATTAAAAAGAACGTTTTGGTCTCATGATAATTTATTAGGTTTCAATCAGTGTTTGACTCATTAATATCATCTTATGAATAGATTGGTTTGCTTAGAGTTACATCAGAGTCTTTTTTTTTTTTACATA
Organism: Silurus meridionalis; assembly: GCF_014805685.1. Lineage (NCBI taxonomy): Eukaryota > Metazoa > Chordata > Actinopteri > Siluriformes > Siluridae > Silurus > Silurus meridionalis. Next base: position 7,509,317 of record NC_060895.1, on the reverse strand, counting down.
AACTGAGTTGATTAAGCAAGAATCTTGTGATAAAAATGATAATAGGAACATTATAGCCAGAATAAATCATAGTACTTGGATACTTAATTACATTTGAAGGCAAATACTTTTGTACTTTTACTCAAGTAAAAGTTTAAAGAGCAGTTTTACTTTTGCCGGAGTCATATTGTACCAATGTGTCTCTAATCATGCACACTGTACTGTAGATTGAACCTGAAATTCAGTGCTCTTCACTCCAGATCCAGGGAAAATTTCAATCTTAAATGATTGGACCCTGCTGTAATTGGCATTGCATATAATAAATTGAATTGATTCTAAAGTAAAGTGCTATAAGATTGTAAAAGATTTCAGAAGCTTTTTATTTATTAATTTATTTCTTTATCTTACTGGAACATCAAACACAGTCAACATTTCCCTCTTTTCTTTTTGATATAAAAATGATTGCCTTTTCACTCATCACACTACTGAAACCCTGAGCCTATGCCACAGAAACATCCGAGTCACAGTAAGTGCATTGATTTGCAAAGAGGCATAACAGATTAGAGTAGCTTCATTAACAACATTAAACAGCAATTTAGTATCAGCCCATTTCCTTGGCTGGATCTAATTCTCAGTTTTAGTCAATAACAGCTTGTAGCTGAATGACCTCATCATGAGATTGCACCAAAGATAATTATGTATTTATGCTTAAGCAATGCTTATGTACTATTTACTTGCTTAAGTATTCACTTTTTTTCTCTACATTGACTCCTGTTTGTGGCAGCAGTTTAGCTTGTAACCCTTAAATTTGCAATAGGATCAGAATATACCAAACCCAATAACTTTTGAATGGATGAGATGTAATGAGGGAAATCTTCTACATGCCCTTAGTTATGCATGATTTTATTTTTTATTTTTTTACTATCTACCTACACATCTACTTATTCAAGCCTTGCCCAAATCCAGTTTTGAAACAATGAGGTAAGCAATGACGCTGGTAACATTAGCATGATGGATTAAAAGGATGATTGTATCTGAGGTAAGAATTGCAATCGGTGAAGGAATCCTTTCACCTTGAAAGGGTGTGTTTACTTGTAAAAAAAAAAAAGTAATAATAATTAAATCATTTATCTATGAGGACAAGGCTGCAAAAAGAAATCGTTATATACATACTGCAGATAGTAAATTATTTATATTTAATATACAAATACAAACTAAAGGGTGGGCTAGGTCATATTTCATCTTTGTGTCACATTCTGTATACATATCTGGAACTTAATGGGCTCTCTGCTGTATTAGTACGACCTGTAATGCACTTAGGGATCAAGCGCTTGTCCTTGTGGGTGATGAAATCATGAGAGTGAGGTCATAACAGTGGGATCGTACACTGTTGCTAGTCTGCACCCTGTTAGCTGTGATTCATATGCTAATTAGCGCTGGCCTGCTGCCTACGTTCTGCCTGGTTGATCTATGAGCAGAGGACAACAGGTGGAGGAAGGCGAGGATGTGGGCTGGCAATACGACCTCACTGCCTCCTATGCACCTCTTTTGAAATTTGTTTACATCTGCGAGAGTTGCGCATCCTGCAGCGTAGATTACATGGCAGGGGGGTAAATTATGCAGCCGTACACCGACACACTATCTGTTGATAAGTGTACAACATTTGGAGTGAAAATTCCATTTTCCAACCTTTCATGGATTAGGGGAATAATGTGGCGCTGTCCTTCCTTTGTTATTCTCGGGAGTGCAAAACGTGTGAAGTTATCACTGAGAAGCTAATTACTGTTTGGGCTTTACAAAGTAGAGCTAAAAGATCATAAGAACGATCATCAGGAATATTGTTAACTCCTATGTAAGCAAAGCATATTTGAGCTTTTTGGTGCGTTACATAAACCATTACATCATAAAACCAAAATCCTATTAGGGAACATATTTGTCACATACATATTACAGCACAGTGAAATTCTTTTCTTCGCTTATCCCAGTGATGTAAGGAAGCTGGGGTTAGAGTGCAGGGTCAGCCATGATACAGCACCCCTGGAGCACAGTGGGTTAAGGGCCTTGTTCAAGGGCCCACGAGTGGCAGCTTGGTGAAACCGGGGCTTCAACCCTCGACCCTCCGATCAGTAACCCAGCGCCTTAACCACTGAGCTACCAAGTCCCAAAAAAGAGCCAAAGCAGTAGGTTTGACCAAATTTTATTATATCTTTGGGATATATATATATATATTTTATTCCAGTGATGGAAATTAAATCCTCTTAGGGGACCAGCAATAAGGCATAACAATATGACAACTGCCTGATTATGTTGGTCCCCTTTTGCTGCCAAAACAGTCCTGATCTCTTGAGCATTAACAGTATTAACTTTTCAGCAATTTAAGCTACAGTAGCTTTGTCTGCCTTCGCTCTAACTTGCATCAATGCTCCAACCTTGGCCACCCATGACCCTGTCACTGGTTCACCACTGTTCCTTTTCTTGGACCACTTTTGATAGATACTGACCACTGCAGACCGGGAACATTCCACAAGTCCTGCAGTTTTGGAGATGCTCTGACCCAGTTGTCCAGACATCATAATTTGGCCCTTGTCAAACTCACTCAAATCCTTACTCTTGCCCATATTTCCTGCTTTTTACACATCAATTTAAGGACAAAATGTTTAATTGCTGCCTAATATATCCCACCCACTAACAGGTGCCATGATGAAGAGATAATCATTGTTATTCAATCACCTGTCATAAGGTCAAAATGTTATGCCTGGTCGGTGTATACTTTATGTATTCATTTCATTTAGTAAATTTAGATGAGATCATTTCCAAATAAAATCTCAGGGCAGAACTGCAGAAACTCAATCAGATTTGTGGGCTTTCTTGCATATACATGCTTTTTTTTTTTCTTTTCAGTTCAGCCCACAATTATTATTATTTTTCTTTATGAAATTTAGGTCAGAGGTTTGTCATGGCTATTTCAATACTTTGTCTTTTTATGCCATTTTGGATGGATGCATAAGATCACTCCCTGACTTGCTGGAAGGTCTTATTCAAACTTTCATTCTGTCTTGACCTGTTGCAACAGTATTTCTTGATAATCATCCTTTCTTATGATATAAGCTATTTTCTGAAGTGTACCAGTCTTTATTTCCAGCAAAACACCCACGACAAGATGCTGCCACCCCCCCATGCCTTGCAGTTAGAATTGTATTATTCAGATATAACACTTTTTCTTCTATTCTTATGGTTTCAACAATTCTTTTGGAGTTGTCTTAAGGGGGTTAAGATTAACCTTTCGGGCCATATTTTGTTCATTCATGGGAGTTCATTTGTGCCTCTTTGCTAAACGTTTCTGTCTTTATTAATTTCTCTTAAGAACGGGTTTGACTTGTGGAGGTCTGCAGTTTTTTTCTTAGGGCTTGGCTAAGGGAGATTTCCAATTGTATCATGTTGTAAATACAGACCACTTCTACTTACTTCTACTAACTAAGTATAACGATTGGACAAATAGGGAACTTTTACAATATCATTTAAGTAGTTTTCTAAAATCTTCTAGAGAGTCCACTGGAATTCTGATATAGTAAATTAAAGATAAACCTGTGTTTAATCGATTGTTTTAAAATGATCTCTGTAGAGATGCACTAATTGGCTTGTATAGTAACATTAATTTTTGTGTAACTCATGCAAATTATTCTTAAAAAGTAGTAGCTCTGTAGTTAGAGGTGTTGGCCTTCCAACAAAGGTTCTGAGTTCGAATCCCAGCACAAACAGTTAAGACAACAGTTAAGCCTGATGCCATCTTTCTGTCAGTAAACACATTAGCAAAAACCTGTGTACTCTTAAGTATATATACTCGTATAATAAATAAATAGGCAAAATATACACACTGTACATATTTAAATACTGGCTTATTGTTAGTATAGTTGTATTATGCTAATTGACACCAATGTGTATGGGCTGATAAACAGAATTTAATTTCACAACTAAAGGGGCCCCTAACTTAAAAAATTTGAGAAACCCTGTTTATAATATCCGGATGTATAATAATATAGACATTATCATAAGTATTTCAAGAAAATGTGTATTTTTTTCAGCTGCCTGGGACATTGTTCTTTATTCCTGAAAGACTCACTGTAGGCCTCTTTCTATGAAAGGAAACATGATATTCATGTAGGAATCCTGACAAAAGCTGAAGGCGACTTGCTGAGCTCACTAAAAACCTGACAAAACCGATTCTAGATTTGAAGGGAAATGTATGAAACCCATCTGGTTTTCCCAAAATAGCAATGCTATTCTACTGTCTAGTGTATGTAGGAGAAAATCTGAATCTGTTTTAAAGCACTGAGTGTGTGTGTGTGTGTGTGTGTGGGAGAAAAATGGCAGTGCTACCTAAACTAGGATTAGGATAAAGTCGGACAAACAAAAAAGTAATCAAACTTGCTTAAAAGGCATCAGAGCCAGCTGTTCCTTTTTCACTCAGTCTGGGATTATGGAGTAATGACGCTCTGAGGGCAGTATTATTACAGCTCCTTCTGCACCTTCACAATGGGCTGGATGGATGGATGGATGGATGGATGGATGGATGGATGGATGGATGGATGGATGGATAGATAGATAGATTATATATCCCAATAGGACATTTACAAAACATAAACAGTTGGTTCTGTAGTCCTTTACAGCTGAGTGAGCATGCAACAAATTCACAAAATATACCCTGAAACTAAATGTTTTCCTGTTTACAATCACCTCGTACCTCACCTGGCTTGTTAAAGCCTTCTCAAAGTGGTCATTAGGCCTACAGTTGATCAGCATTTCTAGTTCTGCACTAGTGACAGGATGGTGTTGAATTGAAATCCCACACCTGTCAGAAAGCCTGACACACTGCCTTGGGCAAGGACCTTAAACCTGCACTGCTCAGGAATATGTTAGCATTGTGTAGGCTCACTTAGTTTAAATTGAATAAATGATCAGGTTCATAAGATAATTTGGGCTTGAGCTCGCACATCATCACATTTCATCAGCAGAGATTCAAATTAAAATTTTATTGGTTGCACATCGGTCCAGACATGCTATTTAATGCAGTGAATTTACTTTTTATGACTGACCCAGTGACATAAAAATGTATTTTATGCAAACCATGATGTAGATATAAACAAAAAAAAATCGACAAATATGATATGATGCTATAAAACAGGGGTCCCGGAACTACGGTCCGTGGGCCGAACACAGTCCGTCCCCACATTTGGAACAGTCCTCTAAACAATGCCAGAGACATATTTTAAAAATTGTATTTAAAATATATGTTTTACTCATCATATCTGTATTTGATAATAATGTTTGACTTTCAAACTAAATTTTCTCTTAGTTATTAACATAGCCCAAGTATTTGTTATTCACTCACCAACCAACAGAATGGTAAATTCAACATAGAATAAATTTAATGTTTTGATGTCAATAGCAATGAATGTAAAAAAAATGTCATGGTGATATTAATAATTCTCTTTTAATAGGCTATATATCTTTTAAGAGGTAATGCACATTTGTCTCTAATGTCTCTATAACAAATTAATAAATCTAGCATTAGGAGGCATCATAAATACATTTATAATCCTAATAAAATCTCCACAATAATACTGCTAGTCGCTCTGGCCTATGTTCATATTTTTGTTACAGACATGGCCCCCAATGAAGAAAGAAAAGTTTATGTGGGTCTCACAGAAAAAAGTTTGGGGACCCCTGCTGTAAAACTTAGAGAGGGGATTTTGGCTTAGCACATCTTAAGGTTTTAGGGGTTTAAATCCTGACTTCACCCTATGTGTGCGGAGTTTTCGTGTTCTATCTGTGCTTTAAAGGTTTTCTCTGGTTACATTAGTTTCTTTTCCCAGTCCAAAGATTTTTTTGTAGGCTGATTGGCATTTCCAATTTGTTCATAGTATGTGCGATTATCCCCTGAGATGGGTTGGCACCTAGACAGGGTTTCCCCAGCCTTGTTCCCAGAGTCTCCTGTGATAGGCTTCAGGCTCCAGGCAGGATAAAAGGTATAGAAAATGGATAGGTAGACAAAAGATAGTTGACTGCAACACTGTAGACTAGGTGATGGCCAGTGTCGTTTTGGACACATCTTTTTTCCCTTTTTTTTCAAAGAGCCATTTACTGGCCAGTGGGTTGGATTGAGTGTTTGTAAACACCGGCTATGTGGAGATGTATCAAGTCTCTGCTTCCTGCAGGCTAAGCTTTCATTTGCTAAGACTTGTGGGTGGACAGAACAGTTATGTTATATTAACTCACCTCTGGAGTGGATTTATTTATACAGTCCTTTCTCTTCTAAAGTGCGCACCAACAATGTGCTGAACTATTTCGAGCCACCAGATACATCTTGCATTCAGCCTGCTTGCCTCTGCTTACAGAGTTGTCAAGGGGGTAGCTATCATGAATCCAGCTTTATCAAATATCCAGAGGTTGTGCAAATGTTTAAAAGCTGTAGCGCATTTTCTTTACACACACACACACACACACACACACACACACACACACACACACACACACACAGCAACCCATGGTTGTTTTTGTTTTTGTTGTTTTTTTTTTTTACACTAAATTATAAAGGTCGAAAATAATGTGTTTTGGAACCTGCCATCTGTGTGCGAGTTGGCCTTTTTTTCACATTTGAGATACCCCTTTAAATGTAAATAAAAGACAGAAGGAAGAAGGAGGAGCTCGCCAGAATTTGGCAGTGGCACATTAATAATGCACTGCCCAACAGGCTTGCCATTTAGCGTCCCTTCATGAGCCCTACAGGAAGCCAAGAAGAAAGCAGCTCTGGCCTTTTGAAATGAGATCAACCTGAGTGAGGCTCTGCAACAGAAGTGGCCTTTTATTCTTTTCATTCATAGAATAGAGATTCAGATTGGGTTTCCACTCCCCTACCAGCCATGACTGCTGGTTTTCAGTAATGAAAGCTGCATTGATTTGGAGCATAGCCTTAGATCCCCAAATAAATAGGGTCATTTATTACTACTACAGTATATCATTCTTAAGTTCTAAGACAAAAGCAATGGCTTGATTGTCTTTGAGAGGCACAACACACGTGATCATGTGCAGAGTAAACATTTCAAAACCTACTTGTCTGAGAGTTTTATCTAAGAAAATATGTTCAAAAATGTTATTCAGCAGCTAAAGCACATACTGTACACTGAACTCAAAAATCAATTTCCTCATATGTAACAAAGACGCAAATACTGTAGTTTTTTTGCAGTAGTAGTAGTGGTAGTTTCCGTTGCAGTAATTGTATTAGTTTGCTCTATATTTAACTTTTTAAAATATTTAACATTTCCAATGTAGTCCTAAACTTTCTGATATCATTGTGGATGTGGTTTACACAGCAAGCTTATCACCTATGTTAAAATGGTATGTCATTGTCATTTAATTTTCTTTAATATTCTTTATTAAAAATGAACATTTCTACATTTCTATCCACAATTTTATTGATGAGTTTTTTTGATGTAACATGTCTTTTAGCTTTAGTGGCATTGTCACATCAAGTGGCAGGTGAATGGAATGCGGTTAAGGTTTACTCTAACAGACTGGCAAACAATCCAAATTGTAAGGCAGAATCAAAGGCGTGAAACAGGCAATGGGTTGGCAAACAACAAAACAAGTGCTACAAAAGAACATGAATGAGAAACAACAAAGCAAAGCTAATCTGAGACATTAAATAAACAGCTTGGTATTCGGCAGAAAATGGAATGTAATACTGCATAGTTGTAAAACAATAACAATGGGATATATATATATATATATATATATATATATATATATATATATATATATATATATATATATACTCACATTTCTCTTGATCGGTGGTGAGGTTTTTCTACACCTTGACTGAAGGCCTCTCAATAAAAGGCCTTACAGCTGACAATGCATATCAGAGCAAAAACCAAGTCATGAGGTCAAAGAGTACAGAGCTCAGAGACAGGATTGTTGCAAGGCACAGGTCTGGGGAAGGCTACAAAAAATGTTCTGCACTGAGGATTCCCAAGAGCACAATGGCCTCCATAATTCGCAAATATAAGTGTGGCACAACCAGGACTCTTCCAAGAGCACGACCAAACTGAGCAATCGGGGGGAGAAGGGCCTTAGTAAAAGAGGTGGCCAAGAACCCGATATGAACAAGAGCCACTCTGCAGCATAAACTTGGAAAAATCAGGGACTTAGAAACTGGTCAGGGTTGAGGGAAAGTTTAATGAAGCAAAGTACAAAGATATCTTTAATAAAAACATGTTCCACAGCACTTAGGTTCTCAGTCTTGTCTGAAGTTTTACCTTTCTACATGACAACAACTCTAAGCACACAGCCAAGACAACACAGGAGTGGCTTAGGGACAAGTCTTTGGCTGTCCTAGAGTGGCTCAGACAAAGCCCTGACTTGAACCCATTTGAACATCTCTGGAGAGACCTGAAAGTGGCTGTCCACTGATGGTCTCCATCCAACCTGAGCCAGCTTAAGAGGATTTGCCATGAAGAATGGCAGAAAATCTGCCAATCCAGGTGAACAATGCTTGGTGCATCATACCCGAAAAGATTTGAGGTTGTAATTGCTGGCAAGGGAGCTTCAACTAAGTACAGACTTACATTCTGTTTTCACTTTGTCATTGTGGGGTGTGTGTATATTTTTTAGAGCAAAAACATTTAGATAAGCTTGACAGGATTTTGTAATACATATTTCATGACGAAAAACAAAAAAAGAAAAACATTATATATATATATATATATATATATATATATATATATATATATATATATAAATAACTTTCTTTTGTCTTCTCCTGTTAGGGGTTGCACAGCGGATCATCCGTATTCATGATCCGCATGTTCGATTTGGCACATGTTTTTACGCTGGATGCCCTTCCTAACACAACCCTCCCCATTTATTTGGGCTTGGGACCGGCATTAAGAGTGCACTGGCTTGTGCAACCCTAACCTAGGGTTGGTTCCCTGACCGGGGATTTTACAAAATCCTGTCAAGCTTATCTACATTTTTTTGCTATATCACACACCATCCTAGGCATAGGCTGTGTGATGAGCTGCAGTCTTAATGTTATTATCAGTTTATGCTTTGCACCAACCCATGTACTGTATATATAACCTGACCCTCTGTATTAAGAGCATCCCCACTGTTGGACTGAAACATGAGACAAGACAGCAATTGATGTGGTGGGTACAGAGTATTCGGGTGCAGTGCTGATTTATATTTAAATCCATTTTTAAAGAATGCATGGAATAAAGAGAATAAAAGTATTACTGATGAATAATGTAAAATTATTGACTAAAACGATACGCATAAAATGCTTGTGGGCTTGTGGGCTGTTTGCAATTAAGCTTGTGATGTAGCTCACGATTGATTGCGAGTTCATGTCAGAGCGACACATAATTGCCGAAATGCAAATACGCTGTCTATTCATGTGCTGTTACCAGACTCCTTTGACAAAGCTCTCAGCTCATGTTTCTATCTTGGATCGCTAAAAATAATACTACGGATTCGTTTCTTGCTGCTTTCTTTCTATACCTTCTGTACTTTGTAGAAGGGGACAAAGAAGCAGAGGCTTGGGGCTAGTGTCTTATCTGCCTGGCGCAGTGCCACGAAACAGGAGCAGGGACAGTGTCGAATGTGTTTTTTGCTCTTCACCTTAACTAGGCTTGTGGTATTGCTACAGACCTTATGGGCCAGCTGGAGGTAAACAGTGACACTTTCCCCCCCTGCTCTTTTCTCTTCCTTAAGCAGAGCTCATGAATTACTCATGGCTCTTGTCTCCTGAAAGATGCAGCTTGTTTTAGAACAGCTTGTCCTTGTCCTTGCTTGTTCATGGGTCTTGTGCAAGTTATATTTAATTCAGCAATGCGATTGGGCAGTGTGTAAGGAAGGGAGAGTGACAGAGTGGGACTGTGTATGAGTATAATGTGTTTAGAATGCATTTTGGGACAAGGCACATTGGCATACAGCTATTCAGCTTGGAGTTGTTTATCAGACCGTTAGTGTAGGAAATGCTGGGGAAACTCTGCGTTGTTCCTAGGGTTCAGATGGATCTTTATGTTCATCAGTTAGCAGTTAATATATAATTTTAGCATATGGAACCTAATCGTACCTTAAAACCTATAATATATCAGTATTTAGTAATTTCCACCAATAACAATATAAACAATAGTTATTAAAAAAACAAAACAATCCAAAGCCACTGGTGTGTGCTTGCACACGAAGTGGAAGGGCAAAATCATAAATGCGTAACCCCAGTGGGCAAGTAAAAGCAGCAGTGAGCAGGTTTTGTTTTGCCTGGAATCCTATTTTGAATGTGAGATAATTAGCTGGTTACAGTAAGTGCATTAACACAAGACTAAGAGAAACGAATGAGTATGGGATCACAATCCTCTTATAACAGAATTTCTAATTTTAGCCCACTGTTTAAACTCTCAAAAAAGTCATTAGAGAACTCATGTATGAGTCGTAGTGCTCCATTCCTCACATCGCACACAAAAGATATTAGCTTGGGCTTTTTCTTGTATGTGTAACTGTGAACCGACTGGGCGTTTTTTCTTGCAGTAGAAGCTTTTGTGTTTTATGGTTATATGGCTTTACATTAAACTTTTATATGTTTCCACATTCCCAGATACTCCTGATTCTAAAACGATCTTCTGTCTCTTCATGCATAAACACGATACCAGATAAACACCAAAAGAAAACGTTTGTTTGCAAAATCGATAGTAATATGTATTTCTTTATTTCCTTTTACCGATTACAGAACCTGCTTATCCATCAAACAACTGCAGTTATAAGACAAATAGCCTGGACATAATATCTGTTTGTCCCTGAGCACCTACAGCTTCATGTCAGATTGATCGCATAGTAGGGTGCCAGGTGGAGTAAAAATTAAAAAATGATTCATTTCGGCCAGATACAAAAGAGTTAATCATTCTCAGTGTGAGCGCATTGTCCTCTTGAGGTACTTGAGAGAGAAAGAGGTTGCTGGGTAGGACAGATGTCAGCATAGCACATCCTTCTTTGCCTTCAGTTTTCATGCCGCTGGGTCTGTTGGGTCATCAGCTCAGCTCAGCCCAGCTCTGTCTTTCCTTTTCTCTCTCTCACACATGGAGAGAGAGAGACAGACAGAGAGAGAGAGAGTCACAAACACACCCGAGAGGACTCGTTTTCTTTCCGTGAACATGGTCATAGAGAACAGCCTGAGGGACACGGTGGACACTCAGTCAAGCAATGACCACCAACCACAAGGGAATCAGTGGCTTATGCACCCAACGGCAAAAGGCAAGACTGAATATATATGTTACACTTTAGTGGTTTTATTATTGGCCCTTGTGGTCATGGAAGAGAAAGAACACTTTTTCACTCTAAGCCCATCCGGACTCTCTAGTCCAACTGCTTTTTTCTAAAGATTATGGGAAGATTTGAGAAGAAATGACTCCTGATTGCAGTATAATTATGGATATGAATACGCATGACTTCTGTCATTCTGTTAATAACTATTTAGTTAACCGGAGAAGAGATGCTTCATGAGAAGGGACGTGACAGATTGTGCGTGGCGCACAAAGGCCGCGGAGTCGTGCAAGTTTTGCCGTGTGTGTATGTGTATATGTGTTTCACAGTCCACAGGCTGACAGATGACCACTTCGAATGTTGCTGTTCAATCTGACAAATGAACTGCTCAGAGGGACAGTTCCCCCACCATTTGTCCCTGCTGGACCGATTTGAATATTCATACTATAAACAGAAAAACTGACATTTAGAGCTTTCACAGAAGTGGTAATGTGCCATGAACAAGGACAACAAGAGCAAAGAAGGAATCATTATATCCAAAGAAGACTCGTGGGAAAATAGAGAAAACCCGAAACCGAAATGGTGGCGAAATTGGTATCATAGTTAAGAATTGGAGTGATGATTAATGTCACTCAATTCAGTTTTCATTCAATTTTCATTTGCAAACACAAAACGATTAGATTAAGCTTTGCCATGCTTCATTACGCTGATACAAATCTATACAAGACAAGCAAGGCAGTATGGTTGCTAATGTAATGATTATTCTATTCTGCTGTGTGTAAATTTCTCTAATAGAAAGGTAACAGGTTCAAGAGGCAGAGGAGGCTGAATTTTTCATTTTAGGTTTCCTTTTCAGCAAATACACAGACACAGTAATCCCTGACAGCATTATAATGATTATTTAAATTCCAGGACTTCTTGAAGGTTGCAAACTTCACTTACTTTTGTTACAGCACTTGATTAAATGGTTCACTGGACTAGTATTTTTTTTTTATATAATATCGGAGTGCTTTTACTAGAGTCTTTTTTTGTTGTTGAATAAAACATTTGCTATCTTTTTTTTTTTCTTTTTTAATCAAATAATAATGTGTTTAACCTCAGAAGTCTGTATGCCAATTAAAGACAGTGTGCATTTTAAATGATTCTATTTTAATACAAAATTAAGCGTTTTTTTTTTTTTTTTTTTCTTTCTTTTGAAGGAAGTTTACACACCAAATGCTGACTCAGCCAATATCTCAGGCTGCTTTTTCAGCGATCTTCAGTTTTAAATGATTTAGGGGAAGCAGTGTGATAATGATTTGCAAATGATACAAGCCAAAAAATATCCTGTCAGCATTTCACAGGTCAGCATCTGATCCGAAACATGTACAGGTTTGACATTCTTGTGTGTTCGCTACAGGAAGCACATAAGACCAATTTCTTTAGTCATTCATTGCAATGGGTTATACCAATGAATATAGCTGTGATGTGTGGCAAAAGATTAAGCTTTACAAAATGGCAGGTTGCTATAAGAAAAACATAAAACTGGACCACAAAATCAAGGTTCTACAATATCCATTCCCATTCCCTGACTTGAACCCCCTAGAAAACGATGGGTTACTTAATGTAATCCTGGGTTCTTTGATAACAGAGTGAGGTGTTTCACTATGGGAATTGCTTAGGGTGTGACTAACTACGGAAGCTTCTATGACATCGCGTCTGTTTTGACATAAAGTATCATCTTACAATATCATTGTAGCAAAATTTCTTCCCGTTCTTGTGCAAGGAGGGAAGTGCTGGTGAAACACCTCACTCTGTTTTAACGAACCCGCAATGTTAAGTGACCCATCGTTCTTTTTCTAACTTTGCTCAGAGTTTCACTATGGGAGAAATCGACCACTCCCGGATTGCACGTGATTCTGCTATACCAAATTACATGGGCTCTGACCTTCTGGCTCCTAGCACTGCATGTGCTAAGGATGACTTAGACACATTCAGTCTATAAAACCGCACAAAAGTGTGTGGCATAGCCCAAACAGCTGATGCACAAATCTTCTGAACATAAACTCCATTAAGTAGGGCCCATGATGTCGCCATCCCTCTAGTAAAGTGGGCCCTTAGACCCTCAGGGGCCTGAGAACCTCTGCATTCATATGCTAGAGATAAAGCCTTAACAATCCAGTGGGACAGCCACTGTCTTGACAATGGCTTCCCCTTGTAAGGAGCAGCCCAAGACACAAACAGCTGGTCATTTTTCCTGAAGCCTGCTGTTTTTTTTACTTATGTATGGACAGCCCGCACCGGACACTAGGAATTCAACCTCTCCTCCTCCTGAGAAGAAAATGGAGGAGGGTGGAAAGCCGAAAGCTTTGCACTGGAACATCTATAAGAAGAGTCCATTACTTTAGGTACAAACAGCGGGTTAGGGCAAAGGGAAACTTTAGAGAGCCCTGGGGCAAACTGTAAACAGGATGGACTGACAGACAGGGCTTGCAGCTCAGTCACACGCTTAGCTGTCACCAGAGACACAAGCAGCACCGTCTTAAGAAAGAGAAATTTCCACCCTATGCCATCCAATAGTTCGAAAGGGTGTTGAGAAAGGGCCTCCAAAACCATAGACAGATCCAACAGTTTAACCAGCTGCCTAGACACCGGCCTCTTACGGCGTGCTTCTTTCATAAAACGACTTATTAAAGGGTGCCGACCTGCCGGACGTTGCCAAACCCAACATGACATGCAGAAATAGCGGCTAGATATACTTTCAAAGTAGAAAAATCTTTTCCTTTGTCCAGCAAATCCTGGAGAAAACATATGTCTCCCACTGAGCACTGGAAAGAGGCAATGTGACTACAGCCACACCACTCTTCAAAGACTCGCCATTTGTTGTTATAAAGTGTGCGAGTAGATGATGCGTTGGCACTCTGAATAGTGTGTATAACTGACGAGGGTAAACAGCCAGACTCAAGGTTCACCTTTCACGGGCCAGGCCCAGAGAGCTATCCTGTCTGGGTGTGGATGATAAATCTCCCCTCCCGCCTGGGGCAGGAGGTCCCTCCGTGGAGAGAGTGGCCATGGCTGATCTGACAGCAGTTGAACTATCTCGCCGACCCAGTGTTTGGATGCCCAGCATGGAGCTATCAGAACCAGTGAGTGGGGGAAATCAAGTTTGGTGGAGGGAATGCATATAGAAGGACGTTTGGCTATGGGTAGGCTAAAGCATCCACACCCAACGGTGCATTTTTGTCCTTTAAAGAGAAGTACAGATGACAGAGTTTTCTCGCGAGGCGAAGAGATCTACGGCAGCGCGGCCTTTTCTCTGCCATATCTGCTCCACCACTTGGGGGTGCAGCTTACATTCCTCGTACAGGGGGTTTCCCCTGGACAATAAATTCGCACCATTTTCCATACGCCTAGGACGAGTGGCTTTGATAGATAAGAACCTCGTGTCGCACAACATTATCAGTTTTCTTGCCAACGCCTCGATGCCGGTTGATGTAAGCAACCACCGTGGAATTGTTGGTTTTCACTAGGACAGGTTGGCCCTTTATGAAGGTCAGAAAATGTTCCAGCAATAGAAACACTGCCAACAACTCCAAGTAGTTTCTATGTCTCAGGATCAGCTGTGGAGGCCAAACGGCATTCACAGCTCTGCCCAATAGTGTCGCTCCCCAGCCCACTAGGGATGCGTCCATCATCATAGTAATTCTTGATGACACCACCCCCAAGGGAATCCCTGCCTGAAGTGTCCCAGGGTTTCCCTATTGGTGGAGCGTTTTGACGCACACATGCGTTATTCTGACCTGGCAACTGAGATGTCGCCGGGGACACAACCGCATACGTGCAACCCATTGCTGAAAATTTCTTTTCATGAAATGTCCCAAATGTGATCCAGAATTTACCGAGGTCATTAAACCCAGCATTCGTAAGCACACTCTGAATGGGACCATAGTCCCCGTCTGAAAACGGGAGAGACACTGTATGAGAGATGCAATTCTCCTCTTTGTCATTGTGACTCAATAGGAGAGGGAATCTATACTGAGCCCCAGATAGTCCGCGCAATGCGCAGGTTTTAGGCAGCTCTTTTTCCTGTTTATTCTGAATCCCAAGTTGTAGAGATGTGACCATGCTCTTCGCATCTCTGATTGCTCGCTCTCTCGATTAGGAGCATATCAGATAATCGTCTATATAAGACAAAATTTGTATCCCGTTGTTCCTCAATGGTAAAAGAGCTCCACAAGAGCTCCACACATTTGCTGAAAGTTCTCGGAGCTAGAGACAGTCCGAACGGTATAGTTTGAAACTCGTAGGCAGTGCCTCTGTGTGCAAACCTCAGATATTTCCTGTGAGACGGGTACATGTCTATGTGAAAATACGCGTTCGATAGATCGATTGTTACAAACCAATTGTTTGGGCGAATCGACCGACAGAGCAGTTTGTGTGTCAACATTTTGAATGAGTATTTCCTTAGGTGCTTGTTTAACACACGTAGGTCTAAGATCAGACGAAGAAATGTACAGATTTTCTCCTCCTGCACAACTCTGATTGCCCTTTTGTTTAAAAGAGTGTCGATCTCGGCCATTAGGACATGAGCCGGTGAATTGAAGCTTATACCCCCGTAAAATAGTGCCTAACACCCAGGATTGGGCAGCGCATGCATGCCAGTTGAAAAGGCACGCAGAAAGAGGACCCCTGTATATATTTTCCTCTTCCTCTTTGGTCACACGTTGATGACATCACCACCGTCGCCATACTGGGTTCCGCTGTAGGAGCGAGCACTCCCTCCAGCGTTAAGACTAGGAGATTGCTTGATACTTCTTTGGTATTTTTGCAAACTATCGCCCTCAGCTGTCCGCCTGGATGGAAAAGTGCCACATTTATTGTTTTTTAACTTGGGTTGCATATCGCCTTCAGCCCGCTGCTTGGATGCGATGCTGCAATCTTTATTGCTCAGACGTCAAAACTGACTGGCGTCTGAACACATTCTGTGAGTGCTGTTGACACTGAACAGTTTTTCGAACTTGAGGAGAGCTTGAAGAGTGGAAGGAATAAAGACATATGTTAAAATCTGTATTACCCAAATAGGGTCTAATAAATGTCAACTATTACATTTTTAAATTTTTTTAATTTTTTAATTTGTGCCAATTCAATTGATTACTCAATTAAACTCAATTACTCAATAGAAGGTTTTTGCATTAATTAATTTTATTCTATTTTATTGTCAGAAAATATTGTTAATATAACACGTTAATTATAAACTGCATTAATAAAAAAAATAAGGCAATTCTATGCTTTGCATTTCTTCCTCCTAACTGTACAGAAATTTAACTGAACTGTAATTTTAAAACTGAGGCACCTACCCAACCGTGACTTAAAAATCAAGGTATCTTGTGTATAAGTTCAAATTTGATGCTTAGAGTGCAATTCTCTCATACTGACTACTGGATATTCAACATGGTACCTCATGGTAAAGACTCTCTGAGGATTTTAGAATTAGAATTGAGAACAGTAAATCCTATACAAGCTACACATTGTCTACTCTAAAGTATATCCAGGTATTATTTCTATAGTATTGTCACATGAGAACATAAATAACAGAAATAAAATGGTTGCTAAAATGTGAGAGGTGTACTCACTATTGCGAGATACTATATATATTTACTACTCTTCTCTCACTTAAATGGATACTTAGTACAAATACTCATTTAAGACAATGTTTCCTTTGTGACATAGTCTGGTCCAATAATCAGGCTAGAAGTAGCCATCAAGGCAGTTTGGGTCTATGGATTTATGCTGTTGGTGCCAAATTCTAAACCTAGAATCTGTGTGCCTCAGGAGAAATCGAGATTCATCAGACCAGACTTTGTTTTACCGTCTTCAAATGTTTGCTGCTGTGCGTGAAAAAATCCCAGAAGATCAGTAGTTTAGTTGCTCATAACAGCCCATCTGGCACCAACAATCATTCACGGTGATATCACAGGTTTATTTTTTCATTCTGATGGGTGATGTGAACATTACCATGAAGCTGCTGGCTTGACTTTATGCATTACACTAATGCTACATGATTAACTGAGTAGGTAAATGCATGAGAGAGTAGGTGTACAGGTGTTTTTTCTTTTAAGTGATCTGTGAGTGAAAACAGGAATAATCAACATGTGGACCTTAGGGACTGTTTTTGAGTTAGATTATGTGTTTGCTTTATTTATTTTGCTGACATGCTTATGTGAAGATTTTTTTAACTACATTGATTAAGCTATTAATGTACTAGTTTATCTACTTGGAAGTCAGCAGAAAGCTTTTTACCTTGTTTGTTCATATCCATGAGTTGGTCATATACTACTTAGCTGTTTTCAGGAGTATAAAGGCAAAAATGTATTCTTCTGCTGAAGTGCACATACTCTAAGTAGCCTCAGATTTTTGGATCCATCTGTGTGCAGTTGTATGAGAGATAAAAAAAAAACCTCAACAAGAATCATGGCATGTTTTGCCTCTCACACACACAGCCGTCTTCAAACGAAACGAAGTCAGTTTGTGCACCCAGTCACAGCAATTCTAGTAAGCAAATAGGAACACTAGCAGGACTGTCACTTCCTCTAACTGTTCTGAAGTTTGTGGTGTTGCAGGACTCATGCACTGACTGCAGGTTAGCACATAGATGACTCACTCTGGAGAAAAAACACAGTGTGTCATTACATTTTTTCCAAACAGATGTGCTGGCAAAGAAAAATGTCACAATAACATTAATTCAAAAGATTTTTTTTTGTCATTAAATAAGTGAGGCATGAAATCAACATGCATGCTTTTCACATCACACAAGAGCAGACAAATGCTTTTTATGTAATAGCTTTGTTCCTTTAAAAAGTAGTCACCTAGGTGCTGAAAGTACCTTTACTATCTAGTCTAATATTTAACAAAACAACTTGGTTAATTAGGTGGCATTCAATTGTCAATATGTTTAGCCAAAGACTAAAAGAGATTACAAATATAATTGCTAGTTATATGCTGCAGATCACAACAACTTTAAAAATACACTAAATTTCCATAAACAATCATTTCCATGTGGACATAACCGAAAGCTGTTTTCTCATGATGTCATTTTATGAAGAGAAACCCTTATACCTTGTGAATGAGACCGGTTGTAGGCATGCTAGCATCTTCACTATGGCTATCATTAATTTAATATTGATTTATCTTGCCATTAAATGATCATTCCTATAGTACTGTACTCTACACCAAGGATTCTCAACTTTTGCAAAATCACTACTACACATAGCTACTGTATGTAATGAAAATAAAATAACACACATAGCTATGTAATTAAGTGTGCATCAAATAATAATGTATTGAGGCTAGTTACTGGAGATTGTTTATTGTTACATTTTCCATTCTTAAAAAGTACAATAGTCATTAGAGTCAGGTGATAATTATTTATATGAACTTCATAATAGTTGTCAGTTTCAGCTTGCGCCCCTGATCAAAATGTAAATGCAATTTGTTAAAACATAATGCTTCAGGAGTTTGATAAGCTTTAGCTAAAATGTGAAACGCTGTGTCGAGCATAAAACTTTTGTGTTGAGATCATGGGAAAATTACAATGAGATTTCAATCAAACAAGGAAGAAAAAGGTAATAATGCATGGCCACTTACGACTTTTATGTGAAAACATGAAAAAAATTAGTTTTGTGCTTTGGCAGTCTTTGAGGATTAAACAATGGATTAAATGCAACAGTATTTTTTTTTTCCAATGAGTTTGTTGAAATATATATATATATAATATATATATAGTGGAACCTCGGGTTACGAGTTTAATTGGTTCCATCACTTTACTCTTAACCTGAAAAGCTCGTATCCCGATACAAATTTTCCCATAAGAATGAATAGAAACTTCAATAATTCGTTCTGGACAACCAAAAAGTGTTTCTTAAAAAAAAAAATAACCTGACTTCAACGAAACATTCATCGTAACACCTCTTGCAGTATCTAGATCAACTATTTTATCCTTATTTTTTAGTATTGTGCAGATAGTGGATGTTGGCCTGTTATAATGGCTTGCTATATCAACAACACGCATGCCATCGAGGTGTTTCTTGATTATCTCCTTCTTCATTTCCACAGTGATGGCTTTTTTCTTCTTTCCACCTTCTGCATCAGGCTTCTTTGTTGGCGGCATGGTGATAGGAATACGTTCAGTATTTAAAGTTCAGTAATTCCACACTGTTAGAGCGACGAGCGGATGTGTATGTGCTGCACGAGAGCGCAGCGAGAGCACGTGGCGATACGTAAAAAAACTAACCTGCCTGCGATTTTTCCGTGCGCAACGCTCGTATCCTAAAAAATTTCTCGTAACTAGAGCCAACATTTTTTATGAATTGAGACTCTTAACCTAAATTTTACGTATCCAGGGGCGCTCGTAACCCGAGGTTCCATTGTGTATATATATATATATATATATATATATATATATATATATATATATATATATATATATATGTATATGTATATGTATTTTGCTTTGGGAATGTTGATGGAGAACTATAGAGAAGGTCAGAAGGAGTTGCATTGTGTGTTTGTAAATTTAGAGAAAGTGTACGACAGGGTGCCAAGAGAGGAGTTGTGGTATTGTGTAAGGAAGTCAGGTGTGTCAGAGAAGTATGTGAGGGTGGTGCAGGATATGTATGAGGACAGTGTGACAGCAGTGAAGTGTGCAGTAGGAAGACAGACCGGTTCAAGGTGGAGGTTGGACTGCACCAAGGCTCGGGTCTGAGCACTTTCCTGTTTGCAGCGGTGATGGACAGGTTGACAGACGAGGTCAGACAGGAGTCTCCGTGGGCTATAATTTTGAGGATGATATTGTGATTTGTGGTGAGAGTAGGGAGCAGGTTGAGAAGAGCCTGGAGAGGTGGAGGTACATGCTGGAGAATAGGGGAATGAAAGTAGGAGTAAGACAGAGTACATGTGTGTGAATGAGAGGGAGGGCAGTGGAGTGGTACAGCTGCAGGGAGAAGAGGTGGGAAGGTGGAGGACTTTAGGTACCTGGGGTCAAATGTGCAAACTAATGGAGAGTGTGTTAGAGAAGTAAAGAAAAGAGTGCAGGCAGGGTGGAGTGGGTGGAGAAGAGTGGCAGGAGTGATTTGTGATAGGAGGGTATCTGCAAGAGTGAAATGGAAAGTTTATAGGACTGCGGTGAGTCCTGCGATGTTGTTTTAGAGGCAGTGGCATTGACTGAAAGACAGGAGATGAAGCTGGAGGTAGCAGAGCTGAAGATGTTGAGGTTTTCGTAGGGAGTGACGACGATGGACAGGATTAGAAATCAGTTTATTAGAGGGACAGCACATGTAAGACATTTTGGAGACAAAGTGAGAGAGGCGCAATTGAGATGGTTTGGACATGTGCAGAGGAGGGACATGGGGTATATAGATAGGAGAATGCTGAGGATGAAGCCACCAGGAAGGAGGAAAAGAGGCAGGCCAAGGAGGAGGTTTATGGATGTGGTGAGGAAAGACATGCAAGTAGTTGGGTTGAAAGAGGCAGATGTAGAGGACAGAGACAGATGATCCGCTGTGGCGACCCCTAATGGGAGAAGCCGAAAGAAGATGATGATTTTATATATATATATATATATATATATATATATATATATATATATATATATATATATACAGTGGAACCCGGTTATCTCGCCCTTGATTACCTAGACAACCCTATTAAGTCGACATTTTTGAAGTGGAACCGGTTTTATGTTGCCGAACCCTAATATCTCGAGCACAAGGGGTGAAAAATTTGCCATTTAACGTCGGTTATCTCGGTGCAGCCGCAGAAGAACTCGCGGAAGTGGCAGAAAAATCAAGTCTTACAGCTGCTGCAGGTGTTGTATTGTATACTGTTGAATCTCTGCTGTTAGTTAGTGCTAGTGTTCGTAGTGTTAGTAGGGGCGCGGCGCGGCTTTGGGAAGAAAATCGCAGCCGTTGAGAGAGTGCCGGTGGGAAGGCACGTACCGGGATATGCATGCGCGATAACAACGACCACCGTGAACCAACATATACCAACAATAATGGAGAGTGAGAGTGTGGAAGTTTAAATAGGAGCTGGTGATGGTGATAAATGAGCACCATATGTGCGCAATGAAGCCATGAGCTTCAGAGAAAGCGGCCGAGAAAGCACCTGCCACGCTGAAGGGGGCCGAAGGGGGCGTGGCAGGTGGATTCCTGACAGATAAACATGTACTGTATGTATTTTTATAGCATGCCTTCATCAAACAAATCGCGGCAACGCTGTTGTGTAAAAAAACCCTTCAAAATCATCATCATCTTCTTTCGGCTTCTCTCATTATGTGTGTGTGTGTGTGTGTGTGTGTGTGTGTGTGTGTGTGTGTGTGTGTGTGTGTGTGTGTGTCCATACTAAAGTATTATTATTATTATTATTATATATTTTTAGTATTTTCTTTTTCAGAATCAGAACACATCGGTTGCAGTTGCTTACAGTAAAATTAATGTAAAAATCTAAATAATGTAAATGTAAAAATTGTATTTTAAATACATACATAATATGTTATATATTAGGTATACTGTTAATGCTGTACAATCAATGTTTTTTTACAATCTTATTAAAATATGTGTAGCAGCAGTAACATGGAAGGCAGAAAAAGTCAGACTACAATGATATATTTGTTACATGGAAAGTAAACATTTACTTTTGCGATTTTGGCAGTGTTGCTACTGGCAAACGATTGTTTTGTATTTATTTACTATTGAATTTTACTTGTCCAGCATTAATAAAAGTAAAATCTCAAACATTAAACCACTTTTTCTTTATAACCAGTTATAAATATAGTTTTTTACAAGCATCAGACATCATTGATCTAGTTGATCTGAATCTTTTATGTCTTTTTAATTGAATACGTATAGTACATTTAAGAGATTATCCGTTTTTAATTTTAGCGAAAAATTTGTTCCCAAAGATTTCTTGTGATGAGTAATTGCACGTTTTTTTTTTTTCTTTTGTATAGGACTTTTAGCACCTCTGGTGCAATCCAGTGTTAAGTGTTTTAGCATTTTGGATGTCTCCTAAAATAATTGACATTCCATTATTAACACTAAATGGAGGTGATTCATTCGTTGGGCAGGAGGAAATAGTGCATACAGGTGAAACTGATAATGGGGGGACATGACAGAGCCAGAGCTGGATTGAACAGGAACAGAAGAAGGCGCTGCGACAGCTACCAGGAGGAGGCTAATGACGAGCCGTTTCTCTCTGTGTGTGTGTGTGTGTGTGTGTGTGTGTGTGTGTGTGTGTGTGTGTGTGTGTGTGTGTGTTAATGGGCTGGGGTGATTTCAGCTCCAGAGGGATTCTATTCTTTGATATGATCACCCTTAGGCTCCAGCCACAGGGCACAGGACATTCTTTTAATCTGTCAGTCATCCACTCAGGATTCATCGTTTCCGTGGCATTTCTGTTCCTGTCTTATCTGTAATGCTGTTAGATGCAGTGTACAGGCGATATTTCAGTCAATGTCTACTTCATCATTTCTCTAGAAAGGAGCTTTCTTTTGCTTCACTTTTCCCTTTTGTGGAACGGTATCATGTCATGTTGGAAATGGTGAAGAAGAAACCATGTCAGGTCGCTTGCTTTGTCTGCAAAATTGTTTGTTTTTGTTTAAAAAAGCATGTGTACAGTCATGAAAACACATTATTGCTACGTTCTTGAGGCAGAAAGACTAAAAACGACAAATAAAGACAAAAAAACATTGATCAATTTATCTTATTTTTGCAAAAGAACTTTTTTGTTCTAATCTGTCTATGTTGTAGATCTATATTAACGGACAAGTCAAGGAGAGTGAAATACTCTGTCGCTCTGTCTGCCTCTCTCTCTCTCTCTCTCTCTCTCTCTCTCTCTTGCTCTCTCTCTCTTTCTCTCTAATAGCCCTGAGAGATGATTTCCGTCAGGCCCCGAGCGATGTGGTGGTTGCAGCGGGGGAACCTGCTGTGCTGGAGTGTGTCCCACCGCGCGGCCACCCCGAGCCCAGCATCTTCTGGAAGAGGAACAACGTCCGAGTGAGCGACAAAGACAGCAGGATCTCTGTGAGTCTGCAGCAATCTATTGATTGGAGCCTGAGGGAATTAGGGGTGGAAGAAATAAGGCTAATAGCAGTGAGTGCTGATTGCCAAGTACTTATTGGAGCTTGACCCTTGACCTGGAATGACATCAGCGGGCCGGCTCCCAGTGCAGTCAAGATTTTCTCGAAGGATGTGCATCAGCATCTTTAGAACCAATTCGTGTCTTCTTTGAGTTAGATTGCTTCGGACAGATGTTATTGTCATTGCTGCTGTAGGTGCTGCATCCAAATCAGGAAGCAAATTGCTTTGAGAAGAAAGAAGGACTGATTGATGCTCCCAAGCTCTTTGTCGATCTGAAGTGTGAAGCGAAAATGTAACTGTCAGCAAGCAGAGTGTGTGATTGCTTTGTGTTTTCTCAGATGCGCGGCGGCAAGCTGATGATCTCACACACCCGGAAGAGTGACGCAGGCATGTACGTGTGTGTGGGCTCCAACATGGTGGGAGAGAGGGACAGCGATCCGGCTGAGCTGGTGGTTTTTGGTGAGGCCTTCAATCCTCTTCACATTTATCAATATAAACATTTCATGTAAAAGTGAATGAATGTCTGTGTGTGTGTCTGTGTCTGTGTGTGTGTGTGTGTGTGTGTGTGTATGAGCAGAGAGACCAGTGTTTATTCGTAGGCCGGTGAATCAAATAGTGCTCGCAGATGAAGCAGTGGACTTCCTGTGCGAGGTCCATGGAGATCCGGCCCCCACCATCCGCTGGAGGCGTGAAGGCGGAGAGCTGCCTCGTGCCAGGTCGGAAACCAGACATAAGGCTTTTATAACACTTCAAATATTTTGTTAATTATAAAATAAAAAAGGATTAGACTAATTACCCATATGATTACATGAGTAATGATCTGATATATGTTATGAAAATTTTTATGCGATTACAATATGCATAATAAACACGATTATACAAAATGTTCTTTTTTTTTTATAGGCACAGGGAAAAATCTCATAGCCATAAATTATTATATCGCATGTACCATGGCCAAAAATTGTATATACATGGTTTTCAGTTAATTACTTGGCAGGAACAGGTAAAAAAAATCCCCTCAGCAGCTCTAGCACACGCACAAATCCACACGCCTATGTCTTTAAAATTCTTCGCACAATACACAGACTTGGGTGTTGACATAAATGTTAGGCATGTAGATAATTTAATAAAGATAGCAAGGATTAGTTGTCATGGGGAAGCAAATTTCAATAAGCAAAACACTTGAGATGTCTGCCATTGGCAAGAAAATTGGCTTGTCACTTGAAATATTTTGAAGTAATTATTTGATGCAATTATTGAATGTTCTGCAATCCTGTTCGAAATGTTCAGTCATGGTAAAAGGTTAGAACGGCTCCATAACGCTGTGAATGGACAGAAAATATGAACCGTTGCAGTATAACACAATGGTGTTAGAGGTGAGGACTGATGAGTGAGTGTATGTGAAATTCCTCACACCTTCAATAGCAGCGATTTGTTCTTTTCTTCGGGTGGGTGTAGATTTGAGATCCGCAGCGACAACACGCTCCGTCTGGTGAAAGTGCGAGAGGAGGACGAGGGGACGTACACGTGTGTGACGGAAAACAGCGTGGGCAGATCCGAGGCTTCGGCGACGCTGCAGGTCCACGGTACACAAATAAAATGCAGGGCAACACGTTTTTTAAAGACACACACACAGTTCATGAAGACGCACATGTGGGCACTCTGCAGCACTCATAAAATATAAAGCAGATGTCTGTGTTAATGGGTCTGTGTGTACACTCATCCTTGATTTCCATTAAGCTGATCTGATTACGGCTCTTTGGGCCTGTCGGATGCCATCAGTGTTATCTTGGAGAATTCAGATGGAAGAAGTGTGTTTCTAAGCTTTTTGTTCTCCGTCACAGACACTACACGCCGCTCGTGGTAAAGCATATGGATTACCACATCTGACGGCCATTAGGGAAGCAAGGCTAAGAGATCGAGAACAGAGTATTAATAGAATTTGTCTCTCTCTGTGTGTGTGTGTGTGTGTGTGTGTGTGTGTGTGTGTGTGTGTGTGTGTGTGTGTGTGTGTGTGTGTGTGTGTGTGTGAGTGTGGCTTAGTCTTTCTTTTGTGATTAGGACAAAATATCCCCACGAGAAATTTCTGAAAGTTTTGACTTTTTGGGGACACTAAGCGTTTCCTCATGAGGAAAAATGGCAGCGTTTTTAATTAAAACAATAAAATAGTCAAAATGCTTTCTGGTTTGTTTCTAAGGTTAGAGTTTTACAGGAACAGCATCAAATAGTGTACAAAGTGCATCTTTCCTGTACTTCAGTAATACCCTGTTTAAATATCCCTCCATAAAAATTAAAAGTATTTGTTTGACATTATTACCGTAATTTCCAGACTATTAAGCGCACCCAAATATAAGCCGCATCCACTGAATTTGCCAAAGATTTTTATTTTGATCATAAATACGCTGCACCTGTCTATAAGCGGCAGGTGTCTACACTGAAACTAATGAACTTTACACAGGCTTTAACGAAAGACAGTGTCTGTTACACGGCTTGTATCTAAACAGTAGCCTACCAAGAAAGTATTTGTTCACTGTCTTCCTCCTTCCTTTCACAACAATTTCTCTCAGGAGTTTATCTTTTGGCATCGCCGTGTGTTTCAAAATCACCATCGGTGAAGCTTTTCTCACGATGCCGTGCAGCTCAGAACACAGGTGAAGTGTGTTTTTTCATGCCCGGTTGTTTTCAGTGTGACGAATGATTCGCATTTCCTGTAGACAGTCCGAGTGAGCGGCAGGTCAAACGTCAGAGGAACGTCATCCATATTTATGATGTGGTGCGGCCCGATTCAGTGGGAGCGCATCTGATTTAATATAAAGAGTTTCATTGGTTAACCTGAACCCGTTCGGCAATTTCATTGGTATAATGTTATGGGGTTCAGTTTTTTGGCTTGAAGTTTGTGAAACCGGGAAAAACCCAGGAAAAATCCATATATAAGCCACTTTGTTGTTTAAGCCACAGGGTTCAAAGCGTGGGAAAAAATTTGTGGCTTATAGTCCGGAAAATACGGTACTTGTGCAAAAGTACAAATGTACTTGATTTTGGAATGGACTTAAGTTTAGAAAATTACAGATCTATGAGAAATATAGTTTGATAATTGATACAATTAATAGTGTTATATCGTCCTGCACATCGGGGCTTTTTAAAGAGAGTTCCTTATCCTTGTATGTTTATTTCTAATCAACAAGCCAGTGGTGATTGTGACAAGGGAAAAACTCCCTGAGATGGTTCGAAACCCATTCTCATGTGAGTGGCACCGAATTTTCATTCATTACAGTTCCATTATTGTTGAGGTGTGCAGTTATAGCTACCTAACTGCAAAACTGTTTATGCAACCTGTGGTCCTGAGCCATTGTAGTAGACAGTTGGTAGTAATTACAGTCCAAATCCATCCTTAGGTTGCTCTGGAACTTCTTGGATCTTTATACTGTAGAGGTAAAACCATCCCCAGCCGCACAGAGTGGTCTCCAAATGAAGAGAACTCCATCCAGTGGACCATGGAGTTACGTGTGAAAAGTAAAAGTGAAAAGTACACTATCACCCGCTCAGATTAAAATTTCCCCAAAATGAAAATGCTCTGAATAAGTACACATACTTGAAAAATGTGATTAAGTACAATATGAAGTACAAATACCTTGTTACTGTCCTCTATCGAATAGCATTAATTAGCTGCATTAGTATTCATTTCAGTTAGTATTAGTAAAAAACTAAACTTTCTGACAAAAAATGCTTTTTTCAGCACTTTTATCCCAGATTAAAGTTAGGTGTCGATTTGGGGATTTTTAACTGCAGTTAAACACAAAACAAATGATAAATTGCGAAAGCAATAAGCATTTGTGTGTGAGAGAGAGACAGAGAAACTGGAGGCTTTTTGAAACGGTTATGAGGCTTAATGAGATAAAATCTTGTTTCTTACTGTACTTCAGTGCTGTAGAGAAATAAGTTTCAATTAACATCCATTTGCAGACAGACAGAAAGTGAAACAAGCTTTTGGAAAAGACAAGCCTTTTCTCCTCGTAATAGACTTATCTCGGTCATCTTTAAAAGTGTCCTCTGCTTGCTAAGATTTGGAATTACCTAATGTCCTCCAGATTAAGGCTTGGCCACCCACACATCTGTTGTTTTTCCATTTATCAAGTGAGAGTATCTGTTTAAAAGCCAGACCCAAAACCCTCTTATGACTTAGTAGTGACTCAGTCATGTGACTACTAATGAACCCCAGTGTCTCGATCATCTAAAATTTATTGGACATGGACCACAGAATGGGAAATGAGGCAAGGAGGTGATATTAAGTTCAAACTCTAAATATTTCATCCTTCAGAGGAAGCTTTCTTCAGTATGGCTCATTATCTCTAAATCTGATGTACACTTTCTGCTCCTGTATATGGATGACTGAGTTAATTGGTACGGCTTTTTTTTCTCTCTCTCTCTCTTTCTTTTTTTTTTTTCTCTCTCTAGAGTGTTGTGGTAATCGGCCGCTTTATTTCATTCTCTTTTTGTCTCTGGATTGCTGTGGTAATCGCTCACTTGTCACACTAGACAATTGTGCTCTTGGAATTCAGTTTTTCCTGGTTGCCTTTGCAGTGCAAGTACTTATTTGCGTGGGCGTATGATAGTTCACTCAAGACTCTCTCTCTCTCTCTCTCTCTCTCTCTCTCTCTCTCTCTCTCTCTCGCTCTCTCTCTCGCTCTCTCTCTCTTTCCATTTCTTTTTCTCACACCCTCTGCAACATGACTGCTATGTTTATATGCCGGCTGTGAAATTTCTTGAGCAGCAGGATAGAAGACTGGTTATCAAAACAAAGGCCCACACAGCACTCAGATCTGTGGCTTATAAATCCATAAGATGGCTGTGAGGTGGATTCTTCACAGCTTCCCAATTGGTGAGATTACAGATCATCTCTGAGAACTTGCGAAAAACGTAATTTATTAAATTGTTACTGTTTTATCAGAAAAAAAGCAGCTAATACAGCCTGGTTTGATATCATTTTGCTGCTGGCGAAACAAGTTCCAACATTGTGTATAAGCAGAGGATAAATTAGATGGAAGTGCAGAGGACTGTAGCTCCTGTGCTATAATTTGATAGAAATGTAAATTATAGCCTGGCATAATAGTAATAATAATCATTTTGATGTAACACAGTTTTGTGCTGCTTTACAGAGGGAGGCATTCATTATGAAATTGTAAAATGTTTTCCTTCATTCAAGGCAATGACTGTAAATAAATGTGTTCATTAAAGAAAAAATGTGTTAATTTTGCTGCTTTAACTTAGGCTACTGACAGTTCTGGTTGCAGTTAATAAAATGTAATTAAAGCCCTTTGTGGAAAGAAAAACAGTGGTTAAGAAATTTGTTTAGTTTTTGCACATTTTATTGTTATGTATTACTTTTAAATTTGGCCACAGACTATAATTTATAAAGCCAGAGAAAAGGTATGTTGTTGAAATTTTGCAAATATATTAAAAATCTTTCATTTCAACAAGTATACAGACTGTCTGCTAAAGCAAATTATTTGCATCCTATTTTCATTGAATATTTTTAGATGTCCTTTGAACGTGACTGGAGTTCTCCTGTAGCAAACATCTTCATTTGTAAGCTTCCATGATTCTAAAATACATGTATGTTCAAAAATCAAAGTCATGGTGGTAGCGTTACGTCAATGGAAACCAGCGCAGTAGTTAAAATGTTGGACTTCTGATTAAAGGGTAGTGAGTTCACATCCCATACCACGAAGCCGCCACTGCTGGGTTCTTAAGCAAGGCGCTAAATCCTCAAATATTAGTTTAGATAAGACACGTTATAAGGCATTCTGGATAAGGGCAGCTGCCAAATGCTGAGATAGATAGATAGATAGATAGATAGATAGATAGATAGATAGATAGATAGATAGATAGATCAATAGATCAATAGATCAATAGATCAATAGATCAATCGCATTTCAGCAACCATTTAAGTATTTCTTCTCAAGGGACAATACTATAGAAATGAAACTTGGATATACTTTAGAGTAGTCAATGTGCAGCTTGTATAGCAGTATAGAATTCCTGTCCTGAACGTACAGCCATCATTCTTAAAATAGCTTCCAACAAAAGTCAGTACACCTTAAGTACCATATTTTTCGGACTATAAGCCGCTACTTTTTTCCTACATTTTGAACCCCGAGGTTTAAACAACGAAGCGGCTAATTTATGAATTTTCCCGGTTTCACAAACTTTAAGCCAAAAAACTGAGCCCCATAACATTAGACCAATGAAATTTCAAACGGAAACAAAAAAACGCACCTCACCTGTGTTCTGAGCTGCACGGCATCGGGGGAAAAAAACGTTTTTTTTAAACGCACGACGATGCCAAAAGATAAACTCCCGAGAGAAATAGTTGTGAAAGGAAGGAGGAAGACAGTGAACAATGACTTTCTTGGTCGGCTACTGTTTAGATACAAGCCGCTGTAACGCGATGAGTCTGGGTGAAGGGAGAGCTCGCTAACTCAGGTTTCCAAAACTCATGCTTTTTTATTTTTCTTGGCAACAGCGTTAAGGGTTAGTCAAAGAAACTTAGAAATGAGCATCAGAAAATAATAAGGACATAATCCTCGTCTTGAACACACGCAGTAATACTGGAAAAATGCAGTGCCAGGCTATTCCCAAAATACCGCTATGCTCTTAAAGGAAGCGCAACATGTTTCACCCGTTACACCGTGTGTAACGTGTCTTTCGTTAAAGCCTGTGTAAAGTACATTAGTGTAGACTTATTTATGTTAAAAACAAAAATATTTGTAAAATTCAGTGGGTGTGGCTTATATATGGGTGCGCTTTATAGTCCGGAAATTACGGTAAACATGTCAAAACTGTGTCCAAAGTGTCAATATTGTGTGTGAGCACCATTGTTATATTGCATTGACTTAATCTTCCTGGGCATGAAATTCACCAGAGCTGCATAGGCTGCTGCTGGAATCCTCTTCCACTTCTCCATAATGGCATCACTGAGCTGCTGGATGTTAGACACATGGCCCGTCTCCTCCTTCTGCTTGAGGATACCCCACAGGTGCTCAATAGGTTTTATGTCAGAAGGCAATCTTGGCCACTCCATTACCTTCACCTTCAACTTCAGCAAGGCAGTTGTCACAATTTTCTTGGTGCTCCTCACCAGGGCATTGCCACACATGCTGGACACCATCTGAGCCAAACAAGTTTCTCATCAGACCACAGGACAATGTTTCCAGTAATTCATGCTCTTGGACAGGTTTGTCTTCAGCAAACTGTTTGCAGGCTTTCTTGTAAGCTAGATTCAGAAAAGGCTTTCTTCTGGGACAATGGCCATGCAAACAGGCTTGTTGGCAGTGTAATTTGCACTGCTCCTCAGAGGCTGTAAGCCAGTGGTAACGCTAGTAGGCACTGGTCTGGAAGTGCTGAACAAACGCTTTCTCTCTCTACGCTAATTTCTCTCCACTGCTTCTCTTTCTCTCCCCATCCCGAGGCATCCTGAGGTTTGGCCAGCTCCAGTCACATCCCACCTCATGAAGATTATGGACCTTTGAAGAAGTAGATGCCGAACTCGCAAACATACCGTACCATCTAGAGACGTACCAGTGCCAATTGGATCCCACTACATGTGTGGAGATTTGACATTGGACCTCCTGGAGTGTTTAAAGGCTCTGGCATGGAGAAACCGGTGCTGGATCTTTGATGATCACAAATGTTGAGCTCAGTAGCTCCTAGTTTTATAACCATAAAGACTGTAGAAAGAACATTACTTATAATCTTATACTCCAGTACTCATGTTAGTTCTCTCTCTCCAGTGTTCTGTATTGTTGAAAGAATTGTGATCAAACTCTTGATGTCACCCAAATGAGGATGGGTTTCCCTTTTGAGTCTGGTTCCTCTCAAGGTTTCTTCCTCATAACATCTGAAGGAGTTTTTCCTTGCCACAGTCACCATGGCTGCTCATCAGGGATAAATGCACACCATTCACTTTGATGTTGATTTCTGTAGAGCTGCTTTGAGACATTGTCCGTTGTGAAAAGCGCTATAGAAATAAACTTGACTTGACTTTCCTGGGCTGAGACAAGCTAGCCAGCTTCGGGCTTGGGCGATATTTCCTCACAATGTCTAACTTTTCTTGAAAATGTATTATTAAGAATGATTAGGAATTAATTTCTCTTTCTCTGTAGGCATAAAAAGTCTAATTAAGATGTATTTATGTGTGTAGATCGCTACAGACGTGTTTTAGCAGTCGAACTCGGTTTAACAGTCTGTACAGATTTCCCTCTGACCAACCAATCAGAGGACGAAAAAATGCTGATGCTATTCTGGGCCAGCTAGCTTGCCCTGTGAGGCGAATATGAAATCTGATTGGTTAAAGTAACAGATTTATTTCTAATAGAGACAAACATAAAAAGGCCAGCAGTACTGACTTTGAAGGCTCTGGGCAATTTGGATTGACATGGCAGCACATAAAGGCTGAAATCTGATTGGACAAAACATCTAACATCCACATACACGTATTGGAAGCAGTGCAGCCAAGAAAAACGCAATAAATTATGGGAATAAATTAATAAAATTTAATGGAACAAATATTAGAATTTGGGTTGTAAATGTAGGTCAGTGCTTCTGATGGTGTTTAGGCCAGCAGAGAAGGCTTTGCTGGCCCTGATCGCCCACCACTAAAAAACATGAGCTTGATGAATAGGACATGTGGCTTTGCATGGTTACATGAGGTACAGCTGTTATCACCCTAAGTGCATATACTGTAAGGGGTGTACTCACTTTTGTGAAATACTGTATATATACAATATATATAGAGGAATTTGGGATGTACATTATATGTACAACTGTACAAAAGTTATACACGGTGTATATACAAATGATATATTGATATGTAGGAGATGATCTAGGATATTCTATGAATTTGTAATTATATACAGTATTATTATCTAGAGATGATTTAGAAGGACAGAGTGAAGTTGAACTACATAATAAATACTGGCAGTAAAATTAGTAAGCATCAGTGAGCCCTCAGTGTCCTAGCGGTGTAGTGTAGGTGCGATAGTCGATAGAAGAAAGCTGGACCTGAACCTGCTGGCTCTGCTGTGCATGTTCCTATATCTTCATAGGCTGATTTATTGTTGTTGCTTATTTGGCTGACCATGGCGGTGTCATCTGCATACTTGATGATGTTGGAGTTATACAAAGGAACACAGTCATGGGTGAACAGGCAGTAGGTGTCCCAGGAACTTTCTACGGAGTCAAACATTGTTGAGACCTAGACCTGAGCACGTGTTTTAAACATAAAATGTAATATTTTCATTGAGAATTGAAGGAAGATTGGAACCACTAGGACTCTTTCTGTGTTTCTAAGCAAGCTGAAAGGGCCCAGCGATCACTTTAACAGAGAATTATCAGTCCTTCACAGATATGGAAGAACCTGTCATAAGAACAAATATACTTCATCAATCAGACCTTTATGGTAGACTGACTAGACAGAAGGTACTCCTGAGTAAAAGGTATATGGAAGGCACTTTAATACTCTAAGAGCATGAGGAAAACATTCTCTGGTGACTATAGTCTTTGGGCAGAACTCCAAATGCTATGTCTGGAAAAACTATTTTGCTTATCAGCTAGTAATGCAATCCTTATGAATGGGAGACTAAGAGGATTTACCCATGTACAGAATAGAAAGACCTGTCTAATAAGACATGGGGCTAAATTTGCTCTACAAGGTGCTTCTAAAAATTAATGAATACATTTCCATGATATTACTGTTGAGAAAAATGTAACACTACTGTCCGTACATTGTTGGCACCCACTAAGACCCATTTCCTAAATCCCAATTTACCCCGTGTAAACACACACTACTATCTTGAGACACAGCTTTGCCACATTTTTCCAGAACCACATTCTCTGATCTGCATTCCCCATTAATTAATTGCCCTAATCCTGTATGACTGGAGGTTAAATTTAATTTCAACATGAAAATTACAACACTCAGGGGCTCAGGAATAAATAAACTTATCTGAGCTCTTTAAAAATACAACAGTCATTGACTTTAATAGGAACGTCTGTACACCTGCTCATTCATACAATGATATTTTCACACACGTGTCTATAGAGACTAAATACAATGGTATGTAAAACAAAAAGAAGAATATAGAATTTCATTGGGGAGAAATGGCTTGCCTTATAAATGAGCGACATTAATAAAGCCATACCAGTTGTAGCTTACAGAACTATACAAGTACTTGTAATGCAAGTAAAACTATTAATGATTTAAATAATAAACTATTAACAGTAAATTAATAATATAAATAACTACTCTTTAGTACTGTGGTGAGCAGAAAAGCACCTCATCATGCACAACATCTTAAACTTTGACATGGATGGATTACAAATGCAGAAGTCCACGTTGGGTTCTATTTTTTTAAGCTGAGAACAAGAATCTGAGGCTATACTGCACACATTGTCACCAAAAGATATTTGAAGACCAGCCAAAAATGCTATGATTGGCAGATTGAAGAATTTTATGAATAGCAAGTAGAAAAATTTACAGATTCCTATTAGTGGCAGTTGGGTGTATTTTTATTTTTACATTTTATTTCATATTTTTGCACTTGCATGGACAAAGCACTTGTTACGTTTTTTTTTTCCAAAAAGATAAACAGGGATGGGAAAAAATATATTAAATAGGCCTACAATAAATTGGCAATTTTATCAGTGGTAATGGTCGGAATGTTTAGTTAGGATGTGATTTAAAAAGTCCTAGTTTTCTTTTGCTCACATGCACCAGTCAGCGGTGATGTGTTCAAACCGTTTGGACAGCAAATAAACAGAAATGTCAGCTGTGTGGAAAGATTTCACAAAATTCTATCAAGGACATTAGATAAGAGATTTATAATCATGGCACATGCCAAGTATGATGATGGGATACAATGCCCAAGGACTTTGATGCACCACTTGGAAACATGGCATCCCTCGGAATGTGCATAATGGAGCACAACAACAGAAGCAAAAAGCCATCTGCAGCCACAGAAAAACTTACAAAAGATAGTGCTAAAGTACAAAGTGTATTCAAAACTATTGTATTTCAATGATTTGGTATGGCCAAGTGTTTCCTGTTCTCAAGGACATAGGATTTAATCAGAAAGTTGGAAGAAGGTTGCTGTATTTTTCAGATACGTGTCTACTGGACAAACATTCCAGTGGAAAACATTATGTGGACATCTGATCTTATGTGCTTTTTGAACATGCCATTACTTCTATTTGTGAGGTCAGGCTTTGAGGTCAAGCCATGGGGTGCAGCCAGTATTCCAATCAGTATCAACATCAATAATAAAAATGCATTTTGTAATGCATGAATGTAAATTTGATCTCTCTCCTCTCCTCTCCTCTCCTCTCCTCTCCTACTTTGCAGTCCCCCCACAGATTGTCCTCCAGCCCCAGGACCAGGTCTCAGCCCAAGGACAGACTGTCACTTTCCGCTGTGGCACAAAAGGCAACCCTCCTCCAGCAGTTTTCTGGCAAAAAGAAGGGAATCAGGTACAGATGTATCTCTGCACTAGCTAATGTGGCTTTGTTTTGTTTTTCAGCTCTACTTCATGCTAACTCTCAATAACAACACAGCGGTATTTGCTGATGAGCTATTATGTGTGGGTTACAGAAGCCTAAACATTCAAAGCTCTTGTTGATCATTTCTTTCATTTTTGCATCTCGTCGTGTTCATCCATGATTCATTAAGTTGTTCCGAACCTGCCAACAAGCCAGAGCCTCTTAATAAGCAGTCCCTCTGCCCTCCCCCTCACCAATGCTGATTAGGTACGTTGCGCTGATTACACTGAAGTGGTAAATCAAAACCTCAGCTCATTTCATCTCAGCAGATATAAAGAGGCAGATCTGCATTGGTATGGGAGTGCATCATGAGAAGGGGGCTTTTGTGGAGAAAAAAATGCATTGGCGGGTGAGACGTGGTTGCGAGGAACATCAGGTGCCAGTGCTTTTCGTTCAGACCTACACAAGCTTGCTTTGCACACTCTCTTGCCTGATGGTGGTTTGGACCAGGCTACTATTCTATAAATAGACAACAGGCCGAATGAATGAGAAGAAAGCCTCCTGGGAGGCGTAGTGCAGTGCTCTTCCTGGTGTTGTTCGCGCAGGCATCCAGTGAAGTAAGCTTTAGTCATTTTACAGTCAGCTGGTGTATATGTGTGTACAGTTCGTGTGTGTGTGTGTGTGTGTGTGTGTGTGTGTTGCACACATTCTACTAAAGTTAAAAAGCACACTGGCAGCTTAAAAGGTGTTTACAGCAATACTGGATGAATCATGCAGCAACTAAGAATTCATGGGATTTCACCCGTTTTCAGTGGCACACAAGTCACTGTTAAGTATAACTTTTCGCTTGGCGAGAGACAGAGCACAGAATATTAATGGTCACTACATAGAAGATCATTGCTTACTCATTTATCTGTCCTTTTGTTCTAAGAAGTATGAGTCACTATTTTTGAGATTTCAATTATCTCTTTTTCAACACCCACAAATCACTGCATATAAATGAACTGGAGTTTTTGTCTGCAATTAATATTGATGGGACGGCATGGTGTCACAGCAGGTACTTTATCCTTGCTGCCTCACAGCTCTGAGGTCCCGGTTCAATCCTGTACTCCGGTTACTACTCCCCATGTCTTCATGTCCTCTGGGTTTATCAGTTCCTCCCCTATACAAATGTGTGAAATGCCATGCAATAGGCTAGCTTCTCATCCAGGATGTATTTCCACCTCACACCCAGTGTTTGCCGGGTATGGTGGATCCACAATGACCCTCAACTGATAAATGAATGAATTCATTCATATATCATTCATTAATATTGACCTTACTCTGGTAGATCCTGAAGGGCTTTAAAAAGGAGACTTCACATAGGGGAGAGATTTTCATATTATTTATAGTATAAATTTGTTTTTAATGAAACAGGCACAGTTCTATAAGCACTGCCTAAGAAAGGTTAAAAACCTATTGCTGTATAAGCATCATTAGATGCCTTGCTCCCATTAAAGCTGGCTCTGCACTTCTGTATGCTAGCCAGAGGTTTTCTTACAAATATGGAAACAGTCCCAAGTGTCCTCTGGCTAATTGTATTACTCTGTAAAAGGCAAAGGTTAGGTTTAAATTTGGATATTTTTTTTTAGCAAAGTTATTGACAAATGTTTAATGTCCATGTATTCAATGTTGTCAAGCTAACCATAGACAGTGAAGATGTATTCAATGTCTATGGTTTTCCTGTTTTGGTACTGGAGCTAAGTTGCTAAACATTAAGGTAAGCTTATGGCTAACAGCTTAACATGCTGAAATCTGCTCACACTTTCCCTGAAAGAACTTTGGTGGTAGAATTTGAAAATGTGTGTAAAATTTGTTATTACATAGCAGCATTAATCAGAGTTAATAAATATACAAATAACTTTAGGGTGGCACAGTGATGCAGCAGTTAGTATTGTTTGACCCTGTATAGACATGAGTAAAAAGCTCATTTTTGTATTTATCAGGAACTAAATAACCATTGTGTGGTCCTCACCAGATTCTATTAATGAACAAATAACATCTAACAAAAAAATACAGAAGATTTTAAGATGTCAAATGTCATTAAAAAAATCCCAAAATAAATTAAAAAGTACAATTAAAGAGAAATCATTAAAAGAGTAATTAATAGCCAGCTACTACTAATAAAATACACAAGATTAGTTAATCATAAACACGCCCATCTTTATAAATGCAGACTTTTGTCATTTTGGTTTTCTGAGCATTCATGTCTGTGTCTACATCGTGCGAATAAAAAAGGATATCAGACATGACATGAAGCAGTTGTTGCTGAACATGAATCTATATAGGGTTATAAGGCCATTTTCACACAATTTGAAAGCACAATCAGAAAAAGATTGAAGAATGAAAGGGTGGCTTAAAAAAACCTTCACACTGAAAAAGCATGGCATAGGTTTGCAAAATTGCATCGGAATACCCACAAAAGTTCTGGAGCATATCTTTTTTACTGATAAGACCAGTATGATTTTTGGACATCATGCATAGTTCCACGGTTGGAGAAAACACAGTGTATTACCAAACACCTCCGAGACAGGATTGCATTAAGACGGATCTGGGAAAGGGTACAGAAAAAATTTCTGCAGCATTGAAGGTCCGATGAGCACAGTGGCCTCAATCATCCATAATGGAAGAAGTTTGGAACCACTAGGAAGGCCTTAGTCAGGGAGGTGACCAAGAACCCGATGGTCAATTTGAAAGAGCTCCAGTGTTTCTCTGTGGAGAAAGGGGAACCTTTCAGAAGAACAACCATCTCTGCAGCACTCGACTAATCAGGCCTTTATGGTAAAGTGGCCACTCCTTAGTAAAAGGCACATAAGTCAACCTGGTGTTTGCCAGAAGAGAGACCTGAAGGCCTCTCAGACCATGAGAAACAAAGACTGAACTCTTTGGCCCGAATGCAAAGCGTCATGTCTGGAGTAAAAACGGCACCGCTCATCACTTGGCCAATACCATCTCTACAGTGAAGCATGCTGGTGGCAGCATCATGTTATCAGGTTGTTTTTCAGTGGCAGGGCCTGGGAGACTGGTCAGGATTGAGGGAAAGGTGAATGCAGCAATGTGCAGAAACATCTTGATGAAAACCTGCACCAGAGTGATCTGGACCTCAGACCGGGGCAACAGTTCATCTTTCATCAGGACAACAACCCTAAGCACACAGCCAAGATAACAAAATTGGGGCTACGGGAAGACTTAGCACCCAGACTTGAACCTGATTGAACATCTCTAGAGATATGAAAATGGCTGTGCACTGACTCTCACCATTCAACCTAATGGAGCTTGAGAGGTTCTGCAAAGAAGAATGAGAGAAACTGCCCAAAAATAGGTGTGTCAAGCTTGTAGCATCAAACTCAAAAAGAGTTATCTGTAATTGGTGCTAAAGGTGCATCCACTAAGTATTGGGCAAAGGCTGTGAATATTTGTACATGTGTACATGCACATTCCTTTTTTGTTTTTTAATACATTTGCGAAGATTTCAAACACATTTCTTGCATTTTGTCATTATGGGGTATTGTTTGTAGAATTTTAAGAAAAATAATGAATTTAATACATTTTGGAATAAGGCTGTAATATTACATGTGAAAAAAGTGAAGCGAGGTAAATACATTCAGGACACACTGTACCAATGCCTGTATACTTATACCTGTATATATATATATTATTTGTATCCAATGCACACTTTTTTAATCGCTGCATCACATCATTACCTTTTATGCTGATGCACCGATGCAAATCCTAATATATTACACACACTGCATATCATATCTTCAGTGACAGGTTTGAGGAATTTGCTTGCAAAAATCTAAGTTAAGGTACTTTGTCTGCCAACGGAAGGCCCACATTTTTTTAATCAAGGAAACTAATCCCCTGATTCACAACAGTGACAGAGAAACATGAGGGATTGGTACATCCTAAATTGAGCCAGCTGTAATAACACCCAACTGCTATTAAAGACATTGCTTTAGGCTAATGGACAAACATTACACCTTGCCACTGCAAAACATTTCTGCTATACCCCACATACAGGACTGTAAACAAAAACAAAATTTCAGGGTGATCTACTTGCAGAACTGTGGCCCACTGCATATTTATCTAGTATAATAACAAATGCAACTGCCTTTACCTGTCAGTGAACCAGTGGCAGACAGACAGGAAGGCATCCTAATCAAGACACGGATCCACAAAGTCCTTTAGTTTTCTGGGAACAATCATCTGCCAGAAATGAAGTGGGACACTGACATTTAAGTAGGTACAAATTTTCTCAAGGGCTGCTTACCCAGTTCTCCTGAGCTGTTATTGAGTCCTCTGTCCCCAATTCCATCACGGTCTGGTTTGGCTCTGCCACCAAGCAAAACAAACTACCCCCAATAGTTGAAACCACAGAACATCAGCACATACCTGTGCACTCTTCAAGACTTGTACTCTGCTTGAGACAGTAACCAAGTAGATAAAATGATCATCGCCCCCTCACCGACAGGCGCTACAATATCTGTGTGGCAAAAAAACAGTCACAAATACAGTGCTTGATAATGATTTTTTTATTTAATTTTTTACATACAGGACAATATCTGTCATTTTGAATTCACATTAAATTGTATCATGCTGTAGAGCTTTCCTTAAATATTTAATTTAATTATAATTTGTTCAGGCATATTGGCAAATAAAAGTGATTCTAGCTATGATAATAGCATAAAAGTTATTAATAATAATAGAAGTAAAAATGCTAATGAATTATGAATAATAATTATTTAAGAATTGTAATTAAATTTTTTATATCAATGGACTTTTATCAATAGACATTCCCTCAAAGCAGATTGACAGAGATAAAGCAATTGTAAAGTTGTATAAAAGAGTGTATACATTTGGTACCTATAAGTTTGTTCATTACAAGTTTGTGGCAAGGACAAAAACTCCCTGAGACAGCATGAGGATAATCCTGATCTGGGTGCCACCAAATGTCCATTCATTACAGTTCCATCATTGTTGAGGTGTGCTGTTCGGTGATCGGTGCTTTTATGCAAAACTGTCCATGCAAACTGTGGTCCTGAGCCATTATAGCAGACTGTTAATATTAATTACAATACAAATCCATCCTCAAGGTTCTTGAGGTGCTTGGTAACTTCACTGGTCTTTAGGCTATTGAGTTGCCACTATCCCCAGTTACATTCCTTTTTATAATTTAAAATGCTAATTCATTATTATTATTATTAGTAGTAGTAATAATAATAATAATAATAATACATTTATTTTGGTTTGTCCTGGTTCTCCTTGTAAGGCATATCTTTTATCTCTGGAAGCACGGCATCTTGAGCCTTGAATGGAAGTTTGTGGACGAATATTCTAAGCTGCTTGACCGGTCAAGAAGCAGTCAAGACAGCTGTTAGTATCTAAATGCATAATAGACTATAGATTTCCAAAACTACCATGGATCAAAAAGAGACACAAACAATGAAAATGCAATAGATATAAGAAAAATCTAGAAAACTATAATTCAGAATTGGGAGGCAGTGCAGACGGCAAAGCTTCACAAATTCAAGCCAATGCAGACAAGTCAATCAATAAAAATCAGACAAGGGCATGACGATGTGAAGAAAAAAAAAACCTGCATGCTATAATCATTGCCATTATGTTTACCATACCACCCATGCGCTGCTCAAAGTTTATGATTGCATAACAACATGACCTAGATAGGGATGAGTGTGTAATGATTTAGCATGCAATTTACCATGCTACCATTCTTCATAGAACAGCATTTGCATTGTAGCCCTGATGCAAAACTAAGAAAAACAATTTTTATCCGACCAGACAAAATCTTACATTTGGATATAAATGCTTTTATACCAAGTTGTAAAATCTTAATCTGTAAAAATAATCCTTTTAGAGGATTAACTGCTAAAAGCGTAACACCATTTGTTTTGTTTTTTTTAAACATTTATTATGGAATTTTATTCAGCATCCCAGTCAGTATTTATACACAGATCACCAATTTCCCAGTAGTGTAAGGAGTTTTACATATCTTAGTATCCGCAGTAGGCACTCTGTTAATAGGGAATAGATTTGAGAAAGGTATTTTATCAGGGAGCCCAGGGGTAATGATTACATTCCATTAAATGGGATTATGGGACAATTATATAAAATAGATTAATCCCATTGCTCCAATAGCCCGTTTTCTGATTCGGTCACCTTGGGTACAGAAATACAGATCAGGCACACCAGTCTTATGTGGTGACCAACATTTAATTACGTTAAACGTTCTTAAAAGTATGTGTAAAGAATAAAAAGATATGTAAAGAAAAAATGTGAATTAAAGATTAAATAAAACTGACAATAAAAAGAAAAAGAATAAAGATAAATATAGTCAATCATGCTTAACAAATCCATTTGGTGTGATTTGCTTTTGTTGCTGTATATTCTGGGCAGGAACACTTTTATGTAGTTTTATTTAAAAGAGAAAACGTTTCATGTAAATGGTACATTTTTCCAGGCATCTTGGACAACCTGCTACAAGGCTGCTTCTTCTACAGCCTTTGGCTGTCACACTTGCTTCTGTTTCTACAGATAAAACCAAACAGCCTCCATGCTAAATTACTTTCTATGCCATATTAACAGTGTACAATTCTGGATACCATTTAATTTGATATCTTTTTCTGGCACACCATTAAAGAAGCAGAACTTTGAAGATGATTTTTCTAAAAAAAAAAAAAAACAATATATATATTTAGTATATGTATATATGAATATATGTATGTATGTATGTGTGTGTGTGTGTGTGTGTGTGTGTGTGTGTGTGTGTGTGTGTGTATATATATATATATATATATATATATATATATATATATATATATATATATATATATATATATATATATATATATGTTTAGTTGATTCTTTATTCCAGAAGATAAAGAAGGGAACTAGTGAAAAGAAAATATATATATGCCAGTATATGCATGTGTGTTGTCTGTTTTTTCATTGTTATGGACCCGTTGTAATTGTAAGTTGGGATTCGTGCCAATCTTGGTCGTTTAATTTAATAGTGAAATTTCAATAATAAAGTTATTTTCCGTATTGGATCTTTTGAAGCAAAGATATCAGCAGTGGGATTTATTGCTTTTTCATAAAAGCCCTAAAAAGGCTCAATGGCTTCCAGAGACACAGTCAGACAGGTTTAATCGATGTTGCATCAACAATTGTGGTGATGTAGCATGTAGCGGTGGTGCCTCACAGCTCCACGTTTCATGGTTCGATCCTGAGCTCTGGTTACAATCAGTGTCTGAGTTTTACATGTTCGTACAGTATCGATGTGGGTTCCCTCTGGGTTTCTCTTGCACATCCCAAGTGAAATTTGATTGATCACTTCAAATTGCCTTGTTCAGGTAGGTGTGTGGGGGTGTGCATGTGTGCATATGATACCCTGCAGTGGATGGTAAAACCATAAAATTGATATAAAAACAGATTTCAATTTAGAGATAAGTAACGCAAGTAAATCACCTACTTCTCAAAGTCACAGGAGAAATATAGATTTTTGAACACGGAGTAATGATGCCCTTGATGAACAAGACAAACAGAGGAGCTGGTGTGTGTGTGTGTGCATATTTATATCTTGATGGTGACCAAATGTTTTACGAGGATAAGCATATCTACATTCCCCACAAGGTCAAACTGTTTTCATACAAAAACGTCAGATTTTTTGAAAAGAGCCAAAAAGCTTTCCTTTTACTGAGGATCAGGTTAATGTTACATGTGGGTAGGCGGCACATTAATTAGCTGCATCAACAGTTTTGTTCTATAGAAGCAACTCTCAAGTATATTAAAACAAATATGTGTTTGTGTGTGTCTGTTGTATAGATGCTCCTTTTCCCTGGGCAGCCTCCCTCTCAGGCTGGACGCTACTCTGTGTCCATGAGCGGAGAGCTAATCATCACTGCTGTCCACAGGGAAGATTCTGGGTACTACATGTGCCAAGCCATCAGTGTGGCAGGCAGTACAGTTTCCAAAGCCTTCTTGAAAGTAGTTAATGGTAAGTACTGAAACTAAAAACTGATGCAGATATTTTGACCACTCTAATAGACAATATATATACAGTACAGACCAAAAGTTTGGGGACACCTTTTTATTCAAAGAGTTTTCTTTATTTTGATGACTATGAAAATTGTAGATTCACACTGAAGGCATCAAAACTATGAATTAACACGTGGAATTATATACATAACAAAAAAGTGTGAAACAACTGAAAAATGTCATATTCTAGGTTCTTCAATGTAGCCACCTTTTGCTTTGATTACTGCTTTGCACACTCTTGGCATTCTCTTGATGAGCTTCAAGAGGTAGTCACCTGAAATGGTCTTCCAACAGTCTTGAAGGAGTTCCCCGAGAGATGCTTGGCATTTGTTGGCCCTTTGCCTTCACTCTGCGGTCCAGCTCACCCTAAACCATCTTGATTGGGTTCAGGTCCGGTGACTGTGGAGGCCGGGTCATCTGGCGCAGCACCCCATCACTCTCCTTCTTGGTCAAATAGCCCTTGATGACTCTACAATTTTCATAGTCATGAAAATAAAGAAAACTCTTTGAATGAGAAGGTGTGTCCAAACTTTTGGTCTGTAATATATATATATATATAGTATATTCTCACAGAACAATATGGTCAGATTTGAGTTTGTTTTTCAGCTTTAAATCCAAATGTAGATGCAAACACTAATAAATACTGCCTATTGAACAGTATGTACAAATTTCAGAATTTTGCATATTGAAAGTTTAATTGACTGTAAACATTACAGTCAATTACATTCCATTCCACATTAGGTTCACACTTATACACAAATAATACTTATCCAAAAGTATTTGAACACCGGACCATTATATCCGTATGTGGGTCTTCCCCAAACGGTTTGCTACAACGGTGGAAGCACGCGATTACCCAGAATGTCTGCACTGTAATGTCTGACTGGTATAATTCTGCAATTTTTTTTTCACTGTAACTCAGAGTTACAGATCTGTTCTAGCATGACAGTGCCTTGTGCATGCAACATGGATTGCTTATACAGTGTGAAAGTATAAGTTTGTGATGAATTGGAATCCGTGTACCAGGCCTTCTTACCCAGCAATCAGTGCTCAAACTCAGTAATCCTTTTTTTTGGCTAAATGGGTAAATCCCCCTTGCTATGCTCGAATATGTAGTCATGAGCACATACTGTATAAGTATGATGGTCAAGTGAAAGGTAAAAAAAGGTGAAAGGAATGTTACTTTATACTTGTCACATGTTCTTCACAGCACAGTGAAATTATGATTTTGTTTGTGAATGTGTGTATATATATATATATATATATATATATTATCAAATATATTAGCATTAGATACAGCACCCCTAGACCAAAGAGAGTTAAGGGCCTTGCTGAAGGGCCTCAGGAGTGACTGCTTGGTAATACTGGGGCTTGAACCCCTGACCTTCCTAATCCAGAGCCTTAACCTTTTATCACTGCAAATTGCCAGACACTGTACTCTAAATACTTCATTAGGCTTTCCTGAACCACAAATCGGAAGAGGGTTTGCTTTACGGTTTTCACTCCAAGATGTAGTCACTGCACCACCAAATCACTTTTTAATGTCAAATCAACGGACATTCCTACATCAGTCAACAATAGTCGGTGTCAAAACATTGTCTCTTGCTTTTTTTGCTGCTAGTAGCTATATATCTGAACATAGCATGAGGATGTATACTGTAGATATGGTGCTTTGGAAACTTTGAAATATAATATACATCAAAAAAGGCTTCATCAGCATTCAAATGAGTTCCAGTCTTTGTTCTTGCTCTAACATTATTATCTGATGCAAGACA
Source organism: Silurus meridionalis (assembly GCF_014805685.1). NCBI lineage: Eukaryota > Metazoa > Chordata > Actinopteri > Siluriformes > Siluridae > Silurus > Silurus meridionalis. The sequence goes on along the minus strand of NC_060895.1, from coordinate 7,464,508 downwards.
AAGGTAACATTTTTAAATGACAGTAAAAAATAAAAATAAAAATAAAAGAACGCAACAACACTGCTCTATTTATTTTGCAGGGCCCTCAGACCTTGTTCCCCCAATCATCCACCAAGGTCCAGGTAACCAGACGCTGGCACGAGGCTCCAGTACCAAGCTCCATTGCCATGTAATGGGTGTCCCACTTCCAAGCATCAGATGGGAAAAGGATGGGCAGAGACTTTCAGCAGACAGCGTCCACATCAGTCTGATTGAAAACGGCACTTTGCACATCAGCAGCCTGCAGGTATTTGACAGACAGTTAAAGACAAAACATAGATTGCTGGCTTCCATTAGTCGGTTGGAAATTGACAGCAATCAAATCGAGTGTAAAGTTTAAAAAATACAATAAAATAAAACACCCAGGTAAAAGACGCCGCTCTAAACATGAACGTTACTACACTGATTCGCTGTTATGGAACGTAAAGCAGATCACTTGCCAGCAATTGTACATTAAAGGCAGTGAAATAGAAGTCAGATTTGACCAAATACATCAGTACTGTTATTATAAAATCTTTAGAGATTCAGCTAGTATTGTAACAAAAACCATCTAACAACTACCATTGTGTGCCAAATGCATCAATATAAGGATGTAGCTTAGAATTTGTCCTTAAAAACTCAAATCTTAAGAGAGAGATAGGGTTAGGGTAGGATAGGATAGGAATTGAAGGAATTGCTAATATGAAAGACAGGATTGATCCCAGGTTTGATTTTGTGACTGTGGATGAGTTTTATGAATATTGCAAGAATTGAAGTATCAGCTTAAAAGTAGTTTATACTAATTGTACACTGTATTGTATACTGTATACTTTAAAACACCCTGCTATACTATATATGGTGTATGAATACTTATACCTTTTTGATAATTGAATGCTTCTGTGAGAATGTAGTCTACTTCCCTGAATAACGGCACAATCAGGACAACATCCTCGCCTCAACACCCGAGAACTTTATCTTGTTCATCTTTAAATATTTAAAGGGTGTATTTTCAAGATAGTGCATGCACACAAACAGGGCATGGTCTCGTATTATAATTGTCATATTTTTTCATGAATATCAGCACCGGTGGAAATGGGACTTGCAACAGAGCAAAGTTTGAATAAAAAAGTATTTATAAGGTATGGTTGGTTTAGCATGGCATCCAATCAACTCAGTTCATTTCCTCCCCAAAAATCGTTTAGTTTCTGTGCAGTATTTATCACCATGCTCAGATATCATATTCAGTATATCAATATTCAGAATATCTTTCATGCTCGTTTTCTTGCCTTCTGTTTTTCCACTGAGTCAGAGTCACTTGATGTTGTCTTGCAACTAGCGGAGGTAGATAGATGGAAAAGATTCGTTCATTTTTATCGCTCCTACTCCTACGCGAGTACACCGTGCCAGGATAAAAAAAAATAAAATGACAGAAAATAGCACAAACACTCCTAATTGAAATGTGGCTTGGTTGTAGCTGACTTTCAGTAACATTTTTCTTCATATTTACAGCGATATTCGTAAGATACATTTGTAAAGGAATTGAATAAAACATAAGATATGATGCGAGTTTCTCTCATTTGCGAATAGAGCTTGGTCACAAACTTTACTTTGGGAAACCTGAGCATCAGGTTAATTAAGAAATCGAAGATATTGAACAAAGCGAATGCAGAAAGTCTGTGATAAATATATTTAAATATAACTCTACAAATACAACATTCAGGCTATATTCAACAGTCTCTGCTTCCAAACTGAACAGTATCTGAACCATATTTAATTGTTTATTTAAAAACACCAATTCAGACTGGTGTATTTATCAATGGAACTGATTGCTCATGAGTCACTACACACTTATGCGTAATAATTATGTCTGATCACACTGCAAGCAAACACATGTTGTGTAAATGGTTGTAATATGAGTGTAAATAGATTAGTCTGGACTAATTGCTTTTTAATACTTTTACAGCCTCCAAAATTGCAATACATTCTTGGATTTGTTAAGCATAACAATGCAAATTTAAAAGGCTTATATAATATAATAATTATTATTGTTTGTATTTCTAGCACATCTCCAAATTGAAATCAGTTCTGATAGCAACTAATAAGCAATTTTCAGGTGAAAATCAGTGTTACGTGTGATGAGTCACTGGTGAGCTTTTAGTGAGACTATGACTCACTCATACCATTCATTAATTGTATACATTTAGTCATTGTTTGTTTTCTAATTAAGGAGCTAAATAGTTATACAAAAATATAGCATGTTTATTTAGGACAAATCTTTCCATTCTTTTAGCAGGTAGGTATACAATGAATATGAAGAAATAGTGGCATTCTGATTTGTGCAGTTGCTAAGTTTTCTGCATTGCAAAGCAAATTCAAAATGCAATTTTAATAAAGGTTAGTGCAGAATTGTGCAGTGCACAATTTATTTTTCTTTTACCAATTTATCTGTGCCAAAATAAAAACAGTACAATGATGATTTTAGTATTTGGACTGGTACAAAAAAGTGCCCATTAACTTGACTGCATTAGAATTGCTGTCATCGCCATTCTCTCTTTATGACAGGACTATTCTAGACCTGCAGGTTGTTTCTTGATATGATTTTGATACCCAAATTGATATTTGATTGTATTCGACCACTGCTAGTATATGATTTAATCCAAGCTGATAAAATAATCTGTAGAAATGCGATTTGACCAACATTGTTTAGGATCAAGGGTAGGCTTACTGTTAATTTGTCAAAAAAAGATTGATTGTTTCACATCTATGTCATAGAATCAGACTGCTGGGAAATTTCCTAAACTACATTGTTTTACACACTACATTATTTTAGAAAAGCATTTTTACACCTCATCAGTTTATTCACTTTTTCCATTTCTGACTATTGCACCAATTCATTGTAGCGATTATCTTTTAAATCTGTTCAATGAGCCAAATCTTTGGAACGTTACACTTAGTTGCAAGTCTTGGAATAAATGCTAAAAGGTTTATGAATTGCTCCTAGACTGAGAATGTTTGGAGCCTTTTATTTAATCTGTAGTATTTTTTGTAACAATAACCTCAATCACTAACTTTTACCTTTATATATTTAACACTTATGTAGAATCAGCTTTCATCAATACTGTGCACACAAAGTATTCAAGGATCTGAAAAAATACTTTTAGAACTTTTACTTCAACCTTTGTATTACTTGTTTTCCATTTCACATCAAACTGTTGTACATGTCTCAGTTCCATACAGTTGCTTCAGGCAAAATCCTATTAAGCAAACACAGTTGTATTAGTAATTAATGAGCTCATTTAGAAATCTACATAGTGGCTTTGACACAGCACCATTTTTTTTTATTATTTCTTGTCTTTTCTTACCTGCTGTTTGCAGCATTGAACAGAGTGAATTGGCTATAGTAATTAATTCCAACCGTATGTGATTTATAGTCCTGGGAATTCTAATTAGAAACTGTCAGGTGAAGAAATACTTTAAGCTTTGTCCCTGCAATAGGGTTCAGTCACAGTGGTAAGCTGTGTAAAAGAGCCTTCTTCATGCCCAATACATCAGCGGAGTGAAGCAAATCTGTCACGCTGTGATAGTGTTGAACACGGTAGATTCATTAACCTATCAAGGGTTTAGATAGTATAAAGAGATATTTACAAAAGTAAAATGTTTCATTTACATTACTCTGTAAAGCTGGATTATATCCGAACGCAGTAAGCAGCACAGAACAAGCAACTCTCATTTTCCAGGAGGTCTTTCATATGACCTTTTGCAAGCCTAATTTGTCGTCACTGATACCTGCTGAATTAATTTTTTATACAAAATCCAATATTACATCAACTTGATGCAAGATAAATAGCAGATACTAGAAACGGTATACCATATATTGATACACCAGCCATTTTTTAAAACACCTGCTTATTCATGCATTTATCCAATCTTGAGGCAGTAGCATGCAGATACAGATCAAGAGTTCTGATTTCTGTGACTTGGCTTGGTTAGGCCATGGTTGTTAGTTCAACTCTTGAGAAAAAGAAAAAACATCCAAACAGCAGCAGTAAGTCATTGTCACTGTGCAGATAGTCACAGTTTTGCAAGCAGAAGTGCCTTGCTAATGGAAGAGGTGAATAGCGTACCAAAGAAAATAGCCGGTGAACAATTGGTTCAAGCTGTCTGTAACCCAAATACCCAGCTTTTGCATCCGTGGTGAGCGGAAACACATATTCCCAGTGGATCAGAAGGTTTTTTTCGAAATCTGATTTCTTTTTTTATTTGAAGCTCTTTGTATTAGCTTTATTTTGATGTGTTGCATTCATGTCAGATTGGCTGATTAGATAACTGCATGAATGATCCTTATAAAGTGGCCAGTGAGTGCATAACCAGGGTGTATGTGTCGATATAGATTGGCATCACTTCCCCATCACATGGATCAATGAAGTGGTTATGCTGTTTCAAAAGCTGCCTGTAGATGATTTAAAGTGGCCTGTATGGCCTGATTTCCTGCTGTTCGACAAAGTCATGTACTCATGCTGAAATGTTTTGTCAGTAACTTGGGTGACCTCTAATTCTAAGCAAACAGGCTGTGTCCGCCCAAATGTCCCATTTGATCTGCTCCATTTGGATACAGAGTGCTGCTTGCAATTATCTCTGCCTGCTTTCATCCATAAAGTGAGATTATTTGGCCTTGACTGTTGCTAGGAGACCGACTCAGGGATGTACACTTGTGTAGCCTCCAGTTCGGCAGGAGAGACAAGGTGGAGTGGCACCGTCACCGTAAGAGGTGAGACAACAAAGAATTATTCACAATGATAATTTTTTTTATTATGTGTCCTAGCACATGCCTTTTGAAATGTTATCCATGCTTTTAGGGTGCATGCTGAAAACAAGTGGAAGGTAATAATGTAAAATGATACATATTAAAAATATAAAAGAAAGAAAGTCCACTGAGAGAGAAGGGGCATGTCAAGTGAAGGATGAAAGCAGGTAAAAAAAAAAATAATTATATATATATATATATATATATATATATATATATATATATATATATATATATATATATATAAGTCATTTAAGCATGCCCATGGTAATTATGTAAAATTATGCACTTGGATGGGTTTGAATTTCCTGGATCTTTGGGGCATACAAACATAAGGTTGAGTTCAATGAGCCATGTGTGTGTGTGTGTTTGTATCTTGGTAGTTTGGCCCAAACAAGGATAGGAATTTGACAGCTTTGACCTTATGGGTACATTTTGCTGGCCCTCATGAGGACAGATTTATTACGAAAATAAATAAAACTGCAGCTTTATTTAAAAAGAGCTAAAAGGTCAGATTTAGTTGCCTTTATAATTATGTCACTTGAAGGTCCTTACAAGAATAGTGAAACAAAGCATGCCTGCATTACAGATACAGCGACATCGTCCCTGGTCCGGCTCTCTCAGGCCCTGCAGCTGCCCGGTCCGCCTTTGAAACCGGCCGTGACGGACGTGAGCCAGAGCAGCGTCACGCTGACGTGGCAGCCCAACCAGCACGAAGGAGGCGCTGCTGTCACCTCCTACATTATCGAGGCTTTCAGGTAAACCTGCTAAGATCTATTCTGGTACTTTCGCACAACTTCGCACCTTCTGTGTGTATTGTCTGTCTGCGAGCGTAATGAGTAGTGTGACGTTGCGACTGTGAATCACAAATGTTTAAATGTTGTGGAAATTTTTTTTTTTCGCCTGTTCAGTTCAAGCTCTAACAGTCTGTAAAACTCACAGCACATCTGACAGAAAGTGTTTAGTGTCTGTAAATCAATTCCCAGGTTCATATTAATGCACTTGTTCTAATACATTATCGTTCTGTAGTAGAGTAACAGCTCATTCACAGGGACTTGTATGGCAGATGCTATACTTAATCTAAGCTTAATAAATTGCTTCAAAATGTGTTAATATTGAGCAAACAAAAACATACATGTAATGTTGATAAGAGGGAAGCGTTCTGTAAACATTTATTTAACATGTTAGATGTCTCAGACGTCTGTGTTTTTTTCCACCATGGCAGAGTCTTCAGGACAGAAGGCTTTTTGTTTCCATCTTCCAGGGCTTTTTTAATTCAAGAGGAAAAGAAAACTTGTTGCACTATTTATAGCTATTACATAAGTGATAACAGGAAGTTACTTACTTTGTGGATTTGAAATGTAACTATACATTTTTAGACAGCATGTGTCTGTGAAGAATCGCAGTCATCTAGGTGCGATTATCAGTAAGTTAGGTCATGTTAAGGACTTCTATATGGACTTCTGTATGGTTAGATCGAAACGTTTCACTTCTCATCTGAGCAGCTTCTTTAGTATAAGGGAAGGCAAGATTCCACAAAAATTGTATGATCCAGGTTCAATGATCCTCACCTCCCCGGATAGCCTCGTTAAGGGACAAGGGAGAGGTAAGTGTGGGGAGGAAGGTGTCAGGATGTAACGACCCAACAGAAGGAGAGTAACGGGAGAGAGTATAGAAATACAGTATAGGGGGTTTTGATCAGTTAGGTGTTGGGTTTGGCAATTTCTTGGTAGAAGTCTTGATATTCTTGGGGATGGATGAAGTGCAGTGTGTTTTTGCTGATCAATTAATAGTTACAGCATGATAGTTGCAGCATCAAGTTGGGTCACATCACGACACTTCATTGATTATTTTTCTATAAAAGCATGTCCCATAGTGTTTTATACTTAACATCAAATGTTAACTCAACATGACTCCTTGCAGAAATGCCTAAAGAGGTTTTTTCTTTTTAAATCAGTCACATTTATTGTACAATACAATGTGCTTCAGCCCAGCTTAGTGCCAAGATTAGTGTGCGCCCAAGAGAACACAGTAATGGTTTGGTTAAAATAAGCTTCTTAACCGGTCTCAGGGGGGTCATGGCAGTGCACAATGCTGTGTTTTCCTTGATTTAGCACACCTGACTCAGCTGAATGGAAAAATTTCCAAGCACCTCATTGGCATGAATTTGTTCTCTTTATTTTCTGTCTGTTTTCTACAATTGAGTTGTATATAAGCACATCAAGATATCGTTACTCAATTCATATAATTAACTTTAGCACCAAGTGTTGCGACACTGGTAATCAAACTCATTATTACATGCAAATCGGCTTTCAGTTACAAACACAATGCAAGAGGGCTAACCCCATCCATCACAAGTCATTGTGCTAGCTTGTTCAGTTGCTCTTTCACAATGGTTGCGTATTGTCGAAAAGGTCTCATTAGGGTGATGGCTGTTGGAGAAACTCTATTCAGGGGCTGTCATGCTGATGGAGGCTCTGGCTAAACTGGAGAGGCTTGGCTATTCTGTTGCATAATCTCTTTAAAGGCCATACTCTTTTGGTAAGTTCAGGTCTAAAAGATATTTTAAAAGGATATTTATGTTCTCGGTAAGGTTTTGATTTGGATGATGTATTAAAGGTAATATTAAAGTCATTTTAGTGCTGAGAATAACCGTAGGAGTAAAAATGGCTTCGAATTTACCACTATTGTTAAAACTAGTTACAGATTTCAAAACAAGATGAATATTTGAAGATGTATGTTTTGGTTGGATTTGCTAGAAAATCCACAGATATGGTCTGGGGCAAGAGTACATTTATGGTGGGGTTTTAGCAAGGTTGGGAACAGAGGTCAAGTCATTATTTAGTTTTTCTTTGACACCTTATTAAGGCTGTGCTCTGATTTATAGCGTGGCCTTCTCACACTTGTATTTTGCACAAACTTTGCACATACACTGCTGTCCTCAGTGGCACTCAGTGTGGTACAAAGACTCGCCACAAGTGTGTCCTTCATTCTCTTGTGGAAGTGTGTGTATAGATTCTTTCAGCGACCGTTCAGTATAGAGTTTGAGAGTTTTGAAACAGCAGCACTTTCAGTATGATTTGCCGGTCGAGGCTGGCTTGTTGCAGTTTTGATTGGGTGCAAGCCAAATCTTTTCATGTTTTTTCAAGGGAGAAAGTGAATGCTCTGGCCTGGTGTAGGTAAAGTGGTTCAAAAGGGACTTCATTAAAAACCTGCCAACTTACTGCCACAGAGACTTCTTTGTGCATTTTTTTTTTTTTGTCTAAATTTGTGCACTTGTTATCACATTCAGAAACACTTTTTCAGTCCAGAAGCAAGGGCTAGACACGTTTCACACCTAAAGTGCAACTTCACAAGTCTTATACAATTTCTTATAAGCAGTTTCATATGATTGCACATTAACATAAATGTTACCAAAAAAGAATACTATGAAAATCTTGTATTTTTTCCTCAAAATTGTAGCTAACTCTCTGTTATCAGTATTAAGGGTGTGGTGTAGTTTTTCTGACACATAAAGCCAGGCAATGTATATTTCCAAACTGCTTTTCATGCTGCACAAGGCAATGTAACATTGTTGGACAAAAGTGCTTTCTACCCTCTTTCACATACATGGTCTTACAGACACCCTTGTCGAATAAAATTAGTTGTGCTCTCTGGTTCTCTGAGAGAGTAATGTTTTCTCCTCTGTCAGTCTTCAGGGCCAGCAAGGCCTTCTGTGCTGGCCTAAACACTATCAAAAGCACTGACCTACATTTTCAACCTAAATTCTAATATTTGTTTCATGAAATTGTATTCATTTATTCCCAACAGTCTATTTCTCTTAATTTCGTAGTGTTTCTCTTGACTGCACTGCTTCCAGTACGTGTATGTGAATGTTAGATTTCAATCAGATTTCAGCCTTTGTGTGCTGCCATTTTATTCTAATCTGCCCAGGGCTTTCTAACTCAGTAGCCTGTTTTTTTTTTACCTTGGACTATATTAGCAATGGGTCTGTTTCTTTAACCAATCTGATTTCAAATTTCCCTCACAGGGCCAGCTAGCTGGCCAAGAATAGCGTCAGCATTTTTCCGTCCTCTGATTCGTTGGTCAGAGCGAAACTGTTACAACCAAGTTCGACTAGCAAAACACGTCAGTAGCACTCTGCACACATTAATACATCTGAGTTAGACTTTTTTACACCCATAATGGCTGACCAGAGAAAGAGAAATTGATTTGGTCTCAGACATACTTAAAAATACATTTTTTAAGCAGACTTTTCCAGAAAAGCTAGACATTGTGAGAAGAGGTCGGCCAACCCCGAAACTACTGTAACTAGGTTGTCTTAGGCCAGGAAAGGGTTTATGCCACTTTCATACCACTGCCTACTGGTACCACTGGCTTACAGCCTTTGTGGATCGGTGCAAATTATATGAGTAAGCATTATGACTATGCATCTCTGGTGAATAGGTTGTATTTTATTTGTGTAATTTTTTGTTTTTCTTATGTTATTAGACAAATATTGATTTTGAACGGCTTCAGATGATGTAGGTGGCACTGTTGTGGTTGTAGTGTAGAGGTTTGGAGTTGTCCTAACTGGGTTTCTTGCTTTAGTAAAAATGGTATTCACCCTCCATACGCAAAATGCCTTTCTCTGTAATGCCACGCATTGTTATATTGCGTTTTTGTATAGTATTTATGGTTTCTATAATTGCAACATGATAGTGGTGGTATTAAGAGGTGGATTAAGTTGGGTAAGTCCCCACTGAAGGCCCAGGTACCAAATTAATGGCCCGTCACTGGTAAATAGGCAAGAATTTCTTAAAATCACTTAGGCATTTATATACTTTCCGTCTGTCATGTAATGAGGCAAAGGTGAAACGCAAATGTCTAAAAAAAACTTTAATCAACGATAACACACAAACACATGGAAATAAAGCTATACAATAACGAGAAACATAACCTGATTGTGAAACAAGGACAGTAGCGAAAACCATAAAAGACAACTAAAGACAAAAAAGTGCAATGAACCTGACTAAATACTTTTGCCAATTACTGTGAATTTGAATCAGATGCCCAAATGAAAAATAAGTTATCTGATTAAATGTTGACATAGCCACCAAGGGTGTTAGGCTAATCTGTGTAGCATTTATCACTGGCATGTGATAAGGCAGAGCATGTTGGTTGGATTTGTCAAATGACCAATTTGAAAGAAAAAGTCTTTCAATATCTCAGCAACATGTTTCAAGGAGTCCACTTTTGCCTCTATCTATAAAACATGTGAATTCTATTTTTCTTGCTGTTGGAGTAGATTATTTAGTTACATTTCTCAATCATAGGGTTTTAAGTCTCCCATGATATGTAAGGATTTTTTCAAAAACAGATGTGGCAGAGATGGCTTTCTGCAAAGAAACTCAATTTCAATCATTGAACAACATGTTTTTGCTTGCAGTATGATGGGGGATAATTAGTATGCTATGTAATGACCCATGAGAATTCCGTTCCACTAATTTAGTGTGATTTTCACATTATTGTGTTTTGGAATTAAACTGCTGTTATTTATATTAAATAGTCCATATACTGTTTTTTTTTTTTCATTGCTAACACGGACTGCTAAATCTTTAGTGAATCTTAGATGTTATAGTGATCAGTGAACTTCTTATTTGCTAAGTGTGTTGATACAAACTCAGTCTTATTTTAAATTGTTGCCACTCTGTTCCTCATACCAAAAAATACAATGATCTTTTTTGTACATGCATTATAGTCATGAAATCCAATGTTTTTTTGCCATGAGAATAAAAAAATGGGCATTCATAAACATTTAAAATGCAACAACATATAAACGATATTGACAAAAGTATTTGGACATCCAAATACGTTGCTCACGCTCTGAATCACGAAATAAATCCGACCAATGGCAAGTCGGGACGTCACCACCAGGGCGGCATCACGAACCAGGAAGCTAGAAAATGCGCAAGCAATAGAGCGACACTAGCTTCTGAAAAAAAAAAATGCGCCGCAGTGATGCAGGGAATATGGCATGTTGTTACAGCATCTCGTTCCCTCAGGGAACTAGGGTTAAATATGTCATTTAGAGACGTTCCCTGGGGGAACGAGATCTGCGTCACAAAGCTTTGGGGATGAGTGGCTCTGGTGTTGAGGTCAAAAAACCTGAAAAAGGTCAGTGGGGTGGACCAGCCTGCAGCGTTGTAGATGTCCTGGAGAGATACTCCAACGAACCAGGCAGTAGAGGCCACCATACTATGGTAGAATGAGCACTGACTTTGAAAGGAGTGGCTCATAAGGACTCATTAAATGAGGAAGTGGCATCCACTATCCACCTGCTGAGAGTCTGCTTATTGGCAGGAAAACCTTCCTATGAGGGCCATAGCAGCATAACAGCTGCTCCGACTTTTTCCACTGACTCATCCTGTGGAGAAACACAGTCGATTTTGCTTCTCTTGGTTGGGGGCTAGGAAAGGAGGAGGGCAGAATGCCTGGTACATACCCAGGTTTAGGGTAGAGAAAGGCACTGGACATGCCAGGGGTAAACTCCAGGATAGATGGGGCCACGGAAAGAGCCAGGTCCCCGACCCTCTTCAGAGAGAATATTATCTCTATATGATCCAGTATCTGCCCCGTGGGCGGGGTACAATAAGCCGCTATAGCATACACGTAAACCTTCAGGGTTGACTGAGCCAACCCTGTGGCAAACTGTTCCTGCAAGAATTCCAGAACTAAACCGAACCGGGCAATTAACTGAGTCTAACTGGTGGTGCTTACACCACATGGTGAACAGGTGCCATCTAGCGGCCTACGACCTCCTTGTAGCGGAAGATCTGTAATGGAGGATGGTCTCCACTACCTCAACAGAGAGACCAGCAGCTAGAAACTGTGCCCCCCTCAGGGGCTACAGCCATAGCTTCCATAACCAGGGTTCCCCCTGCCAAAGAGAGGAGATCCCTCCTGGGAGGGATTTTCTAAGGAGGTCCCTTGAGGAGGGACACCAGGTCTGTTAACCATGGTCTGCCCGGCCAATGAGGTGCCACCAGAAGGAGACGGACTCTCTCTAGAACTCTTAGGAGCTCTCAGGATAGAGGAAAAGGTGTACAAGCATAGCCTTGGCCACGTCTGCACCATGGCGTCCAGCCATAGTGGGGCTGGTTGAGAGAGAGAGAACCAGAAGGGACAGTGCGAAGTCTCCTGAGTCGCACACAGACCCACCTGGGCTCTGAAAACCTTTGCCATATCTGTTCCACCACCTCGGGGTGAAGCCTCCATTCTCCGGGCCTCGGCCCTGCCTAGAAAAGGGGGACTGCTCTAAGACATCAATGTGTTGTCCTTACAGACAAGCACATGGTGATACCTCAGGTCTAGGAGGAAGTGTTTCAAGCCAGAAACACAGCCATCATCTCCAGGCATGCCTGAAAGGTGTAACTCGCTCCACCGACCTTGGGCGGTGTGGCCACTCATGACTGCTCCCCACTCCATGAGAAATGCGTCCATCATTAGCATTACGCGATGACAAGGAGGTCCCAGGATGGCTTGCCGTGAGACCTTGACAGTACGGAGTGGACTGCCCTTTTGGGAGAACCCTCTGTCTCTGAACCACCACTGGAGGGGTATATAGAGGAGGCCAAGTGAGATAACATTGGACGCTGCCGCCATGAGACCCAGCAGCACCTGGAACTGCTTCACAGTGAGTGACTGGCCTTCTCTTACTCTTCTGACTGCTGTGAGGATAGCTTTGATCCGGGCAGGAGACAGTTGTGCCCGCATCACGGTCGAGTCCCACACTGCACCCAAGAAGGTGGTTTTCTGTACTGGAGAAAGCACACTCTTCTTTGCATTAACTCTTAACCCTAGCTCCTTTATGCAGGCGAAAACAACATCTTGATGCCGGACCGCCTGATGCTCTGATCGAGCTATGTGAAGGTGCGGGGTGAGAGTGCTAGGACGAAAGGGAGAACCCGGTATTAGTAATCTTCGCCCCCGAAAGCAAACCTCAGGAACCTCCTGGAAGCGGGAAGGATGGCTATGTGGTTAAGTAGGCGTCCCTTAGATCTATTGTGACAAACCAAGTCCAAGGACTTGATCTGAGACACGACCTATTTGAGGGTGAGCATCCTGAACCTGAGCCTCATGAGTGAGCGGTTCAAGAAGCGCAGCTCTATAATCGGCCGCAATCCCCCATCCTTCTTCGGAACAAAAAAAGTACTGGCTGTAGGGCCTGACTCTCTGACTAAGCAAGAAACCACCTTGATGGTCCTTTTTCCTTAGGAGAGCGTGCACTTCCCATTCCAGGACCAGAGCCTGCACAGGTCCCACCAAAATGGGACACACCCCATTAAAACAGGGGAGGGGGGCCTGTACTGAATCAGGGAAGCCCTTCCCTACCATGCGCAGGACCCACTGAGACATGTCCAGCAGCCAGGCTGCCAGGAAGTCTCTACAGGAAGAACATGGTGGTGCTGAGAAGGTATGGGCATCCTGTAATGAGGTGTACACTGCCCTCCTTGATGTAGGGCGCCCTTGGGCCCTCTCGGCGGTTCTGAGTGGGAATGCTCCATTTTTGGGCTATGCAACTCGCAGCCTAACCCGCTGCCACGTAAGCCTTGCCTACTAGGACCGAAGTGCTCTCAATGGTTTAGTAGGCAGTACTGGGGCCTTAGCGATGTTGCTTTACTGGGGGAGAGATAGCTAGCTAGTGTCTCTTGCACCTTAGCATCACCCCATAGCCGCACTCCTTGAACCCCGGCATGGAGGCAGTGTCACGGGGCGCAGGAAACGCTCATCCAGATCACTGGGTGATCTAGCTTGGACTCGGCCCACGTCGCTACCTCCAGGAGCTCCTTATACAGCATGGGCTGTGAGGAGTCTGTTTGCTCACTAGCCTCCAAAGTTTTTTTCTCCTCAGAGTAAAAAATATGGAGCACCGTGCTCGCGCCAGGAGAAGAAAGCACCAAGGGCCTGCTTCCCAGCGGGGAACAAACGTCAAACAGACCAGGCAGGAGAGGCCAGAGTGGACTCATTTGTCTCCATGTCTTCTGTTAGATCTGCGAGCCCCATGACTTCCGGTCCCACTTTACCTTGGTGAGGAGCCGTGAGGGAGAGGGCTCTCCTCGGAGAGCGCTCTCCAGGAGCGCATAGCCACATGGCTAAAATGCTAACAGTTGACTCCCTGAAGAGCCGAATGAGAATGCTCCTAAGCTAAGCAAACAACACATCAGCTGTGTGCACAAAAATTCCATGTCAGTGCCCCTGTGCACAAAGCGAGCTTCATGAAGAAATGGTTTACATTGGTTGTAGTGGATTTTGAGTCACCAGTTATTAAGCTTTGATCTCAAGCCTATTTAGCTTTGGGATGAATTGGAATGCTGACTGCACCCCAGGTCTCCTCACCCTACAGTACATCCGTACCTGACTTTACTAACCACAATACAAAATCTAGTAAAACATCTTCCCAGAAGAATAGCAGTCTGGGGACTAAATGTAGTATGGTATGTTCAAAAAACACATATGGTCAAGTGTTTAGAAACATTTGTCCATATAGTGAATTTTGATTACTTGATTGATAATTTTTTTTGTTTTGTTTTTTTGCAGCCAGTCAGTGGGAAGCACGTGGCAAACCGTTGCAGATCAGGTGAAGCAAGAGAAGCACACAGTATCTGGTCTCTTCCCCAACACTGTGTACCTTTTCATTGTGCGTGCAGTAAACTCATATGGCCTAAGTGACCCAAGCCCGATCTCAGAGCCTGTCAGAACACAAGGTAAGTGTGAATGAATGCGGGAACTGGACATTTACTGCATTTTTTATATACGGCAGAGTTCAAAGCCCTATTTACACTTTCCATTAACAGTCATAATCAAGACAGATATAAATACATCTGACACCCGTTGCAACCAGAATATGATTGGCTTAGCAAGACCGATTTCATTGACATTGCACTGGGATTGGATGCCATGCATTATCATTATTTTTGAATCAAAAGTATAAAAACATTTCGGTATAACTGCTAATAAAAGTATACTTAATATGTGTATTTGGCACCCTCTACATCATATCACATATCATATTTATTTAAATTAAAGTTTATTGTCAGTTACATTTTGAAAAGCGCTTTTAAAGATGGTAATTTCTTGCAAAGATCAGGTTGTTCAGGGAGCCAGTTGAACAAACCCAGTGTAAAAAAAGATGTCTAAACCTTGCTAGCTAAGTGTGATTTCCTCACACATTGAATGACAGGCTTGATCAAGCTGTCACAGATGCATCACATAGCAAAACAGGCATAATCCTAATTAATTCAGTTTGTAATCAGATCCTGATGAAAAGTATATGAGAACGAGAGAAAGAGAGACACATAGATTAATATAGTGTATATGAAAGACCTCATTATTTGCAGTAGGGATTCATAGAGAACAATACAATACATGGAAGATACAGTATGAAGCAACTATCAATACAATTCACCCCATTACGATGCAGTGTGACCCCATTTTGATTTGATTCAACACAATGTAATTTAAAGCAATATAATGCAATATAAAAAAAAAAAAATGCAATTGTATAAGCAGTATGGTACAGATACTGTGCTTTTATTTCTTTAGTTTGTCTTTCAGACAGACAGCAAATCATGAATTTTCTTTTTTCTGACTTATAATGGAAGGCCCTTTCACAAGCAGGCCTTTGTGAGTGCAAAAAAAAAGAAAAAGATTAAATAATCCAGCCTTTTTTTTTCGTGTTTCATCTCCAGGAGGATGCAGCTCTACCTCTGCCATGTTAATCTATATCCTATGTGACTTTCACGACATGCCTCGGTCTCCATAGTGTCGTGACAACTACAGTAGCAGCAGTGGTTCTGAGGGAATGCGCTTGAGAAACAGTTTAGCGAGGAGAAATCATTCTACATATAAAATATTGTTTACCTTATAAATAATAAAAGTATAGCGCGCATCTAAGAATTATATAGAAATGAATACCGTATTTTTCGGACTATAAGCCGCTACTTTTTTCCCACGTTTTGAACCCCACGGCTTAAACGACGAAGCGGCTAATTTATTAATTTTCCCGGTTTCCCAAACTTCAAGCCAAAAAACTGAACCCCATAACATTAGACCAACGAAATTTCCGAACGGAAACGAAAAAAACGCACCTCACCTGTGTTCTGAGCTGCACGGCATCGGGAGAAAAAACTTCCATCGGTTGATTTTTAAACGCACGACGATGCCAAAAGTTAAACTCCTGAGAGAAATTGTTGTGAAAGGAAGGAGGAAGACAGTGAACAATGACAATGAGTCTGGGTGAAGGGAGAGCTCGCTAACTCCAGTTACAACAGAAATCATATAAGCACAGACAGGTTTCCAAAACTTGTGCTTTTTTTTTCTTGGCAACAGCGTTACGGGTTAGTCAAAGAAACTTAGAAATCAGCTTCAGAAAATAATAAACACATAATCCTCGGTCTCCAAATATGCAGTAATAGCGGAAAAATGCGGCAGCATGCTATTCCCAAAATACCGCTATGCTCCTTAAGGAAGCGCAACGTATTTCACCCGTACACCGCGTGTAACGTGTCTTTCGTTAAAGCCTGTGTAAAGTACATTAGTGTAGACATTAGACATTAGTGTAGACATGGGTGCGCTTTATAGTCCGAAAATTACGGTAGTTTTTTCAATGCAAATGCAAACTTGTATCCGATGCACATGCACGTTAACTTTTAAGAAGTGTGCAGGATTTTCTAAGCTTGCAACATGTTTTTTAAGCATGTTCCATACATGTGGTATAAAGGAAAGACAACATCTGTAGAATTTATATACTTGTAAATGATGTGGGTTTGTGATTTTATTCCATCGATTGTATAATAACAATATAAGACAGGACAATATAAAAACTGTAATGTTAAGGAACACTGTATGATCTTGATACTGCATAATTGAAGGATATATCATGTTATTTTGTAACTCTTGCAGTACACCAAAACTGTTGTATGTCATGATTCTGGAGTTTGTAGATCAGGGATTGTGAGGGTCAAATTAGGAGCTGTTGACCACTGGCCAGGTTTTGTCAAGTACAAACTCTGCCTTCCGGGCACAAAATGATGAGTAAAAAAATAATGGTGAAATATTTTTTTTTTTTTAATAAAGTAAAAACAATTCACTGAGGTGCGCAGGTCATCACTGCTTTAGGCTATTTAGGAAAGATTTTTTCCAATGCACCTTGGAAGTCAAGGATAGCAGACAGAAGTGCAAATCTTTCAAGACTTTTTGTAAGAATATATGCATTATGTACAAGTATGTGTTGTCTTCTTGGTGAGCCTACTGTGCAGCAAAATATAATTCTATATCAATAAATTGCTCTTAGTGTTTCCAAACAATCAAATCGTTTTTTTTCCCATTTTTATCAGCGAAGAAAAGGTGTAATCAAGTTTACACGTTTGTGTGTGTGTTTCAGATGGCAGTCCCGGCAGTGCACCAATCGATCACAGGCGTGTGCAGGCAGATTTAGCTGAGGTCACGGTGTATCTGCATCCTCCAGAGATCCTGACTCCCACCAGCATACAGATCACATGGACTGTAAGAACAGCAGCTTTATCATCTGAATAGCACATTTCTTTTCAGCTTAGCAAACTTTACATACACATAGAGTGTTTTGTTATTTCAGGTTGAGCGTGAGCCTTACTACATTCAGGGTTACAGACTGCTGTACAGGCTGTCGGGCGGTGCCTGGCTGGTTCAGGACATAAAGGCAGCGTCCAAACACTCAGCAGTGTTATCAGAGCTGCGCAGAGGCAGCGAGTACGAGCTCAAATTGAGGCCCTACTTCAAAGAGTTCCAGGGCTCTGACAGTGAGCTAGTTGTGTTTTGCACCCCAAAGGAGGGTAAGCTTTTTTTCATATTAACTAATTCCTTTTCTGGTTTTATTCAGCATGTACCAGATAGCCTCCAGGTAGAAACACTGTTTTCTGCACCTACAATGTACCGGTTCCTGTATTAACCATGCTGCCAACTCCAGTTATCTGACCCAACCTCATTTCTTGACAAAGAAATCTTGTTGGGAAGTTTTTTTAGGCCAGAGGTATCAAAACAAGCTCTGAACATTTAGTCTGACGCTAAGTCTCAATATGAGTTTAACTCAATATGGGTTTTGTAATGAACTGTTTGGGGCAAAAGGAGAATGGAACAAACAAAAGTAAAAAACAAACAAACTAAAAACCATGGACTTTTTTAGCGTTAGCTTGGCTCATTGCCTCGAATAAACATGAAAAGCTTTGTTACAATAGCAAAAATTTAATTAAAGAGCATTTTATGTCTTACCTTTATTTATAATATATGAATCTTTCAGTCCTCTGCTCTATTAAGCAGATTATTATTTTTTATTATTATTATATTGCTGATAACTGAGATGAACTGAAATTTAAGACATATTGAAAACTATAGCATCATTTTGACAGTTGTGTTGCTATAGAATTGAAATAGGTGAAGTGAGTCAATGGGACATTCAGTGCTATCCTGAACAATTACAGAGATAAACTCAGAGCTTCTTCATTTTCCACTTTCTTAGCATTAAGTGGCCCCCCTCAAGCTGTCAGTGTGGTTCAGTTGGACAATAGCTCGACAGTGCAAGTGTCCTGGGAGCCACCTTTTGCTGATATCCAGGATGAACCAGTTTTGGAGTACAGGGTAAGAGCCCTTGTCTGCTTTATCTACACACATTTCACTTTAATGCCCCATTTTGAAATTCGAATTGCAGAATCCTGAGCATGATGCCATTCTGGTGTCCTGTGCAGGTGTGGTGTGTTGGGAATGTGTCTGGACTTCAGATGCAGTTAAACCAAAGCGTATCTGGGGAAGTCCTCCACGTGCTGGTAGATGACCTGGTACCCGAGATGCTGTACAGCGTGCAGGTGGTTGCAGTGACCAAAGCAGGAGCTGGAGAACCCAGCGAGCCAGTATTTATTCTCATCAGTAAGTGCTTTTCGCTGACAGCTGCCTCTGGAGCTCAGGATGACATTTATTGGATGTGACAGATTGAATGGGAGAAAATTCCTCTCCAATTACAAATCATGTTCATAGTGCTCCAGAGCACAGATAGATGAACTTTGACAGATATGTGATATTAATGCTATTGCACTACAAGAGCCAGGCAATAGCGAGTCAAATTAACATAAGGTCTGCCTTCTATGATACCAAATATTAAGAACATTTTAGATTATAAAAAATATATAATAAAAATGATTGGTTGTTTTAAGGATTATTTATTTAGATTTTGGATTAACTTTAAGCAAATTAATATTTTAATCAGGTTTAGTTTGTAAAGTATATACCAAATTACTGTTTTTTATATTTTGCTTTACTACGGTTTAAATCTCACGCTCCTGGTTTATCGCGGATAGCACGATAGACCAAAAAGCTCATAGGTAATTGTTTTCATTGAGTTTTATGTAGAAATAATTAAATGTATTAATAAAAATATAATTATTAATTATAAAATGAAGTAAAATGTTAATACAGTACAGTACTGTATACATAAAATAGCATTTCTGGGGTGGCGTCCATTTATCATGGGGTTTTTTTGGAACGCCACCACCGTGATAAACGGGGGATTACTGTATTAATTATTTTTTATTTTAATTGAATGCATCCTTAATATTTTTATTATAGTTCCCTTGAAACTCCTTATATCTTGCAAAGTCCCTGTCCGGGGAAACCCTGTTTTAACAAATATAATTGGTCACTGACATCATCCATTACAGAGACTTGACATACAACTATAAAAATAAAAAGAAGACATCTTTTTGAGCAACACTACATGAATAGCTGCCAAGGGAAATAAGGTGCATTCGACATCAGGAAATCAGAGGTTGCTGGTGGATCATAAATATCATACAGCAGTTTTTGGTGAAAATCCTGCAAACTTTGCTGATTGTTTGTTGCTGATTATCGCTATTCTTTTTCAGTGGTAGAAACCCATGACCAAATCGTTTAATTTCTGCTTTAATGGGCATCCATTAAATACTTTTTAAAAAATGGATAAATAAAAATTGTCTGTATGTAAAATATTTGCTCAAGTCTGACAAGATGAACTGGTCAAGACCTTCTAAAAGAAGTTTGACATTTTTCTCCACGATGACCCATACTATTGGGTCACAAAGTATGATTGAAATGTCATTCCACTGTCAGTTATTAATTATGAAGGTGGTTAATCAGTCATGCGAGGCCATCTGTCCATCTAATGTGTGAAGACTGTATCTATTCAGATACCACTATGGGAAAAAAATCCTGATTGGATCATTTTTCTTTTGGCATTTCACTTAACATTGAAATAAAACGTTCACAGTAACACTTGAGATGAACTATATTAACCTTACTTTATTATTGAAGTGCAGACTGTCAGGTGAATCGTATACTGAAAAGCTGAGAAATGAAAATGTATTATCTGTCCTGAATCTTATTTCACATGCGGTTTTCTGATTATAAGTAGGTAAAGCTACACTCCTGAGCATGAGAAAAAATCCGCACATTTCAAAATATTGTGTTACGTTCCTAACAACAAATCACTGTTCAGGTAATTAGCAAGAATGTAACGAATACCGTGGATCGCTCCCTGGGGCTGGTCCTATAGGCTTGTTATCAGGCGCTTTTCTTTACAAAGACTAGTTTATTTCCAACTAATTGTCTGCCCCATTATTTGTTGTTAAAACCATAAATCCTATTTGCCCAGGAGTATATGTGTGCCATACCATCACTGTTATTTCATCTAACCAATACAAATGCAATCGCTGTCAAATTAAAGCTGACATTCTGCACTTTAGCATAATGAGTACTTAATTATTTATCAACTGAATTGTAATTTTACATTTTTTTTCTTTCAGTTTAGCAGTACCCATCATTAAACTGACGGATTTTGCTCCGGTGGTGTATGACATATCGTATCGCTAATTTGACACTACTGTTGTGATGTCAGTGCTGTTATCACATATTTTTAGAATCCCATATATCTGACAAATCTAACATTACATTCAGTCCTACCTTCTACTCGATGACACTGAACATCCAAAGTGTCATCCTCATGCCCCTCTCTATCTGTCTTTCTCTCTCTCTTTCTCTCTCTCTCTCTCTCTCTCTCTCTCTCTCTCTCTCTCTCTTTCTTTCTTTCTATTTCTCTCTCTCTCTCTCTCTCTGAAGCCCCAGTGGGGGAGCCCTCATTGCCGGTGCTGAACGATGACAGCAGCAGTCTTTCAGAGCACATCTCAGTACTGTTCAGACAACCAGCTTTTATTGCCACTCTGGGTTCAGCCTGCTGGATGGTGCTGATGGGCTTCAGTGCCTGGATCTACTGCAAACACAAGAGAAGGAAAGAGCTCGGCCACTATGCTACCTCTTTTGCCTACACACCTGCCGGTATCCTAAAATGAAATATTACTGCACTGCCATTATCTTTCTGCCAGAGAACAATTGCAGTATTTTAATATTTAAGCACGATTCTTAAAGTTGACCCAATTTTGGGGAACAGACACACTAATCTATTCTTATTTTGCACTTAAAGTTCAAGAACACTAAAATATCTGCAGTATTCATTTAAATATGTGCACAAAATGAAAGCCTGAACAAAGAGATTAAAGAGTCGTAATTAGGCACTGGTCCCTTGATTTTTGGCAGCAACATAATGCCTTAATTTATTTTCTGACTTTACTTACTCGTATTCTCAATAGAGCTAGAGATGAATAGTATTAACCTTCCTTTTTGTCCCAGTTGGCCTCTCTAATGGTGACGGATCAGCACTCAGCAATGGAAGGTAAGGAAATTCCATCTGCTTATACTTTAAAACACGCAAAAGCATTGTTGTCAAAACATTTATAATGACCTTTCTCTGTAGGCCTTGTATGCTTGGATCCAACATAGTAAACTATCCCTGGCTGGCAGATTCTTGGCCAAACAACAACTTCAACCAGGACAGGAAAGACTCTATAAATTGCTGCACTGGCAAAGATGACTCCACAGACAGATATTACAACAGTAAGAGTCTTCTCATATCATGACAAAGTGATGGTATTTATTTTTTACCTTTCCCAGATGGATTGGGCTGATGGTTTGGGGACATGCGATGGAGTGTGTGGGATTAAGGTTAATGTTCACCATCTAGCTAGCAAACAACTTATTACTGTAAATTAACAAACTAATAATGCATCGCAGATTTTAATAGTTCGATTTATTCTGTATATATTTCACATTGGTTAATGGATATTGTGTTAGGATTTAAACCCTAAATGGCCAATTCTTACTTACATTAAATACAAAATGTATAATTATGTCCCCAGAAACATTGGAATATGCAGGAAAAAACAACAAAGTTGTAAATGCCAGCACTGGCTGGACAGTTTGTGAACTCTGGCTTTGACTTTTTTCAACCTGACCTACATCATTCAAGTTTTAATTGGCCTCAAATAGATATGTATTCAGGATTTCTATTGTCATAGAAATGAACCAGGTTTTCTTGTCCTGCGAGCATCTGACCGCTTTCTTAAACTTACATGAAGTACAAACTACAAGTACAAACATTTTTCAACTTAGAAGCTGATAAACAAGTTTGAATTTGAATATATAGTCCAGGGGCAAAAAAAAAAAAATGGGTCTAAGGTCCAATATTTGGAAGAAAGAAAGAAACCATCAAGCAGGAAATTAGCAAGAATTTAATAAATCCTATAAATGTTTCCCTGCTCTGTCAAACCTGGCTCTATTTATGCATTTGTTATCAGGCTCTTGATGATCAGCATCAGGTGTTGCAGATTATCGAATAATGACTGACATTTTAAAGACAAAACATACCATAAGATTTATTTGGTATATACCGAAGTATGTGGGTTTTTTGTTCATTAAAGTTGAATAAAATATTTGAATCATCATGAGTGTTATCTTTTATCTACAAGTAAACAATACAAATTAATTTGTCTGTTCTCAGCTTCTCCCGAAACAGTTCTTTTATTCTTGCTTATCAGTGATGAGATGTAGACCATTAAATGCTTAATAATTCAAATTTTTGCACAGGGGTATAGCTAATAATTTTTTATAGATTTTTGTTTTCTTTACTGTGGTGTAATTTATAAATCTGACTGCCACTTTTGCAGATACCTGATTTTTTTTATTCTTTTGTCGTCAAGCTACAGGGACAAACTTCCTCAGGCAGGATCAAAAATTCAGCCCAACATCCAACGAAGGCGCCATCTACAGCACTATAGACAG
This sequence comes from Silurus meridionalis, assembly GCF_014805685.1. Taxonomy (NCBI): domain Eukaryota; kingdom Metazoa; phylum Chordata; class Actinopteri; order Siluriformes; family Siluridae; genus Silurus; species Silurus meridionalis. The sequence goes on along the minus strand of NC_060895.1, from coordinate 7,441,473 downwards.
AGATAACGAGTCTCAGCATGACCTAAGTAGTGTTTACTCACATGACCTTTACACCAGCTCCCCGGTCCTGTCCAAACCTGACCCTGATCAGTGGAGCTTTCAGTCTGACCTCAGTACAGCTGAATATGCCCAACTCCAATATCCAAAGACAGGAAACGGTATTGTAACTGAATTTCACCTTCTGTTTTAACACTCATGGTCTTTTTATTATATAGCATGCTCTATCATCTTGACTCAGGCAATGTTTAGTAGCAGTAGAATTATAGGCTTTGTTTTAGAATAATCAATATCCTGTTTTATTCTGTTATTTAATATTATTTATACATTTTATTAAGCTGAATAAAAGCTCATTAATTGCAAATTTTATACTCTTTCACCTTGTCATGACTTGAGCATTATCTTTATTTGTACTATATACACAGTTAATGACATTTCCTTTATGTAGTCCACAATAAAAAAAAATATATAAAATGAAAGTGACCTGAACGTAAGTTGTAGTTATTAAATACTAGCAGAAGCCAGTCTTGTCTATATATAATTATACCAATCTAAATGAATGATACTTATTTATTCCAGCTAATGTGGAAATGCAGAAGCCTTGTGAGTCAGCGACGTATAACTGGTCCAATGTTCTGTCCCTGCCGCCGCCAAGTACTCGAGATCAGAGACAGCAGTCCAGGTCAGAATCAACAGCATGTCTTACACAATGCCAACAGATAAATTACTAAGGCTTATATGGTAGAATAAGATTACAGCACCATGTTTTGAAATCAAAAGTTCAAAATGTAGCACTGTTTTGAGACGTGTATGAGTAGTCCTGAACGCGTAGATTTTTATAATTGTGTAAAACTTTGTATTCCCCGTATTTTAGAAGGGAAAATACCTGTAAATAGTTCTATACTGTAAAGTAAAATATAACTAAATAACTTTATATTAAAATCTTGCACAATTTAAACATTTTTGTAACTTGGGTGAAATGGTTTGAATGAATACTTGTGAATGCCTTCTTGGTATAAATTACATATGTATGTTTCTTATTATTCTGTATGAACTTCTGTGGACACTTGGCCATATGTGCTTGTTGAGCATCCCATTTTAGATTTAATACCCCCTTTGCCTGGAATGACCTTCATTCTTCTGGGAATGGTTTTCACTAGTTTTTGGAATGCAGCTGTTGGGATTTGTTCTCATTGTGCCATAAGCGCATTAGTGAAATCAGGCACTGGTGTTGGGTCAGAACGCCTGGCATGCAACCAGTGTTCCAATTCCTCCCAAAAGTGATATGCAGACCACTTGTGTTCTTCTACACCAGCTTTAGAAAACCATGGCTTTATAAACCTTACTCGAAGAGGTTTTGGCTTCTTGGAACCAGTGAATCTGATACAATGCTACAGCTGTGGTACATTTTAAACAATTTTTTACTTTCGGCAGTTTGGGGAAGCAGCACATATGGGTGTAAATTCAGGTGTGGACATCTTTTGACAGTATAAAGTGTTTGTGTACATGTCTTGGAAAAAGCTTCTGCACTCAACTGCATGCTGTACTGATATGTGCAGTCCTCTGAATATTCATTTTTATACGGAATTTTCCTTTGGAGTGTTTTTTTTTTTTTTTTTTTTTTTTTCACGATTATTTTTGACATCTTTCTTAATTAGCCAGCCTTGTGCTGGACTGCTCTCAGTGGACAGAACGCAGGTGGAGAGTAAATAAAGGACCCGTTTTATCTTCTTATAGTGACAGCTTATAACTTATAATGACAGGAGCTAATGAAGTTAGAGCCCAAGTCCAAGCTTTAGAAAAAAACAAGCAGCATGAGGCACAGGCCACCTGAGCATAGCCGCTTTCTAACAGCTGCTGGCAGTACACTGTACAATGAGACACATCAACTTAACTTACTCCTCTTCTCACATCACGTTTGCAGTATTGCCCTGTGTGGTGGGCTGGGTTTAAGAAGATTTTCGTTGCAGTGTTCAATATGTAATGCCCATAAATCCGCAAACAGCCCAAGGGTCTGTGGTCTTCTGATAGTTGATCCATTTATTTGCTGGGCTGCTTCTCCGTCATGCTCTGGGATAATTACCTCAGGTCTCAGTGGGTGGCCTGATATAATGTTTATTTGCCAATAGCACTTAAATGGGTCTCCAATTTCAGTGATCTAGGTCATTTCGATCTGTGGTAACTGGATCCTCTTCAGGATTATAATATGTCTACGGTACATGCCTTTGTCTCACGGTCCTGCAGGTGTGAGGACGAGGAAGACTGGTGTGCTCCTTCGCCAGAGAGGACTTATCAAATGGAGGGTTTGGAGAATGCAGCCACTTTGCCTCTGAGAGGAGAGCGCTGTGGGCGAGTTACCACCTACAACCAGCCATTCACATCCACCCTAAATCCATCTCCCAATGAGGAACGAATGCTAGTTAATCCATGTTTGCAGCGTCCTGACTTACTGCTACGGTACACATGCATACTTGCACACCTACACATCATGTCAGAACTAACCCCCATGTTTCCTGCTTAGTGCCAACATTTCCAGATGGCTAGCAAACTAAATCAGCATCCATTCTAATGAAAAAATTCATGACTAGAGAACAAGCAGGTCAGGTACTGGGTTTATGGAATATAACCTCTATGCATATTGACAAGGAAGGAATAATTTGCATTTAAAGACATTTATAAGAGATTTGCACTAATTATTCTTAAGGCAATACTTGATTTTATGTTCTAGCAGTAGGTGAGGTTGATCAGCTTCTTTTGAAAGAAGAAATTCTTGCCATCCACCTGAAAGTATTAGCGGAAAAGCTTTATATAAGTAAAGATTTTGGATTATGGTTTGACCAAAAGCAAGTATTTTCTAGCCCAGTCTTTTATCTCAGTGTGTAGATTGATGCAGCTGATCAGTGACAGTTTTTCAAGTGATTACCCAGAGTAAAGGACCCCAAGTGTTCACATCAGTGCTGATGCGAAATACAATTGAGGGTGTAATGAACCTGAATGGAGAGGGATATTTACGCTTTCATCATTTTCCCCAAAAAGATTTTCACCTGTCAAGCTGTTGATAAATATTCGATTTTAGTCTGTGGTCTAATATCACGCCCAGATATCACTAGGCAGAAATATATTCACAGGAATGCTAAGAACGTTGCAGTACAATATTTCCGATTCTTTAGCCTTTTATCTTGGTTTTTAAAAAAATTAGCACGTAGACAACCCATACTGTTATAAAATGGCTGGCTAGCTCTGATCCATCTTACTTATTCATGGGTCATTAATTGTAGGGCATTTGTTGTTATGCCATAATTCATTAAATGACAGTGACTGATGTTGATGTTCATTCAGTTTCAGAGACTGAATATACAGACTGTGGTCCCTTGTCATGTGCAAAGTGTAATTATTGGTAGGATTCAATTGAATTGCCAAAAATGATCCAAATAAACATGGTACACCAAGATGCTTTAATTTTATCCAAAAAAAGATTGGTGTTGCTGCACTCTTTCCTTCTAGCAAAGTTGGTGTCAAACAAAAAATTTATAGCATCAGTTAACAACATGAAAACCAAAGTGTTTTGTTTCTTTTTTTTTTTTTAAGTGACTTAAAAATGCATAAATGTTGCATGTACCATTAAGCACAATTATAACTGAGTTAAAATTGTTAGATCCTGTGTTTTGCAGGGTAAAAACACTGGCTTGCTCGTTAGAGATAATCTTTATATATTTATAGAGTTATATATTATATCCATAATTTATTTATTTATGTAAAGCTTTTTTGCGACAGTGTCAATTGTTGAAAATGCAATACATCTACCGTAAAATTGAAGTCAGGTGCACACAGTACTTAAAAATCATACCTAGCAAATGTATAGATACCTGTAAGGCACATGCGCAACATCTACATTTGCTCTTTGCAGCAGCAAATCAGATATAGTGTATGTAATTTGATCAGGTTGGTTTCGGATCCATTACGTTCTGATATGAAAGAGTAATTTGGAACAATTATAGTTATTTTATAGCATTTTAAATATATCTTTTTTTAATTGTTTGCTTCTATTAAAAAAAGAGCTTGAATAATTGTATTCTTCTGCATTTACATTTTTGCATTTGGCCGATCTACATTCAACAGCAGAGATGCTTAAGATAAGCACAAGGCTGACCTCTCAAATTCCTCTCTTAGAGTGCATCAATGTTGAATAGTCCCATGAGCAAAGTCTACATTAACATCTACTGTATGTGACACTATTTTCACATAGTAACTAATTCCATAACTCAACATAAGGTGTATCATATATTATGCTGAATTTTTAATGTATCATGAATGGTCTTACACAATATATTAAAGTGTATGCATCCTATATATGTACAGAAACATTAGATAATAAGGTTAAAAAAACGTTTTTCACATGTTTGTACATAGACTTTAGTAGATTAGAAATGAGTTTATTAGAAGGACAGCACATGTAGGATGTTTTGGTGACAAGGTGAGGGAGGCGAGATTGAGATGGTTTGGACATGTGCAGAGAAGGGACATGAATTATATTGGTAGAAGAATGTTGAAGATGGAGCCACCAGGTAGGAGGAAAAGAGGAAGGCCAAGGAGGAGGTTCATGGATGTGGTGAGGGAAGACATGCAGGTAGTTGGTGTGAAAGAGGCAGATGTAGAGGACAGGGTGGTATGGAGACGGATGATCCGCTGTGGCGACCCCTAATGGGAGCAGCCGAAAGAAGAAGAAGAAGTACATAGACTTTAGTATATATGTTTCCAGCAACCGATAAAACTTCAAATATGTACATATATGTTCACATATTACTATAATTTTATATATATATATATGTTTATATATGACTCTTTATCAGATTTCCATATGGGTCAGTAAAACTAGAAAGTAGCCAAAAAATTACTTAAGAACAATAATGAAGTACATTTACTCAAAAATTTACACCACTGAATGAATATTTTGCTTTTGAAAAAACATAGTGTTACAATTATAATCACTGAGTAAAAAATCAAAATATAGTAGCATCCATTGTATTGATTTTCTTCTTCCTTTTAATCTTTTTATTATCCCCGTTTATCCCCGGTGGCTACGTTCCAAATCCGCCCCCCAAAAAATGCTATTTTATGTATACAGTACTGAACTGTAATAACATTTTACTTCACTTTATAATTATTAATTATATTTTAATTAAATGTTTCATTATTTCAACATAAAACTCAACAAAAACAATTCCCTATGTTTTTTGGTCTATTGTGCTATCTGCGAGAGACCGGCAAAATCAGCCAAACAAATTTTATGTTATGTGGCCAATGCAATTCCATGATAAACTGAGCGCACGAGTTTGGAACCGTGGTAAAGCGGGGGATTACTGTATATATTTATAAAGACTAGAATGTTGAAAGTATTCACAAGTGCAGGCTGAAAAGAAACCACATTCCTTGATGTTCTTTCATCGACCTTGCTTATTTATGAGCTAATTCTTAAAGGTCTCAATGATCTTGATAAATACGCACAAATGTTATCATTGGGTAGTAATTCAGATGTTCTTGGGTTTGTGCTTTACCAGCAATAAGGGACAATGCACACCAAATTCCAAAACAACTGAGCCCAACCCAAGCTTATTTACCAACCTGGAATCACACAATGGTAGCCTGCCCCGTCTGCCAGGCCACTGGAGAGACATCTGCCAAGCGGAGAGGTCTCAGCACTTAAAAGGTAAACACTCGAACAATTATTTGTATTTAAACTTTATACGTATCATTGTAACCCATCATGGGCTAAAGGACTATTACACATTTTGTAATTATATTTCTATCTGTGATTTTATGCTTAAATAGGTGAGATTGGTTTATTTGTGCATGAGAGATCAATTGTATCCCCCACTGAGCAGCCACGGTCCAAGAAGACATCATTCAGAGATGGACCACGGAGAAGAGAAACCTTAAAAGCGGGAGGTCAGCAAACAAGATGTTCTGTTTTTGGTTTGTTTGTTTTTTTTTCTTTTTTTTTCTTCAAAGAATCAGTTATTGGCATGTACAGGGCACTACTACAGGGCATGTAGTAAATTGATTGGTTTGTATAGATCTGCCTCCTCCGCCTGAACCCCCTCCTGCAGAAGGCACTCAGGTGGACCTGGCAAGCATGTCAAAGGCCAGAACACATGATCCCAGAAGAGAATGGAGGGCAGATCAGAGAAGACAAAGCCAGTGCAGCACAGAAGGTTTGAAAACCTACTACACATTCACAAATAGGTTCAGTCACCCATCCTGTAACTACTGTCCATCAAGCACTGAATGGTTGCAGGACACCAGATGAATGTAAACAGGTCTATCCATGTTTAATGTCAATCACAAACAAAGGGATGCACTCGAACAATAAACAATTGTAATCTGCTCCTGTTGTTGCAGTTTGTGTGTAAAAGCTGAATGCTGTGTTATTTGTTTTTTGTTTTGTATACAGATGAGGAGGTGGTCCATTACAGTGTGAACATGCAGTCCAGGAATCACATGTCCAGTCAGTGTTCTCCTCCTGCATCCTCCAGCTCATGTTCTCGTCCCTCCACATCTTCCCGCACCAGGAGGAAAAAAGAGGTGAGCTGGGGACCGTAGCACAACTCTGCCTGTGACTGTCCATGTCTTCTTCTACGTGAAAGATAAACTAATCGAATCAGGCTTCTTGAAATCATGCATATATCAAAATCATATACACAAGAACATATAATTGAACATTTTGTTAAACCGTATATGGGTGTGTGTTTGTTTGTGTTCTCGTACTGCTTGGTTCAATAGGCCTAAATTAGTTAATTACAGCATTTACTACTCACACAGAACACACGCCGCAGCGTAACAGAGATCGATGTGCAGCAACACAACTGGTGCTTCAAACGCAAAGGCCATTTAATCACTAAGGTCATAATTGGCCTTTCATTGAAATAAAATATCATGCCTTTAAGAAAGCATAATGAAGATCTGATTAGCCAAAACATCATTATTACGTTTGTGGTGGTCCTGCGTTAGCAGTTTATGTAATCATACATTTGTTTGCTTGCAGAACGCAATGTGAGTAGAAGAACGATGATGCATTTCTTCTCGGTGTCCTGCTGTGCCATGTGTTCCAACAAACTTTTATTGCAAATGATGTCCAGTAGAACACAAGAGCCATACACTTGTATGTGATCCCCATCCACCTCTTTTATTTATTTATTTATTTATTCATTTATTTATTCATTCAATGTATTTTTTTTTTCTGTTAGTTTTTCCCTTCTTATGTTGAGCCTTTGCCTTTTCGCACGTCATATTTTTTGTCTTTGCTTCATTTGAGTGAACAACAACTGTATTTTTTTCGTCTGACAAAAAGTTCCTGGACGTCTTTTCTTTTCCTACAGTATTTATCTTGATACCTCGATGTTTGCATTTAGTTCCATGGGGTTTATGTTGTGTAACACTAGCGTCTCTGCGTCAAAACCCCATAACAGTTTTATGGTAGAATAGAACATCAGTTTAAGATCCAGCGTCACCGCTTCAAATCCGTCCACACTGCAAAACTGTCATCAGCGCCAGAGAGATGAGTCTTGCCTGCTGAGCTGCACTGCTGACATACACATAAAGAAAACCGTGCAAGCTGAAGTGCTAATGTTACAAACACTGAATGGAAGTACGCAGAGCATATTAATATTATACAAATGAGATGACCGTGTTGACCACGTTAGCATTAAAATTGTTTGTCCTTTCGTCGTAATTTGGATTGTGCAAGAAAACACAATAAAGCAAATGTTTAAATAAAACATTTTTTATAATTAAACAATGGAATTTGTCTGAGAAATAGTTTTTATTCACTGGTTTAAATTATTAAACTCTGACACTGTTACTGTTTACACTGTTCTCTTTTACGTTTAATTCCACTGCAGTTGGGTAGGTAAAAATAATATTTTTTTAGTTTGTTTGGGCACAAGGCATATTTTTTTCCGCCTTTACACTGATTCACTTGTATGGTCATTTGCTGCAGTAAGTGAAGTGGTAAAAGTTTTTTTAAGATTAAAAATCAGCCAACATGGTGGGATTTTTCAAACTATTTTTGGCCAGATATGTGTTTGCGTCACTGCCTCCAAAAATCCCTCTTGAGACCCTGAGATATTTTCCTTACTTCATGCTCAGTTATAGGTCTTTACTAGCAAGTCATTTTTGTGGATGTGTACTGCTTGCCTGTACCACTCACTTTAACATAATTAGGCCAGTTCATCCAAATCCTATTTAATTACAACAGAATTTATTATTACAAAAGACATAATGGTTTATGAAATTGTGCCTATGAAAGGTCAGTCTACAACAAAAGCGTTTACCGAGATTGCGTGAGGCTCTAAGGAATTTACTCGTGTGATGAATAGAACTGCAGCAGATTGGTTGGGTATGAAACGGGGACAGAGCTAAGGGGCTGATAAATCATTGTTCACTTTAAATTTCTATTCATGAAAATTCATCCTAAAAAGCATTTGACTTCTACAAGAACATTCTGTATTTACATATACTGAGACTCTGCAATGTGAAAAGTATCGAATCCATTGCTGTCTTCCGCTGGTGTTTCCTCATCCACCACAAGGTTGAATGTTCTGTGCATGCTGAGATGCTTTTCTATTCACCATTTATGTAAAGAGTGATTAAAGCACCTTGAAGCAATCTAGCAAATTTTTCCCTGATTTCTTTTATCAAAAAGGCATTTTCACCGACCTGTTACACATTAAATGTTTTTTCACCATTCTGTGTAAACTCAAAAGACTTTTGTATGAAAATCCCACAGGATCTTGCCGTTTCTGAAAAATGCAAACCAACTCATGTGAAACCAATAACCTTGCCATGGTTAAAGTCACTTAGATTCCTTTTTTTCCACCCAATATCTTTGATATGAAAATTAACTATAGCTCTTGATTTGTATATGCTTTGCACTGCTGCCACACAATTGGCTGACTGAATAAATGCATCAAGGAGCATGTGCACATGTTCCTATTAAAGTGGACAGTCCGTGTATATTGCATAATTGGATTCCTGCATGTTTGTCTTTATTGCCACCAGGCACATGGGAAATTGTTTTATGTAGGTCAGGCTGTCATGTGAATGTAAATGTGTGACAATTTTTTTTTTTTTTTTTAATGGTGCAGTGTAGTGGTTTCATTGCTTGTGTGAGCGTAACCTCTCACTAATAAAATTCAACATAAAGTTGTATAGCCAAGTTTACAACTGATTAATGATCTCCTTAGTGACTGACTCGATGCTTCAATGCAATATAAAGTTAAGCTAAGCAAAGTTAAACACATTTTCAACGTATCTTAATGATGCATAAAGCTACATACACACTAAAAAAAGCTGGATTAACCCAATGATAACCTATTTTGGGTGAATTTGGAAACCCAGTGCTACATCCAATATCGATGAACCCAGCATGGTTTCTCTTAATCCAGTAAATTTGAGCCACTTAAACCAAAATTGTTAGTGAAAATGCTTATTTTTCAAGTTATTATGGACACAGCGTGTTTTATAGGAGCTAGTTTTCTATTCATCAAAGGAAGCTGCAGGTTGTGCTTTTATCTACCTAGTGTGAAAGAAGCCTTAGATAAAATTTTATATTTGTATTCATGATATTTGTGTGATATTTGCCTCCACAGTTATCTGAGATAATCATTTAATTCAGCATTACACTCAGGTCTTCATCATTGAGCAGTTGGTAACTTCAGCAATGATAAAACTATTACAAATAAATATCCAGTGGCAACCAGATGAGGATGAAGGAATCCATCAGACTGGTTCCTTAAGGTTTAATGTTTTTCCTTCTCACTATCATCTCTTGCCTGCTCATTAGAAATAAGCTTATAAAGATAAATGTATAAAATTCTTAAGATTTGTATGTGCATTTTGAACATCCCATTCTATAATTAATCCGAATTTCCTATTAGAATAAACTCAACTCTTCTTTGAAGATGTTTTACTAGAAGATTGAAGTGTGCCAGTGGAGTTTTACATTTATGGATTTTGACAGATGCTCTTATCCAGAGGAACTGACATTTATCTCATTCATACAGCTGAGCAGCTATGGGGTTAAAGGCCTTGCTTAGAGGCCCAGGAGTGGCAGCTTGGTGTGGCTGGGATTTGAACTGAAGACTTTTAGATCCATTTGCCAAATTTTTAATCACTAAGCTACCACCACTCACAGGTTTGTGCTCATTGAGTCACAGGACCATAAGTAAAATTAAGTACTGATGTAGGGTGAGGTCTGTGGTGCAATTCATTCCAAAGATGTTTAATAGGGTTGAGGTCAGATCTCTATAGCAGGCTACTCAAAGTCTTACCACTCCAACTTGTATAAAGCATGTCTTCATAGAGCTGTCATGCTGGGACAGGCTTTGTTCACATAGTTGAAGGAAAAATGAAGGTCAGTAGGAGTAAGACAGAGTACATGTGTGTGAATGAGATTGAGGGCAGTAGAGTGGTGTGGTTGCAAGGGGAAGAGGTGGTAATGGTGAAGTTCAAATACCTGGGGTCAACAGGGGAAGTAATGGAGAGTGTTAGAGAAGTGAAGAAAAGAGTGCAGGCAGGGTGGAGTGGGTGGAGAAGAGTGACAGGAGTGATTTGTGATCGAAGGGTATCTGCAAGAGTGAAAGGAAAGTTTATAGGACTGTGGTGAGACCTGCAATGTTGTATGGTTTAGAGACAGTGGCATTGAGTAAAAGACAGGATGTGGAGCTGGAGGTAGCAGAGCTGAACGTTTTGAGATTTTCATTGGGATTGACGAGGATGGACAGGATTAGAAAGGAGTTTAATAAAAATAGACCGTGCAGGTAGGGAGAGAGGAGCGGTTGAGATGTGCAGAGGAGGGACATGGTGTATATCAGTACAATTATGCTGAGGATGGAGCCACCAGGCAGGAGGAAAAGAGGAAGGCTAAGAAGGAGGTTTATGGATGTGGTGAGGGAAGTCATGCAAGTGGTTAATTTGAAGAGGCAGATGATGAGGACAGAGTGGTATTGAGACAGATGATCCGATGTGGTGACCCCTAAAGGGAGCAGCCAAAAAAAAAAAAAAGAAGAAAGAAGAAAAAGAAAAAGCATTATAATCTAATTAGTAAAATTTTCTTGAAGCATAGGGTCCTGCATTCATATGAATGTTATTTTGACACATACCCTGTACCTAAATTGTTGCAGACTTAGGGTTAGGTGGTTTTGAGATTCTGGTTGATCAGTATATGTGTCTAAAAATATAATGAGTGATATTTAATTTCTACTGAAGACATCCAGTTTTTACCAGCACAGACTTAATAGTGAACTTTTTTGCTACCTTCAACTACATTTCTTTTTTTTATCTGAGTGGTTGTTCTTGTTAAAATGAATTCTTGTTAAAATGAATTTCTCAACTGCATGAACAGAAAGCTGCAGGTATAAAAGAATCTTTTAGAATATTTAATGTGCTAACACACACACACACACACACACACACACACACACACACACACACACTCACTCTCTCTCTCTCTCTCTCTCTCACACACACACACACACACACACACACACACACACACACACACACACAGAGGAACTGAAAACAAATAGCTGCTTCAAACACAAACTCTGTTAGCAGTGTTACCACCAAAACCCATTAGTGTAAGGCTACCTGCTATTACATGTCATGAATAAACAAACACTAACTGCACAGAGCTAGCAGTAGTCCCTGCTGTGAGGGTTGGATTGATTTCAGCTTTCATATTGTAAGGAAAATCGCTGGATGTCATGTTTTTAATGATTGTGGATTTTGGGCTGATGGTGTGTGTCCAAATCTCGACAAGTGTGACATACCACCAAAACACTGATATAAAATCCAGTTACATTGCTGTAAGTAAAATATGTTGACTGTTTTTTGACAGTTTGATGGTTGTTTCTGCTAATAAACAACATCTCTAAGTTACATATGTGATTCTAGTTCCCTGAGGGAACGAGACGCTGCGTCAAAAAACTATGGGTGTACAATCTCCGAAACAATGTGTGTAATCAGTCAAAATTTGACGCTGACCGTCAGCGGTGGGGTGACATCATGACCAAGAAGTATAAAACGCACATGGAATGAGGCAGCACCAGCTTCTGTAAAGTAGAAGAAAGCACTGCAGGGACGTCGGAGGTGTGGCATAGAGACGCAGCATCTCGTTTTCTCAGGGAACTAGGGTTACATATGTAACCTAGAGACTTTCCCTTTCAGGAACTCAAGCTGCATTAAAACAATTTGGGAACGAGTGTCCAATCACGCCAGACTGACCAGTCCATGCCTAGTGTGTATCTGTTCAAACACAGCTATAGAAGGACAGAGGGGCCAGGAGTGGCACTGCGGTCCAGGTTATAGAACCGCGCAAAGGTCAGCGGGGTGGACCAACTCGCAGCATTACATATGTCTTGGAGGGGTACTCCAGAGGACCAAGCTTTTGAGGCAGCCACACTCCAGATGGAGTGAGCTCTGACCTCAAAAGAAGAGGGGAGACCAGAGGACACATAAGATGATGTGATGGCATCAACGATCCACCTGCTCAGAGTCTGCTTATTAGCAGGGAGGCCTCTCCTGGGAGGGCTGTAGCAGACTTGCGGGTCGTGGGATGACCAAGGACACCTTGGAGATGTCACCCGTATGGGGATACAGGAAGGCACTAGCCATACCTGGGGTAAACTCCAGGAAGGAGGGGGACACAAAAGGGGCCTACAAGTCCCTTTTCCTTTAGCAGATGGCTAACAAAAACACAGTCTTGACGAAGAGGTGCCTCCAAGATGCCTCAGCTAGAGGCTTAAAGGGGGGCTCTGACAGAGCGAACAATGGTTTGCTCGGCCACCTTGGAGCTACCAGGAGGAGGCGGACTCCGTCCTGGCGAACTCTCTCCAGAAATCCCTGGGAAAGCAGTGCGACAGGGGGAAAAGCATACAGACGCAGCCTGAGTGGAGTGGAGTGGCCACTCATGATCGCTCCCCACCCCGTGCGGGACGCATCTATCGTTAGCGACCGAGGACTCCCAGCATGGGGCCTAGAGATAGGAACCCAGGGTTTCTCCAAACCTCTAAGGCATGTAGGCATCGCCGCATGACCTTGATGGTGCGGAGGGGATTGCCCCTCTCTGAGAACCAATGGGTCCTGATCCACCACTGAAGGGGTCTCATGTACAGCAGGCCAAGTGGAATAACACTGGACGCAACTGCCATAAGCCCTAGCAGTTTCTGGAACTGCTTGACTGTGAGAGGTTGCTCTTTTCTGACTTTCCTGATGGGCATATGGATGGCCACAATGTGGGCAGGGGAAAGCTGCACGAGCAAAGTAGTCAAATCCTATATGACTCTTAGATAGGTGGTTCTCTGTAATGGAGAAAGCACACTCTTTCCGGCGTTCAGCCAAAATCCCAACACCTTCATGTGGGCAAGAACGACATCTCGATGCCAGATCGCCAACTGCTCTGATTGAGCTAAAATCAACCAATCGTCGATCTAGTTGAGGATGTGGATGCCCTGAGATGTCCACAAATTTTGTGAAGGTATGGGGCGAAAGGGCACTCGATAGAACTCGATATTGGTAAGCCTCGACCCCCGAAAGCGAACCTCAGGAACTTCCTGAGAGAAGGCAGGATGGATACATGAAAGTATGCATCCTTTACATCTACCGTGACAAACCAGTCCTCAGATCTGATTTAAAGCACAACCTGCTTGAAGGTCAGCATCTTGAACCTGAGTCTCATGAGAGAGCAGTTCAGCTGACATAGATCTAACATGCAACCCTCCATCCTTTTTGGGAACTATGAAGTACCGGCTGTAGAACCCGGACTATTCTGATGGAGGGACCACCTCGATGGCCTCCTTTCTCAGGAGAGTGTTTACTTCCTGTTCCATGACCAGAGCCTCCTGGCTTTCCACCAGGGTGGGAAGGATCCCGTTAAAACAGGGTGGTGGGTACACGAATTGAATCCCGTATCCTCACTCTACAATGTGCAGGACCCACTGAGACACATCTGGAAGAGCTTTCCAAGCTGCCAGAAAAATGCCTTAATAGTGTCAGTCTCTCCAGTGTGCCTGGAGCCGGGTCAGTGCCCTGAAACATCTCTAGGGGCCTCGAAGGAGGCGGCGAGATCTCCTGCATCACTACAATGCTGGGTAGAAACCAAGGATAGAGCTCCCTGGATCTGGCCATGTCCTGAAGCACAGAGGGTGGTGTCGCAGTGGTGGGGATAACGAAACAGGTGCAGCACAGCGGTGTGGCGCACCCATTCATGGTCGAATCCCTAGAAAGTTTAGAGTCAGGATTTTTCTGTCAAAGCCCTCCTGTTGAAGATGACAGCTCTCAGATCTGTCACCTTACATGGCTTCAATGCTGAGTGCCACGCAGGATCCCTCACAGGGGGAGAGTGAGTCACGATGCTGCGTCTCTGTACCTCTCGATGGGAGGTGGAGGGTTGCGGTTGGGGCTGTGCCCGCCGAGCAGCCCAATTTGAGTGGCATGGGAGGTACCGCTGGAACACTGCCACCTATTTCTCATTCTTCTGAAACCTCTTGACCACTGAGCTTAAGGAGTTGCTGAAGAGGCCAGAAGAGGTTAGTGGGGCATCAAGCAGTACTAGCAGACATATCTGAGTGAGCCTCAGGTGCCTCTCTGTGGATCCCAGAGCAGCCATAGACCAGCCAATGGCACTAATGGTCTCTTTAGTGGATGGAGCTCATCAAAATGGCTGCCCAGGGCACCTCCCACATACAACTCATGCAATAGGTCAGCCTGATATGCCTGAAGCACCACCATGGTGTGCAGGGATGCAGCAGCTTGACCTGCCAAAGCATAAGCTTTACCCACGAGCACCGACATATTACGCAGGGGCTTCGTAGGTAGTGTTGGGGTCTTAAGGGAGGAGGCGATCCCAGGAGAGAGATAGCTGGCAAGCATCTCTTTGACCCACGGCATCGCTTCGTAACCATGTTGTTTTCACCCCATGATGTGAGAATACACAGTCGATCTGGAGGTTAAGGGGTACGCCGAAAAAGGCACCTTGGTGTGCAGGTCGGGAAAGAATGGAAGATCCCGACATGGAGGTTGCGACACGGGTGTCAGAAAGCCCTCATCTAGTTAACTCGGTAAAGGCACTCTCACAGCGCGTGTTACAACCTCCATATCCATAATATAGCGGGTAAAAGGAGGAGCGCACAACTGGAAAGTGTGCTTGACTTTCTTGCTTGCTTTCATTTCTTTATCTTTTTTTTTCCTTTTTTTTTCATTGAAACAAACAATTTGACAGACAACACAACACACAGAGCGCTTTGTGAACGAACAGAAGCAGGTGCTGCCTCACTCCATGTGCGTTTTTTACTTCCTGGTCGTGACGTCACCCCGCCGGTGACGGGCAGCATCTAATTTTTGACTGATTACACACATTATTTTAGAGTGTGAACACTGGGGGGCGTTCCCAAAGCATTTTGACGCAGCTCGAGTTCCTGAAAGGGAACTATATTATTTCTCAAGTATATCTTTCCCATTTCCTTCCCCAGGTTCTGCTCTAATGATTTTTTTTGTCTTTTCAGCTATTAATAGTCAAGGTTTTTAGAAAAGAATAGGAATACCTGATCATCTCTTTTCAATGTGAATTCCCCAAATTTTTTACCACAAACTTGAAAGCACAAATTTGTCTAGAATGCCCTTGTAGGCTGTAGTATACTAACAATTAAAAATAGCATTAAGAATGACCTTTTACTTAAACAAACAAGTCTGTATCTCTGTGCATGCTCCATGAAGACAAGGGCTGGCAAGGATAGTATGGAAGAATTCAAGTGGCCTGCACAGAGCTCTGACTTCAACCCCAATGACTGCCTTTGAAATGAACTGGAACTTACTGCCAGGGCTTCTCAACCATCATCACTTATGTTCTTCTGGCTAACAGAACAGCTACGCTCCAAAATTAAGTAAAAAGCCTTTCCAGATAAATTATTAAGTTATTATAACAGCAAAATCTAGAACTACGATGGGATGTTTAACAAGTACAAATGGTTTTAGCCACATAGTTAAATTCAATTCAATTCAAGTTTATTTCTATACAGCTTTTCACAATCGACATTGCTTCAAAACAGCTTTACAAAGAATTATTGAACAAAAATTTTAATATAAGTAAATTATGTATCCCTGATGAGCAAACCTGAAGCAACTGTTGCAAGGAAAAACGACCTTAGATGGTATAAGGAAGAACCATTTGGAGCAACCAGATTTAAAAGAGGAACCCATACTTATTTGAATTACCAACAAGAGTGTGATTATAAATCATAAAAACATTACAAACAATGGAGTGTGAAATACAAGGTGGTATTAAAAAGTTTTGAGACTAGCTCTGTTTACAAGAAAGCACTTTTTTTATTCTAGGTTTATATGCTGTCACCTTCAAAATAGTCACCTTGCACAGCAGTTAAGTGATCCCAGTGTTTCTATTACTTCTAAAATGTGTCCTGGAAGTCTTCTTTCCTAAGCATGTCAAGCACATTCTGCTATTCGTGCTGAATTTCCGCAATGATGTCAAAACGGCGATCTTTGAGCAGGATCTTTATTTTAGGGAGAGGGCAAAATCCGCAGGAGCCAAATCTTGTGAGAAGGGTGTGAGGAAGTGAGATCATTTTGTTTAGGGGGGGAAACTCATATGTGAGCAGAGCTCTGAGTGTACATGTGGTAAGAATAGCAGACGTGGTAAGGGACGTGGTCAAGTCGTCAAGTCAAGTCGAGAAGCTTTTTTTGTCATTCTGACAATATATAGCTGACACAATACACAGTGAAATGAGACAACGTTCCTCCAGAACCCTGGTGCTACATTAAACAACATAAAGCTACAACACAAAACATAAACTACATAACAGAACACAGAGCTAAGGGCTAAAGTAAGTGTCCCTGCCACATAAAGTGCATCATGTGCAAATAAATGCAAACAGTGCAGACAAAAACAGTGCGGACAGACAACACAAGACAGTGTGGGACAGATACACAAAACACAGAATACAAAATAGCGCAACCAGTAATAATGGTAAGAATAGCACCAGTAGCACAGCTCCCAATGTACTTTTAGCACACTGACTTATGAAGGTCTGTGCTTCCTGTGACTGTGTGTGCAGGAAAGTGCTGCTATCTTTTGGCGTGTTACAAAACTAGTCTTTGATACAACCTCATATCATGAACACCGTAGTGGGTGATTATGAGTAATGTAGTACAGTAGTATAACATATTACAGTATATGTATATGTTCATATAAATAACACAATCCAATCTCCTTATTATTACGCAATCCCAATCAGGAGAACATGAAAAGAGCAAACTGAATGCTAGAATGAATGCTTGAAATCCACAAATGAATTTGTATAAACTGAGTGCAAAGTACAAATTCCCAGTTATGTGTCATCTGAGAGAGAGAATTCAATATTTTTATAGAAATCTATCTTGAAAGTGAAATGTCTTAGTTATTAATGACCTGACTGGTGGTTCCCAGAAGGAAAACGTAGAAAAAGATGATAAGCGGGATCTAAAGAATCACAAATGATCTTCTTTGCTCACTTAGGAGTATTCTGAATAATATCAACGAATGATTCACTTTCATATGATGTATGAAATGGTATGAAATTTAAGAAAGGCCAGTTCCAATTATGACTTTGAAGTTGACTGAATACCTTAATGAACATATATTATTGAAAATGTTACTGTATATGAAGTAATATATGCACTCACCATTCACTTTCTTAGGGGCATCAGAAACAATTGTATTTCAGCCCATATTTTAGTTATCCATGTGACAACAGCATAATGCAAAATAAATCTTCCAGATACAGGTCAAGAGCTTTAGCTTTTAAATGAGTTAATGTTCACATCAACTATCAGAATGAAGAAAATATGTGAGATAGAGATTAGCACCAGTTGGGCTGGTTTGAATATTCCCGAAACTGATGATCTCTTGGGATTTTCACACACAAGAAGGGTGTAACAAAAAAAAACAGTAAATGAGCAAAAGTTATGTGGGTGGAAACACTTTTATAATAAGAGAGATGATGGGAAAATGTCCAGATTGGTTTGAGCTGGAAGGAAGGTTGTAGCTTTTACACATACAGTATAATCACCCATTACAACTGTTCTAAGCAAAAAACTGCAACTGTCAACCAAGTACAAAGTCAGGCGACTCACCAAAACAGTTTGCTTATCTGTCTTTATCTGTTTTTATTTATTGAGGTTGATAAGACATAATGTGTTTCTCAACCCAGACTCCTATTAGATTATTATATACTGTATTAGATTATAACCACCATGACCAACCACTACAGTTTCAACTATAACATGAAGTGTCATTTTAATATGAATCAATGACCGTGCCAGTGCTGGCAACGCAGAAACTTTTAGGTGATTATTGTTGTGTTGATGGCTGTGTAAAGATGTTGTCAGCATGCATCAGTGCATCAGTCTGAACAATAAACCAGATGGCAACCTTGGCTTTCAATGCGATTTAAAAGGAGGAAACAGGAGTGCAGTTGGCATCCGATAAATTGATAGAGACATGACAAAACAGTTTTCTGGCTTAGGGAATTAGGCATGGTTCGACTGAGTAGAAATGCTGAAAGTGTGTGCTTTTAGGATGTCCTCAACAAGTGAAGGACTAGCCATTCAAGGTCATGTTAGACATACAATATGATTGCGGCAAAAAAAGAATGCACGACTCTTTGTATTCGAAGCTATTGTAAGGCTTTATATGTTTACAAAAACTGAACCCACTGAAGCAGGATAAAGGCAAGCAAATAACTCTGAGGGATTTAGACAATACCTAAAGCTTGTTCAAGTGTCTTAAAAGGTCAAAGGCACAAATAAAGAGGTGAAAAAAATAGAAGGGTGAACACTATTCCTGCATCATAGCTCACACGGTCGATTTCAGAAAACTATTCAGAAACCACACAGGCGATTTCTCCAGTATTTTCGTATTTAAATCTATTCACGTCCTGCTCAGTGTGATACACCATGAACAACAGGGAGAATCAATAGGCTTATCCAAAGTGTTTAAAACACCTGTGAGATCAACTGAGGTTAGAAAGAAAATAATTTTTTCATGGTCAGTGAACAGAATGGTTCACAATGCTTGACTCTCTACAAAATTGTCTTCCTCTCCACAGAATCAATTGCGTGGTACGCGTCAATAATCTTTTAACGTCGACTAATGGAGCAGCCTATAGTACATCTTCATATATATGTCTTAATGGCTTTTATGTTGCATTGCCGAGGGAAGATGGCATCGCAGCATATGCATACGCGCCACTGCAGTACAGGAGTTGATTAACTGATTCCTTATAATCAGTCCTTCAACGAAATGGACCGTTTGTTGCAATGTGGGAGTGGTTGTATCGATCTAGGTTGTGCATTGAATAAGCAACAAGGTGCTGCAGTGTTTGGCCCAGAGGTATGTGTTCATCTTCAACATTTATGGCAAATGCTCCTGGCACATAAATTGTTATTTAATGCTTATTGTTTATAAAGTTTTATTTTTTCTGAGACATATCCAGTGACTTATGGTCCCCCAGTGCCAGAATAAAAGTAAAAGATGCTTTGAGAATTGCTTGCCACAAATCATTTGGCATTCCCTGCATGCCACTTTCGATTAGCTCTGAATGGTATAGAGTCAAACCGGATCTTACTAAAAGGCAATTAAAATGATCCTCCCCAAAGAAAATAGAAACAGCATCCCACAGGTATATATATATATAATAGTCACTCGACAGCTTGATAGATAGAAATGCAGTAAATTCTAAAATTATTTCCACACTTCAGGCTGGCAAAAATGGTTCAATATTTAATAAAATAAAATAAAAAAAAACCACTCACTGCCACATATTATAAACATAATGCACAATGTTATAAAGGTTTTTTTATTATTAAATCATAAGGGATTTGTAGAAGCTCTAACCCTAGCCCTCTATGAATAGTCCATCACATATTTAAACAATATAATTTTCTTTTAAAATGTGATTCCTGGCACATTACCACAACCATTAAGCACTCTGGCAGGAGAGATTGCTTTCTCTCTGTAATTCACAGCAGCACGAGTCAGCTACGGTATCTTTGAGTATGTATGCAGAAGCAAATACACAGCACTTTCCTTTAAGTGTGTTAAAAACGTCCTGTGATAAAACGAGAATGTGTTTAGCACACCCTCCCTGGTTAGTAGTTGTCATGTGATAGGAGGTGTTAGCTCATTGATGGGTAATGGCAAAACAAAATAAAGACAAATGAGACAAAATGGATAGGAGTGACAAAATGATTGAAACCTTAAAAAAAAAATAAGAAATAAAAAAAATCATAAGTGCATGCAAGCAAAATGTCATCAGTTTGAATCTATTGGTCCAAGATTTACCTAGTCCTAGACTCATTAAGCGGCTGCTTTCATGGGAGCACGAGTGAAATATGAAGCCCATGGGAATGAGCACATTCATTATTGTGAAGGAGAATTGCATACATTATAGGGAACAGGGAACAGGACGTAGTAAATCTCTAGTGTGATCAAATAATAAAGTCAAGTGATGCAGCTTAATTCACACACACTAAGCTGACAGTTCTTAAATTTTTATGTGTGCATCTTTTTTCGACTGTTTTTTCTATTGTTTCAGTATAAAGATCCATGAAATTACTGAGCAACATAAGAACTTAGAGGATGGATTTGGATTGTAATTAATATCAATAGTCTACTACAATGGCTTAGGTTGAACAACTGGATTAAAGCTCCTATTACTGAACAGCACATAATGGGACTGTAATAAATGGACATTTGGTGTCACCCAGATGAGGATGATTTCCTTTTTGAGTCTGGTTCCTCTCATGGTTTCTTCCTCATGCCCTCTCAGGGAGTTTTTGCTTGCCACAGTCGCCACTGGCTCCCTCAAGAAGCTTAAAATTATATTGAACAACCTTATAGACACTAAACTTATACATTCTTTTATACAATTTTATAGCTGCTTTATCTCTGTAATGCTGATCTAAAACAATTTCCATTTTTAAAATTGCTTTAGGAGTTGGTGTTGAATCTATAATTATCTTTAATATTGAGCTAATTTATGAGTTGCTTAGGAGCTCCTGGTTCTTACTTCAACTGACTGAATACGACATTAGGGAGGACATTACTCATATTCACACACTCCGGTGCTCATGATATTTCTCACTCTCCGGTGTTTGTAATGTTTTAATGATTTATAATCACACTCTGTCTCACCAAAATGAGGATGGGTTCCCCTTTTGAGTTTGGTTCCTCTCAAGGTTTCTTCCTCATAACATCTAAGGGAGATTTTCTTTGCCACAGTTGCCCCAAGCTTGCACGTCAGAGATGAATTAATTCACTTACATTTACATTTTTGTTCATACATTCTGTAAAGCTGCTTTGAGAAAATGCCCATTGTGAAATGTACAATAAAAATGAACTTGAATTGATTTATACAATCTAAATGAATTTAACTAAATACTGTTAGCAGGTATAGGCTTCATAGTGCTTCAGTTGGGCTTTAATCGAAATACAGAAATGAAAATATGGATCACTACAGATGGTATTTTTGTGCAACTATACTTGTGTCTCCAACTTGGTAAAATATTGCAGGAAGTGGCAGGTGCTGAAGATACAGTAAATATGAACCATCTGGGATGTCAATAACCTTTTTAAAAAAAAAAAAGACATTAACATTTAAATATCATTAATTTATTCATTTATATAAATTTCTCTTTAAAAGTATCAATCATTCTCGAGCTGATTTGCTGAAAATCACTTTATAATAATACTGATGTATATTCATGTATATTTGTGATGTATATATGTATATACATTAGTTTCTTCAAGTTTAGTAAACACATTATCAAGGTCATGCTGGATCCATTGCCAGTTCTGGGAATACTGGACACAAGTTGGCAGAGATGTAATTCCAGGCGACTGCATGGCACCATTCACACTGCCATATACACACTAATTCTCACCTAGGGGTAATTTGGCATTCATGCATGAATACAGGGAGAAAAAGCAAACCGCCGCAGTAACCTCAAAGCAGAATTGAATCCAGAACCACAGAGCTGCCAGGCAGCAATGTTACCCAGTGCACTGCAGTGCTGCATAATGCCTATTGCTGCATTTATTGATATATAATTCCCAATTGTATCAAGCTTCATTAGACTGGTATCAAGACTACAAATTCAATTTATTAAATGTTAGGCAGCAACATTTCAAACTAACCGAAACATTTCTGTGAATTAATTAGATAAACCGAGGATCCAAATAACTTTGTAGTAAGATTACTACTCAATAGTAAAGTATAAAGTCGATAATTAAACATTTACTGTCAGTCATCTGGTATAAAATATAGTCTGTTTTATTATCCATAATTAGCAGGGTTTATGATACTCTGGATTGCGTTGGTTTTCCACTAAAGTAAATAGTTGCTGCCATCTAGTGCAAGACATGAACTACTGCATTAATAATGCTCTCAGGGTTCAGAGGTCTTCCCATTAGCCTAACACTTATAGCATCTGCAATAAAAAAAAAATCTTAGCAACAAGTTTCTATATAAGAATCTGTTTCCTCATTGGAGATGAGAAACGAAGCTTGAGGCAATGTATAAAGCCGACAAGAGGTGTAAGACAAGACTTACAATTTCCCTCTTCATATAGACACATTAAATATGTTTACCCAAGATTAGTTACATCAAAGAATAGACAATCATGTAATACATTTGTCATCACACGGACTGTAACAAATGTCTCTTTTTTATTGTAACTAATCGAAGAGAAAGGGGAAACCTGGAGCCTGTTACAGGAACACTGAACACTAACCCTAAACCTAATATTGTATATTACTATATATACATATATTATTACCTACTGCACTTTCTGTTCACCCTCACCCCTGTACATATGGACCCCATACCTTTATTTATCACACTGCTATTTATTTATTTATTGTAAATAGGCCACTTTTGCACTTCTGGTTAGATGCTAACTGCATTTCATTTAATCTAATCTAATCTCATCTCATCTAATCTAAACCTCACCTAGTGCCAGGAAAAGAACTCAGATGAAGGCACTATGCACTTGTGTTTTCACACCTTTTCATCTAGGAGCAATTTATTTAGCTGAATGACATTCTTTTGGGATGTGAGAGAAAACCAGAGAACCCTGCTAGAAACTTAAGGAAACCAAAAATTTAAGGCCAAACATAGGAGCCAGGAACCTTAAGTGCTACTTTACACTGTGCTACATTGCTTTCCAGACCAGTGTACTACATGAAGAAATGAAGCAATTAAGATTGCATGAGCTTACATCACAACATTTTTACCAGTGAATTAAAGAGACATCTGTATTAATAGACCTGTTCGTCAGGCGTTTTGTTAAACATCGAAGCTTTTTGCTAGGTACACATGTTGGTGGCTCATGAGTATACAATGTTATGGTTAATGGAATGTTTTATTGCCGTCGATATGTATGCATACGCCTGCTGCCTGGTGTGATGCCAGTGCCTTAACATAACACACTTCTACTGCTGTGGCTCTTCACACCTTTCAGTCCTATCTAATTCATTCTTATGCTCTAGTCTAGCTCCTCTGTGCTTTCTGCACTTGCCTTCTGATTATATTAGTGCTTTCACATGGATACTTTACAAAACCTAAAAAAATAATTCTTGCTTATGTGTCATCCTTGCCTCAGTGAATAATCTTGCATGGATAGTGTAAATATGTACATATGGACTGTTGCTGTAATCTTAAAGAGTATCCTAATCACAATATGCTCATACTGATCATACACAATTGTATAAAAAAAATTAATCCTACTAGTGCTTGCTTCCTCATATCTTCTCAGAGATTTGCCATTGTTGAAGCTGGATTGTTTTACATCTGAATTACTGTTACCCTGCTTCATTGCACTTGCTAAATACAATATGGGAAGCATGTTAACGTGAAGCATTACTGTGCAAATGTATAGTTATTTTTACTCATAATCTTTATATTATTTTGCAATATTTCTTTCTTTTTTGATAGGTGTGGTGTTTTCCAGAATGCATAAAAAGTATTATTACTATTATTATTATTATTATTATTATTATTATTATTATTATTATTATTATTATTCTTCGGCATGCCATGCATTTTACACCCAGGCCATCAACCATCGTTATGATGCCACAGCTTCATAACCATTAATATTATACAGAAAAGTAGTTTAAGAGAGCACTGCATCACAGATAGGTATCTTATGCAGTGAGAATGAATGCCATTACTAAAGCAAGAAACTCAAGCGTTTTTGTTAATTTTTTTGTGCAGCGTGGTTTTCCTGGGGATTTGATATTAAGGGAAATTGTATGCTTTTGTGCAAATTATTTTGAAAAAAGTACAAAAGAATAAATGGTTTATGAAAAATCTTAAATGTTTTGAACTGTTTTGGCTGGCCTTTCCGCACGATGTCCAACGTTTCTTAAAAAGTCCGTCTTTTATATGTCCTTGTAAGTACATCTGCAACCAAATCCATTTCTTCTTCATTGTTATTGTGAAATAAAAAAACAGCTATTAAATCCACACAAATATGGCCGAGCTTGTGCAGTTTGCTACAGATGCAGGTTGTGAGCTCTGACTTGTGCGCTTTCTGACCATCCAATCAAAGCACATGAAAATGTTGACATCATTGGATGCGCTCTAGAGGGCCTTGGAGTGGCCAAATGGCAATCTGATTGTTTGAAGCAACAGCTTTAAAGCAACAAGGTGTTTACACTAAAAGAGCCCGCAGGTGCTGATCCTGCATGGCCTATGGCAGAAACTTTAACCCTGGCAACACGTGATGTGACAGCTGAAATCTGATTGGATAGAAAATCAAAAATTTACTTACACTTGGGTGTAGACTATTGGTAATAATTTAATACATATCAGTGATTCTGATAGAGTTTAGGCCAGCAGGACTAGGCTTTAGTATTGAATCAAAGATAACAACTAAAATGGTGTAGTCTAAGGAGTTTATTTAGCATGATGAAGTTTGTATTATCAACATTTTATTTACTGACAGATGGCAGCACAGACAGTGATTCCATGCAGAGTCTAGAGTAGAGCACAGCATGTTCCCCTGGTGTTTAATGATCACTCACTCTGCCTGGTACTGAGAAAGCTGCCAGCAATCAGCAATGCAGTGCAGGCTGGCTGTTGACATGACCACACAGGCCACACACTGGAGACTGACCGAATCAGATGTTTCTTTATCTCTTACTCCTTACACGCTCTCACAGGCTTCTAATGTAAAGCAAATGACAAAATTGCAGAAATGTTTAAAAGGGATTTATTTTATGTTCATTCATATTTTTAATTGAATATTGTGGCATAGCAAAAATAAAAATGAATACGAACAACATTATTATACTGTCTATATTTTCATTGTATTAGTGTTATTCGTAATTCTTTTATAATTTTTGCAAGGCTGTGAGTATTAGTAGGTTTATGCTGATAACTGACAAAAGAATTACCTTTATTCTGACTATGATTCTCATAACTTGAAATAAATTATATTTATAATTAAAATAATGTATATTTCATTTATAACAAAGTCGACTATATGTCAACATAGTGACATAGTGCATACATACTTGTCTTTCAGGGTATTACACCTGGTTACTGGGTACTGGAATAGGGCATATGCAGGAGGGTTTGGATTTCAATCTGCCACAGGCTGGGGTTTGTTTCAACTAGTATTGTATTTAAGACTGAATGTGTCACAGCAAGTATTCTGGTGTGGAGTTTGCACTACTTTGGCAGCAAACACACCCATTACCTGTGAGGCCTGGCACATTTGCATTTGTTATAGTCTGTTATCGTGTTGGGTTTCCTCTTTCTGTCGTCACCGATCGTCACGTCTTGGTGCATGGAACTTAGAACACACAAAGTCTTGTTTTTTTTTAGGTGCATAAATTGTCAAGGAGACACTGCCACTTCTAAGCACTGAAGTGGAGAATACCTTTCGCTGTGCAGTGTCTTTTGCAAGTTGAGGAAGTTCACGCCAGACTTTATTCACCGTGCCCAGTAGCGCTGTTTTGCGCTGCAGCAGTCCGTGACATTTCTCCCATCATCCAAAAATGGCTCCATCAGATTCATGACCATGTTAGTGAATTCATGACCACAATATTGAAGTAAAATTCTGATACCAGAAAAATCTACAGTACAGTAATTAATTATTTGTACTTCATTATTTCCAATCTTTGTTGCATGTCTTATCACAAAAGTGAGCTGTCAATTCACCACCCAACCTGTTGCACCACCTGCTTTATGATTTAAGTAAAGAATTTCATCAGGTCATTAGACAAGTTAGCACAGAGGTATCAGTTCTTAAATTGTACCAACCTCATATCATGATTTTTACATTTTCAAAGTTTTGATGTCAAAAAAGGCAAATGGAAAACCACTTGAGGCCGAGTTAATCCATGGAACAACTATGAGGCACAATATACTCTTTTATACAAATACTTGAGTAAAAAGTAGCCATTACTCTTTTTGCTGTTATGAAAAATATTTTAAAGCCTCCTGATTCTCTACCTATACAGTTACACTCAGCTGAATTATGCAACACTCTTCTCACTTATTTCACTGCAAAATAGAGAATATTTATCAATCTCAGACCCTCCAAAAGCCTCCTTTTCTTGTCAAAATCTCTTTTGATCTTCAGATAGTGGCTGACTCAACACATTTTTCTATTTTAATTCTTCTCGACTAAATCTCCCATGATATTTTATTAGATAGATTGCAGTTCATTGGAATTGTAGATTAAATAATCTATATAAATACTCCTTGTGGGCACAAAAAAATTATCTTTCTTAGACCATTAGTTCCTCTATGTGTATTGACAGTTCCACAAATTGCTCCTTCGACACTGGTTAAAAGCTTAGATGTTATCTTTTACAACACCCTATCCTATGAAGCACATATTAACAAGATCGCCTAGACAGCTTACTTTCACAGCCGAAATATAAATCACCTCGGACAGGCCCTCACAATGAGGAGCACTGCTATTATGGTTCATGCTCTTTGTCACCTCACACATTGACTATTTTTTTTTTTTTTGCTACCCCATTAACTCCTACACAATTTACATTTAGTGCAGAACTCAACTGCATGAATACTCACTAGAACTCCTACAATGGACCACATATTTCCTGTTCTTCAACAGCTGCACTGGCATCCTGTTAAACAGTGTGTTGAATATAAAATCCTGCTTTTTATTTATAAGGCATTACATAACCTGGCTCCTTCATATTTATTTGACCTACTCTTAACATACACCCCTTCTTGAACCTTAAATCAGTGTTTCCAAATAACTCAGTTCTTCCTAGTATGTGTTTGGCAACTATGGGAGCTTTTAGCTACACTGCCCAATACCTCTGGAATTTACTTCCTCTTGATATACGCGACAATTTGCGCAAAAGTGAAAGGTTGTCTAAAAAAATAGTAAAAATACTGATACCAAAAAATCAATTATTTGTACTTCATTACTTCCTATTTTTGGTGCATGGCTTATCACAAAAGTCAGCTGTCAATTCACCCTGTTGAACCACCTTCTTTATGAAAAGCAAGAATATCACCGGGTCATTAGACAAGTCAGCACAGAGGTACCAGTTCTTACTAGTCTAGACTATATCACGTGACACATGAGTATCAATGTGAATGTCTAAATATTCCAATCATGTTTTACAAATGATTCACAACTTTTGCAGTTTAGGAGTTCAAGCAGAATGTTACAATCCTCCATGCCTAGGAATACAGACCTCAAAAAAACAGCACATTGCACCTATTTGTTAATATGCTGCCAACTCTCTTGCCTGAAGTCAAAAGAAAAGTAGCTCAGGAAATTCTTGTCATGAGAGTTGGAGAAAAGTCAACAGTGACTGGAAGAGCTCCACTGTGCTTATGTCTAAAAATGTCTGGGAGGATTTCCACAAGGAGAAAGGTGGTTCTAAATCTGTATAGTATTTGCTTACCCAATGCATTGTATAGAGGAGCTGTTGAAATGCCTGGACATAGCATGTATTTAACCCTAAAACTGACCAAGGGCTATTTGCAGATTCCTTTGTTGCCATAGTCTAAGGCAAACCTGTATTGGATTTGGTTTATTCAAATCCAAATCAAAAACATGATTCAGTGAAAATTAGGCCACATTCTACACTGTTGTCATGAGCATTTGCAGTATGTAAAGGCAGTCCTTGAAATGAGCCAGGCTCGTAGAAACTGACCAAAGTGCCTTTTAGGATACTTGGAAATATGGTATAGTATTTATACTGCAATTGCAACCTACCCACATCCGAACAGTAGTGTGACATCAGTCATTTAATTTCTATATCTGCATATTCAAATAAGGCAAATCAGTGCTAAGTGCTAATAAGAAGTTGACTATGAGCTTCATTAAAGTTTATAAATCGCTGTCCTATAGTAAAAACACATATTGTTTATACCACTTAATATTACAGTTTTTGCACATCTTGCCACAGATGGGTAAATCACATCATTATTATCAAAATAGCCTCAATAGTGAGTACAACCTCAGTGAACATGTCAAAACTGTGTCCATTGTGTCAATATTTTGTGTGAGCACCACTGTTATTTAGCACTGCTTTAATCCTCCTGGGCATGAAATTTACCAGAGCTGCATAGGCTGTTGCTGAGGTTTCTCTTGGGGCTTCACCTTCCCCTTTATAAACTTGTTTTGATTGGCGCTTGGCAGTGGCAGATTTTGGCCATAGGCAACATGGGCAGCCGGTGGGTGCCGGCAGCGTAAAAAAAAGTCGATCTTTTTTTATTTATTTGTTTGTTATTTTTACCGCTCATTTACACGTCAATTATTATATCATGTCATGAACCTGGTCGAGACTCTGAGAAGTTTCCTTACTCATACACTCAGGAAGGAGAGGCAGGGGTTGGGTGACGTCACCTTAATCTTCAAGGTTTCCAATGGGAGTGACGTCAGTAAGGTGAACTGAATCCAAATTAAAATTATGGAAACTGCCAAATAAGTTTTGTATCAACAAAATTGAGTAAGTGTTTTAAAAAATACTCCATAAAATTTATCCTACCAAACATGTTTTGGAGCGATTTAAGCTGAATACTTCACATATCTGTGAATTTTGTGGTTAAGAAAAATAAAACATCATCTTTTTTTTCATTGTATTTACTCAAGATTATTTTGGAAGGATATAGAATTCTATATTATAAAAAATAATAAACAAGAAATTATGGAAGAATTTATCCAACAAGCCAGTTCCTAAAGAGATATAAAACTGATCTCCCTTAATTCTGTGTTTTTTGTGGAATGGAGGCTGAGACTGTTATACATCTTTTTTTTTTTTTATGTATGTATGTTGGATTTTTTGGGTTGAGGTTGAATTTTTATTTCCAACGTTGTCTTGTTCTAAAATTAAGATAAGAAATAAAAGATATAATTTTTTACGTGGATACAAAAAATAAGAGTAAGAGTCACATTTTATGCAAAATTTGTTTATATTATTAGTTGAGTTCTATATACACAAATAAAAAAGAAAGGATGCCCAATATCTCTCAATTCAAGGCTGAATAAAAAAATGTATTTAATTGAATTTATTCAATTTATTTAAGAACTTTTTTGTCTTTTAATTTTAATTATGGATGACAAAATAAGTTCTAAACCCTCAGGAACAAAAGATAAAGGTGTGTATGCAGCTCTATTGCTCATCTCGTTATGAGGATAGTGTATGTTAAATGCATTTAATAAAATAAGCTTATAACTGTATAGCACTTGGGTTATGCTGTGTTGCCTGATATTTTTTTTACACATAGAGCAACAATATTTCTTTTAGCTGCATAACATCATAATTTATAGTATGTAGTTTTTCATTATGTGTGCAGCAACAAAATAATTACAGTTTTTATAGTCTACTTGGATTGTAGTTCAACTTGCACTTATTGATTTGGTTGCCTTTAATTAAGGTGATGTCATAAAGGTTTTCTGTGATTGTACTGAATAAATCCTGAACTGAGTTTAGTAAAGGGAATCTCAGTGCAGTTCAAAAGGCTTTTTTAAAAGACATATAAGGATATAGATGTTGTATGTATTATATGGCTGCAATTATCCAAGGGGTTTTATGATTCTTGGAGTTTGATACACAATGATAAGTGTATTTAATTGTGCAATAAATATGTGATATTTATACATTCAATGGAGCTCTCGAAAATGTGTCCAAATTTGTGGACTGCTCTGAGAATATGTCGTACTCATCCAGTGATGGTAGCTGAAGCAGAGAGGAGCTTTTCAAAGCTGGAGCTAATCAAAGGGGAGACGTTGGGTCATGGCATGTTTCACCCAGGGTGCCATTCAAGCTAGAACCACCATTGCCACTTGGTGGTATCTATTTAGCACAAACATGCAGTTCAGCGTCAGTTCAACATCAAGTTTTGAGAGAAGTAAATAATGGAAGAAACTCCTGACTCGAACTTACCACAGCACCCGTGCCCTTATTTTGCACAATTTCCATTTTTAAAGTCGCTGAAAAGAAGGTTTTGGGCTCATGATAATTATTTTTATTTTTATTTTTTTATTCATTATTTTTTAATGTTTCATAATAAATAATAATATAATTCTGTTAATAGATTTGTGTGCTAAACTAAGTTGATTGAGCAAAATTATCATAGCAGAACATTCACTGAGTTGTCTTGTAGCCACTCCTTTGTTATCCTGGATGTGTGCTTAGTGTCATTGTCTTGTTGGAAGATAAACCGTCTCCCTGGTCTGAGGTCCAGAGTGCCCTGAAGCAGGTTTCTATCAAGAATGTCTCTGTACATTGCTGCATTCATATTTTCCTCAATCCTGACTAGTCTCCCATGTCCTGTCACTGAAAAACATCCCCAAAGCCTGATGCTTCCACCACCATGCTTCACTGTAGGGATGGTATTGGCCAGGTAATGTAGCCAGGTGACCAAGAACTCGATGGTCACTCTGAAAGAGTTCCAGTGTTTCTTTGTGAGAGAGAGGAACCTTCCAAAAGAACAACCATCTTTGCAGCACTCCATGAATCAGGCCTTTATGGCCAGACAAAAAGCCAATTCACAGTAAAAGGCACAAGACAGCCCGCCTGGAGTTTGCCAAAAGGCACCAGAAGGACTCTCAGACCATGAGAAACAAAGATTGAACTCTTTGTCCTGAATGCCAAGCGTTGTGTCTGGTTAAGGCATTGGAATTTTGATCTGAAGGTCATTAGTTCAAATCCCAGATATGCCAATCTGCAACTTCTGGGCCCCTGAGCAAGCCCCTTAACCACATAGCTGCTCAGGTGTATGAATGAAATGTAAGTCGCTCTGGATAAGGGTGTCTGCCAAATGCCATAGATGTGCCATGTTTGGCACATTTACTTGCATGTTTCTTTAACACCTTTCACTACTGCAAGCTGACCTTTCCCATTCTCTGTTTTATTTTTAGTTGTTCATATTATTTAATGGCTATGAGGGATATGGGCAACTGCAAACTGGTCATGTGGAGGCACTTAAGCAATTGTTTTATGATGTGTACAGTCCAAACTTTGATTAGGTTTATGATTTTGTTTCTGTGTTTGTTGCTCCTTTACTGTTTGGTTTAGTAATAAAACTAAATTAATATAATGTGACCTATCTTTTGTCATTGTTCCTTATATAAATCCTGCCATAAAAATTAAATAGCACTGAACTGAATCTTATTCACCTCTCCAGTTTTTTTTTGTGGAGAATTTAATATCATCAAATGTGAGGCATAGTCATAAAAATGTTTAAAATCTCGACCTTTATTTTTTAATTTTATCATCACATCAGTGAAAATGAAATTGATGCAGGAAGTGTGCATTATGTCTGCTAAAATGTCATATTATTAATTTTACTACAGTTGCACCAATACCAGAGGTGGGAAGTAAAGAAGTACAAATACTTCGTTACTGTACTTAAGTAGATTTTTTCGGTATCAGTACTTTACTCCACTATTTATTTTTCAGACAACTTTTTACTTTTACTCAGTAAATTTTTACACAGATATCTGTACTTTTTACTATTTACTACATTTTCAAAACAGACTTGTTTCCTGTTACTGCACGTCTTTTTCAATCCACTGGTGTATAAAGTCCTGACTCTCACTCACCACAGAAGGCAGTAAGAAGTTTGGGGTTAATGTGGATGAGACAGAGGGAGTCAGTGATGTAAACATGACTGAGAACAGACACATTTCTGATCATCATCTTTTCTCTGCTTGTGTTCTATATGTGGATCTTCAGCCTGGACACATTCATTGGGTAACAACATTTTTAATTAGTTTTGTATTAATATATATATATATATATATATATATATATATATATATATATATATATATATATATATATACATATATTTGGCTGTCAAAATTAAAATTATTTTAAACGGCACAAAATTTTTTCCTTTCTTTACTTAGATATAAAATAAATAAATTAACTTCAGATAAAAATATTTTTAATCAGTAAACTTTTGTTTTATTTTTGAGTCTCAAATCAAACATCAAAATCCGCCATGATTCTTACAATTTACCCTCTGGGTGGCGTTTTGTGGGTTTTTCCCTCATAATGGCGACACAAACTTAAATTACTCTCTTAATTGATCGTACAGATAAAAACAATACATGATTTAAATCTGTAAAATGTCTATAATTTTATATATATATAAAAGCTTCCTGACTTGACTTGAAGAGGTGCATTTTCTCCGGTATCACCTCATTAACTGTCCGTGTGGAAACATAGCAAAGGCTCTAAATGATGTCCACACGTCTCTGCACTGATATAGCCTTTATATTTAATCACATGCTGTACATATGATACATGTTTAACACCTCCAAGCTGCCAGTTTTGGGCACCTGAGCAAGCCCTTAACTCACTACTGCTCATTTAGTAAATGAGATCATTAAGAGTCGCTCGGGATAAACACTTCCAACAGGAAGTGGCTATATCTCGCTATCTTTGTTTCTCTATTTTCTCTATCTAATTGTCTCTGTGTCTCTTTTAGTAAATGTCTCTGTCTCACTGTATATGTCCCTCTCTTGCTGTCTCTCTATTTGTTTCTTACTCTTTCTAAAGCTGTGTCTGTGTCTCTTTGTCTTTGTCTCTGTCTTTCCTGCTTATTTACATGTCTAACAAAGTTTTGAGTTTTGAAGTAATGCCATTAGTGATCTATGATGAAAGACTTCCCTGGTTCGATTCTTACCTCTAGTTTCATATTGAACATTATAAGAAGTTTAAAAAACAGAACAATGAAAGATCATTAAAAGTGGTTGCTGGCAAATCATGGTATATCAGTGGTGCAGGTGTTGGAGATGTGGTTCTTGTACCTGAGTCACTTCTCATAGACTTCGAGTTACTGAGAGAATGTACAGGAAGGAGAAGTTTTGACCCTCTACCATCATGATCTAAGAGAAAACACTGGTCTCCTAACTATAGAAAAGCCAAGAGTCCAATAAGCAAAGGCTTGTTTGCCTCTCCTGTGTTAGTGTAATGGTCAGTGAAGTGGTTGCTGCTATCTGAATCACCCGGTTCGATTCCTACCCCTTAGCTTTCCTTTAAATTGTTTAAAAAGTTTTTAAAAAGAACCAAAAAAGGTCCTAAAAATCAGGTTCTTGCAGGAGTTCCTGTGGCTCAATTGGAAGAGCTTTACCTCTGGGTTGAGAGGTTGCCGGTTCAAACCCGGCCAGGGCTCAAAGTTAAGAGTGTGAAAGGTTCCGGTGGCCGTAGTAAGAAAGGTGTCAGAAATGGCTGCGTGAAAGGTTGGATGTGGTTTCGAAGGGCGTATCCTAAAGCAGGGGGGCAATATCCGGGCATCTGCCCCCCCTGGTGCCTGAGTAGCTGAAAACAGGGGTTATGAAGCAAAAACGTTCAAAAAAGTATCGACTTAGTTTTGCATATATAGGGAAAAATTCTGCCAAAAACCTATCACCCTCACTTTTTCTGAGGCTGTGAAGCAGCCAGGAGTCACAGCCTCTGTTTAGGGTCAACTACCTCATTGCTCACCAGACACCACTTTCCACACAGCTTACCCAGTGTGGGGACAAGCCAGATTCGAACCAGCAACCTCTGAGCTCAGAGGCAAGGCTTTTATCACAAAGCCATCAAGTCCCACACTGTACCTTCTTTTTTTGGGGGGTTTATCGTTTGTTTCAGGCTTCAAAGCAAGAAATTCAGACCAAACATAACACAGAAAGCAGGATTCGAACCCTGAACCCCACCAACAGCGAAATACCAGTCTTAACCCACTGAACCATCAGGAAGGACCGGCTCCAATGCTTGTTTAAAACAGGTCTATCTTTTCTTTCAAACCATCAACACAAGAATATAATGCTAAAGACAGACATAGGAAGCAAACCCATGACGTGACTAGCAGGGACAAAGCAGGATACGAACCCTGATTCACACCATTAGCAAGGCACCAGCAGTAACCCACTGAACCATCAGGAAGGACAAGCTGGGAAGCTTGTTTAGAGCAGGTCTATCTTTCTTTTTAACCCATCAAAACAAGAATATGAAGATGTAGGAATCAGGAATTTAACCTACCTCATGACTAGCAGACAGAAAGCCAAGTTTGAACCCTGACCACCAACATTCGCAAAGTACCAGCCTTAACCCACTAAGCCATCAGAAAAAAACGGGATGGGAAGCTTGATTAGAGCAGGTCTATCATTCTTTTCAAACCATCAACACAAAAATTTTACGGTAAAGAAAGATGTAGGAAGCGAATACAGATGTAAGTAGCACAAGTTGAACCCACATTGTATATAACAGGAATCAAACCATGATCCCCACCACCAGCAAGATACCAACCTTAACCCGTTGAACCATTCGTAAGAACAGGCTAGGAAGCTTATTTGGAGCAGGTCTATCTTTCTTTTCAACCCATTAAAAACAAAAATATATTGCTAAAGAAAGATGTAGGAAGTGAATCCTGATCGTGACTGGCAGAAAGAAAGCAGGATTCGAACCCTGAACCCCACCAAAAGCAAGAAACCTGATTTAACCCACTGAACCATCAGGGAAGACAGGCCAAGAAGGTTGTTTAGAGCAGGTCTATCTACCTTTAAACCATCAACACAAGAATATAAAGCTGAAGAAATATTTAGGAAGCAGGAACATAAACTACATCGCAACTAGCAGGCAGAAAGCAGGATTCAAACCCTGATCCTCACCATCAGCAAGGCACCAGCCTTAACACACTCAACCATGGAAGAGATCAGACTGGGAAGCATGTTTAGATGAGGCACAAGCCTTAAACCACTGAGCGTGTGCTTTTTGGAGGGTTCATACTTTGTTTCATGCCAGCGCAGTAAGAAAGAAGGCATGTAGGACTGGCTTTGAAACCTTATCACCAGCGTGGACTATATTAAGGACCATGTTCAGGCACAAGCCTTAACCCACTGAGCTACCACAGAAGTGCCTTATTTTTGGTGGAGTTATCTTCCATTAAAGACCAGGAAATCAATAAATTAATCCAACACAGAAAGGACAGAATTGAAATGTTTTCAGAGGGGACAAGGTCCAGAAGTTTTATTTACCAACACAGGAATCAAACTCTCAAACTCATCCTTGTGGGGATACTGACATTAACCCACTAGGCTATCACATCCATCCATCCATCCATCCATCCATCTATCTATCTATCTATCTATCTATCTATCTATCTATCTATCTATCTATCTATCTATCTATCTATCTATCTATCTATCTATCTATCTATCTATCTATCTATCTATCTATCTATCTATCTATCTATCTATCTTCATGTGAGGTCCAGTTAACAGCTAAAACAGGTAGACGTAATAACTATTTTTTACTTAAGTACATGTCAGAGCCAAAACTTCTTTACTTTTACTTAAGTAAAAAAGTTTAATCAGTACTTCAAATTTTACCCGAGTAATTTAAAACATGAGTATCTGTACTTCTACTTAAGTAAAGGATGTGTGTACTTTTGCCACCTCTGACCAATACATAAGTGTACTATTAAAATACAAAAGAGGGGAAAAATCAAATACATAAAAAACATGCTTTAAATTGTCAAATAAAACTACTTTGTCATCAGTATTAGTGCAGCCCTCTGTATCTAGTGCTAAATGGTTTTGTATTTTCAGCAAATTCCCTTCAGCGATTGACTGTGTCTCTGGCAGCTCTATTGTCCTTCGGTGCTGTGATCCCCTGGTGCCTGAACGCAACAGAAACACATCTGTCTATGGTAGTGAAACAGCTTGTCTGTCCTGGTATAACTGAGCCTCAAAGTATTTTGTAGGTGAAAAATACAAAAAGGTAGGTGTTGGGATGTGTGTGTATATATCTTCAAGTTATATATTTGTATGAGCAGTATTGCTGCTATGGTTTAATTGGATTTGAACTCATAATTTGTGTAATGTGTAAACATTTTTTTTAATTAAACTACTTAAAAAGGATAGAAAAACCTTAATTATTTTTTAATTAAAGTATTTTTCCCCCTAGGTTGTGAATATGTAGCTTATGATTAAATATTCATTGCTGCTCAGTGATTATTAGACACATGAAACATTATGCAGGTGAAATCAATCTAAGAAAAAAACAACAAATGAATGTAGTGTAATGTTAACAATATTTTATTACCTACAGGTACAGAATGTACAGCTTTATGGGAGGTGGATTGTTCTGTGCTGGAGTTGGAAATATACTGCTTGTGGTCTCCACAGCCACAGATTACTGGATGCAGTATCGCCAGGCCAGCGGTTACATGCACCAAGGCCTGTGGCGCTACTGCATGCCAGGAAAATGCATGATACACTCTGACAGTATTGGTGAGACATAGAAAGCAGTTATATAACATATATTTGATAGAGTACAACATATTTATACTTTTTTTTTCAATAATAATACAGCTTACTGGGATGCCACACGTGCATTCATGATCCTGGCCATTATGGCATGCTTCTTTGGCCTGCTGATAGGCATCATGGCTTTCATTAACTACAGCTCTTTCGGTGGATTCGACAAAACATTTGCTGCTGGAATTCTCTATTTCATGTCATGTGAGTGTGCTTAGCTTGTTCGGTCTAGTTTTATGTACATAAGCTTTACATTAGAAATGTATTTCTTATCAAATAGAATTATATATTGTAATTTTATATATTTAAAAAATAATGCTATTTTCTACATTTTTTTTACTTCTTCCACAGGCTTTTTTGTGCTTTTGGCAATGGCTATATACACTGGGGTGACCGTGAACTACTATGGGAAGCGTTATGGAAACTGGAGATTCTCCTGGTCATATATAATGGGCTGGGTGTCAGTGGTGCTTACATTCTTTTCAGGTATAGCATATTTTAGACATATACTACATACATTTTTTGACGGAAACACTTCTTGGTCAATAAAATGGTTACCAGAGACTCATTATGTCCCATTTATTGCAGGTATATTCTACATGTGTGCTTATCGGATGCACGGTCCAATAGGCCCGATGTCCCGCTGAGGCATCTCATCCTAGACATTCAGTCTACATGTGATTCACCATCCCGACTCTTGATGCCAAGATTTTAATTCATATAGTTACCTCATGATTAATAGATAAATAATTGTGAAAAGAGATTTTGATTCACAATAAAGCAATCCTAGAGAATATAGTGTTGTGGCCTAGTTCTATTACTGCATCAGTCTATTTATTTAAAAAAAAATCTTAAGACAAAAAAAAAAAAAAAACAAGTTAGGAATTAAAGATTAAATTCTCAAGACAAACAAATATATTCAGAACAAACTGTTTATTGTGAAAGTTTAAACATGCCTTTCAGTGAGCAAAGTGACAGGTGTAGATTTTTTAAGCAATAAAAAAAAAAAACAACACCTCAAATACATGGTGTTAAGTGTGTTTAGAAACATGCCACCAAAAATAAACTGCGTTGTGAATAGAAATTTGAAGATCATTTTGGAACATTTTAATCAACTTCCTCAATAGTTGGTCCAGAAGATCCACCTCCAGGTGCAGCACCGGCCCCCCCAGGGAATCCCCCAGGCATCCCGCCTGGCATGCCACCCGCACCCTGGTACAGCTTGGTGATGATGGGGTTGCACACCTTCTCCAGCTCCTTCTGCTGATGCTCAAACTCTTCTTTCTCAGCAGTCTACAAGCATGGCAAGAGGAACGAGTTAAAGAGGACGCACAGGGACGGCTAATTTAATTTATATTCTAATATGTTCTTATTACTAAGGCTGTATAATTGATGCTCTTAATAGAATATGAACATAAACCTTAATGATCTATTTTTAATAGAGGCATGTTTTAATGATGGCTTTGATACATATTAATTTGAAAATGTCATCGACTTGCGAAACATGTCACCATGGAGAATTTGTCCTGTACCTGGTTCTTGTCCAGCCAGCTGATAACCTCATTGCACTTATCCAGAATCTTCTGTTTGTCCTCGTCGCTGATCTTCCCTTTCAGTTTCTCATCCTCGACAGTGGACTTCATGTTGAAAGCGTAAGACTCAAGGCCATTCTTTGCGGATACTTTGTCTCGCTGAAGGTCATCCTCAGCTTTGTATTTATCCGCTTCCTGGACCATTCGCTCAATGTCCTCCTTGCTTAGACGACCTGAGAACAAAATTTAAAAAATGGAAGATCACTTACAAAATCATTCTAAATTAAAAAAATCATTAAAACAAAACTCATGACAGTCGTGCTACCTTTGTCATTGGTAATGGTGATCTTGTTCTCCTTGCCCGTGCTCTTGTCCACTGCGGAAACGTTCATGATACCATTGGCGTCGATGTCAAAGGTTACCTCGATCTGAGGAACACCTCGTGGTGCAGGAGGAATTCCTGTCAACTCAAACTTTCCAAGCAGATTGTTGTCCTTAGTCATGGCTCTTTCACCCTCATACACCTGTAGAAAACAATCGGATAAGAATCGGCTGTAGTGTGCGTACACAAAACTATTTTCAATGTCTCTCATTGGTCTCATCCCCGTGGAGACAATCTCACCTGAATGAGCACACCAGGTTGATTGTCTGAATAAGTAGTAAAGGTCTGCGTTTGCTTAGTCGGGATAGTGGTGTTGCGTTTAATCAGGACAGTCATCACTCCTCCGGCGGTCTCAATACCCAGTGACAGAGGAGTGACGTCCAATAACAGCAGGTCCTGAACATTTTCTGACTTGTCTCCTGACAAAATGGCTGCCTGGACAGCTGTGGAGCAAAGAATCAAGAAATAAATAAATAAAAGTACTTTACATTATGCAAATCTTAACCTACATGCCAATTGGCAGACATCGATTATTCAGATTACCTGCACCATAGGCAACAGCCTCATCAGGATTAATGCTCTTGTTGAGTTCTTTTCCATTAAAGAAGTCCTGCAGAAGCTTCTGAATCTTTGGGATTCGGGTAGAACCGCCGACCAGGACAATCTCGTGGACTTGGGACTTGTCCAGCTTAGCATCACGAAGCGCTTTCTCAACGGGGTCCAAGGTGCCACGGAACAGGTCGGCATTCAGCTCTTCGAAACGAGCCCTGGTGATGGAGGTGTAGAAGTCAATGCCCTCGTAGAGAGAGTCGATCTCGATGCTGGCCTGAGTGCTAGAGGACAGTGTACGCTTGGCTCGCTCGCAGGCGGTGCGCAGACGTCGCACGGCCCTCTTGTTGTCGATGATGTCCTTCTTGTGCTTGCGCTTAAACTCGGTGATGAAGTGATTGACCATGCGGTTGTCGAAATCCTCGCCGCCCAGATGGGTGTCCCCAGCTGTGGACTTCACTTCGAAGATTCCGTCTTCGATAGTGAGGATGGACACGTCGAAAGTTCCCCCGCCGAGATCGAAGATGAGGACGTTTCGTTCGGCGCCCACCTGAAGAATACGTGCTGAGGTTAATCACAAGTCAAAGCACATTTACTTCTGTAATGCCGCTATGATGTAATGCAAGCACACTCACTTTCTTGTCCAGACCATAAGCAATAGCAGCTGCAGTTGGTTCATTGATGATCCGAAGTACATTTAGCCCGGAAATGGTCCCTGCATCTTTAGTAGCTTGCCGCTGAGAGTCATTAAAATATGCAGGTACTGTAACCACTGCATTCGTTATGGTCTATAGAGAGAGAAATATTCAGAGCAGTTAAAACAGTGTTGCCTAGAAACTTTCCGGTGAAGGTTGAAAAGTTCAAACACGCCAAACAAGTGTGTCGACTGCTCGTGTTTAACCTATAAACATCACATACCAATTCCTGTATAAAGTACATGCCCTTGATCCCATAAACAACGAGATCATAAGCATTTCTAAGAACACGGCTTAAACATGTTTATGCTTTTTCAAATGAACAAGTTTGACGGTTCATGATTACCTTTCCAAGGTATGCTTCAGCAATTTCTTTCATCTTTACAAGCACCATTGAGGAGATCTCCTCTGGATAAAAGGTTTTGGTCTCTCCTTTGTATTCTACCTGAACTTTAGGCCGTGTGGAATCATTGATTACTTGGAACGGCCAGTGCTTCATGTCCGACTGAACAACTGTATCGTCAAATCTCCGTCCAATCAGCCTTTTCGCATCTGTACGCCAAACCCAAGATGTAGACAAGTTCCAGTTAGGCGTGTCATAATTCACACATACGATTCAAGACAAAGTGATAAGACTTTATTCTAATGCTTACCGAACACTGTGTTGGTGGGATTCATAGCGACCTGATTTTTGGCAGCATCCCCAATCAGTCTCTCAGTGTCGGTGAAGGCAACATAACTGGGTGTGGTCCGATTACCCTGGTCGTTGGCAATGATTTCCACTTTGCCATGCTGAAAGACGCCCACACACGAGTATGTGGTGCCGAGGTCAATTCCAACTGCTGGTCCCTTCGACATGCTTTTCGCTGCCTGTGAAGAAAAGGGAAAGTTTACTAATGAAACATGGTGGGGTTTTTCTTGCATAAAACCCATATTGCTGTAATAACCCAAGAGGATTCTATTCCTGACTGCATGATGACATGATCTTCACTCACAGCTCTCAGCTCCTCTTACTTTCATTATCCGGCACCTGTTCTCCTGATCTCTTAACAGCTCTGTGATTAGCTGAAAGCTCCTTCCCAGGAATAAAGAAAAAGCTATGTATAGCTTTTAGGTTTTTTATAGCAAATATGTATACAGAGCTCGACTGTCTTTGCTACGTAAGCATAATCGTGACATGAAGGTATGAGGAGAATGTGAAAGTAAAGTGAACAAGGAAATTTTCTTTTTTTTGTGTTATCACACGAACATTCTTTCGCTTCGAAGTGCAAAGGAGCAATCATTTCTTTCAAGCATTACATAAGAGCCCATGGGAGTGTCCTGTAATCCTTGTATGGGCAGATTTCGAAACAATCGTGAATGCCTGCTAGAACATTCTGCACGTTTTGGCATCGACTCACGCCGACTCAATACGACACGCAAACTATCCAGTACTATTCAGGACATTTATAACTCTCCTATGAGACAAACTACATTTATAAATACTGCCTACGGTTTCTCAGCTATTTTTATCCGAAATTACCACCTAAAATCACAATAACAACTTTTTGAACGTTTGTATTATTTATTTATTTTTCACATAAATAAGGAGAGCTTATTGCAAGTCTTTTCTTACCTGATTACTCTTTTATAAAACTTCGCCTTTTCTGCTGCTTTCTCTGGCTGTTGCTCGTGTCACTACGATGCCCGACCACAGTACGACTATAATCTGCGCCTGCATCCGCATTATATATAGCGCCTGCCCGTGTTCCGCTACTTACGCCCATAGAACCGTCCAGAACATTTCGACGCAGCCAACCAATCAGAATCGAGAAAGCTAGAGCCGACCAATCAGCAAAAGCGAAACTGTTCCAAGGCTCGCGCCGCACCACAAACATGGAAGAAGCATTCACGTTCATTTGGAAAGAACTCGCTCGGGTTCAAACTTTTCTAAAATAGAGACCATTCTTTCTGAATCACTCAGTCAATTGATCCGAGTCATCGTGAGTCATTTGAGTCAAAAGAGATTCTAAAGGTTTACGCTATTAAATTCCACTAGAGGGCACTTACCGAATCCGTGGACTCACGAATCCCACGGTGGGATCAAACAGGACAAGTATAGGACCCACGAAACTGAGTCTCTTGTGTGTCTGAAAATGCAGGAAGTTTACCGAACAATTTAGTCAAACTACTTGTTGCTATAGTTACTTGCTAACAACATTTTAACGACAAATACACACACACACATATCACCTCGCCAGCACTTCCGGGTGAGGAGAATTGGCTTATGTAAAAAGCAAAGGGATATTAAAAGCCTATTCTTTGAATATGCAATCACAGGAACTAGAAATTATACAAGCATGCGCAATGGAGTCAACTGCATTAGTGTTATTTAATATCTGACGTGACACAACATAACAGCCCAACGTGACAAATATATATTGGTGTAATGTTAAATAAAGCAGATTATAGAGCACTACATCTAATTTCCAAAGTGTTAAAAAAGCAGTTTCTGTCATAGTGATAGGGATTCTCCCTGCATTTGCCATAATCCTTCCACTAGAGGGGGCTCTCCGAATCCTTAGAATCCACCGAATCCTTTGACTCATATATATATATATATATATATATATATATATATATATATATATATATATATATATATATATATATATATATACATTATATACACATTATATATACATCACACACACACACACACACACACACACACAGAGTCCCTCGGAATTGACCTTGGCTCCGCTGAATCAAACGGTTCATAGGCATAGGATCCGCAATTTTGAGTCTCTTGTGTTTCCGACCATATACGAAGTTTCCTAAACAACTCAGTCAGCTACCTGTTGCTACAGTTACTTTTTAACAACCGTAGAACAACTAAGTTTTACAATGGTGTTAGTATTAAGATAACCATGGACTCAAATGATCTGAGTAAATGAAGAGAATGATTCATGACTCCCGAGTCATATAAGGAATCGGGTTATTGAACCCGGATGAATCCGGCTTTGACCATATCTATTATAGAAGGTGTAATGTTACAAAAAAGCGTTAGAAAATTCAACGTAAGTTGGTTTAAAAAAAGAAATATCAGGAAGTGTCCTCATCATTTATCACAAATCATAAATGATGTGATAGGCCTAAGAGCTGACTCGGGGTATTCGTACAGGACTACAT
Source organism: Silurus meridionalis (assembly GCF_014805685.1). Lineage (NCBI taxonomy): Eukaryota > Metazoa > Chordata > Actinopteri > Siluriformes > Siluridae > Silurus > Silurus meridionalis. The sequence continues at coordinate 7,398,277 of NC_060895.1, read as the reverse complement.
GTAGTATGCTGAAGATTATATAAGTACTCAGGCTGGGTGCCAGATCTTTGGAAACACACCCTGCTTGTGTGCTGTTTGGTTAAGTGCAATCTTTTTTCCAATAAAGGGGCAAAAATCTATTTGATTTTTTTGAATGTCAGGGGCAGTAAATACATGTGACATTAGAGGAACTTATAGTACAATAAGGAACAATACTGTTTTTTAAAGTATTTTCAAATGGCACCCCAACACACACAAATTATCTTCTCTTATATGGCATGTACATGAGTTTTAAGAAAAAGGCTGACTAAAAATGTACACATTACTGTATAATACACTGTAAAAGGCTTTCTCTGTTATGCATGTCATTAAAAATGTAGTATACAGTGACATTGTGGGACAGGCATGATTGTTGTTGTTTTATCCCTGTACTCTATCACACTTGGATATATCAGCATTTACAATTTATAATCATTTGACACTTTAATAGGAACACCTGTTTAACTGTTCATTTATGTAATCTTCCAATCAGCCAACCATATGCCATTCTTTACAACTGAAAGGTCGCAAAAACTCATGAAAAAAAACAACCTGTCCTCGGTCGTTAACCCAACTGAGGAGCATACATTTCACATCCTGAAGGAAACACTGAAAAAAATGCACTGTTGATGCTAGTGCTTTTGCTACATCTAAATATTGAGTGGTCTGCCAGCAAATGTGCAAGCGGTTTAAATTGTTCAACACCTATAGACGTATATTTCAGCTAATAAAATTCTTCATTCTCCTCTTCATGAAGTGAAATCTATGCATAATTGGGTTGAGGTGACTGGCATTGCTAGCCTTAAACCTTAAAAACTATTTCCATGCTTGACAATGAGTTTTCACTGTTTTCTTGTGCAGATCCTATTCTTCTCCAAACTTTAGCCTTTTGGTAGAGAATAATCTTGTTAGAGATTAACAACATCTGTGTGACTCTATATATATTTTTTTTTTCAAGACATACAAAACTGTTCTACTATATCCAATGCATGTACAATTGTTTATTTCTTCTCATGTTTAAAATGGCTTGCTTTTCTCCAATATACTTTTTTTCTGGTCTTCTTTTTTTCTGTTTGAACAGAAAGGGCCAGGCCTCTTCAAAACAAAAGTAGAAATTTAGAGTTATTAGATGTTTAAACAATTAAACTAACATGATTCACCTGCTCAACAAGAAACTCAGAAAATGAGTGGGTTCGAACAAATAGTGACGTTCTAAGTTTTTACCTGAGTTGAAATATCAGGAAACGAAAGTAGAAATTTTGTTTTATATTTTAGCAGTGTATATATATTATAGAGTGTATATATATTTGTCCTAGTTCATTAAAAGTTCCTTGATATCCCCCCTCACAGCATATGCATTTGAAAACCAAAATGTACTGTTTTTAATGCAATTTTTATTTATATGCCACACAACTTTTACAGTCTGTAACAAATATTTGACTGAACTTTAAAAGAAGGTTTAAAAGGAACTGATGTATCCAGCATAATAAATGAGTAGAAGAGAGTGATAAAGGTGAATGGGGTTTTTTCCAAACTGTTAACACACTGGATTGTGTCACTGCAAGCATGCAATTTTAAAGGATGTTAAATGATATACATGACAATTTCCTCTCATTTTACTGAGTAGTGTTTAAAATCATTGAAGTAATTATGTATCTAGCCTTGAATATGTTGGAACATTTGTCTTATTTTATGATCAATAAAATAAGATGCTCATTTGGATGCAGTATAAAAAAATGTGTGTGTGTGTGTGTGTGTGTGTGTGTTCATTCATAAATGTAATTTATTGCACACATAACAGATATTGTCTGTGTGACCTCAAAGGGCCCTTTTTATTTGCAAGTAATATAGAGCACTTGATAATAAAATTAGCATCTAATCTCTCAGGAAAACCTCACACAGCGGGGTGCAAATCTTATTATGCCAGGACTTCATGAGTCTGAAGCAAATTTCTCTGTGATTGTTAGTTTTAATTTTCACAGAAGACATATGGATTATGAGCATAGAGTATATAATACTGGCCGGACCTCAGGGAGGCTTGCAGAGACTCTTTTATTTTCACTTTTTCAAAGGTGTTTCATTGGATTTCATGTGTTTGTAGAGGGAGGTGTTTCTAACACTGTTCAGGCAATGTCCCACTATTCAGTACTACATAAATCCCACATATGACAGATACCATCCAGTAGCATTCACTGACAGGAGGCCCTGAAATGTAACTCGATGGGTGCGGCAAGGACTAGCTGTCATCTATGTATTATGCTTTTGTCTCCAGAACTGAATAATGTTGAGCAGCAGCAGATAAAATCCAGATCGCTAAATTTACTTTTCACTTTCAACTGATGTGCCTTCTTTAATAACCCTTATGTTCAGGTTTTGGAGATTAAACATTTGGTTGTAACTCGATCAATAGGTTTGTTTTTAAACACTTGCAGGTATGTGTTATGTCCCAGCTCAAGTAGGGGAAAGCCTGATGCACAGCAGGGAGCTTGACTAGTGTTCAAACCTCCATGACTGGGAAGCATTCCTGGAAATGTCTTGGCTTCTAACAGTAGTAGTATGCCTGGCAAGTCCTTAATCCAGCACTCCCAGCTTCCTAAATTCTCAGCTGTGTGTGTAGAGAGGTTGGGGGGCAGAAATGTGAGAAGGGATTGCTCCAGAAGAGGGCCAAATTGGAACCCAGATGTAAGAAGAGATTTAGAAAAGGACAATCTTGATTTCCAAGGAGCATGAATTGGAAAGGGTTTAGAGGAAGAGAGAGAGAACAAGAGAAAAAGGAGGAGAGATGAGGTCATCAGCCCACAGATAATATGTTAATCGCCAATGTCCATTATCTTTTTGCCCACTGAATGCTACTTCAGCATTTCCAATTCATTCTCAGGGCCTCATCTTTGTGAGTGTAAGAGGCAGTTCAGCCATGGCAGGGTTAGCTGTAGTACAGACAGGTTGCAGTAGGCTCTAAAGTGCACTTATGTATCTTTATTTCTTAGGCCACAAGTGCTGGTCTTGCTCTGTACATAGGTTGAGGATAGCCTGCTGATAGATTAGTTGTAAGCTGTTGAAGGACAAGATAATCTTATCCAGTGACAATGTCTCAATGATGGCATATTCATCTCAAATTTCCTGGGTTTTGGCACCACAGAAACACTGTGTGAGGGAGCACTGAAAGTCTATACTTCAATTCCATTTCGACTGCTTAGATTCAAATCCAGTATTGCAGTATACAGAGGGGAAAATATAAAAATTGTATCACTGTCCAAGTTCTTATCGACTTAACTGCTTAGCCAGGTAATGTTGGAAATGAGCAAACTTTTCTTACTATGCTTTCCAGGAAGGCTATGAATACCATCTCATTTGATACAGTCTTAATGGTTGACACTGCAGCCCAATGTTTCAGCCCAATGAGTAATGTTTTTGCATGCAGGAAACATCCAGCTGGCAGCCCCCCATGCTTTATGAAGCACTCAACCACATCAATTAATGATATTCAGGAGTTTTTCCATTCATTTATTTTGTTCCAAACTTAAGTGAGTGCATTTAGATCCATCAGAATGAAAAATAAATGTGCATGTACAGGCTTTAAATAAATGTGCCATTTTAAAGAACAGCAAGGGTGGTTACCCGCTGTCAGCAAAATTTCACCACTTACTACAATACAGAAATCACAAGAAAAAACAGATCATGTACAAACTTAAGAAACGGTTTGCTTCTTCCTTATATTAGTCTTTTCAGTTGAAATAATTTAACAGTGATTTTGCATTTTATTTGCTGTTTCTGTCAGAAATACATCTTAAAATCACATTTCCTCCACTATATTTCTCTACAAACAATAATGAAACTTATCTAACATTTGTTTTCACGTGTAAATAACAGTTTCCAGGAAGTTCCTTTTATTGGATATTTGATATCTAATTCCGAATTTCAGATAAAGGTACATCATTTAATTAAAGGCCCAGTTTTTAAGTTATTTCCAGTGAATAGTAATAGATTTTTATTAAAACTAGATATGAATATTTGATTTCTCTAAAAACAGATACATAGGCTTATACTGTCAACTACAGATATCTACAACAGAAGGAAATGTAACCTTCTTTCTGCTATATCTCCTGGCTGAGAAAAAATGCATCTTCTCTGTGAAACATGCTGGTGCACACGTATGACTGTTGTGGAAGCAAATCACTCACAATATATAACAAAATCCAGCAACAGGTGTCCAACCCTGCTGAAGTAGAGAAAAATTATTACAGTTTTAAATGCCAATTTATTCTCATAAGCTAAGTAAGATTTTAATATGTCATCCAAAAGAAAAATGATATCAACATTTCCATTCATTATCATTAAATAATTCTAATAATAACACCATTAGATCAACAATCCCATTCACTACCAAGACATTTATAATACCACCAGTCAACATACATCTGAAGCCAAATCAGAACACTATTAATACCCCTCGGGACAGCGGAAAGACCCACTGCCTCACAAAAGAGATACATGCATTGTCTAGTGGGTGTGATGAATTAAAGAAAAGCTATACAGAAATCACACACACTCCCATTCACACTCCTATTCATACATTGTTAACTATAATAGCTTACATTCTGGTATGCCTGGAGTTATGGGAACTCAATAGGAAACATTTCTACAGCAATATTAAGATGCCAAATTTGTTCCTGAATAGTAGTTGTTGATCGGATACTTTTTATGCCATGATTAAAGATATATTTATATTAATTATACACAGACATAGCATTTTTTTGTCAATTGGCTACAAAACAAAACAATTGTTAAGCGATAATCTATAAACTTAAAATTGGTTCTTTTGTCAGACTGAGGTTTATTATCGGGTGTATCATAACATTGTATAGTAATATAGTATCTGGACATCTTGAGAACTGTGAACACAAAGCTAATAAACAGGCTAAATGATCTGACTGTATATTTCACTTTAAAGGAATTCTTTGGAGGTTTCATCATCAGATCATGAGGTTTTAAAATAGTGCTAAATTAATCATATAACATATAAACAACATTGTTTGGTTTACAGTGAATTAAATATCCAGTGCCACACGATGGAGACAACAAACAGCAAACACCCCAATCCAGTACACCCTGGAGAAATGATAGCACATAGAAATTTGATTTAACCTTTTCAGATGGTGAACATTAACTCCAATATAGTGGTACTTAAGACTTAAAGTAGTATAGTTCTCGTTTTTTCCATAATAATTTCCCAGCATTCATATAATTGTCCCAGCCCAGTTTGAATATGTCCTGCATTAAAGGAGCATTAGTGAAAGGTTTCATGTTGCACTTGCTTTTGTGTTTTCACACCCTTTACCTCAAAGGCAGAGCTAATAAATAGGCTCACTCTGTACGTGGCAAACGACTATAAAAGAAGGGAGAAACAAACAGCCACATGTCTAAGAGATTTTAAACTAATACGGTAAGAGAATAACTTCTATCATTTATATATGATATACCATGTTTTCAATTTGGTGACTTGATTAAAATAAGTTTTGGAAATATTTGTTGTCTGGACTGTATTGGTAGAACTAAAGCAAACTGATAACATATTTGATCGCATAGGATGAGTAACTAGTGAGTAGTATGAAAAACAGTGTGCTTTCAGGATAATGTGGCGAGCATTGCTGGTTTGTGTGACTACTCTGATTGTACACGCTGAGGCTCAGACAGGCTCTGATATATGCAGATACCACTCTACCTTTAGACAAGCAGGTTAGTACTAAGCTGTGAACTTGTTTTTAATATTACTTTAATTATATAAAGATATAATTATGCACTGGGAATTGAGAATTGTAACACATACTGTGTGTGATCTGTGTAATAGTTTTACCCACTGGGAATTGTAATACATACCATGTTTACTTGTATCACCTGTGTAGCATATCCCTCCTTATAAAGCCCAGGATAATTACCAGGAACCATTTTTATGTATTCATTTCCAAAAACTTTACTATTCTACAATGTGATACATAAACTAAGATAAACACATTTATTTGCTATTTGAAAGATCCTTGAATAATATTAAAATATATTTACATACCCATTTAATGTATGGTACATACGCTCTGAACCCAGAGTTAATTCTTGGTATATCTAACAAAGACTTTCTGTAGCCAAGGACTTCTATGTCTATAATTAGTGCACATTAATACCTAGGTCATAGACCTTTACAATTCCTGAAACTTACATTTACAGGAAGTTGTGGCTCAGTGGTTAAAGCTTTGGGTTACTTAACGGAAGGTTGGGGGTTCACACCCCTGAATAGCCAAGCTGCCACTCTTGGACCCTTGAGAAAGGCCCTTATCCCTCTGTCCTCCATGGGGTGCTGTATCATGGTTGACCCCACTTTCCTCAAATCATTGGGATATGCGTAGAAAACATTTCATTGTGCTGTAATGTTCTTGTAAAAAGTATAAAGCACTGTTAACATGATGTAAAATTACACTTTTTAAGGAAAATGGCCCAGACAAAATATTAAGCTAAGAAAACTAGTGGTTTGGCAGAGTTATAGGAAATGATGAATCATAAGTCATTTGAGTTGCATAATGATGCTCCAAAGAGGTGTCTTTGAAGATCTGGTGGGAAATGGAAAAGTGAATGCAAGTCTGCCACAGTTATAAGCATTGAGGATGGCATGTCAGTGTGTGGGAAGCCTTCTCAGTTGCTGGTACTGATGAGCTGTTTTACTGTGAAAGGTCAATTCTTGCTTTCGCATATAGAAAAAATATTAATAAGTATGATCAGATGATACTTTTTAACAAGACAATGCTACTACCCACACTGCAAAGACCAGCAAAAGTCTATACTTTTAAACACAAACTAATAAGGAAACTTTTTTCAAACACTAATCAACTGTAGGTTTGCCCACAATGTTTAAACACATTAAAGGAAGTCATAGAGAAAAGTTATCCCATGCAATGTTTTTTATGTCTTTGCTTCATTCCTGCTAACTCAGTGCTAGCCCAATTTTGCTCAGTAGTATAGTTGTATAAGCAATCTGACTGTTTTTAAATAACTCTGAGATAAAAAAATTTTGTCTCTCTTTCTCAGCTGACTGGGACCTCACAGTAATATGTGGAACTGATAGAATCCATTTGAGCATCCTGCTGTGTCCAGTTTACTATGCTGGCTACAATGAATCTCTTATAGCCCTCAATGGAAAATTTAACATTCCAGCCTGCCATGGAATTGTTGACTTAAAAGCCCCTACACCTGTGCTTAATTTTTCAATCTCTGCAGAGGAAATATCCCTCTGTGACAATTCTGTTGAGGTACAAACTATGAATGCAATATGTTTCTCAATAAAACTCTGTGTTTAAGTGAACCTTATTAAGGAAATATTATTTTACCACTTTGTTGTCTTTAACACAATATACAAAATGAAGGCTTGTCATTTTTAGCTTACAGATGAAGTGGGAACAGAGCAATTCTCTGACTCTAGAGTTCGGTTTGCCAATATTTCCGGAAGGATACTTTCTGGGGAACCAGTTAGTGGCCACGATAAGCCTATTTACAAATTTTCCTGTCGCTACCTGCTGCAGTATTTAGTCAATGACATGAAAGTAAATGTGTGAGTACAGATTCACTGTTAAAACGTGCATTTTAAATTGTACATATTGGCGCTGTCAACAAATTGCATCGTGTGTTGGCAGGTCAGGCATGAACCCAGCTGCCCGAGAGAACAGAGGAAGTTTTATCAGGGCACTCCATATAAATCTTTTCACTGTAAGTGTATTCTGCAATCTTCTTTGCATACAGGACATGACTGCTGCAGTTTGTTATAATTATGATGTTCTTTTCATCCAAAAGAATCGACAATATACACAACCTCTAAGCATACCTGAAAAGGGGCTACAACTGAAAACTCGGATTTATGTCCAGGTCAAGGCAACAAATCTCACTAACAGGTATTATTATATCCGATTCAGTGAAATTATTGGCTACATAAAATACATACAATTTGCCAGTTCTAACATTTTCTGTTCTCAACAATCATGTTTTTATAGGTTGAATGTCCTGCTTGATCGCTGCTTTACAACAACAAGCCCTTATCCAACAAATACAACTTATTATGATCTTTTTGTTGGGTGAGTATTGTATAAATTAAGAAAATGAAAAAAAGCAGACTAGATAATCTTCTTATAACAACATTGTAAAGGTAGTTCCTTTTAACTGCAGGTGCAGACGTGATGGACAGACAGTAGTGTACCTAAATGGGGTATCCCAAGAAGCACGCTTTTCCTTTGAGGCCTTCACTTTGTGGCACGTGAGAACAAAACATTCTCCACATTCTACCTGCACTGTGTCACCCGACTCTGTGAGAATTCCACCTGTCCCTCCATGCTACCGGTAACTATATTACCGCAATCTTTTATCCTTGTGGGTGTTTTCCAAAGACTTGTATTTTGTTTGAGGCCTATTTGCATTTTTAAACTGGGACATTGGTAGTTATTGGATGGTTATGTTTCTGAATTAATAAACACTCTGGGTCTGAGATTATACACTCAGTGTACTAGTTTTGAAAATATAGTTTAACTTGTACAATGTAATTTTTTGGATTAGAGCCTATAAAATTTGTGAACTGAATTGAATCAAATTCTTTTTTTATTTGTATAGCACTTTTAACAATGAACATTGTCTCAAAGCAGCTTTATAGAGATGAAGAAGTTATAAAGTTGTATAAAAGAATGCATAAATTTAGTGCCTATAAGTTTGTTTCTTATCATGAGTGTCAGGCAGAGGTGGGAAGTAAAGAAGTACAAATACTTTGTTACTGTACTTAAGTAGATTTTTCTGGTACCAGTATTTTACTTCACTATTTATTTTTCGGACAACTTTTTACTTTCACTTATTCAATTTTTTCACAAATATCTGTACATTCTACTTCTTAAATTTTCAAACCAGGCTTGTTACTTTAGTTATAAACTATTTGTTAAAATTTCAATATTTTTCTTCTCACTGCAAGCTGTTTTCAGCCCATCAACCTATTTCCTGTCATTGTGCAGCTTTTTCAATCTACCACTTGTGTATAATTTCCTGGCTTTCATAAACCACAGATGTAGGCTAGTTTAGGAAGCTAACAATTAGCAAAGCAGGAGGCAACAAGAAGTGTAGTTAATGTGGATGAGACAGTGGGAATCAGTGATGTAAACATGACTGAGAACAGAGACATTTCTGATCACCTCATCATCATCATCATCATCTGTTCTCTGCTTGTGTTCAATATGGTGGTTGTTCAGCCTGGATACATTCATTATGTAACAAGATGTGAGAATTTGTTTTGTATTAATATATTAATCAGGGTTGTCAAAATTAACAAGTTAATAATGTGTTAAGGCAAATTTATATTAACGGGACTAATGCAGCGTGCATTTCTACTTGACCATTTCTATTAAAAATATAAATAAATTAATATAAAAGAGGTGAAATTAAGGGTGCAAAATAGGTATATGTCCTTTACTCAGCTATAAAAAAATAAATTAACTCCACAGAAAACATTTTTTTGTATCACTAAACATTTGTTTTACCGATGCACCAAGTCTCAATTCAAATACCCAAATCTGCCATGAAGCACACAATTAATCCTCTTGGGGCGACAAACACACAGACATATTTTGTGGCATTTTCTCATCATCACATCGAAATGTAAGTCTGTTTTCATCGTACAGATAAAAGCATCATCATTTCATTCGTATACACATTATAACAACAAAACGCTGTGCTTTTGTAAAATCAAGAAAAAGACAGGGTACGCTAGTCTCTCTCTCTCTCTCTCTCTCTCTCTCTCTCTCTCTCTTTTCTCTGTCATCTCTCTTCACAGACACATAAATAAAACAACCTGAATCTCAATAAATACTTGTTTGACAGACATAATAAATATATAAATAGAAAGCTTGAAATGTCAAAATAAATAAATAAAACAATCCACACATATAAAACAAATATTCTGTGATTATGTAATCTATATGAAAGTTAGAAGAGGTACAGTTTCTCCATTTTCACCTAATTAACCGTCCATGTGGAAACATAGCAAGTTTTTTATTGGTGTTCTGATGATTAACGTAATTTAAAACACTATAAAAATAATAAAAATAATAATAATAAATAATAAAAATTTTACAAGAATATTTTGTCGTCATGCTCTGTGTTGAGTTCAGTTTCACTAATAATAAACATACATTTACATAAAGCATCCATATTTGTCCATGCCTATGTTGATTAGAGTATTAAAAACATGAAAAGTATTCATTTAAGGTACATTTAGGACAGATAAAATGTGCAGTTAAGTTGACAATCGTGCTCATGACAATCGTGCAATTAATCGCAATTAAATGTTTTAATCAATTGACAGCCCTAATATTAATATGACGTAACATCCAATTACCAGTGTGACCGTAAACAACAGGAAGTGGTAATGGATACTTTTTACATGTACAAGTACATGTCAGAGCCCAAACTGCTTTACTTTAGCTTGAGTAAAAAAAGTGTAGTCAGTAATTCAACTTTTACAAGAGTATTTTAAAGACAAGTATCTGTACTTCTACTTAAGTGAAGGATGTGTGTACTTTTGCCACCTCTCTTGTGAGGTCTAAAAAAATCTTTACACAAGAATTCATAGTTTGTTAGCTTGATCTCCTAGTAATTATGGCAAAGTAGAGATGGGAAACTCCAAAGTTTTGCTTTCTTTTGTCCCAGAAATTTCAGGGTGGTTTTAAAAATTAGTTCAGCATGGGTTTTCTAAAAGGGCAGGTGTGGCGCAAGGCTCATTTTTCAACCAACACTAAACCTAATTTGATTTGGTTAATCAGTTGACACCATGAGGCCTTTACTCACACAGTAACCAACAACAAAAAAGAAAATCGTGCAATAAACCCCAATCAAGTATTGCATACTAGTTACCTATAAAGTTGAGACTATCAGCTTCACTGTGATAAATAAAAGGAAGGAAAAATCATATATGAAATTAATGTAAAATATAAAAGTACCCAAATGTGCCATAAAACAGCTGGAAGAAGGCAAAGCTCACAGAAACAACAAGCTAGAAGGTTCAGTAACCCAGAGTCAGGAAAAGCATCATCAACATACGGCTGCGACTGCAGAGTGAGATTAGGCAAGCTGACATCATCTGCTACAAATAAAAATGTGCTAGTACCAGTTATAGTCTATTACAGACACCAAGATATATAAAGTGTAGCAATGATGTAAATTTGACAATTATCATAAAATATAATTCATACTCAGGCTGAATACGCAATGCACATAATGTCAACTAACCACTTGACATAATTAAAGATGGAAATAACTTTGCAAGTGTAAATGGACAGAGAAAAGAAAAGGATAGGAGAAAATGATCAACCTAGCAAGTGGCATTCAACTGTTTAACAATACCGTCTGTGCCCAACAAACTATTCATGTGAAGATGGTTTTCAGAAACTTCAGCAGGGGCTGGCTAGCAGAATACAGGGCAGGCTACAGTAGTGCCACTGCCAACACAGAACAATAAAATCAGTTTGGGTCAGATCTTGCTTCCATGGCACAATCATCCGGATGTTTCTGAAAAAGCATTGTGTCTGAAAAAAAAATTCATAAGGCCCTGGCTCTATTAACTTTGTGCTATTTAACTTGCCATATAAACCAGGTTGAAGTGCATGTCCTAATGATTAAAACATATTATCCAGCATTTAGAATTTATACAGGTTTTAACTAGTGCTCATTTTAAATTACTGTACTGCTTAAACTAAGGAAAGCCCTAATTGCCCACTTTTAAATACAGTATTTCACAAAAGTGAGTACACCCTTCACATTTCAGCAAACATTTTATTTTATGTATAATTATATCTCATATATTTTTGTCTAAATAGCTGAGTAAACACTTATTGAACCTATCAAAACTTTATCCCAAGTGTCAATATTTTGTGTGACAAGACTTAATCCTCCTGTGCATGGAATTCACCAGAGTTGCATAGGTTATTGCTGGGATCCTCTTCCTCTCCTCCATAATGACATCACTAAACTGCTAGATGTTAGACACATGGCACTTCTCCACCTTTTGCTTGAGGATTCCCCACAGGTGGTCAATATGGTTCAGGTCTGAAGACATACTTGGCCACTCCATCACCTTCAAACTTCAGCTTCCTCAGTAAGGCACAGTTGGCACAGTTTCTAAAGGAGGGCATCATTTTCTGCTACAGAATTTCAAAGTATATGTTGAAATTCATGTTTCCCTCAATGAACTTCAGCTCCCCAGTACCAGTAGCAATCATGCAGCCCCAGACAATGGTGCTACCACCACCATGCTTCAGTGTAGGCTAGACACAATTCTCTTGGTACTCCTCACCAGGGTGTCGCCACATATGCTGGACATCATCTGACATGGTTCATGGTTCATGGAGGACATGGTTCCAGTAAATCATGCTTTTGTAAACCAGCTTCAAAGTAGGTTTCCTTCTGATGGTCTAAGCACTGACAACCTGTCTTGTGAAACATTTGTATGACACTGGCCACTGGACTGATCTTCTTAAATCAGAGGCCATCTTTATGGAGAGCAACAATTTTAATTCTTAAATCTTCAGAGAGTTCTTTACCATGAGGTGCCATGTTGAACATCCAGTGGTCAGTATGAGAGAATTGTACTCAAAGCACCAAATTTAAACAGCTCCAATAGAAGATTCACAAATATGAATGGTCGTATCAAGCAATCAAAAACATGAACATGATAATAAAACATGTGGCTTTGCATGTTTACCACTTATTTACCACTGTTATCACTTAGGGTGTACTCACTTTTGTTGCCAGCTATTTAGACAGCAAATCTGTACTGCTATACCAGCTGCACATTAACTATTCTAAAATGATTTCTATAGTAGTGTCCCTTAAGAAAGATATGCTAAAATTGTTGCTGAAATGTGAGGGGTGTAATCACTATTGTGAGATACTGTACATGAGCTTACAGTTGCCTATGGTTGGTTATTGATTTTCAAGATAGAAAATAATCTCACCCAAATAGAAGGCACGGTATTCTTTTGAACTGCTAGCCATAGGTCCCATACCGAAATCTGATATAAAGCAATATATGCAAAGCACATTGCATACAAGTTTATGTTTGGATTTCACAGTTAAATAAATATATGTCAGATACTTTAAATTCATTTATTTAAATAAATGTGTTTGTCACATACACATTCATAAAAAGTATGATGTAGTGAAATGCTTTATGACTGTCCAAAATGTTCTATGAAAGCTCACAATACCTTTAATGTAGCATAAGAACATATTTTTTAATTTTATAAAAAGCCTAAAAAAATATTAATACATAATACATATATATAAAATGCAGAAATGTGTAATGAAGTAACACTGATATTGGAAAGATACATAATGTTTTAGAGAAGATTTTAAACATTTCCGTTGATTACAGCTTTGAAGTACTTTATATGGGTTAGGTGTCAATGGATTTCTGGGAAAGGAAGAACAAATTTAAGTACAAAATAATTCTTGCTTTAAGTAAAAAAGCTGTTACAAGATGCTGGTATAAACCGCCAATAATACATGATTGGGTGGACGATGTTTAAAGTATATTTACTATGAAGAATATTACATTTTGTGTGAATTACCAAAAAGACATATTTGATGACTTTTGGTCTAAATGGATTGGGTACATAACTCCTATTGAACCAAAACTTTTTTGTTATAGAACCTATGTTTTATGTTTAGTTATAGAGATTGCGTTTATATCCCCTTTCTTTTGTAAATAGTTTCTGTATACATGGAGATAATTGAAAGAGATTTTTTAAATCTGTTATTGTCATGAAGACCTTGCCATTTAAAAAAAATATTTTTTTTTGCCTGATCAGGGAGTATATTTAGGTCATAAATCTTGTAAAAGTAACAAATGCCATGAACAGATGTTGTGAATAACGTTTATATATATATATATATATATATATATATATATATATATATATATATATATATATATATATATATATATATATCATATATCATATATCAGATTTCCATATTGGGTGGTTTGAGGATTAGAATTCACAATACAGTCTGTCCTCTCCTCAATGAGAATGACGGATTACAAGCATGTTTGCTACCAGTACACATACAGAGATACCCTGCCCGAGGACTATAAATTATTTTCTTAATTTATAGAGCCCTATCAGGGCAACACAAACACTTCTCCTGCTTGGGAAGCAGTATGGTTCCACAGACATGCAAAGGATTTGTGGCCACTGGTATTAAATAATAATCTATTGAACATTTGGGAGTATTTTGGACTTTAAGTTGTATTGTATACCCACACTAGGACCGCAGACAACATTGAAACAATCAGATATAACAATCATCACAAGGTTGACTGACTCTCTCAACCATGGACACAATCCCTTTAGGTTTTCACTCTTACCCTCATCCACTCTTAGCCTGGATGAGGGTACTTCACCTAAGGACTGAAGGACTGTACAACATGTACAACAAACCATTGAGACAGCATATACTCTCAGGAGAGCGCTGTTTGTATTCGGAGGTTGCGTCCCAGTTCTGGGAAAAGTTTGGCAGGGCATGGTTAGACCTCTTTACCGAAGCCAAATCAACTTTTGCCAATTTTGATTCTTTTAGGGCCCACTGGCACATGATGCATTGATGTCTAATCACTTGTGTAATACATACTATTTGGCCAAAAGCATGTGCAGACCTGATAATTACTGAGGTCAGGTATTAAGGTTGTGCATAGTTCATGGTTGGTGTTCCATGTAATCCCAAAGGGTTCAGTTTGGACCCTGGATTCTCAAGGGCCTTGGCAGACCATGTCTTTGGGGACCTTGTTTGTGCAAACAACATTGAATAAGTACAAGTAAAGTACTTGATGTCCAGATATGTTTTTTTTGTAAAATCAAGTGAAATGTGAACTCTGTCTACAACCTGTTTTTGTTATTTTTTTTGCAGAACTGTATAAAGAGAAGGGCACTCCAGCTGACTCAGTATTCAAGCAATGTGGAAACTATTACTTCAGGCCCAATCAAAACAAGAAATGACAATGGTGATGTAAAATAACTACACTGTATACTTACACTTGTTTTGTTTACACCAAACAAATAATTTAATTTTTATGATACTATAAGTATTTAAATTGTTCCCCTTGCATCATTTATTAAATATAAAATAATACAACAATAATTATAAATTATCAATTATTTGTGACTAAAGAGAAATTGTTAAGTATTTATATTTAATTCATTGCAATGTTCTTTTCTTTCTATAGCTGCCTCAACGTACTCTGAATATAAAGACTGTGTGACAGGGGTTGCCATACTCACATGCTTGTTAAGTGTCTGCTGTACAGGACTGGTGGTGCAGATTTTGATCTACAGTAGGAACACATGTTTTTGACATGTTGCTTTCTTAAAGTTTTACATGTCACTAAAGCTGCTTTATGAAAGAAAAACCTTTTTGTAATGTGCATGTCTTTATTTTTCAAAGTATACATAATGTATATAGTATATATGCATTAAAATTTCCCTGTGTGGAAAAAGAAATACAATTTGATATGAAATTAAAATATTTGTAAAAAAAAAATGCGACTGATTTATGTGCAATTATTTGACCTTGTTCTTTTAGGTAATCTTTTAAAAAGTCCCAGCTACCGTTATCCTTTTGATAAACTTGACCTCAGAAATGTGTGGTACTTGATTTGTAACCAAGAAGATGATAAAAATTGCCTTTGTGACAAACACTGAATACAATTATTAGGCCTCATCATGACATATGGGCTTATTAATGTTCCACATTTTTATCAGTGAAGTGGTCAATGAGTTCTTGAATTTATTATTTATATGGATAATATCCTAAGGCCTGGAGCTTACCATGGTATATGCAGTTTTAAGAAGTCTTGTAAAACTTGTATGTGAAAAAAGCACTGTCAAGTTTCTGTGGTACATCATCCAAACGTAGTGATGATGGACAAGAGCAAGGTGGAAGCACTGGCATACTGACCACAAAATGTCTTCCACTGCACATTCTGTGGCTTAATGTATGGGTTGTTAGTTAAGTCTTTAATTAAACTTTAAATCTTTTTTAGTACTGTACAATGTTTTCAAAAGCTAAAAATATTGCAGTTTTGTTCTCAGCCAGAGAACTCCAGAATGGTTTGGTAGTTTTTAGATTTTCCTGTTTGCTGCATAGATTCAAGGTTTTCCAAACAATAAAGCAAAGTATAATTTAGCCCCCTCTTTCTTTCACAGGAGGTATCATGTTCCTTACTGCATGATGTGTTATGATACATTTCTATGATTAGCCAACATTTAGCTTTCATGCTGCTCTGTTATTGCCTGACATTTTTGTTTTAGACTTCCAACACCTGATAACCACCTTCATCACCACCACCAAGTAATAGACTGGCAAGCTGTGTGTTTCCTGCGATTCATGGTATCACAACTAAGATATAAATATGACACAGAAGAAATCCCTTTGAAATGTGGAACAGTAGAATCATTGTGGTGAGTAGTTCTATATCTCTTTTTTTCAAGAACCTATCAGTGAATCTACTGGCACTGTTGCAGCTGATTCACCCGTTGTTTATTTAATTTATTTTGATTTAATTGTACATCTAAAACAGGAAGGAAGCTTTTGAATGAAAAAAAAACTATTAACCAAGCTTTGACAGTGTTAAATAGATTCTCAAATCAAATCAGATATTCTGCTGCTTACAGTGATAAATCTATATAAATCCTAGAAACAGTCGATCTCTCATTCTTGAGATATTGCGCTGAATATCTTATACAGATGAACAGATTACCAGAAAATGTTATATCACCTAGTAGTGTAAGCATTCGATTAAAATAAATAAAATTCAAGAAAACAATTTATTAGGTGAATTTGCAATTTTAGTTAAAGCGACAATAGGTATGACAGTTGCTGATAAAGTAGGTGACACCAAATGCTGTGAATTTATTCAGATATCCTTCACAATGTAAAGCTATTATAATAAAATAGAATGCTTTTCATAATCAGTAGGATGGCTGTAAAAATACTAATATGATGTTAATATATGATTAGAAGTGCTGAGTTTTGTCATTCAAAATACTATTTATACATTCACTGAGCACTTTATTACAAACATCTAAATAACTACTCATTCATGCAATCATCTAATCAGGCAATCAGTTGGCATGTAATGTAATACATAAAATCTTGTAGTTACAGTCCAGCACAAAAATATAAATCTAACCTGCCTTGTGTCAGCAGTCCAGACTGGTGGAGGCATTATACTGGTGTGGGGAAGGTTTTTTTAAGCACACTTAGGAGCTGTTATTACTAATCTTCGCTTGAAAGCTATTTGAAACCTAATTGAGTATTTTTGTGCATTAATATCAACACAGTTTACCATCTTCTAACACCTGTTTCCAGCACGATTCGGCATGAAATTTTGCCTGAAAAAATCTGCAGGAATTGTGTGATGCAATAATACCATAGACCAGAATCTGGGGAATGTTACCAACATCTTGTGGAATTCAAGCCATTAAGAATTGAAAATCGCTCAAGAGCAAAGGGGGTCATTACTACATATTAATGAAACATCTCCAAAGTGCTCAGTGAGTGTGTAATCTTGCACTTTACAATCAATGCTATTTCCAAGCATTTTTTGCTGTTGTCATCATTCTCAATGGCAGCACATCCTCCACCCACTCATTTGGCGAATCTATCATTCTTTGCCATAATTCCACCTCATTAGCAACAGAATCCATCCAGTCCACTTTTTTCCCACATGTCTGCCCTGTGAAAAGATAGATGGTAGTGTTCATACAAAGCTGTTCTGATCTAGTGTATTTTTTTCAAATTATCATTTATTTTTAGTTATAGGATGTTTGTTCATTGTTAAATGCAATGCAATCCAAAGCATAATCTGTGAAACATAAGATACTTTCTGTATTTAACATCTTTTTACTTGACCACCAGTGCACACGGGTCACTCATAGTGACCTGTTTAGACATAAAGGTGCTATTAACACACTGTCAGATGTACTGCAGAGTTTGAATCAGCAAAAACTAATTTTCAGAAATATCAAACCAAAACAGACATGTGATCTCAAGTTTTTAAAAGTTTCTGGATCCAGCAATGAAAGTTTATACCTGTTCCCAGGCTGAGTCTCACTCCTCCCACCAGGTGATCAGACAGTCGTTCATGGTCCCATACTGTGAGATCCACACAGGTCTCCTTTAGATCCTCGGCCCTGAAGCCATCATACACCATTGTGTGATTAAACACAGGACTTGATGCCCTCTTTAACACCCGTGTCTTTTGTAAGCTCTTTTTGGTGGTGTCTGGCAGCACCAAACTATAGAAGCAAACATGGACAAAACATGACAGGTGTTCAAAAATTTATATTATTGTAATTTTTGTCATAAAATTGAGAAACTCAGGAAAACATTTGTCAGAAAGTGACTTAATTTAGTTTAACCCCATGTGGAACAACAAATAAAATGGCTTCAAATAAAATTCAAATGAATGACTATTATAGAAAGCAGGAATTAAATAATATTTACAATAAGTTAAATTATATGACAGGGTATATATCATCTTTCATTCTAATATAAGTATAATTTCCTAAAATGTTGTTGACTAAGGTAGAAAACTGCAAAAATGGATGTCATTCTGTCTGGCAGGTAAATTTTTGTGACCCAAGATGGGCATGCATCATTGCTGCCTGAGATCCTGTCTACTGCAGATGAAAGACTAAGATATTCCCCTGGCTCCAAGTGCAGATGTTCACTTAATGATTTCATTACTTTATTAAAGACACCTCAAAATACATCGGTCACATAACCTATATCCTAACTAAACACAGCAGGTTTAATTGTTAATTGCATTTTACACCAAAATAGCACAAAACGCAGATAAAAAATATTTCCATAAAAGTCAGCAGTATCAATACTCTTATGAGTATATTAATAACATAAAAAAAGGTCTTACAAATGACCTCCTGCAGCTTAAATATATAAAACTGTATACTTTAGAATGTCAAATCTCTTTTTATACACTACTGAAGGTGTTGTGATGCATGCATATATATATATATATATATATATATATATATATATATATATATATATATATATATATATATATTACATACATACAGTTAGTTTGTTATGATTACACAATAAAACAGAAATACAATTCAATTCTATATTGAAATTATACAATAAAAACGTATACAACAAAGCTAATACAAAAGCAATACAATAAACCAATAGCTTATGCTCTTTGAGCACATTACCATTTCACATATGGGTTTATAGTGCCACCTCGGATTGGAGGAAGGTTCTTGCAGTCTTTGACCCAGATATGAATTTCACCTGATTTAGCTGGAAAAGAGAAAAATTGGAATAAAAAAGGACATAACTCATTCTGTGGACCTGTTTTGTTTACTTCAATGCCCTTTATATTTAATTAATTTGATGGCTGTTTACACAAATTACAATAAAGGATATGACTGCTACTGTATTCTGATCATCCAAAAACCCTGCCACAATATGTTTATAGTGTATTAAACATTCCTTCACTAAACTTATTACCGTTTGCCTACTACTAATCTCCGTAATATGTATGCTGTAATGAGTTAGAATTGCACTTTCTGGAGTCCCCAAAAGAGAACAGGTTTCCCATTTGAATCACTGAAGGGTCCACTCCAGGAGTGCTTACTGGTCATTGTCTCTGGCTTTCTCATTATGGATCACCTCATTCTAATTCTAGCTTTAAAGAGGTTTGAAAGTTGGCGTAAAGGATTGGAAAATGAAAGAGAATAAATGTGTGAACAAAACAAGACTTCAAATGACTGAATTCAAAATGTAAAGATATTTTAAAAGTCATAGTAAGTCATCAACTCTTACCGAGGGAGATGTGAGGTAAGAACCGTATGGCCAATCTCATCTCTCCTCTATCATCTGTCAGTAGAATACTGCTTGTGGCCTGAAAAGACAGATGTGGGTAAATTACAAAAGCATTTTGTCTACATAATTTATATTACACCACCTTACTGCAAATTCAATAGACTGAAATCCAATTATTTCTAAATGCAAAATATACTGTGGGGTCTAAATGTACATGACACAGTAAAATCAGATTTATTTATTTTGTTAAAACTGCATACAAACAGATGCAGTCAAGAATTTAGATATTGTCTGAGTTTCACACACATACCCACACAACCCCTACAAAACCTGCTTACAATTTGTTATTGATTATTAATTTCAAAGATCAATAGGAAACAGAACTGTCTCAATGCTCCCCAAACTCCTTTTGCTACAAGTCTGCATTTTACATCAAAAACACATTTCATTCCTCATAACTGTCACTGCCAAAACCCCCACCACCACTGGAGTCCCCTGGATACTCCTTCATGACTTTCAGATATTATGGAGTGGCAAGGAAATCAAAGTGGTCCTCTAATTGCCATATGTTAAGTCAAGTGGCTTTTATTGTCATTTTAGACATATACAGTACAGTACACAGTGGAACAAAACAACATCCCTTTAGAACTGTTCAGCAGCTCCCAAGTCTTGTCCTTGCCTCAACCACTGTGGAATATCCCAATGCCGAGTCCACCACAAACATTCTTTTAGAATGTCTTGACCTTCAAGAGATTTTTCAAGGAAATGGACATTCAATTACAGATAAGCGGACATAGCAGGTCAGCTTAGGTTTTTAGGAAAGCAAAGGTTCACTCTTTCTGCTCCTTTCCTCTCCTCGGATCTGCCCACTTCGTACAGACCTGCCTCTGGATTGTGTTCTCTTTGATTGGAGGCCACACTGTGCAGCAGGGGAGGGTTTCTTAACAACACCCTGGGGATCCATGAAATTACAAAGTAAGAACAGGAACTCTAAAGATTTGGATTTGGACTTCAGTTAATGTCAGCAGTCTGCTACACTGACTAAGGACTACAGTTTGCATCTGATCACCATCACTGCACACCTCAACATCATTTAGCTGTAATAAATGGACATTCAGTAAAACCCAGATGAGGACGGGTTCCCTCTTGTGTCTGGTTCCGCTCAAGGTTTCTTCCTTATGCCATCTCGGGGAGTTTTTCTTGCCACAGCCACCACTGGCTTGCTCATCAGGGACAAACTTATACTTATAAAGAACATCTTATTCATTCTTTATCACTGCATTATTTGGGTAAAGCTGCTTTGAGACAATGCTCATTGTTAAAACCGCTGTACAAATAAAAATTAAATTGAATTGAATTGAATTGAATTGAAAATCTCCTCCAGCTGCTTCCCTCAGTCTTGGAACAGCTTTGTTTTGGTTAAAAATGCAATTTTATACAGAGCGAAGAAGGTGATCAGATCTAGTATTGTATCAAACAATAATGGCTCTTTTTTTAATCAGGTCTCCCTCACTAAATAATTCATGATCAGTATATTAAGCAAGTAATGTCCTTGTCAATTAGCAAATCAGGTCTATGTAAAGAATTAAAAATGGTAATTCTATGTGTCCACAATTTTTCTTTATATTATTGGTCCAGTCGGGGTAGCCATAGACTAGCAAAAGATGCAGCAGTGTCAGAAATCCCACTGTTCCAGCCTTTGCTTGACAAATATAATATATACAGTGAATTCCTAAAAATAAAAAGAGCTGTAGTATACCCTTTGTTTGAGGGATAAGCAGTTAATCTGAGGGTTTTCAAAATCCCACTTGGAAAGGTCAATCTCGGTTTCTCCAAGGAAGCTGTTCCGACCAAATGTGTCATTGTGCCAAACAGACAGGTTAAGCATCTCCGTTTTTACATACTCCATTTGAACTTTATACTGTATGAGGTAGAAAACAAAAACAAATTAAATATTGTGATTAAGATGAATAACAATGTGTATAAAATATATGTAACTAGATTATTTTTTATTATTTGTATTATTTGCCACCACACATTGATATCCTATGGTAGGTAATGTATATAGTATAGTACAATATAAATGTATTGTATAATCTTTACCCTTAGAATCTCATTATATATGGGGTTCAATGTCTTCTTTTTCACTGACGTTTTTCGTTTACCCAAATTGGCAGTGTCAGGTATAAGATAACTTTTAACATACCTAAAAAAAAAAGGCACATGTAAGTAAACATCTAAATTTAATCAAATATACACTCACCTCTTCATGTGGCAGCAGTGCAATGCAAAATCCCATGCAGGTATGTTTAAAAAAATGGAAACACTGAATTTATGAGAAAGGTCAGTTGAGAATTTGCGATTAGTGGGTCACACGACATGCTGAATTCTGAGGTAAATGAGTTTCAAAAGACCACATTATGTACCACTCTAGAGACTGCAATAAATCTGTATATAAATAATAAGCAATAAATACAGGCTCACCTATACTGGACAGCTGGACAATTAAATCAAGGTCAATTGTTTCTAAGGTTTTGATGTGTGAGTCACCACACTCTCCTATCTGCATGAACATTCTTAGACCTTTATCATCAAGCTGTTTCCAGCAACAAAACTGTGGTTTATCATTATTTATTTATTTTTTCACTGCCTTATGTGCATACAACTGACGTAAATGAAAAGCTAATCTGGCACAAATAAACATATCACATCATTGGTGTTTGTTGTTGACATGAACTAAAGCTCTTGTACCTGCAAGATTTTATTTATTTCACTGTTACAAGGTTGGCCTACTGATTCCAAATAACATGGGTATGTATCACATATAACAAAGTAGTACAAACATTCTAGGCTACGCACGGGTCAGATCGATTCCTCTTCACGTCCACTGGGGCCAGATTTTGGCACTGGACTACAAAAATGTGGAGCTCCCTCATCTTCTTGACATAGTTGATTGAAAACTTGATGATCCCCTGAACTTTAATATTCGCATAGTCTGCACTGGTAATGCTTATTATGCTCCCGCTCATCTGTGGGTGTCAAACACATGTTGCGACAGAATAAATATTATTATAAGTAGTTTTATTGCATTATGATAGTGATAATTGCAGAACCTACCCAAAGTAACATCAAGCAAAGAAACATCAACATACCGAAGACAACGTGGCAATGCGTGAGTTGCTGCTAAGTTTAGCTTGGGGGTTGCTGTTTTTCCAGTATTTTCCACTGTTAGAGCTGCACTCTGAATCACTCTCATTTCCATCATCCTAAATGAAAAACCACAAAATTCATCATTATTATAAATACTGACCCATGCAGCACTGTCACTGCTGAAGTCCCTTTAAAATCTCAGATTTTTATTGTGTGCTGTTTTGCATTTTGTTTTAGTATTGTTAAATGATTTGTATGATTGATTCTTTAGTTTTGTCACATCCATTTTTGGTTTCTAAGGGAAAAAAATTACCTTGAATAATCATTACATATAATCCTACTGTACCTCAGTCTCCAAGAAATTAGGAACAGATTTGCTGATTTTCCTCATACGCTCCCTATCTGAGAAGGAAGATGTGGATCGAGATGGAGTGCTGGAGACTGTATGTATTTATGAAAGAAGAGAACAAAAAAAAGAACAACAAACGGTTATTTATTAGAAAGCTTCAAACACTGTATAGACAAACGTGTATGGACACCTGACTTTTCCAGCTGTATGTAGTTTTTCCCTAAATGGTTATCGCAAAGTTGGGGACACACAATTGTATATGATGTCTTTGAATGTAGTAGCATAACATTTCTCTTCATTAGGAATAGGAGATCAAACCTGTTCTATCATGGGAAGTACCCCTGTGCACAAAACCAGCCCCATAAAAATATGGATAACAGTACATGGGTTGGATTGAAAGATCTTGAGTGGCATACTATAGAGCCCTGATCTCAACTCTGTTGAACAGCTTTGTAATGAATTAGAACACTGACTGCACCTCATGCCTCATCACATCAATAACATCAGTATCAGACTTTATTAAAAATGTTGTGGCTGAAAGAACGAAAATCTCCACAAACACACTTCAAAATCTTCCCAGAAGCGTGGAGGTCATTTTAACAGTAAATGTGGAATGAGATGTTCAAAAAGCATAAAACAAATCATATGGTCAGGTGTCCACAAACTTTTGTCCATGTAGCTGTTAGATTTTAAACTCAGCCATGGGTTTGCATTCTCTATGGTTAGGGTAGGGTTAATACTTTGAAATATTGAGATGATTCTGTGCTGCACCATAAATCATTGTATACCCACCATACAGAACCATGACATGAAAATGAAAAGAAATGCAGATAGTCTTGCAATCTTTTGAAAAATATTTCAAAAGATCAGATTCATTACACTTACAATAGAAATTTCCACATGACTCATATTTTGTGACAAAATGAATACAACTAATGCTCACTTGGTACTGCAGTAATGTCTTCGAGGCTCTTATGGTATACAGGTCTAGTGGCTGCCCGTCTTAGCGCTTCCTGAACTAGGCTCCCATCAGGTACTACCACATTTGCACATTTGCAGAACAGAAATTACAGAAAAAAGACAGTTACATAAGCATAGATCGAATCTACAACAAGGATATATAAACAAAGCTGTAGAATACTACAAAGCTGGAGCAAAATCAATCACAACAGGTTTTCACCTACAAAATTCTTCTAAAAACCTGTATGAACATCGAAATTAAAATGGTATTATAGATTATAACAAAGTTTGTATGACTCCTGGTTTAAGGTTTTCGTGCCATACAAAGTGTTTTTAGAAATTCCAGCCATTTTGTAGTAAGAAAAGCAAATTGCCTGCCATGTGATATCCATTTACATCTGACAAACTGTTAAAAATATAAACTATATGAAATGTAATTTGATTTGGAATACTTCCCTTAAACTTAACATCATTAAAATGCAATATTAGGTAATAAAATGTAATGTGTAACATGATCTTAATCTTAAAACACTGCAACACTCACTGTATATACTAATATAACAGGCAATTTATTGGGTTAAAATAGGACAAATGTCTTTTTTATAACCCAATAAAGTGTCTTTATTTTCGATTGACTGAGTGTTGCACTATTTTCGCCACATACAATTTTGGATTTTAAGTTATCATTTCAAAAACATTAAATATACTATATCAGGAAAGTTTTGGAAATAGAAAAAGGTATGTCTCACAGTTTGAACTTGTCCCAGAAAAGGAGTCATCTTTGTTTAAGGACCTATGGTTGATATTTTTACTTGCATGTGAGCTGATTTGCCGTTCAAGTTCCCCTTCCTAGTGCAAAGCTCTGAGTCCAGGGGAATATCATCTTGCTCAGCCCAGCACCTCACACCATCTGTCTGAAATGAGGTGCAGACTAATTCACTGATCTGCTCTTTATCCTGTGGAGAAATGTCCTTGCCTTCCTTTTCTGTGATTCCCAGGTAATGCTGGTTGTCTCGTGGAAGAAATGACCTGGCGAGAGTTTGAGAATCCGAATCCTCAGAAGTGCTTCTTTCTGTGATTTTATGCTTATTCTTGGTGACTGAATTCTTTCTCACTTGTAAATTAACTTCTGGTGTTCTTGTGGAGGAGAAGACTGTACTTTCAGTTGTTTTTCCAACCTGTGGAAGGACTGTGTCAGATACTTTCCTGGACTGCAATTCTAAATCTTCATCTTGATCTTCGATGTTCACTGCAAACATGCTGATGGCACGCCGAAGTGAATTTCCTCTTCCATTTAAAGTTCCTTTGCCACTACTTCTAGTTTGCTTTTGAGATTCTTTATTGGGCAACCCTGCAGGTTTAGGGGATGCTTTATCTTTTGGAAAGAACTGTGTGCCACTCTTTGGATGTGTATAATTGGATGATCTTAGAACATCTAGCTCAGTCGGAGAAATATACAAGTTATCTGTGGTATCAGTATCAGGATATTTGACATCAATTTTCGCTTTTGGAGATAACTGGAGCCCTCTGTCTGTCTTTGGAGACATAGCATTCCCACTATCATTTCCAAAACCTTGGTCTGGCTGATTTGGGCAAACATTTTGATTTAAAGAATGCCTTGCATCCACCAGTTCATGCTCTTTGTTAGTTTTTGCATGTTTACCTTCCTGATTGGATGACTGTCTGCTAGTTTCTGCCCAGAAGTCACGAAGCATTTTGAACTGTAATCTGTTCATACCTTCTTCTGTGACAGTCTTCTCTACTCTGTCTCGTAATGGAAGAACTGTAAAATTGACAGTTTCTGCCTCAGTTTCTGTACCTATGGATGTAAGATCATGCTCTGATTTGGTGAACCTTTTATTCAGTTTTGTAGATTTCACAGGTGATTTTCCTTCTGCTGTTGATTTTATATATTTTTTTGATTGCAATTCTTCTCTTTCCCAAAATGATTTGAGTGCTTTTATCCTTTCTGCCCTGTTGTCTTGTTGCTGATTGCTTTGCTTTACTAATGAGACATGGATTTGTTGCTTTAAGTGAACATTAGATGTTGGTTGAGGGTTTAGCTGTGATCCTTTTTCCTCTGTCTTTACTTGTTGGTCAAGTTCTAGTACTGCTGAAGTCATATATCCTTCCTCACTACTATTAATATTTTCTCCAACATTTTCTTTGCTCTGGTCTCCTAGCTGGAGCACAAAATCTAGTGATGAGGATTTTTGGCTCAAATGTTTGCATTTATCATTGTCTGAGGTTATGCTCTGAGCCATTACATCTTTCATTTGATTTATATCACTTATTTGTGCTTGCATCTCATTTGCTTTATCTCTGACATGAGCTTGCTTTTTGGATGAATCACGGACAGTGTTATCAGATTCTATCTCATTATAAATGTCCTTTACAAATGATTGCTCCTTGCTTTCAAGCGCTGAATATTTTGGACTTATTATATCAACTTTGGTTGGTTCCTCTTCATGATCAGTTGCCTTCTTGACACCATTATTTTGGTTTTCCTGTTCCAAATTTATGCTTGGTTTGCTAACTAGCATTCCTGGGCTCTCAGTGCTACCTCTATCCCACATTGACCTTAAATTGGCAGTTTTTGGGGAGCAACTCCCCTCAAGGTCATGTTGAAGCAGATCTGAAATTCCTGTCTGGTCAACATTTCTACATTCTTCTTTTTTGCTAACTGTCTCAAGCAGTTTCTCTTTTAGACTTGATTCTCTAGAGTCCAACAGTCTATTAGGGGTGTCCTGTGCTGATGTGTTATAAGATCCCATTCCAGAGGTTGCTTTTGCGCTCAATGGGTTAGTCTCACCGATTAGTTCCTGAACACCCTGAGAATTTATAGAAGCCTGTTTCTTATGCACATTCATCTCTACTGCTAAGTTAAAAACTCATCATTTATCATAGCAGCATCTTCATGCGTATGTTTCGGGACGATCAAGTAAACATTGTTCTCTGGCTTAGGTCTTGAATTGAGCTCCTCTTCAAAGTCAATGTCATCAATCTTGATATCCTCAGTGTCTTGTATAATTTCCTCACAGTCATGTTTATCACTGCTGTCAGAACTTCTGCTGAACCATTCTAGAACTTTAGCAATGGAGTCTCCTTGTTCTTCAGATGTTTTGGGAAAATGAGAGTTAATCATGAGAGGATCTTTGCAGTCGTCCATTTTAGTGTCTCTAGATACCTTTATATTAAATGGACGTGGCCTGTAGTCACTTTCATGTGCCAAAGGGGGAGACTCTGTCTTATTTGAGGCATTAGTTGGGTTGGTGGCTTCATAGACACATTGGGCTATAAAATGAAATACATTATTGAATAAAATATATGAGACATTGTTGTTAATTTTCTATAATTGTTAAACAGCATTAAAAACATAAACAAATCATAATCTGTGAGTAATGATCTAAAGGTGTTACTGTAATACTGTTAAAAATGATTTAAAGTAGCTAAGCTATGGTTCAAATATTGAACCTTATTGCTTATTGAAACACAGTTAACATTATTTAACTATATTTAAGCATCTAAAACAGTTTTTTGTTCAATTTGTTTCTGGTTATATCTAACACGCTATTTATCAAGGAATCTTACATTAATCAGTATGATGCTAGCTATTAGGTTAAGCTATTAGCTGCAATGAATCCTACAAATTCTGTTTAACAGCTGCTTCTGATTAATTTAATATTGTTAATTCAACAAAAAATGAAATGTTATTAATCCCAATCACACTCATTACTTGAGCAGTTAGTTAATCAACAGCAATAACGCAAAGATAAGATGCCTTTCTTTATGCGATTATGTCTTTACTTCCTGCATAATGCTTCAAGTCTTAAAATTTTAAAAACAAATACAAACAGAAAAACATCTATCCTCTGGTGTATACACAAATGACCATTCTACGATAATTGTAATTAGATACTGTAATTGAACTTGGTTGAAGACAATCGTTTGAACATTATGATTTGTTTAATTTAAAAAGAATAGAAAAAAAGGTGGTAGTTAAACAAGTAGTTCTTGTACTTTTAGCTAGCAGCCCAAAAGTGTGTGTATATATATATATATATATATATATATATATATATATATATATATATATATATATATATATATATATATAAATCTATGGTGGGTCATCAGAGCCAGCAAGGCCTTCACTGATCATAATCACTGACTTGCGTTTTAGTATATTTTTGTCCATGAATATGTATTTAATTATCCCAATAGTCTATTCCCTTCATTTCACATCTTTCTCTCCTTTGTGCTGCTCCTTGAGCCCCAAAAGCTTACGTTATAGTTTCTATCCAGTCAGATTTAAGCCATCACATCATTTTTTGCTGGGGTCAAGGGATTCTGCCTCTATCCTTTAGAATCAGCAGTGTGGGTGCCGTGTATCTTAAAGAACATGAGAATAAAGCTGTTGCTTTAACCAATCAGATTACAAGTTGGTGATTCTGAGGCCAACTAGCAGGCATACAGTAATGTGAACATCCTTTGATTGGATGGTCAGAGCTTGGAAATTGCAGCTGTAACAAACTGCCAAAGCTCAAATATTCATATGGATTTAATAGATGTTTTTTTTATTCCACAACTGTATGCAATTGATTTGGCCGCAGATACACATGCAAGACATTTTTCAAGGAACGCTGAACATCGTAAGAAAAGGTCAGCCCAAACAGTTGTTAAGCTTTTTCATGTTTCTTGTTGAATTGCGTTAATTGTGTTTCTTGCTTTAGTAATGGATTCATTCTCCCTACATGTCTGTGATGCAATGCTCTGTTATACTGTGTTTTTCTATAATATTGATGGTTTCTATAGATGTGCCATCCTAATGATGGTATTAAGCGTTGGATTGATTCAGGTAGGACAACACTGAAAGCCTAGGTGTAAAATGACCAACAAATGTATTTATACATATTTGTACAGAGTATACTATATATAAATATATAGTT
Organism: Silurus meridionalis; assembly: GCF_014805685.1. Classification (NCBI taxonomy): domain Eukaryota; kingdom Metazoa; phylum Chordata; class Actinopteri; order Siluriformes; family Siluridae; genus Silurus; species Silurus meridionalis. The sequence goes on along the minus strand of NC_060895.1, from coordinate 7,368,931 downwards.
CTTCATACCTGTAATGCTCAAAGAATGATTTGCTTTTTCCTCTGTCTTTTCATGTTCCCTCTTGAATGCCTTACTTTCCTCTTTTTCCAGGTTCTTTGGTGTGATTTGAGAGGTAGTGTTATTTATCGGTTTGACTAAGAGTGATTCAAATGGTGATGTGGCCTTTTTTCTAGGAATGGACCGAGGTTCTTTTAATATATCATAAACTGTTTTTTGTTTTTCTGCTTCTGTAGACACTGAACAATTAAGACTATTTTCAGATTTTTGCTTTGTATAGATTACATTGTCTGTTGTTTTTTCTTCATTATTTGATTGTGTGCTAGAACTCCGACTCAGTCTTGGCTTGGCTTTTGGCTTCTCTGTCTGTGTTGGATTATTTAACAACAATGAAGGTCTGACAGGCAGTCGTGATTTTGGAATGGTAGACTTCATTGGCGAAGTGGGCTTCAATGGTCCATTGTCATTTAAATTGACAGAAGACTTATCTAACCTTTCCTGTGTTATGGCGCTCTCTTCAAGAATTTGTTCAGAACCAGTCACGCTGGAAGCCTTACTCAGGGATTTGATGGGTTGAGGCAGCTGGCTCTTGATGTTGGAATCACTTGAGCTGAAGCTGGAACTGTGTTTGAGGATACCTTTTGGTGGAAGGGACCTGATTTCTGAATTTGTAGTTATGCTCAGAGTGGACAGAGTAGACCTGCTGTCTGAGCTTGTAGACATGCTTTGGGTGGACACAGGGGACTTGGAGCTGGAGGTGGTAGACACACTTTGTGTGGACACAGAAGCATTTGTAGACACACTCAGAGTGGAGATAGAGCTGTTGCTGTCTGTGACTGAATTCTGGACCTGAAAAATCTTAGTTCGTTTTTTTGGAACAGGTTTTTGACAAGGAGTTGCTTCATGTAAAATATCAAAGGCTTTGGTCTTGGCTTCTGTTTGTGATCCTTCTATTTTTGATCCCTCTTTTGGAGAAAGCACTTCTGCTAAAGAGGTAAGCAGGTAAATATAGGTCAACTTAATTAAAACACAAATTACTTAATAACTTATATCCCTGAAACAGATTCTACCCAATCACCTTTATTTATACATTCATTGACAACTTTATTAGAAACACCCACTTATTAGGTACCCCTGCTTATTCGTGCAATTATCTACTCAGTCAATCATGTGACAGCATGTACCCCATACAATCAATTATTCAGGTCTAAACTAGTTAATGTTTATGTCAAACATAGAGAGAGAGAAAAATTGTAATCTCAATGACTTTGTCACGGTTGTTGATGCCACACACAACAGTCTCTAAAGGTTACACAAAGTGTAGTTTCCACAGGTCACATTGTCTTTTTCCAATCTTCAACTGGCCAGTTGTAATTACTTTAAATTGAGATTCTCTAAATTGAGTGGGAATCTGACGTGGTCTTCTTCTGCTGTGACCAATCTGCATCAAGTTTTGGTGTGTTGTCCATTCTTTGATACTCAAGTCAAGTCAAGAAGCTTTTATTGTCATTTCAATATATAGCTGACGCATTACACACTGAAATTAGACAACGTTTCTTCAAAACCCTTGTGCTACATAAAACAACTTAGAGCTACATCACAGTAAATAGACCTACACAGAGCTAAGATTATAGTAAGTTGTCCGAAACGCATAAGGTGCATCATGTGCAACCGAGTGCAAACGGTGCAGACAAAAGACAGTACAACGGACAACACAAGACAGCGTAGGGCAGATACCCAAAACATACACTCCCCCAGTAAACCTACTGTGTAATGTGTTATGCAGTACAATGTGCATTAGAGAACTGTAAGCAAGAGTGTACTAATAAATATAAACAAAATATAAAAACAAAAAGTTGTGCAAAACAGCAACAGCAGCCATCAAGTAGCTATGCAAACAGTTATAATATAGATATAATAGAATAACAATATAAAATGGGTGGACATGGATTTGTGTGTGAATGGAAATTAGTATTGAGCATGTGTTTGAGTTCAGATTTGTAGCAGCTCAATAACACATAGTTAAATGAATGTGTTTCAGTTCCAGTTTGGTGCTGTGTTGAGAAGCCTGATGGTTTGAGGGGAAAAAACTTTTGCACTGTTGTGTAAATGCCTGAGATAGATGGGGAAGATACTGTTCTGCTCATCATGGGTGTAAAGAGTATATAGCCTACTAACTCGAACCAGTCTGGCTGTTTTGACCTCCCTACTTAAGCATTTTTCCACCACAAAACTGACACTCGCTGAAATAATTTTTTTTTTTTTGCATCATTCCATGTAAACTCTAGAGACATAGACATAAAAAATCCTGGGAGATCAGCAGTTTCAGAGATACTTACATGACTCCTTTTGGTACCAACAACCAAGCAATGCTCAACATCACTATTCTCACATTTCTCCTACATGCTGATATATAATGTGAACATGAACTTAAGAAAATCACATCATATCATACCTTTCATAGCGTTCTTCTGCTGCCACGATTAGTTAACTGAATGAATAGCAGGTATAAAGGTGTTCAATAATAATGTGGTCAGCGAATGTATACGTATACACAAAGCTGCCAGTACACAAAGTGTACACATGCAATTTTTTTCTCATGTGTTTGGAAGATCTAGTAAATAGTCTATGAATTCCAGGAAATACATTTGCGTAAGCTCAAAACAGCCAAATGCATGTTTTTTTATTCAGCTTGCTTGTTTTAATGAACACTATCTCTTTATATTACATTATTGATTTATGCATATTTACAAGAAGCCTAGCATTTTGCAAAACGCCACATCTGAAACGTAAAATGACATGTAACCTGTACCTGGTGAATTCAAAGATTCAGGAAATGAAGCTCCATTGGGTAAATCCATTTCTAGATCAATTGGCACATTATTAAATGGATTGTGTCTTTGCTGGCAAAAAAAAAAGGGAGAAAAAAGTAAAGATTAAAGCAAGATTTTATTGCCTACAAAAAATAGAATGTTTTACAAAAGAGCCTGATTCTTTTCGATGCTTACATAAAAGGTCAGTGGAAAAATACAGCTTTATAGTAAACAGTAAGCAGTTTGCCTACCCTGTTTATACTTTCTTGCTGAGTCTCTTTTGGTCTCCTGTTACTAACACAAAGAGAAGAAATGTGAAGATGCAAAATTGTTTTTGTTTTGTTTTTGTTAAGTTTTCTTGCAAAATTTTTACAGACTGTATCGATTCAAAAGAAAACATGAAATGTTAAGCCTTTGAGGAATGTTGTAGAAAACTGCATTACTGACAAAATAATGGTTTAAGAAATGTTTAAATTGGTTTATGGTTATGCAAATGAATGTCTTCAAACCCCCGGCTTTTTAAGACCTGCACATGTTGAATTCATGCTTATTGTATAAACTTTGGATTGCATTATGTGCTCTATATGGCAAACGTTTGTGGACAACTAACCATCATACCATAGGGCTTTTTTCCAAACTGTAATGACTTGCATGCAGCCAAGTTACAATTTCCATCAATGGAATTAAGGGGCCACAACATATTACAGTACGACAATGCTTTTGTTCATAAGTTGATAGGAAATAGTTGGAGTGGAAAAACTTAAGTGTCCAGCACAAAAGCCATGACAAGAACCCGTGTGGGATAAACTGGAATGCCAAGTGCGATCTGGGCAAATAGAAAGCATTCCCAGTGGAAAGAGTGGAAGTTACTATACATTACAGCAACAGAGCACTAGAACTGGGCACGATGGTCATATGTCTGCAAACCTTTGGAAATATAGTGTGCGTAAGTCTTGATGTTCATTCAAATAATCAAGATGAATCTGCTGATTTGAAAATTGTTCTAGATTTTTTTTTAGAACAGACAATAACGCAAAAATCTCACTAATTTCTCATTTTATGTATATGCATAGCAATAAAAAGGAGCTTCTACGGTCCACTCAAACCATGTTATGGAAACGCCTCTGTTGACTCTTGCTTGACTCATCCAGTACTTCGAATCATAAAATTTCCACACCTCAAAAACACACATGAGCTACTCAAACAGCAATTTTATCCATCGCACAAGGTTTTCAGGTATGAGCAAACCTTAACTGACAAACAGAGAGTACTGTCAAAAATATTAGCAAGACTAATCTCGATACGCATATGAACATGGTGTTAAAGTGGTGCTATTTCAAGCAGCCAAGACAGGACTAAAGTAGGAAAAACTGTTAGACTATTGCTGGAACATTGTTTCTGACCTCTCCTTTGGATTGTCTGTTGGCTCTGGTTGTGGTGTCATGAGATCGTTGTTAGTTTTACTGGGTCGCTCTCTCCATGACTGTGTCAAAAACTCTAAAGACAAGACAAACACATTGCTGTCAAAAAGATTAAAAGATTTGTAGCTGTTTGTGCCAGGCTGTACAGCACACAATATTTCTGTATGTTTAATGCCTGGAAACTCACCTACTGTCATAGGTTTCTTCTGTTTCATGGATGCCATGATGATATCGGAGCCATGAATTCTGTCCTGGTGTCTCTGAGACTTTACCTCATAAAACCACTCCCCTGTGATGTACTTTAGTTTGCCCTCGTCAGAGCCTTGCTTTTGCACATGCCTGGTATGCAAAAAAAAACTGTTCAAAAATGTCTATGAATGCAGGTGAGGCAAAGAAACCATGGTTAGAATGTAAGTCCCCATGCAATTTATTTCACAATTCTTTCTTTTCACTATCAGGGATCTGTACAGATCTAACTCTAGTGAACTCATCTGCCTGACTGGTATCTGCTTCACATTTGTGACTTCTTGATAATGCATGCAAGAAAACAGTTTAATATCATATATTATTAATTATTTGTACATTTGTGATGAACTGAAATCTAATCGTGTGCTACAAGTCAGATAAGGATGAATTCCACCCATTCCAAAAGACTTAATTAGAATCTTGAATGTCACATTAGGCAGGGTTTTACTGAACCTTTTTTTTAGGGTATATACATCTTGAACTGATGAGTTCAAGATGTATATATGATAAATGTACTGAAATGAAACATTTCTCTGCAACAAAATATCATGGGAATTTTTTTGCAACATTAACTTGCTGAACACAAGCAACACCGATCTGCTCTTGAGCCTCCTGAATGACTAACAATATTGACAGTCTCTTGAGACAACTGTGTTTGCTTAATAAATATAGAGAACAGTTTGTCACACAAAAACATCGCACTCAACTACAATTTATTACTTGTTGCCCAGGAGGTCGATGTTCCAAACTCGAGAGCTTAATTTAGCTGTTAAAAGAACTTTTTGAAAAATAAAAGCATTATATTTAAATCTATGAGTTACATATACACACATACACAAAGGTTTAACACAATCCTGAAATCAACTATCAAAGGAAATGATTTTAAAAGGTCATAAAACAAAATGTTTCGAACCATAGCATTAAATTAAAACAATTTGATTAAAATTATCTCGACACGACCGGCAGAATACATTCCCAATTTCAGGGAAACGATTGTGTTCTGGTCATGCGAAAAGGGCAGGGCAATTATTCCACAAGGGTAGACTTAATCCTTTTATCCATGGTTGAGCAAAGCAAAGAAATCACCTAGTTGTGGCCAGTTTCTGCATTCCTCCTTTTATGTCCATATTCTTCTATTACATGTGCAGTCTGCTTATTACTGGCTGCTCAGTATGGTTCGCACTTAGCAATAAAGTAGAGAACCGTTTCACGTTCACTAATATGGACATTTTAGCACCGTCTGAATGTTTTTTGTGCAAAGCCCAAGGCAATGTAATTATCCAACTCACCCTGCAGCAGTCCTGTGAGTGATAAGAGGTAGAGATCAGCCCGAGCTTAATTACATTACAAGACATACATTAATGATATTATTACGGCGGACCTACTTGACTCGTTCTTCCTCTGACTTTTTCAGCTCGGCGTCTCTCTTTAACACCGCCATGATCGCCTCCTGCTCCTCCTCAGTCAGGTAGCTCAGGTCTAACATGGTGATCAGTTCAGTTTGAAATCTTCCCAATGTTCTTCAGGCTTCTGGTAGTCACCTGTGCTTGAACTGTGGTTTGTTTACAGTTCCGGCCTTTAAAATCCTTCATCACACACTACTAAACAGCTGCATCTACAGGGCAGAATACGTAAGATTCAACACTGTCCTGATCCCCTCACCTGATTAGATCTGCTTTTTAAAACTGTACATATAATGATTATTCAGCCTTAAAGTCTATATTCATTTGACACCCAATTGCGCTGAAACGTGTAGTAGTACAAAGAATATTCATGAGTGCATTGGCCTTCACATGAATATTGTAAATTTTTTTAATTGGTCAAAAAATGCAAATAAAACAAAAGTGAGAATATTTTACTTATACTGTATAACAACTATATTAACTCAGTCTATTTACAGCACCAGCAGTCCATACAGTGTGGAACTCAATGTCATGGTGCCAGTTTTACCTTGATTCCTTCGTAGTACCGTTTATTACCTTATTGTTATTGATTTTCTTTTTTTACAAGAAGCTACGACTTCTCATGAGTTACACCTGCTTCAGCGAGTCTCAAATAATAAAACTTCCCAAGAACCATAACCCACCGTCTAACATTCTACCAACTACAGCAGGTTTTATCTCTGTTAGCTGAACAAATATTTGTGCAAAGATGTTAGTGAAGCTATTTGCTCAGTTTTATAGCGTGATCAAACAAACCAGAAATGTAATGAGAATGAAATAGTACTGCATGTAGTATATATACATGTGTAAATGTACAGTGTATGTATATGACAGCACATGTTTTAAAGTGTGGGTGTTGCCTAATGAAGCAGAGTGACTATTCCTAATGCTGTGAATCCAACCTTTTACTAATGGGAACTTATGTATACATTTATCATTTCAAATATATTAATGTTCTGACTGGTTCCATTTGCACAAGTTGTTGCAATGCACATTTCACAGGCACATTTTCATTTCTGATGACTGGTTTAGGTATTTTGTTATCTCTTTGAGCTCTACACTTTAAACATTTATGTCCACAACTTTTGGTCTATTGGTGAAAAACATTTTAGTTATTATTATTATCCTCGGACACAGACATATACCATATGTTCCAGAAAACAATTTCTGCGAACAATCTCTCTTTACTTCATGTAACTGAAGCCAGAAGAACAGTGAAAACCAAAAACCCTGATTATAAATAACAACCATGTTTCCCTCCACATCTGATCTTTTATCATTCAGTCACATATTTTCTGTCTGGACAAATAAGATTTATTTCTTTACATTAGAGCTAATTGGACACAACCCTTTTGAGTATTTATGGCTTAATAGTCACCTGTAATTGCATTTCACTAACACATTAATGAGATTTATGTCTGGGATTTTGCCATGTTCTGGTATTTCTTCCTAGAAAATCAGCATCAGTACATAAAAAATGCCATTTTTTAGTGTTAACATGTCACATGTCCAGCCTATAAAAGGATAAATAACACTTTGTAACACTTTGTACCTACTAAAAACCAAAGAATTTTGGTGCATAAATGATCACTGAAAAAGAAAACATGGTTATGGTTTATACATTATATCACTGTTTATGAACAAAGATTAGAATAGGAGTACAGCTGAAAATTGTAGTATACAGAATATTATAATTATATAGTTAATACTGAGGCTGAGCTTGCTTTGCTGAATATTCTGGACAGTAGATTCTGAAGCCTGATAAACTCATACCAAAAAAACTCATACCTCCAAAAAATATTAGTTTGAACATATTAGCTGAATCTTTGGTGGTGTCTTTATCTTGAACGAAAAGGTAATGACAGAAAGATATGTTGTGAATGGCACCAGAGGGGCTAAAGCCAGTAAATGTATATACTGTAATTGTATACAAAGTGACCTATATCGCAGGTTTTCCTGAAAATATAGTGTAGACTTCTGTAAGTTGAAGCTAAAGAGTTGTCCCTACCTTAGTGCTCAAATGCCTGCTAATCTGGTACCGTTACTGCCTCCCAGGCTCAGGTTACTGTCTATGGTATTTCTGCACGTTTTTCCCCCACTTACTCTGGTTTCCTTTCACCTCTCAAAAACATGATGATCAGTAGATCAGCTACTCACAACTGCCCCAGGTATAAATAAATGCAAGCATATGTGAATGTACAGATGCTAGAGACACCAAACCAGGGTTTCCACACCACCAGCCTTATCAGAGTAAAACAATGATTGAAGATTTGATAAATATATGTATATATCAGTAATTACTCTTTGCAAATTTGCAGTACTGTAACGTAGCCAATGTTAAGTGTAAGCTTAAAAAGCACAACTAATTTAACAATGTGAAGAGCGAGATGGAGACTAGGAAGTATGCTTAGTTGCAGAGTAATATCTGATTGTACAACTGTTTGGCAATGTTTCATCAATGGCTCTGTTAGCTTTTCAAGTTTGTTTAGATGCCTGCTCTGGAAAGGATTCCACTGAACACAATGTACCTACAACAAACTCGAAATCAACCACAAGTCGAGCCAGACTACATAAATGAATGAATCAAAATAAGATAGTGGATGGAGGGAATGGCTATACTAGATTGCCCTAGATGTGAATGTATTCCTCCATCTTGAGCCTGATCAGGTCTACTGATATTTATGAATATTCAGTATCTCACAAAAGTGAATACACCTCACACATATATCTTCTCAAGGGACAATACTATAGAAATAAAACTTGGATGTATTTTAGTGTAGTCAATATGCAGCTTATATAATAGTACAGTTTACAGAAAATAACTCAACATACAACCATTATTGTCAAAATAGCTGCTAACAAATGTGGCAGCACCAAATTTTAACTGCTCTAATACAAGATACACAAATTTGTCTGGTTCTGTCAAACAGACAAAAACATGCACATGATGAATAGATCATGTGGCTTTGCATGGTTACATGACATACAGCTGTAATCATTAAGGGTGTACTCAATTTTGTTGCCAGTTATTTTGACAATAATGGTTGTATGTTGTTATTTTCAGAAGACAGTAAATTGTCTGCTATACAAGCTGCACATTACTCTAAAATATCTCTAAATTTAACTTGTATGGGGTGTACTCACTTTTGTGAGATACTGTATATACTGTATTTCTGGAGAAATTACTGCACATTATGTGGTTTATGTATAAAAAGGCTATGCAAATAAAAAAGTACTGAATTGTTCATGTTGTGCTATTGGCACTGGAAGTGTGAATGTATTGCGGATATGGAGCATAAAACAGGGATGTGTTCCAGGAGGAGAGGTGGAGCTACTCTAATTGTAGGATAAATGAAAAGGCTGAAACGTGTTGCCCGGAGAGGGAATGAAATTATGAATCATCATAATAAGTTAGTTATATCATTTGACTTAGTTAATCAAGACTGAACAGGCACTTTCAGCTCCCAAACCATTTAATAATAAATACAACGTGACATTACGTAGAGTGATTGCTGGCATTATGGAGAGTCACTGCTTGAGTAATGCTGTTCTATGAAAGCTCACGATACCTTCAATGTTACATAAGAACATATTTTTTTATTTTATAGAAAGCCTAAAAAATATTATTTAAATTATTAAATTCAAAAAGTATTGGGTCACCTGGCATTTCCTGCTATATGTGTTTCTTTTCCAAACTTTTACCACAAAGTTGGAGGCACTCAATTGTATTGGATGTCTTTAGATGCACTGTAATAAAATTTTGCATTCACTTGAACTTGAAAACCCAAACGTGTTCCAGCATGGCAATGCCCCTGTGCACAAAGTGAGCTCCTTGAAGATCTGGTTTACATGCTTTGGAGAGGAAGATCTTGAGTGGCCTGTTATAGAGCTCTGATTTCATACCTACTGAACACACGAATTGGAACGCTGACTGCACCCCAGGTCTCCTCACCTACATAAGTACTTTCATAATACCCTTGTGACTGATGAAAATCCAAAATCTAGTGGAACATCAGAAGATCAGCAGGTCAGCATCCATTTATTGATTGTGCATGCTGTGTCTGTATTTTGTATATTATTTTCATTCTGAAAATTGTTAATTCACTTACAACTTGCAAATTCACAAACATCTTAAATAAGCATCAGTGATTCTGACCTTCTTTGCCTCATACACACTGCTGTATGCCTCACCATACAAACTAATGAACAGCTCAAACATTTATAAATGTGTTTTGCATGTAAAGATTTTGATGCACACAAAATGAACTGTACATCTACAGTGCCACTCAATAAGAACCAATTTAACGAGTCGACTTGTTCATGAAGGACAGGCAATAACAAGATTACAAGATGACAAAACTTCAAACTTATTTCCATTAATTTTTTGTCTCTAATATAACATTGAACATATTTGCCACTAATTCAACAAGTTATTAACTGAAGTCAAACTGAAGACAAATAAACACTATCATGTATGAATTCAGTTGTTATCGTGCACATTTTCAAGTGTTGATAAAAAAACTGTATACAAATAGAAATGCATACAAACACGGTAAATGCTGATTCAACACCTTTAGGTGTTTATTGAAAAACTGTAAGCTGTTAAAACTCTGACCTGTTACACATTGAACCTGATAAAAAGAGCAAGCACGAAGCTAAAAGGTTTGAATTTTCACACAATTCTCAGATACACGTGTACATTTACATCCATTTTAAACACTCTCATATGTAAACATGTTTGTAAATGTATATATACATGCTGTACACTAAACAGGATTAAATCTGATGTCTGATTTCTGCACTAAACTCACACATCATCTCTCAGTTATTCAGATTCAGTAAACTGTGACTGCTTTGTTTTGTTTTCGACTTATAAAGTAAAAGCTCTTACCTTCAGCTCCTCTGAGAGAAGATCCTGCTGTATGTTTACTGAGTAGCTGTGTGTGTGTGCGTGTGAGTGTAAAGGTGCTGCCACACGGAAAAAGGAAGTACATACTGTATACCTGCTCATTACCACAGTTCAGTCCAGACGTTTAGCTGGCTATAGCTTTCAAAAAGAGGTAAAACTGGTGTATGAATGAAGAAACTATATATATATATATATATATATATAGAGAGAGAGAGAGAGAGAGAGAGAGAGAGAGAGAGAGAGAGAGAGAGAGAGAGAGAGAGAGAGAAAAATAAGTATTTGAACACCCTGCTATTTTGCAAGTTCTCCCACTTAGAAATCATGGAGGGGTCTGAAATTGTCATCGTAGGTGCATGTCCACTGTGAAAGACATAATCTAAAAAAAAAAAATCCATAAATCACAATATATGATTTTTAAACTATTTACTTGTATGATACAGCTGCAAATAAGTATTTGAACACCTGTCTATCAGCTAGAATTCTGACCCTCAAAGACCTGTTAGTCTGCCTTTAAAATGTCCACCTCCACTACATTTATTACCCTAAATTAGATGCACCTGTTTGAGGTCGTTAGCTGCATAAAGACACCTGTCCACCCCATACAATCAGTAAGAATCCAACTACTAACATGGCCAAGACCAAAGAGCTGTCCAAAGACACTAGAGACAAAATTGTACACCTCCACAAGGCTGGAAAGGGCTACGGGAAATTGCCAAGCAGCTTGGTGAAAAAGGTCCACTGTTGGAGCAATCATTAGAAAATGGAAGAAGCTAAACATGACTGTCAATCTCCCTCGGACTGGGGCTCCATGCAAGATCTCACCTCGTGGGGTCTCAATGATCCTAAGGAAGGTGAGAAATCAGCCCAGAACTACACGGGAGGAGCTGGTCAATGACCTGAAAAGAGCTGGGACCACCGCTTCCAAGGTTACTGTTGGTAATACACTAAGACGTCATGGTTTGAAATCATGCATGGCACGGAAGGTTCCCCTGCTTAAACCAGCACATGTCCAGGCACGTCTTAAGTTTGCCAATGACCATTTGGATGATCCAGAGGAGTCATAGGAGAAAGTCATGTGGTCAGATGAGACCAAAATAGAACTTTTGGGTCATAATTCCACTAAACGTGTTTGGAGGAAGAAGAATGATGAGTACCATCCCAAGAACACCATCCCTACTGTGAAGCATGGGGGTGGTGGCATCATGCTTTGGGGGTGTTTTTCTGCACATGGGACAGGGCGACTGCACTGTATTAAGGAGAGGATGACCGGGGCCATGTATTGTGAGATTTTGGGAACAACCTCCTTCCTCAGTTAGAGCATTGAAGATGGGTCGAGGCTGGGTCTTCCAACATGACAATGACCAAGCACACAGCCAGGATAACCAAGGAGTGGCTCTGTAAGAAGCATATCAAGGTTCTGGCGAGGCCTAGCCAGTCTCCAGACCTAAACCCCATAGAGAATCTTTGGTGGGAGCTCAAACTCTGTGTTTCTCAGCGACAGGCCAGAAACCTGACTGATCTAGAGAAGATCTGTGTGGAGGAGGGCCAAAATCCTCCTGCAGTGTGTGCAAACCTGGTGAAAACTACAGGAAACGTTTGACCTCAGTAATTGAAGTGGGAGAACTTGCAAAATAGCAGGGTGTTCAAATACTTATTTTCCTCACTGTATATATATATATATATATATATATATATATATATATATATATATATATATATATAAAATCAACAAAATATATAATCACAAATATATATATATATATATATATATATATATATATAGAGAGAGAGAGAGAGAGAGAGAGAGAGAGAGAGAGAGAGAGAGAGAGAGAGAGAGAGAGAAAAATAAGTATTTGAACACCCTGCTATTTTGCAAGTTCTCCCACTTAGAAATCATGGAGGGTCTGAAATTGTCATCGTAGGTGCATGTCCACTGTGAAAGACATAATCTAAAAAAAAATCCATAAATCACAATATATGATTTTTAAACTATTTACTTGTATGATACAGCTGCAAATAAGTATTTGAACACCTGTCTATCAGCTAGAATTCTGACCCTCAAAGACCTGTTAGTCTGCCTTTAAAATGTCCACCTCCACTACATTTATTATCCTAAATTAGATGCACCTGTTTGAGGTCGTTAGCTGCATAAAGACACCTGTCCACCCCATACAATCAGTAAGAATCCAACTACTAACATGGCTAAGACCAAAGAGCTGTCCAAAGACACTAGAGACAAAATTGTACACCTCCACAAGGCTGGAAAGGGCTACGGGAAATTGCCAAGCAGCTTGGTGAAAAAGGTCCACTGTTGGAGCAATCATTAGAAAATGGAAGAAGCTAAACATGACTGTCAATCTCCTCGGACTGGGGCTCCATGCAAGATCTCACCGTGGGGTCTCAATGATCCTAAGGAAGGTGAGAAATCAGCCCAGAACTACACGGGAGGAGCTGGTCAATGACCTGAAAAGAGCTGGGACCACCGCTTCCAAGGTTACTGTTGGTAATACACTAAGACGCCATGGTTTGAAATCATGCATGGCACGGAAGGTTCCCCTGCTTAAACCAGCACATGTCCAGGCACGCCTTAAGTTTGCCAATGACCATTTGGATGATCCAGAGGAGTCATGGGAGAAAGTCATGTGGTCAGATGAGACCAAAATAGAACTTTTGGGTCATAATTCCACTAAACGTGTTTGGAGGAAGAAGAATGATGAGTACCATCCCAAGAACACCATCCCTACTGTGAAGCATGGGGTGGTAGCATCATGCTTTGGGGGTGTTTTTCTGCACATGGGACAGGGCGACTGCACTGTATTCAGGAGAGGATGACCGGGGCCACGTATTGTGAGATTTTGGGGAACAACCTCCTTCCCCCAGTTAGAGCATTGAAGATGGGTCGAGGCTGGGTCTTCCAACATGACAATGACCAAGCACACAGCCAGGATAACCAAGGAGTGGCTCTGTAAGAAGCATATCAAGGTTCTGGCGAGGCCTAGCCAGTCTCCAGACCTAAACCCAATAGAGAATCTTTGGATGGGAGCTCAAACTCTGTGTTTCTCAGCGACAGGCCAGAAACCTGACTGATCTAGAGAAGATCTGTGTGGAGGAGTGGGCCAAAATCCCTCCTGCAGTGTGTGCAAACCTGGTGAAAAACTACAGGAAACGTTTGACCTCAGTAATTGAAGTGGGAGAACTTGCAAAATAGCAGGGTGTTCAAATACTTATTTTCCTCACTGTATATATATATATATATATATATATATATATATATATATATATATATATATATAAAATCAACAAAAATATATAATCACAAATATATATATAACATATAATATATATAACATCTACATAAATATAAAGTCTTGGTAGTTTTGGAATTTCTCCAATCAGAAATGTTGAAGTTTCAAAAGTTGCTTCTATGCTTGCTTTTGCACATGATTATATATTTTTTTTGTTTTTGTATTTTTGAGCACAGGTTCACATTCGGAAAAAAATTGCACATTTTGTGTTTTGTGATCAAAAGCATATTCTGCTTTTGATCTTTTTTATCTTTTGAGAGAATACAAAATGCTATTAATCATTAGGATGGACCAACAACTAAAAGCCCTAAAGGTGCACATACTCTTAACAATTTCTGCAAACTTCTAAACTGTAATGAATGGACATTCAGTGCCACCCAGAATAAAATGGGTTAATCTAAAGGTTTTTTCCTCATACCATTTCAGGGAGTTTTTCCACAGTCTCCACCGGCTCACTTATTAAGGATCAACTTACAATTATAAGGAACAAACTTATAGGCACTAAACTTATACCCTCTTGTATACCTGCTTTTTTCTCTTGAATTGAATTGAATTGAATTAAATGTACTGTAGTAGGGGGGTGGTGGAATCTTAGTGGTTAAGGCATTGGACTTTGGATCTGAATGTCACGTTTAAATCCCAGCCACACCAAGTTGTCACTCCTGGGCCCCAGATCAAGGCCCTTAACCCCATAGCTGCTCAGTTATATAAATAAGATAAATGTAAGTCGCTTTGGATAAGGGTGTCTGCCAAATGCCGTAAATGTGAATGCAAATGATAGAAAATTAGTTGCTGTATACTAAGGAACATTAACAAACAAAAACGAAATATTAAAGCATAATATAAGCTGAATATACACTGTCTTGTCATCATGGCACCTGTTAATGGGTGGGATATATTAAACAGCAAGTAAACATTTTTCCTTGAAGTTGATGTGTTAGAAGAGTAAAGCAAGAGCAAGGATTTAAGTTTGACAAGGGCCAAAATGTAATGGCTAGACGACAGGGTTGAGCATTTCAGAAACTGCAGCTCTTGTGTGGTGTTCCAGGTCTGCAGTGGTCAGTGTCTATCAAAAGTGGTCCAAGGAAGGAACAGTGGTGAACCAGCGACAGGGTCATGGGGGGCCAAGGCTCATTGATGCAAGTGGGGAGCGAAGGCTGGCCAGTTTGGTCCGATCCAATAGATAAGCTCCTGTAGCTGAAACTGCTGAAGAAGTTAATGCTGTTTTTAGCAGCAAAAGGTGGATCAACATTAATAAAAAAAAAAAGAAAGCCTTTGTCCTCACGAGCTACAGACAGATTGGTAAAGTATACATATATTGTGCACCTGAGACTGGTGGCAGTAGATTTAGTAGTGTTGCTGTAATTGCAACCAGAAACAAATTAAAACTATGAACAAAGTAATCCAGAATTTGTACTCTTTACTGATACTAGCTGTAACATTGAAACCACCTCACCATCACTCCATCTCTACAAGCTTGCCTCCTTCCTCTAGTACATTCTGGTGGCATTACTTTTGGGTAAGAAGCAGCACACACACACACACACACACACACACACACACACACACACGTTCTCAGGATGTAAAAGAAAACATGACTCATCAGACCAAACCAACTTCTTTGCTATGTGGCCCAATTTGGATGATCATGTGACCATTGTAAATGCTTTGTTCCACAGAGTACAAGGCCCAGCATGGAGACTTCCACCAACCTATATGAAGCAAGCTGTGATGCACTATATGTTCTGAAACCTTTCTATCTTCTTCTACTTTCAGCTGCTCCCATTAGGGGATGCCAAAATGGATCATCCATCTCCATACCACCCTGTCCTCAACATCTGCATCTTTCAAATCAACCAACTGCATATCTTTCCTCAACACATCCTTTAACCTCCTCCTTGGCCTTCTTCTTTTAATCCTGCCTGGCAGCTCCATTCTCAGGATTCTTTTACAGATAAACCCCATGTTCCTCCTCTGCCAATGGCCAAATCATATCAATCTTGCCTCTCTTACATTGTCTCCAAACGTCCTACCTGCGCTGTCCCTGTAATAAACTCCATTCTAATCCTTTCTCCTCACTGCCAGTAAAAAAACGCATCTTAAACTCTGCCACATCCAGCTCCATCTCTTGTCTTTTTGTCGGTGCCACTGTCTATAAACCATACAACATCACAGGTCTCACCACAGTCTTATCAACTTTCCCTTTCTCTCTTGCAGATACCCTTCTATCACATAAACCTTTCTACTACATGCAGCATTAACTAGTCATTAATCTGTACTACAGTAGGTCTTCAAGTAGGATTGAACCCAGCCAGGCTATCCTTTGCCAACCGTGTATGATCAGTGAGAATTGGACCCCCCAGACCTTTAAACCAATTTCAGTAGGTACCAACTACTTCATACCAGGAACCCTCCAGAGACCTGCTTTGTCCAGACATCCTAACCCACTCACCTAGAAATCACAATTTGGCCCTTGTCAAAGTTACTCAAATCCTTTCACTTGCCCATTTTTCCTTTTTCCAACACATCAGCTATTAGACCTGTTGCTTGGTTCTTATTATATCCCGCCCCTCGATGAGGTTAGTCAGCTGACCATGGAAAATGCTTTTGTCACAGTAAATAAAACGAACTGTATTGTTATGCGTCTGGACTCGTTTTACTGGAAATGTGTTTTGTACACTGACCCACCACTCATCAGAATATTTCCAATTTCTATATTTCCATGCACGGACCTCTAAAGACAAACCCTACTGGACAAAAACCCAAAGCTCACCGATAGAAAGAGGACAGCGTGTGTTGTGGAAGCTGCACTTTATTTGAAAAAAAGTACACTAGTTTTCTTACAGTTTTTTTTTTAAATATGTAAACAAAAGAAAACAATCTGTGAGGACGACAATATTCAGCAGAACGTCAATAAAGTCAGATTCATTCGAATTGCTTTCACATTTCAATCCATCCTTAGCTAAACACCCAGAATCCGATATATACATAATGCACTGGTCAACAGCGCTCAATGTTTCTTTTGGTCAAGACGTTCTTTTGTTGTTGGTTTGTTTGTATTTTACATGTTAGATATACAGTGATAAATATGACCTTTGTCCATTACGATATCAAATTAGGCAAGTGGGCCCAGCCAGCTGTCCTGGGGGAAGTGGCTTGCTATTATTCAAGTCTGAAACATGAGGGCAAATCTTCACATTCAAAGAGGCAGCCATCTTGAACTGTGTATTTGAGACAATGGCATGCCATGCATAATGCAGAAACATCTCTTTCCCAAGTGCGACACCCGGCAGATACTTAGACGACTCAGTTCATAAACCCTAGGCGTGATTACTCGGCTATATAGATCAGCAAACCAGGTTCTAAATCTTATCTGCCCAATACTTCTGGGTTGTGAATGCTCGATCTACAAAAGAGTATTTCTAGACATGAAACATAGAGAATACTTAGTGTTCTATATCATTTAACTTACAGGTGTAATTTTCACATAGCTAATTTAAAAATCTCTAATTGCTTTAATCGCCTTATACAATCCAACACCCATGTGTAAAGTTAAATTATTTTAAGTTTTTTTTTCCACCCAATGCATACACGTTCATACATATTCTCTTTTTTTTAGTATAAACCATAAATAAATACAAACACACAAGTGAGGTCTATTTGTGAACATAATTAAAAAGACAAAACTAAACAAAGTGGTAAAATAGCATCACTTTATCCTATTTAATGTAAGAGTCTTAGATTTAGGGAGATTCCTGCCTTTCTCCCCTTTTAAAAACCAAAAAAAAAAAAGAAACAAAAAGAAAGAAAAATAACAGCAACAGGGAACATTAACATAGATATTTTTTTTTATACAATGATAACCTTTCTCAGTCCCATTTATCTATCCTTACAGATTATAAAATGCATGAGGAAACCCCGGTCAGGGTAGAACAGCAGCATCACTTCATATCGCAGACAAAATTACAAAATGATTCTAATAAGCTCCCGGTCTCATCACACCTTCTGTTCCTGGACCGTTGACATTTTAGACATGTTTGGTTCCTCTGAAGAGCAGGACAGCACAGACCACAGAGCTGCGCTGGACAATGCTTTGACTTCAGGGAGTGAATTCAGCTTGTGTTACATAAACTGCATCTGCAAGCAAAGCATTCAAGGTTTTACTGTTTACTAATGAAATATATACAAGTCAAAACAAATTAAAGTTTCAAGGATGTAAATTCATTTCCAGAGGATTCAGATCGACTTAG
This sequence comes from Silurus meridionalis, assembly GCF_014805685.1. Lineage (NCBI taxonomy): Eukaryota > Metazoa > Chordata > Actinopteri > Siluriformes > Siluridae > Silurus > Silurus meridionalis. Next base: position 7,350,548 of record NC_060895.1, on the reverse strand, counting down.
GACTTTATATTCCTTAATATTACTGGCGCTTAAAATTAATAAAGCTCTCACTTTGATTTGTCTGGAATGTATTTATCATCCAGAAAGGATATAAAATTAGTGGTGTAAGAAAATAGAGATACACGTAAGTATCGCAATATTTTGTTTGGTTTTCAGCTGTTATATTTTGAGTTTATATCCTTACTGCTAGATAGATAGCATTCTTTTCGTCTCTGAACTCAGTGACAGAAAGTACAAGCATAACGGCGCGCTACTAATGTTAGCATTAATGTCCACTTGTTTCCTGGGGTGCTGCTGTAAAAAAGGTACAACTTCTGCCGAAGTGATAGCAGCGTTGACTGGCTTGTAACGATGGCAATATGTTTTGTTTATGTGTGGTTTGTTTTTCAGGCAGAAATATGTTAAAATGGCATTAAAACGCTAAGAAGCATCATGTGGTGTTCGTGCCACTGATGTGTGATACGGTTAAAACTGGCGCAGGCTTCATGGTATGGGTAGGTTTAAGGGGTTAGGCTTAGTGTAAATTTAGAAATAATCAATGCAAATGCAGATCTCACTCTGTTCTGTTTTTTTTTTGCATAATCATATCGCGTAATATCACATCGCAACCTTGCCAATACAGTATTGAACAAAAGTGAGTACACCTCTTACATTTCAGCAACAATTTTATTATATTTTCTTGAGGCACAATACTATAAAAAAATGAAATTTGGATATATTTTAGAGTAATCAATGTAAAGCTTGTATAGCAGTACAGATTTACTTTGCAAACAGTTTGCTGAAGACAACTTGTTCAAGAGCATGAATTACTGGAACCATGTCCTGTGGTCTCATGAGACTAAGATAAACTTGTTTGGCTCAGATAGTGTCCAGCATGTGTGGCGACGCCCTGGTGAGGAGCACTAAGAAAATTGCCTTCAGTCAAGCATGGTGGTGGTAGCATCAGTCTCAGACGCTGCATGAGCGTTGCTGTTAATAGGTAGCTGTGGCTCATTGGGCTAAACATGGATTCCAACATGTACTGTGACATTCTAAAGCAGATGCCCTACTTTCAGAAACTTGGGGAAACGACAGTTTTGTAAGGTAATAACGAAATACACCGCCAAGATGACAACTGCTTTGCTGAAGGTGATGGAGAGGCGAAGTATGTCTCCAGACCTGAACCATTTTGAACAGCTGTGGGGCATCCTCAAGCGGAAGGTGGAAAAGCACCATGTGTTTAGCATCTAGTAGTTCTGTGATGTCATTATGGAGGAGTGGAAGAGGATCACAGCAACAACCTGTGCAGCTCTGGTGAATCCATGCCCAGAAGGATTAAGGCAGTGCTGAATAACAGTTTTGCTCACACACAATATTGACACTTTAGACACAGTTTTGACATGTTCACTTAGGATGTACTCACTTTTGTTGGCAGATATTTTGACAATAATGGCTGTATGGCTGCTATACAAGCTGCACGTTGACCACTCTATATCAAAGTTTAATTTCTATAGTATTGTCCCTTGAGAAGATTATATATAGTAAAATGGTTGCTAAAATGTGAAGGGTGTACTCACTTTTGTGGGATACTGTAAAGTCCTTTGCCAAATATCACACTGTGTATTTGGAAAGGCGATGATGTGATGTTCCTGCTATGTGCTGAGAACATAGTAGGTATGGTTTGTTCCACAAAAGTTTTTAAACCTTGCTCAGACAACATTTCTGTTTAGGGAAATGCAATTATACTAACATTCACATTGACATTGAGAAGCACGGTAGTGCAGTTAATGATAGCATTAACATGATTCAGAGTACCGGTGTTCAATGGATCCAGTGTGACACTTACCAGAATAAAGTGGTTACTGAAGATAAATGGATGACTTTACATATAAACATTTAAACAAATAAGTTTTTACATATCCTACATAAAAGCATTCTAAGATCACCCAGAAACCATCACAGCTAAAACAAAAGGTACTACAAATATTAAAAATGAATATTCCAAAGAAATTGGCGAAGCCACAAATTGAGAACCATCTATGCTTTTTAGCTTCTTTACATTTACATTTGCGGCATTTAGCAGACGCCCTTACCAGCTTCCAACACACCCAAAACAAGATGACTGATCCCAAGGTTTAAGTGAGTTGGTAGCTGGAAACAAAAATTAATCTTTATTTGCTGACGAAAGAATAGAAGTCGTGCAATACCTACTGGAAAGCACAGGGGGCATGCAGTGACTATGCAAAAGCAAAGGGGTCATGAATTACCTAGATTAAATACAAAGGGATCATGCAGCACCTAGATTACATACACAGGGAGTGTGTAGTACCTAGACAAGAGATGAGGTTCTACAAGAAATCCTTGAGAGAGAGCTGTGCAAAGGGGTCTTGTCCTGGAGCTCGAAGAGGGCTCTGACTGGAGGGACTAGAGGCAGCAGAGGGCTAGTGTAGACAGCATGACACAAAGAGAGAAACAGTCAAGGAAAGAGCTTAGAGATGTAAAGGAAGGAACTCACAAAGGAGAAAGGCTTGCAGTGTGGATAAGAGTTCTTTAGGTTTTAAGGCCAATGTTAGCACAGTGAACCAGGGTTAATCAGGAGAGATGCAGCACATTATTACTAGAGGTCGACCGATAATGGATTTTACAGACACCGATAGCTAGGTTGGATCGATAACCGATTAATCAACCAAGTTTTTTAGATGGATACACAAAAAAAAAAAAGCCCTCCATCTAAATAATAGTACTGAACTTTATTTAAAAAATAACTAAATAAAAACAGTACTGAATCATGTGCTAAATTAAATCAATATAAATATATTTTTATATTAATAAATATTGAGGAAAATAAAAGACATGCATTAAAAAAAAACCAAATAAAATGGCAAATTAATAAAATCAGTTAGCTCCAAAATGAATAAAAAAAAGACAATAAACAGCATGTGGCATCAGTAATTCGCTGCTCTCATACTGTATAACGCAACCCGGAAAAACTATCATTATAGATTTTTGCCTATAGCTGATAGATCCTGATATCAACTATAGGTGACGATTCATTGGCAAAACTTATGATAATTACACTAACAAAAGAGCTTTCACAGGTCTATACCTTATATACAAAAAGTAGATATGCATACCTGTGCACTGGATACAGATCCAAATGGGTTGGATGGCCTCATGACAGGCTGTGTGTACATCATTGTGGGTTGTGTCATCATGGACATTGAGGGCAACTGTGGGGGCTACACACAATCAAGCAGTCATTTCTTTATCTTTTATTCTATTCTGTGGTTTAAAAAGCGTTTGCAGAAAATCTCAAATGTAATCTTGTGTAATTAGAACATTTTCAGAAACGTTTTAAAATTGTCTGAGAAGTTTTCTTCTTGCTTGCATTGGCATTTTTTCTACAAGAGTGTGACTGATTCTGTAGCTTTGAGCTTAAAATACATACCAGGCCATATCCCATCATGCCTGTTGGGGTTGTTGCAGGGAAGGCCATAACTGATGGAGGCTGAAAGACAAAACAAACACCAGTGAGATCATAGCAGTTTACTTTGCCAAGATTCTGATATGACCAAACTCAGAAATTTTTACCATTGAGACAGGGTTCCATGTAGTGGAAGGGGCTGCTTTGGGCTGCCAGTTCATTCCACCTGTCAGTTTCTTCTCTCCTGGCTGGCTCCAGTGGATATCGCTGTTAACACATTAAGAGATAGTTAATGTGTTCAAACTGGATTTGTTAAACTGTCTAAAAATTATAATTTGACTCACTTTTTAGTTGTGCCATTTCCAATTCCCAAGTCTAAAATCATTAAAAAGAGATATTGATAATGATGTATTTAAAAAAAAAAAAAAAAAAAGACATAAATTATAAGCATTAAATAAGTAATTCTACATATAAAAACTTACTTCCAACTAGATTTGCTAAGGAGGAGTCTAGATCGTTTGACATGAGCTTTTCTTGGTTCTGAGAGGAAGGCTGATTAGAGCTGGCCATTGTGGGCTTCAAAATCCCCCCTGAAAGATTTTCCAAAATGACAAGCAACAAAAGCATCTTAATGAAATGTATAGCTTTAAAATGTGACTTAAACTAACTAAAGAAAATAGCAGATTTATTCTGAGGCACAAAAAAAACAAAACAAATGAAAGCACAGTCAAACAAACAGACACTTTTAAAACAGGTGTTATGTTTACAATAGATGATATGAGCTATACCATTGGTGTCTAAGTTAGTAGAGGAGGCAGCTTTGTTTCCAAAAACAGACTCAAAGTCAACATTTAGCTCCCCTGTATTCTGTGGAGGAGGAACCTGTGGAGGACCGTATCCTGCAAAAGACAAAAAAAGCTGTTACTTTCCTCTCTTTACTCCTATATCACCATAGAACTGTATATAATGTAAAATTGAGCCTTCTAACATAAATATACAGATAGTATCAAAATGTTTAGGTACATAAAGGCACATACACAACATACAGTACTGGGCAAAAAAGAAAGAAAACAAATTAATACAGATATTATTTTTCCAACCAATATGAAATGTAAAAATGTCAACAAAGAAGGTAACGTGATTATATTACGGACCATTTTTTTTTTATTAAAACTAATTAAGACTAATCTGTCCAGGATTATCATAAAAAAAAATCTGTTTATTGCTGTTTAAATGCTCTATATAGATAGTTTTAAATAGAAAAGCCCATATCATTTTATTCTTATTCAAGGCATCTTTTTCTCTGCATTTATTTGTCTTTTGCAAAACACTGTACCTATGGCATTAAATAGCCTTAAAAAAACTGCCATAACCTTTACTAAACATTTATGTTTGTTTATAATCTTTATTATTTTTAATTACTTATTAAAAATAGTTGTGTATATTTTATACACAATATACAGCCAGGTCTAAGAATTTGGCACGGGTTTTGTGATTTTTGCCCTGAAATGAAGAAACCAAGAGGTTTAACAATAAAAAAGGGTTCAAGAACATTTTAAATAATGTTTTTGTAAAAAAAAAAAAAATCAATTAATTAATTAATTAATAAAAAAGCCCAAAACTGTCCATAACCACACGAGTACCCCTCAGTGCCTTTCAGATAAAGAGTATTTTTTCCCCGCTAACATCTGTGATGACCTAATTATATGAGCTCATATCACATGTGGGTACTGTACAAGTGTTGGTAAAGCACACCAACTGTTAATTGCTATTGGTGGGAATCTGATCTGCCTGGCATTTAGTACCTCGTGAAATCATGCTATATGTGCACGCAAGCTAAGCGCCTGAGAATTCCGCTGACCAGCAAGCTATTTCTGCTTCCTTAGTTCCTCAACATCCCTAATTACATCTAAGAACTTTTCTTGCTGATCGCTATCAAAATGACTTTTGATACCTTGGATTTCAAATCCGGCCAGTAACACAGCCACACACCATTTAAACGCCTACGATCATCTGGAACAGGCAACTCTGCATCACACAGCTCACACCAGTTAAATTTACAGCACAAGGCAAACAGCCAGTGACTCAGCAGTTCAGAAAACCAGTGAAAATCTCATTCTACATAAGTCTTGATAAAAGGTCTGAATTTTGTCTTATTTTATGGCAGATCAACTTAAGCCATAATTTTGATCTAATGAGTGCTCAAGCAGGAATCCAGCAAGAAAAAACTCCATGCCTGACTGCAGCAGCTGCTGAAGGAAGATGCCAGTATCAATAAGGAGGTATATACTGCCCTGAGGAACATGGCTGAATCCTGCAACAGGGCATCCTGGACCCATTCCTTACTAGGAAGCTTCATGCACTTTGCCCCCTAGTTGCCCAGATCCTTGCTAACAAGAGCTGACCTAAAAATTTTGCTCCTGGAGTGACCTGCTTTTAGTCTGCTTTTAGTACACTTTATACACATTTACATTTCCTACAATCTTCAACCAAATCTTTAAAAAAGATCGTCACAAATTGCACACTAGTTCTGTCCATTCTTTTTTTTCTTTATAAATTCAGAACTGCTCAATCTTTAAGATGGTCTTTCCTGGTTGCTCATTGTTCAATTATTTCCATTGTGAGGGTTTTTGATTAGTGCATTGCCCTCTTGTTTTGGTCTTGTGATTTTTTGGTCTTGACAATTTGCAGTCATTTTGGTCATGCAGTATTCCACCTTTAGTAAAAACAAGTCATTTATATATGAACAAAACATAAATGTTCACTCAGGCAATAGGAACGCCAGACAAAACTGGAAGAGGTGCAAATGGCAGAGTCAAGACATAGAACAGTGCTGAAAAGAGGCAAGAGGAACCAAAAAGAGTTATACATAAAGCAAGCGGCAGGCACAGGCCTCCTACCTCGGAAAAGACCTGCTACAGTGGAAGGCTCAGGCGGGAAGGGAGAGGGGTTTGTAAGATGCTGGATCATAGATGCTTGACCAAAAGAATCTAACACAAGAGTGAAGAGAAGGAGAGAGCATCTCAAACATTATAGATAATTAAAGGCTGATGCATTTTATATTAGTCTGAAGAGTGCACTGAGAGAACACTAGAGCCAATGTCAATATTTGCATTTTAACTTTAGTATCCATGTTTGTTCAAAAACAAAATGGTACTCGGTAGAGATGACAAGTTTGCTTATGAACATCCCTTTTTGCAAGGGACCAAGCCTTAGTGCCTCAAAGTTTCCTGAAGAACATAGGTAGGGATGGCATGCCATCATACTACTTAAGAGATTAAGTGAACTACAGTATCTGCATCTGAAACAATGTTTCTAATGCACTACATATGGGATCTAAAGAGAAATAGAAAGAAAGGAAGAAAAGGAAGAAAGCAAGACTGTTTACCACTGAATAGCTCATGACCTGATGTCCTAGAAGGAAAACTAACACCATCGGACGACACAGCAGGTGGATGAGCAGGATCGACATGTTTGGTTAGAAAAGGGTTAAGGGTTGGGATGGAGCCTTCGACAGCTTCAGAAGTAGAAAAAGGATCTAAGCAGGCAAAAGGGAGAGACAGAGAAGAGGAAAAAAACAAAACAGCCAAACAGGAAAGACATCAGAATGAAAACATGGAGCAGACAAGATCATGCAGAATCAATGAAGCTAACACATAAAGATGGAGGAACGTTTACACTACCTCCCCATGGTGTGGGTGAGGGTCCTGGTTGCATGGATGGATGGAAGTCAAAAAGGTCACTCTCCCTCTTCAAGGAACTGAGAATAAAATTCAATAAAAATTAAAAGCAATTTAATATTAGTTATTAGTTATTACTGTTATTGTAATTGTGCATTTATATTATTTCCCAATAACCACATTAATCCTAGAGTTAATAAAGTTTCGAACTGCTACCGAATCACTATTACTTACATTATTCAAAGAAACAGTAGCTTATCAAAGTTGTGTAATAGAAATATAAAAACACCTCAAGTGACCTGGCAACACTGCATCTAATACAATCTCAAAATGAATTTTGTAAACCTGAACACAAATGAATCAGCAGATACTGCTGGAACTTCAGTGCAAGGTTTTAGCTGTGTGGAATCTCCTGCCACCTAGTGTCTGTTCAGAATGTTGCATTTGTAGGATAACCCAATTCATCCTCATGTACCTGGGGGTGTTGAGTGTTGGGGTGTGTGTGACAAGTGGGAAAAAGGTTTAGCATATGGTCTGCCCTCCATGTAGGTGTTTGGGCACAAGCCAGAGGGGTAATGACCAAATAAGCCACACATGAGCCCTATTCTGCCACACATTTTCTATAATATCCTTTATTCTTTGTCTATGAGCAGTAAAAATTCATGTGGGAGCAAATGAAAATGAAAGATGAGCAGAACACAGCAAATGTTAGAAAACTAATACATGATTGTTTTTATTTTATTTTTTTACAATTGCTGGTTATCTAGCACACCGTAAGCAAAAGCATAAACTAATAAAAGCTCACTTGTGCTCTAATCATGGGTCTGCTGTGTTCCAGGTTATAGCTGTTATAGTTCGACAGTGAAATTCAAAGTTGAGAACCAAATTAAAACTAAAGATTGAGACAGTTATGACAGTGTGGTTTATCTAAACAAAAATGTAAACTACATAAATTAGACAGAAAAATTAACTATTATATTTAGCAGGTAGGATTTTATTTATTTCATACAAGTATACATTTTCTATCCCCACACTGGTCTGCTTACACAGTTATTTAAAGGATATAACAAAAGTTCTATTTACAAAGCTATTTAATACTGCCTACTTCTAGCACAGGATGTTTGGATCACGATTAATGTTATTTAAATTTTAATTGTTGTTACTAATTCGATTCTACCAATACACAATACTATAGATTTGATGTCTAAAGGCCAGTGTCTATTTTGCAATTTAATATTTTACAAAATCAAAAGCTTGAGGCATGTTGGTTGATTAGAGGTCGATTAATTAATCGGCACCGATAGTAAATATCGATAGTATCGATAGTTTTTTTGGGCTGCGTTTTTTGGTGGAGCGTCTGAGAAAGTCGGCTTTTATTATACAGTACAAGAGCGGCCTCTAGAGGTGAATCACTGATTCGCGTGCTGTTTGTTTGACTAGTTAAACTGAGCGCTGACACTTAGGATGCACATTTAAAACTTTTTTTTTATTCGTTTTGGATGTAACTGTGATTTATTTATCTGTATTGTTACTTTTGTTTCAGTTTGAATGCATGTCTTTTATTTTCCTCAATATTTATGCATATAATTAATATATTCATATTTGTTTCTTTTATTGCATTTGTATTTTTTTTTTTTTGTAATAAAGTTCAGTACTATTTTACATGGAGTGTTATGTTTGTTTTTTTGTCCAATATCCATTTTTAAAACTAGCAGTTACTCGATTATGAGCATGTAAGATCCAACCTAGCTATTGGTATCAATAAAATCCACTAAACGTCGACCTCTACATCTGAATCACATTTGATATTCCATTTTCATTTTATAAGAATGTAAAACATTTACCACATTCATTATAGTGGTAAAGACTGGACAAATATTTTTAAAAGGCTCACCCATTAGAGCAGCTTGGAGTGGAGAACAGGTCAATAGCAGGAGCTGTGCTGATGCTGGCTGCTGTGGTGGACACCGGAGATGTGTCTGTGGTGGCAAATGAGGGCCTTTTAGAGAGCTCTTTCAACCGCTGTTCCTGGGAAGAAACAGAGCCGGTTATAAGTTAAATGTCCATAAAAGGCATTTATAAAAGTCTCATGGATGAATTCTGTTTTGAAGACAAATGTAAGTAGTAAAGCGAAAGCTAAATTGTGAATGAATTTGTGACAGAGGTTGTTCATGAGGCAGGAATATATCCAGTTCATTGCAGCACACCAGCCACACACACAATCAAAAACCCATTTACACCTAGGGGGCAATTTAGCATAGCTATACACAATCGACCTACATGTTTTTGGGAAGGAAGGAAACCAAAGCACTTAACCCACACAGACACCAGGAGAAACATGGAGTAACCTGAGCTTTGTAATTGATAATAGGACCCTGGAGTTGTGATGTGGTGCCCACCACACCATCGTACTGCTGTCAACCTGTTTTACCTCAGAACTATAGTCGTTTCCCCTGGCAAAAAATCTTAGAAGTAGCTAGGGCTGTAGCTATGGATCATTTTAGTAATCGTGTATTTTACTAAGCAATCGGATAAGACATACTTTTTCTTTCTTAAAGAGCAACACTAAATAATAAGAGAAAATAAACAGGTCCCTTAAAATGGATAAGTAATGGTTTTCTTTTCAGGACTGCTAAAATTACATATCTGTGAATACTGAACCCATTCAGTTTAGCCATTTTATTGCCATTTTAAAACAAACTGCACATATAAATTTATAAATTAAAAAAAATTCATAAATAAAAATATAAAAAAATAAACTAATTGTAGCACATTTCATTTTCAATGTGTAAAGCTTTCTGGCACTACAGAGGAGCTGACGCTGCCTGATTGGCAAAAAAAAATAAAGAGAAATAAAGTCAGAACTGTAAGAAGTGGGAATTGCAAGAAATAAATTAGAAATTGCAAGGAAAAACTCTGTGTGGCAGAAACGGGCTTCCATATGAATCTTCTCCTCGCCACTCGCTGTTTTCTCCCCGTTCCTCCATTTTTTTTACTCTGTAGCGTATTCCGTTCTGTAACGGGTGGTGCGTCAGTAATAATGCTCCACAAGGAAAAACAATGCTCTGTGTGTCGGTAAACTGACTAAACAAAGCATATAATAATTTCCCCCCGATGATGTTGGTATTCGAATTACTCGAGTTACTAGAGGAATCGTTTCAACCCTAGAAGTAGCAGCAAACAATCAAGCATCAAGTTGAGAAAAGTCTAGCTTATGGGTCTTCACCTGGGTGTCTGCCACCCCTAGGGGGTCCACGGCGGTACTGCAGGGGGTCCACTAATGAATGTTGAATCACAAATAAATAAGCATGGGTAAAAACATCAAAGATAAAATATTTAACTGTAAAAAGATTATAATTATTACATTGAAGTTCAATTATACTAAACACTGATGTTCATGTAAATGTATAATAGTCCACCTGATAGTAAAAGGAAATAAATATTGCTATTAAAATAAAAGACAACTGTGAACAAGCTAATAAATTGTGATTTACAAATTACAAAATATATGTTATGGTGCTTTAATCTTTTTATATCATTTGAACAACATGTACAATAACAACACAGTTCTAATTATCGTAATGTAATATAACTAGCGTAATATTATTGGTTTTAATTAACAGCAGTGGCTATGTTTGACACATTTTTGTATCAGAGGGTCCTTGACCTGAAAAACGTTGAAGAGCTCTGGTCTAGTTTATCAGTTGAAAATATAAAGCAGTTATATTGGCAGTTCAACATATAAAGCAGCATACATTTTTTTCATTATTATTTGAAAATAGTATAAAATAGAAATTACAGTATGAAGCCCCTCGTATGTGTTCAAGCCTTTAACTGGTAGATTTGTATCACCCCTGTAAGTTTTGCTGTGTTCTGATTACTCACCTTCAGTGCTTTCAGACGGGCCTGCTCTTCCTCCAGGGCTGCCTGCTTTTCTCTCTCATCCACTTTGGTAAAAGACATGCCAGTGTTTGCCAATGATGAAACAGCATTAGAAAGCGTGCTTGCCCTGTGAGTCGAACACAGTTACATTACTGCATATTACATCTCTCTGTATAACACTCTCACTATTTTACAGGTACACAAAAAACTGGCTACTTACGAAAAGCATACATAGTATTCATTTCGCTCTATTGACCTACATCGATCAAATCTGCCTCACAATTCTTATGAAGTGTAAACGAATGGTTAATGAAACCATGCTGATTCGGAAAACCATGCCTATGGCGAATACCTGCTGGCCGCAGTGGAATCCTTGACCTTTTTGCCCTCCAAAGAGGCCAGGTGCTGCTCTAAAGCATCCAGAAGACTGCTGGGAGCCTACAGCAAAGGCAAGGAATTTTGCAGTTTAACCATGTGCTCAAAAAATATAAACCAGACAATGATTGTACCCCCCATAAAAAAATAAAAATAAAATAAACCTACAAAACATAGCAGAAATCAAGTGCAGGAAAAAGTGAGTAAAGAAGTACTTACACATACTGTAAACTGAAGGTGGACAGGAAGTGGAAACATAAGGATAGATACAGAATATAAAGGTGATATCGATCAGAGATCTTTACTTTGCACTTTAGATTTATTTACTGTTTATTTGTATTTATTTATTAATGTACTGTTTATATGTACAATACTAATAGGCTTTAAATTGGTTGATTGGGTCTAGTTTGGATTGACTAATTTGACTGGTATAACTACATTGTGGCAGTCATACACTGTAATGTAATAAACAAAATTCTTCATAAAGTACTTTTCCGATCACATAGGGGTGCGTCTCAATCAGCTTCCTAGTTCAGTAGTCAGACCCCATAGCGAGTTGGATAATTGGAGGGCTGCCACAATTGTAAAATTGTACAACTTTCACACTACAATGCATAACAGAAACCAGGACACATAGATTATCACTATGTTCCCTTACTGGGAAAAAAGGAAATGATGTTTTCTGAAGTCGCTCAGTTAAAAAAAAATGAAATTAAATAAATAAATAATTCGCAGACGGACTTTCAGCCAACGTTGTCTATAAATGTAAGTTCCATAGCTTGTTATTATTGTTTGAATGCTCAAATGATTGACAATTTTTTTATTCTAAAATGTTGGTGTCTAACTACTTTGAAGTTTTCTTAAAACAATCTAGTTGATAGCCTACAAAGTTCCATAACAGAAAAAGGTTTTGGTTATGCTAACAAATTTGTGATTCCAATTATGACTATGTATTAATGCTACCGAACATTTCATCAACAGTGTAGTGAGCCAGAGTCGCTCATGTACACAATATACTGATTATCATCCTAGGAAGCTGACTGAGATGCACCTCTACTTACAGCTGCACTGAAAATAAAAAACACCTTTATTTGCTGTAGAGGAAAGTTAAGAAAAGCAGAGTGAAGATTTTTCAGTTACATGCATTTCTTTAGTAAGCTTCATGCTTTTTTTAATTAAATAATAGCCCAGTGAGAAAACTATAATAGCAGATATTTGGAGAACACTAAGGTAGATCATACAGCAAAATAAAGTTATGCAGGGAAAAATAGCAAAATGAATTCTGGCTCTAGATCTTCCCTGAGGAGCTAGTGTACAACAGCCACATGGGATTTTACCTGAGAGAGATCAGGAATGTCCCCTCGGTCTATCCCCACCTGCTGTAAATGGACAAAAGCGTGAATGTTAAAACGGAGCTTACCTTTCACACTTTCTTATAATACTATTGCCAGAGAAACTCACCTCTGCCACCTTGAGGAACTCAGAGATGCGTGTCATTCTGGTAAGAAATTTCTTGTAAATGTCCAGTCCTTCTTTGCACTGAACCTTCTTCATGTCGAAATACTTTTCTGTGGATGGGAACACAAGCGTCTCATGACACTCCATGAAATATGCCCCGCATTTGAAGCAGTGAAAACGAATTTGAATAACAAATATATTTTAATTTGTATTTTAAGTACCGTATTTTCCGGACTATAAGCCGCTACTTTTTTCCCACGCTTTGAACCCAGCGGCTTAAACAATGAAGCGGCTAATTTATGGATTTGTCCTGGGTTTTTCCCGGTTTCACAAACTTCAATCTAAAAAACTGAGCCCCATAACATTAAACCAATGAAATTGCAGAACGGGTTCAATGAAACTCTTTATATTAAATCAGATGCGCCCCCACTGAATCAGGCCGCACCACATCATAAATATGGATGAGGTTCCTCTGACATTTGACCTGCCGCTCACTCGGACTGTCAACAGGAAATGTGAATCATTCGTCACGCTGAAAACAACCGGGCATGAAAAACACACTTCACCTGTGTTCTGAGCTGCACAGCATCGGAGAAAAACTTCACCGGTGGTGATTTTTAAACGCACGACGATGCCAAAAGATAAACTCCTGAGAGAAATTGTTGTAAAAGGAAGGAGGAAGACAGTGAACAATGACTTTCTTGGTCGGCTACTGTTTAGATACAAGCCGTGTAACAGACACTGTCTTTAAAGCCTGTGTAAAGTTCATTAGTTTCAGTGTAGACAGACTGCGGCTTATAGACAGGTGCAGCGTATTTATGATCAAAATAAAAATCTTTGTCAAATTCAGTGGGTGCAGCTTATATTTGGGTGCGCTTTAATAGTCCGGAAATTGCGGTATATATTGATAAAACTATAAGTGATCATTGCTGAAACTATCGGCTATTGGCAAAAATCGATACTGAAAGTTTTTCCGAGTTGCATCTGTTGCTGGAGAGGCTGAGAAGGTCCACTATCAATATAGAGTACGACTCACTGATTTGTGCTGTTTGTTGAAGTGTCTTTTTTATTCATTTTGAATGTCTAAGTCAACCAAGGAACGACTTTAGAGATTTCCAAAAAAAAAAAATAAAAAAAAAAAAAAAAGATTTATATTTTAAAATACCTTCATCAGAGCCCAGATCTAAATCCTATCAAAATCCCATTGAGTGATTTGAAGCATGCCCTCACAAGCTGATAGAGCATTTTTGCAAAAAGGAGTAGACTAAAATTGCCAAATAAAAACTGGCAGACTTTTCTAAAAAGTGCTGTACTACATGCACAAGTCTGTGTGCTCACTTATGCAACCAAATAACTGTACGTCTTTTCCTTTTCCTCAGAACATTTTCACTTTTGACTGCTCACACTAAAGGTTGAGAAAAGATATGACATTTGATTTATCAATTAAATTCACCGGCAGGCTCAATAGAGATTTTATATCTACTGTAATATTAATTTGATCGATTTTTAAAAAACTTTTTTACACAACATTAGAGAAGTCACATTTTCATTGGGGATCATTTCACATCATTGACATCCTGAGAACTGGGGAACACAAATCTCAATGCTTTATAATCATATTAAAGCCTAAGAAATGACTGTAATCTATTCATTACATACACTATATAGGCAAAATTATAGGGACACCTGAAGATTCAAGCCATATGCGGTTCTTCCCCACGGTTACCACAAAGTAAAAGAGCATGTAAATGGTGTCTTTGAGTGCATTAGTTAAAAAATTTCCCTTCACTTGTACTAGGAGACACAAAAACCGTTCCAGAGAGCTCCATGAAGATATGCTTTAAATGATTTGGATTAGAAGCTCCTATGTGGCTTTCTATAGAGCTCTGACCTCAACCTTACTGAACACCTTTGGCATTAATTAGAATACTGATTGCACCCCAGGCCTCCTCACCTCACCTCCATCAGTACCTGATTACACTGAAACCCTCGTTGATGTATGAGCATGAATCTCCACAAACACCTGCCAAAATCTAAAGATACACCTTCCCAGGAGATTAGAGGTTATCATAACAGCAAATGGGAACTAAATCTTATGTTCAGGTGTCCATATAGTATATCAAAATACTTATCATTTAGTTTCTAATTTCTGAAGAGAACTTTAAAAATAAATACAATATCTAATAATACAATTTGCTAATAATTATTTTTCAAAATCTGCTACTATTTGAACATCTACTGAGCTACAAGGCATTGACTGCGCACATGTTTAGACAGTGCTACTGCGATCTGCTAAAAGATTCAGAAAGTACCTATAGGAAACTTTCTTCAAACCTTGTTCATAAGAGAACGCAAGACAAATCACAAATAATATTCAGAATATTCTATTCATAATAATTGTGAATAAGTAATGATGTTATTAAATATGACTAACACTAACAAGAAGAATGTATCATTAGGTCCATCAAAAAACTGCGATTAAAAAAAAAGAAAAAAAACCATGGCATGTGTAGATGTGTGGAAAGCTTTACCCAGCAGGTTGATTATCCCCTCGTTGTAAGCTGCAAAAAGCCTGATTGAGTCTTTGAAGAGGAGCATGAAGGCTGCATTAATAACCCCGTTGGTGAGCTCATTGGCATTGACCTGGACAAAGAACAACCGTTTGATTTCTTCACAAAATGACTTGTGAACAGAATATGATGTTCAGTATTGTGCTAAACTCACGTTGAAGTCCAACAGGGCATCCATCTGGTTTTGGATGATAGGATGGTTTTAAGGAGCTTTTCCGTATTCATGGTTCTCATCACTCCATCGACCCTAAAGGAAAGCACCATTGCATCACATTACACACTAAAAACTAGACTCGACATACTGTAAATCTAGCAAAGCTCTACTGTACATCTTGTAACAAAATTCAAACAAACTTAAGTCTCATTTATTTATGTTTCGAAATAAAATGGATAAAAGAAGGTATGTATTTTATCTGATGTCTTACCCACGCTTAACTTTTGTAAAATCAAACGCCACCTGTCGATAAGACACTGCTTTCTCGTTCAGATATCGGCTGTACCGCCGAATAAAAGTCGACATGTCATAACCTATGGGAGAAACAAAAAAAAATCTATCGGTACAATTCCATCCTTATATAGCTTTACAACCTAGCTGAACTACAAAGTTACATAGATTTCATTTCTGAAAGTGTCCCACAGTACCTTGTAGTCCACTTTTGTCCAAAAAGTTACTGAGGTTGAATAAGGTATTCCTGGAGGCCAGATACTGAACAAAACGCTGCAGAAAAATGCGAAACAAAATACTTACTATATTAACACCGACATAACTAATGTTGAATATTGTAAATGGTGGACATCGGTACCGACCTCGTTGCCGTAGACCATGAGGTGGTGTGTTGTGATGAGGGATTTGAAGACGACCACCCAGCTGGTGTTGGTGGTCCTCTCAAACAACGAGTCAGCCAGCTGAGGAATGTTCACGTTCATCTCGTTAGTACAGTGGATGAGATCTATAAAGAGAGGAAACAAGTCACAAAGAGGTTTAGAACTGATTCAATGGTTTTGCCAATTTTTCGGCACCGATAGTCGATAGCTTTGGTAAAAAATATACAGTGGAACCTGGATACTAGCGACCTTGACAGTTCCTGACTTTTCATTTGGAACTAGACTAAGAGTAGCTTTTAGAGTATAGTTTTTCCGGGTTGTGTCTGTTGCTGGAAGTCTGTGAAGGTCTGTTGTCGTTATACAGTGTGTTTGATTTGACCTTTTAAAATTTGTTGTTATTTTAAGTGTTTATTTGAATTATTATTCATTTTGGATGTGACCGTTTTTATTTATTTGAAGTGTTACTTTTCGTTTCAGTTTGAATGCGTCTTTTATTTTTTATTGAATTAATTAATAGATTGAATATATTCATATTTATTTAATTTGGCACATTTTCATGATTCAGTAGTTTTATTATTTATTATTTTTGTAATAAAGTTTAGTGCTATTTTACAATAATCGGTTGATTAATCGGTTATCAGCAATAGGTTCTCTTGGTATCTTTAAAATCCACCAGTAAAATCGGTCTCCCTCTATTTAGAACCTCGTCGAAAAACATACTTTGGTGTGCTGTTAGTAATAGCAAAATATGTGTAGAAATATCAGAGTTTAAAGAAGTCAGTGAACCTTTAATCTCTACAATTTATACGATTATACTGGGAACAGGAATGTGTATGCCACTGGGACTTGTATAGCAGTCATCCTATGTAACTTAGCTGGGTAATAACATTGTAACCATAAACAATTAAAAAGAACAAAGGCAGCATCCGTTAAAAAATAATAACTTGTTATCCTATTATGTTGAATTTCCTTAGTTGCTTTACAGGAATTATCAACTGTTAAAATATTTGTATTTGAAATATAAAAAGATTAAACCAAGACATGATATTAAACCAAGACATACAGTGAACTCAATAACAGACTGCAACCAACAATTACAAAAGCTTGCGCCATACTGAAATCAACATTATATTCAATTTCTTTAAGCACAAAACAAAGAGAATTATGTAAATTACAGCATGTATGACACACCGGTTTAGTGACTGAGGTACATCAAAGAAAATCTTTAACAACGCCCGACAAATTTCCGACACTATGATCACGCATAAGCCGACGCCAGACTAGACTTTCCACAAACAAATTTTCTTCCGAGATACGCTACGAATATGGGCAGCAACCAGATATGGCAATGTTAAAATATATAATATATCTGGAACACTGCAAACCAAGCAGTTTTTTTTAAATGCTGATTTTATATTTTTTTAAAGCCGTGCTGCATGAAACTGGATTGGTGCGACAACGTTATAATCACTGTTTCCTTCATCTTCATTTTCTGAAGTATTCTATCAATCACACATCTTCACATGATATGAGTTTGCTGGTGAGAGCTTGGCAAACTTGAAGGGCTGTAACAATTCCTCAACTAACTCAAGTAATTCAATTACAAAAATGTTTATACATTTAACTACACACGGAGCGCTGCGTTTCCCACGGACCATTATTACTGACGCACCACCCGCTAAACTGTGAAGCGCTGTGGACAGGTAACACAGAAGATGCTACAGAATTAAAAATGGAGGAACGGGGAGAAAACAGCGAGGGGCGAGGAGAAGATTCGTATGGAAGCCTGTTTCCGCCACACTGTTTCAATTATTTATTTTCTCGCAATTCTGAGTATTTCTTTAGCCATTCGGGCAGCATCACCCCCTCTGTAGAGACAGAAAGTTTACACGTTGAAAATAAAATGTGCTACAATCAGTAGAATCGCATGGTATCAAACTAAGCCTCTGATCCCTGGAGAGAACTCTGTCTAACAATCAGCTCAGGAGGAGACGGAACAAGACAGATGAAGCAGAGGAGCTTCGTTCATACGCCAACAGCTTCAAACTTCATGCTGGATACCCCTGGATGCACCAGAAATGACGTATGATTGTGAGTAAAAAGTGATAATTGCAGGGGAAAAATTATTATTTTTTATGTGGTGGAAACGGGCTTCCATAGGATTAAGGCCACAAAGAAAGAGAGGGAAAGTTTGCCATCATTTCAAACTGAAACATAAAAAAGCAGCAAATGGTGTGCTAAATGTTTTTAACCTCAACCTCAAATTACTTTTTTCTCTTGTATATTTAGTATTTTGTCAAGTCAAGATTATTCCTATAGCACTTTTTACAACAGACATTGTCTCAAAGCAGCTTTACAGAATTTCAGGTGGAAAATCAGGTGAAGAGAAGGAGAAGATCAGGTAAAGAGAAGGAGATAAAGAAGATCAGGTAAAGTAAAGGAGATGGAGATCAGGTGGCGAGAAGGAGAAGATCAGGCAAAGAGGAGAGGATCAGGTGGAGAGGAGAGGATCAGGTGGAGAGGAGAGGATCAGGTGGAGAGAAGGAGAGGATCAGGTGGAGAGAAGGAGAAGATCAGGTGGAGAGAAGGAGAAGATCAGGTGGAGAGAAGGAGACGATCAGGTGGAGAGAAGGAGACGATCAGGTGGAGAGAAGGAGACGATCAAGTCAAAAGAAGGAGAAGATCAGGAGAAGTAAAGGAGATTGAGAAGAGAAGGTGGAGAGAAGGAGAAGGAAAAGATCAGGTGAAGAGAAGGAGAAGGAAAAGATCAGGTGGAGAGAAGGAGATAAGGTGGAGAGAAGGAGAAGATCAGGTGGAGAGAATGAGAAGATTGCAGAAGAGAAGGAAAAGGAAAAGATAAGGTGGAGAGAAGGAGAAGATAAGGTGGAGAGAAGAAGAAGATCAGGTGGAGAGAAGGAGAAGATCAGGTGGAGAGAAGGAGAAGATTGGAGAAGAGAAGGAGAAGGTCAGGTGGAGAGAAGGAGAAGGAGAAGATAAGGTAGAGCTTACTTTTAGTCTTTTATTTAGTCTTATCCGATGACTCGATTAATGACTGGAATAATCGGTAGAATACTTGACTACTAAAATAATTTATAGTAAGAGCTCTGCTTTGGAGCGCACTGAACTGAAATGAGAGCTTGCGTTTCTAGTGCACGCCATCCGCATGCATTGAATGGAAGTCATCGAAACAAAACGTGTAGTGTGAGCACGGCTTCACGCTGCCTGGGTATTGATTGCATATGACAACCAGAACGTTAAAACAAAGCCAGGAAATGACAAAGGCCTAGCTTTGTATAAACTATTAAATTTTTTGCCTATTGTAGAATTTATACCCTGCTTTTTTTTTGGATTCGTTAGTATCTATCCAGTCCCCATAGAAAAGTGAAGAAAGTAAAATGGATGACCTTTTTGAGAGAAGCTGTAGTGATCACGTGATATAAATAACATTGAATTTTTTAGCTTAACAATCAGGTTCTATAGTAGTAACATAGTAAGAAGGGTATGGCCACAAGTGCAGTATTTAACAATATCATTGCCATATGGAGGTCGAAATATCGAAGGAGCAAACAATCTTTAACCAAAAGACAGAGAATTAGGCAGAATTTAAACATTAACAATCCAGAATTTTCCAAACCAATGATCAGAGATATTTCAAGGCTTCTGAACAGCAATCACAAAGCCATGACTTTGCAAATACACTGGAAATATTGCCGTAAATGCAGTAAGTAACAGGTGACCCAGTGGACTAGTATTCAGGTAATTGGAATCTTGTGTGTGGTGGAAGTTTTAGATGAATCTGTCACACTTACACTAAAGGCAGCATCTGAATCAGGTTTTTGTTTCTGCCTTTAAATAAACCTGAATCAAACAAAACTCTCAGAGGCGAATCGTACGCATTAAACTGCTTGTTTGGTAGCTTCTTTATTAACATTGTGATGAGCAAGCCTGACTTCTGATAACACACGTCTGCCAGAACTGGCTTGAAAAATCTGCCAACTTTGATTCACGCTGATACACGACTGCAGCTTCAGAGGACAAGCAATCTTTCACCATATATGGTTTATAGCTACTAAAATAGACCAACCCCCCCCTCCACGAGGAATGTTGTACAGTAAAATAACTCTTACAGAAATTACAATACAAGAATAGTACAAACAGCAGTGGACAAATCATAACCTCAATCGATCTGAGCGGTACAGCAATGGAAGGCACTGGTTGGGGAACAAATATTCATTTCCAAGCTGCCAATAACTTCAGGATACAACTTCTGCAACACTAATCACATGACACACACACTATTGACCATCGCACAACATTTCCCCCACAAATTAGTTACCGTAATTTCCGGACTATAAAGTTTTTCCGGTATTACTGCGTGTGTTCAAGACGAGGAATATATCCTTATTATTTTCTGATGCTCATTTCTAAGTTTCTTTGACAAGAAAAATAAAAAAGCACGAGTTTTGGAAACCTGTCTGTGCTTATATGATTTCTGTTGTAACTGGAGTTAGCGAGCTCTCCCATGACCCTGACTCAACGCGTTACCACGGCTTGTATCTAAACAGTAGCCGACCAAGAAAGTCATTGTTCACTGTCTTCCTCCTTCCTTTCACAACTATTTCTCTCGGGAGTTTATTGGCATCGTCGTGCGTTAAAATAAGTTTTTTCTCTCGATGCCGTGCAGCTCAGAACACAGGTGAGGTGCGTTTTTTCGTTTCCGTTCGGAAATTTCATTGGTCTAATGTTATGGGGTTCAGTTTTTTGGCTTGAAGTTTGTGAAACCGGGAAAAACCCAGGAAAAATTCATAAATAAGCCGCTTCGTTGTTTAAGCCACAGGGTTCAAAACATGGGAAAAAAGTAGCGTCTTATAGTCCGAAAAATACGGTAAATATATGTGTTTATTGTTGCGATGTAAACGGGAATTTGCGGTGGCCGTTGTCATGTCATGCAGGCTTCTAATCTCTGAGACTGAATAATGTCGTACCCAATTCTAGCCCTGTGAACCAACTGATTTGTATATTTTTTGCATTTTTTCCATTCTCACAGGCCTTGTTCAGTACACGACAGACTTCCTCATCCGCACATGGGCGCCATCAGAATCACCAGAAAACTCTTGGAGAAGTAAAAACTTAGATTCAAGTGAAGTTATTCTGTTGTAGTATTCAATATTTGTAAAGCATGTTTAGACATTGGATATTCTAAAGCAGCTATTTAGAAATGAACAGATTACGAATACACATTCATGAACTAGTCCCTATAATTGTATCCATTTAAACGTATCCCTAATGAGCTTGTCGACTGTGGCAAGGAAAACTCTCTGAGAAGTCATGAGGCAGAGAAACATTGAGAGCAACCAGCCTCAAAAGAAAACCTATCCTGATCTAGACGACACCGAATATCCATTCAATGTCATTTGTTCACTGAGAACAAACCGTTCATGAGAAATGTGGCTCGAATCCATTGTCACAAACTGTTCATAATAATTATAGTCCAGAATCCTGGAAGGATATGAGATCAAATTATCAAATGAGACAGAACATTACTTATAATCTTATACTCCAGTGCTCATGCTGGTTCTCTCTCTCCAGTGTTCTGTATAGTTTAAAGATTATAATCACACTCTTGATGTCACCCAAATGAGGATCGGTTCCCCTTTTGAGTCTGGTTCTCTCAAGGTTTCTTCCTCATAACATCTAAGGAAGTTTTTCCTTGCCACAGTCGCCATGGCTTGCTCATCAGGGATAAACACACACCGTTCACCTTGACTGTTGATTTCTGTAAAGCTGCTTTGAGACAATGTCTGTTGTGAAAAGCGCCATAGAAATAAACTTCACTTGACTTCAATCAAATCCCAGCCAAACGTGGAGTCCTCCTAAGTAAAACTCTGAACTGCCTTACTTTTTGGTTGTTACGGATAAAAAAAAAATAGCAAAACATCTGCCAAATGGATAAAAAAGTAATCTCCGCGTGCTAAATACTATAATCTCTGGGATGTTCTGAACAGGGATTGTGATGCTGTGCAACCTGTCCAGATATGAATGCAATCATCATGTATCATCACTTGAACACTTAAGTGAAGGTCCATCATGGATACATTGAAAAAAATTAAATAAAAAATAAATAAATAACAGCAGCAGTGATTTGTTATTTGTATCTCATGGAAAGTGAACCTGGTGCTTATAAACAGTATGAACAGATGCTGATTCTGTTTCCTGCATTAAAAAAATCCTCAAGAGATTTTCATCTTTGTCTACACACCTCGGCCTGCACAATCCTTCGATTGTATAGAACACATCACAAGTATTTCTACAAGAAATGGAGGACTATTAATCATAAAAATCATATCCGATCACCACTGATCATGTCCTGGAATAATTCATCCAGCTCATGACCCTGACTTATGATCATTGTGGTGTAGCGTAAACAGGGTCGCCATAACAATACAATAGAAGCCCAAAAGAGGGAATCTGGAGCATCTTTTTTATTATCTAACCCAAATCCCAAACCTGTCAACTCTTTCCAAATACTTACAATCCAAATGTTTCTTTTTAGGGCCCATGATTTCATGTGTGGTCGCCTTGCAGACGGTTTTGGACACGGCCGAGCCGGTAACGCTGTGCTGAGCGGCCGTTATCCTGTCCGTTATGCTCTGGCCCGACATCTTCAGCGCGCCCAGGCGGGTGAAGAAAGAAAAGAAAATATGTCGGATTTTCTTAAAAAAAAAAAAAAAAACACCAACAACAAAAACAACAACACGTACAGCTCGTCCTGTGTGTTCGCAGTCTTTGATTAGGGATACAAAGAGAAACAGCAACCGAGACCGAACAAATCCGGAACCGAGGCGAGATCGCTATCTGCTCCCTCTTCTACAGCGTTACATCGTTAAAAACCCGAGTGAAACAAACAAAAAAAAACGTGGCACGGATCCTTTGCCTCATCTCCCATTCCTTTCTTGCCCCAAATCCGACTGTCTTCTTCCCCTCCTCCCTTTTTTTCCGCCACCCTGCAGGCGTGTTCCAAGGAGCAGAAAAGCGTTCAGTGAAATGGCGGGCCTGTGCGGCTTCCTTCAATGTAGGACACTGCGCTACATGCTGATCCTGGATCAGCCAATGGTCCCATCCCAAATGATTTCTTATTCCCTACCTAAATGCACTACACCGCCTATGCTATAATAGCTCGTGCGGCCTATGTAGCTTACTATATATATATATATATATATAAGAGCAAGGCATTTGACATTCATCCGCCGTAACTAGGCTCCACACCTTGGCCAGGCAGGAAATCATTAATGCACTTGCTCTAATCGTTCATGAAATATATATAAACCCATGCTTTCTTACAGTCTAAGATGAGAATTTTCACTCGGCTGCCATGCAATAAATTAGGCCAGTGATGTTAATTAGGATTGATAAATGATTCGTGGATGATTTATTATATACATGTGTTTTTGGTTAAGGATCCTATCATTGCCTGTTGCCTCTAAAAAAGGTAATGGATATTAATGGATATAATCCAAGTAATGGATATGAAATATCATTTTGAACAACCTTTCCGGAGGACTCAATCCAAAAGATACAATCATTAATCTGTGATTATTAAGGGATTTAAGCCTATTTTCCTTGTACTTAAGGTTGTTGATAAGTAGGCTTTGTGACGTAACTGCCCGTCCACCAGAGGGCGATGCCTCCCCATCATGCCATCATGCTATCCCTCTATTACACTATCTCACCTGTGCTAGTGTGTGTATACCGCAATCATGGATTTATAACTGAACATTCAAGATAGGACTAAAGTAAAGAGGGGGCCAAAATAAAATACTGGGTCTAAATAGAGGGCCAAACACTGTCATTTTTAATGAACAAGAAGACAGTGAGGATACAAAATAAACTATACAAAAATTAAACAGTAATCAAAAGAAGTACATTCTACTCATATGGTCTGAGCGAGTTGCTTAGCATCGTTATTTCGGCTGCCAGTACAATAATGTTTGGTGTTAGGGTCTGTGCTGGGGCAACTCTCACGAAAGAGCGAAGGTGTTCATCAGTGAGATGATCAGCATGCTGTTTGTGCTTTTGTTATTTTTCATAAAAGAGCACAGATAATGTACTTCCACACATGCAGTGCGTTTAAGCTGCCTGTAAGCGAAAACAGTGCATTGTTTCAGGGAGTGAGCATAGAAACTGCAGCCTCCACAAAGTCAATCATTACAAGTTATAAGAGAAAAATGATATCACCTTGCAGGACGGATATAATGGATCCATTGGCCGGAAGTAGCCCGGGGCCTTGAGTTTGACATGGCTGATCTAGCCCCTTATTAGCTTACAACTAGTACATCAGCAGACTTTCCTCGATTTGTGTCTGGAGCTAACTCAGCACTTTCAGTCCCATGTGGCCCAAGATGACATGCAGTTCAGAGCCTACTGCAGCTCATTGTTACTACAGATACCCCTGCCATGGCTGCAGCCCCTATCACACTCACAAAGGAAATGCTGCAGTGTCATTCAGTGAGTCGGGGTCAAAAGTTAATGGACTTTTCTAATCAGATACTGCTAGATTGGTCCACAAGCACAATTTTTCATCTCAAACTTTATTTATGTGTTACCACATAAATACTATTAAACATACTATTAAAACATTGCAATGTTTTTTTTAATTCAATGAATTCAAAAGGCTATTTGTTGTCATATAGTGAATATCTTTATAAATTTCAATTATCACTTAAACCAAGAAATGTCATTATTGTCCTTAAAGCAATTCCAAAGATTATTTTGAACATTTATATCGATTATATTTAATTCTAACGCCACATTGGTTCACATTGTACACACATTGTACACATGGGGTTAACCCCATAAAAGATATGTTAAACCTGCATCATTAAATACATGGAATGGAGGATTTGTTTTTTGTTTTTCGTTTTTTTAATTAATATTTGATAAAAAACTGAATTACCACATCTACTTTCCACAAAAGGAGTACAGACACCTTGTCTAGGCATGGATTATAGTAAACAAAACCAAACAGATGTTTACTAGTATGTAATACTAGTATGTTTCTTAGTATGTAATAATAACAATAATAATGACAATAATAATAAGTCAATGAAGCAGTCTTTCCATTGTTAATTTAGTATACATAGAGTCAGACACTTATAATGTAGGATGCTTCTAATCCATTCAGCATATCTATTCATATGCTTTAAAACTAGTAACAGTACTATAAATCTGTGGTAAATGTGTCTGGGTGCCAGTGTAATGAAATATTCCTCATATGAGGACATAATGCATTTAGCGTTTGATGCTCTGCTGAGGCAAAGTGTGGAAGACTCTTAGTTCAAGAGACATGACCAACATGTACACTGCATTAAAAGAACTTAATTCTAATTCTAATTCTAATTCTAATTCTAATACATCCCCAGGTGTAAATTGCATATATGTATACAGCTTTAAATTTGCTAACACAGTTTGCCAAAGATACCAGAAAAAAAACAGAAAAAGAGTGCTGAAAGAGCATTAATGAAAGAGTACCAATACTAAATCCCACAAGGGAAAAAATTGGTCTTAAGAATAACATCTGTCATAACTATCTGACAGTTTAATGGTTAAAATGTCTTTCCTTGGTCTATCAAATCTTACAGGATTTATAGAATAACTGTAACTGCACAAAAACATTACCTTGTGTTTAAATGCATGCCATCACATACTGTAGCATATAACATAACCTATCAGACAAGGTTTTAGCATTTAATATGATTCTGGTAACACTTTTGGCAACCCAGATTAAATTAACCCACTCACTGGCCAGACCCATAGTATTATGATTTCTCAATGAGGATCAAGAAAATTTTTTCTCTGCTTGTGACAACATAGAGGAACATCATCAGTCTTTGTCACCTTTCTCTTAATTTCTAGAGGTAATTAACATTGATGGGAAAAGTAGGTCCACCCACTGTGTGTCACTCTGCCGTAATGGTCCACCTACAAAGGGTGGCACCAATGGCCTAAACTTGTTTGATCACTTCCTTGTTCACAGGTCCGTAATGAATCCAATCTCAGAGAGGTTACACAGCACTGAAGCTCTCTGATAAATAATCAATCTGGGGGAATGAATATCAATGCTGAGTTCATTAGATATAATAGTCTGAGGTATATTTGAAAGGAAACATTGTACCCTTCCTGAAACTTGGCCAGACATTAAGGGAAGCTTTTCACTCTGTCCACTACCAGTTGAACTCAGAATGTTACCAAATCCAATCAGTCTCAAATACATTACTGACCTTGAAGAAATTAATACACTCTTTTCTGTAAATGTTCTAGGAGCATTGCTATATATAGTAGTCCAAGCTTCTGGATTGAAGTAAAAGTTTTCTGAATAACAGAGACATTGTGTAGCCTTTTTATATACTGGCAGCAGGTAGCCACTCCCAGACACAAATGTATCATGTTTGCCAGCCAGTAGGCACTGGTGCAATGTAATACGGCTTCTGAGGAATATGTGGAAGGTGGGTATCCCCTAGTGAAACAACAAAACGTATGCTTGCAAATCAGCCGGTGTGCGCAAACAAGAAGTAAGCCGGTCAACAAAAAAAGAAGAACGAACTGTCTAAAGCTTTCTAATGGACAGGAACATAATTATACGGCGCAGTAAACAGCTCCAGATGTCAATAGTAGCACCATACACAGCTCCACAAGCCAATCTCAACACAATAGTGCACAAGTCCATGAGCAAAACATGAGGTATTGCATAGCTCCACAGTCACAACACATGTGATCAGACTTTATACAAACATTGGTTATGATTATTGCTCAAAATATAGTGACATTAAAACTGGTTTATTCACTGGGATAATTATAAATAATCTTAAGGGCACAAAAGGTGTGAATTATTTGAAAATTTAGCTCAGGATAAAGTTCACTTTTACTGACTTTGAAAGAGTTTTTTTAATCTGTCTCTATACTCCAAAAGGATGTGCTCAAGCCAAAGTCTAGCATGTGTATGTGCACTGTATTGTAAATATGTTCTATACACAGGGAGGTAGCTTAATAGTTATGCTATTATTTTCTGTATTGAAAAGTCTTCTTCTTCTTCTTCTTCTTCTTCTTCTTCTTCTTCTTCTTCTTCTTCTTCGGCTGATCCCATTAGGGGTCCCACAGCAGATCATCCTTCTCTATACCACCCCTGTCTTCTACATCTGCCTCTTTCAAACCAACTACCTGCATGTCTTTCCTGGTGGCTTCATTCTCAGCAGTCTCCTACCGATATACCCCATGTCCCTCCCCTGCACATGTCCAAAACATCTCAATCGTGCCTCCCTCACCTTGTCTCTCTCAAAACATCCTACATGCGCTGTCCCTCTAATAAACTAATTACTTATTCTGTCCATCCTTGTCACTCCCAAAGAAAACCTAAAAATCTAGGGTTTCCTACCACACCACTCCACTGCCCTCCCTCTCATTCACATACATGTACTCTGTCTTACTCCTACTGACTTTCATTCCCCTTCTCTCCAGCATGTACCTCCACCTCTGCAGGCTCTTCTCAACCTGCTCACTACTCTCACCACAAATCACAATATCATCCGCAAACATCATAGTCCATGGAGACTCCTGTCTGACCTCATCTGTCAACCTGTCCATCACCACTGCAAACAGGAAAGGGCTCAGAGCCGATCCTTGATGCAGTCCAACCTCCACCTTGAACCAGTCTGTCGCTCCTACTGCACACATCACTACTGTCACATACATGTCCTGCACCACCCTCACATACTTCTCTGACGCACCTGACTTCCTCATACAATACCACAGCTCCTCTCTCGGCACTCTGTCGTACGCTTTCTCTAGATCCACAAACACACAATGCAATTCTCTGTATTGGAAAGTAACAAGTTAAAATTCTAGCACCACCTAACTAAACTGCTGGGCCCTTGAGCAAGATGCTTAACCCCGAACTCACTAATTATGAAGTGTTCTGGAAAATGGCGTCTTTTAAATGCTGTAAATGTAAATATATAGTAAAAAAACTGTAAAAAATCTCATTAAAATGTTTATAGAAAGTGATTTTATAAGCCAGCATTATGTTATTTCATAATCATTTTATGAATATATATTTACAAATGGGAAACAGCAATGGCATACCACATTATTTATTTAATCTTTTCCAGATTTCTTTTCACCAAGAATTTGATTTTAGCATCCAGCTAGCATCATTAGCTGCAGATAAGTGGCCTGATGTAGTAGATGAGCTTGAGTCCCAATGCGTCAAAGTCAGCTGCCTACCCTTCCATCCTTTCCTGATAGACAGACTCAGAGAAAAGCCCGTTTAGTCCCTTCAGTGGCTGACGAAAACATAATTCCATGATTTAGCCCCCCTGCTGAGTGCAGACATTAGTGCCTGATGACAGAAGCAGATCAAGGCATAAGGATATGAGTGGGAAATTGCAAAGGAGTTTCATGTTTCCAGGCCTGTGAAAAGATTTGTTCAAGGCAGTCCAATTTGATGCATTTTCCCATGTTGGGCAGGACAGCTCGTATTGTTGAAGAGTTCTGATAATAACTCCATGTCTTGGTTCTAAGCAGGTGGCTGGATTGCAGATGTCATCTTTTTGGAGCCTGCATAGCCATTCATTTGAAGGCAGCAGGTCAGAGCACATGGGGCTCTGCTAAACGCATTTGATTCAGGGAAGAACAGTAAGTGACACAAAAATCTTACACTATCTTTTTCTTTTTAGAACATACCTTTCATCTTTTGCAGTGGATAAATTTTTTCACATGGGTCTCGCTATCACCATTTTTCCAGGTGCCAAAATGGAGCTAATATGCCTTTTCATTTTTTTAATATCTGGATTGCCTTTGGCTTTTACTCAGTTTAATGGCTATAACTGTGATCCTGCCTTCCACAGTAGATTTCCAGGTAAGGAGATAAATACCTACAATTAGCTGCTTCTCTTTCTAGACTAAGTGCTTCTTTTGAAACTAAACTATTATTTCCTTAATTTTATGTATATTTGCAGCTGAGCGAGATATTACTGTGTACTGTGGTGTGCAGACTATCACACTAAAGATCAACTTCTGTCCGGTGCTCTACTCGGGCTACACTGATGCTGACCTGGCACTGAATGGCCATCACAGCGACGCTCAGTGCCGCGGCTTTATTAACAACAACACCTTCCCTACAGCAGTGCTGTTCAGCATTAGCCTCAGCACGCTGGAGGCCTGTGGAAACATGCTGGTGGTGAGAACTG
Source organism: Silurus meridionalis (assembly GCF_014805685.1). Classification (NCBI taxonomy): domain Eukaryota; kingdom Metazoa; phylum Chordata; class Actinopteri; order Siluriformes; family Siluridae; genus Silurus; species Silurus meridionalis. The sequence continues at coordinate 7,321,114 of NC_060895.1, read as the reverse complement.
TTAAATATTGTTGTTTGGTCAGGAGAAGTCAAGCCACCAGTGCACTTTACTATCTTTAAATTATTTGTGGTTCATGGTTGTAAAGCTTCAAGCTGATATTAGTTTTAATAACTGACAATTTTTTTAAGATAGCATTGTGTTGTGCAATTGTTAGTCTAGTAATGGTGACTCTTTAAAGGCTACATTAATAGCTGCTTTTAAATAATCTGTTATAAAATGTTATGACAGTTAAATTCCAGTTATAATAATCTGTCTTTTGGTAGGTTTCTGCAGCTCAGGGCTACAATGCTTTTGGGAACATATCCCTGGTACAGATTGGGAATGTATCAGGCTACATTGATACCCCTGACCCTCCAACCATCATTAGCTACCTGCCAGGCTTGCTTTATAAATTCAGCTGCAGTTACCCTCTGGAGTATCTGGTTAACAACTCTCAGCTGGCATCGTAAGTCTTCTCCTCTGTAGAGCTGTTTTAATATCAAATGATCCAAAAGTTAAATTTAAGGGATGCGGGTAGAAGTGTATTATTTGATCAACATTACATTTTTAAATGTTAATTGATCTGCATATGAAAAGATCAAATTTGATGTTACTTCACTGCACTGTGTTGTAAATTTTGAACATCTGGCCTGTTCAATGGTGACTCAGTGGTAGAGGCTGTGGGATACTGATTAGTATGTCAAGGGGTTCAAGCTCCATCACCACCATACTGCTAGTGTTGGGCCCTTGAGTAAGGCCCTTAATTGTCTCAGGGATGCTGTATCAGACCCTGCACCCTGGGATATGTGAAGAAAGAATTTCACTGTGCTTTAATGTACAAATAAAGGCACTTTCTTTCTCTACTTTTTCAAGATCATCAGCAGCAATAGCAGTAAAAGACAACAATGGCACCTTTGTTAGCACCTTGAGCTTGATTCTATACAATGTGAGTAAATTTGATATTTAGTTGTTTTCGCTTTATTAAGAGAGAGAAGAGTCTGTGCAAACATTTGTATCATACACAGTTTTATATTAATATTTACTGCACTAGTCACTATATTAGGTTTCTGTTAATGATACTGTCTCCTTTTCCTTTATTTGTGTATGCATGCTTTATCATGGTCAATGTTTAATAGATGGGTGCATTTATATATATATTAATACACATTGCTTCTTAGGATTCATCCTTTGGTCAGCAGTTGTCCATTCCAATGGCTGGTCTGGCTCTGAAGACTAGAGTGTTTGCTGCTGTCAAGGCGACTAATCTTGATAGAAGGTATTGTTAAATAAAATCTCCATACTACAAAATGAATTTTGCTATGAAGTGCACACTCACTTTGCCCCTTACTTGTTTTGAAAAAATAAAATGTTGATAAACTATCATGACAATATACAGTTATTACAACAAAACACTAATACTTGTTACATATTTCATATGTTGAATTTTTTTTATTTAACTTATATATAGATTCTTTACATTTATTAAAAAATCTTTACGATCAGAGATTTGAATGGCTTCAGTAACACAAATGCTTATTTCAACCCCGTTTACCCCTAGATGGAATATACTGATGGATTACTGTTACACCACCCCCTCTGGGAATCCCAATGATGAGATACGCTACGATCTTTTCTTCGGGTAATTTCACTTTATCTAAAGTGGTGCGTTAAGAGGTGCGCATTAACCAGCAGAGAGCTCATTACCTGCTTAAACCAACCATTTGCTATACAAATCTCTTACAATGGCCTTTTACAGAATGCTTTATCTCTCTGTGTGTGTCTGTGTGTGTGTATACTAAGGGATAGTTTGAGTCTTACTTGAGCTTGAGTGTTCATTTCCTAATAGATGTCACAAAGATCCACAGACCACAGTTTTTGAGAATGGGAAAAGCCAGATGGGCCGCTTTGCCTTTGAAGTTTTTCGGTTTGTGAAACACAAAAACCAGAAGATGTCCACTGTCTTCTTGCACTGTGTCACAAAGTTGTGTCGGGTAGACGACTGTGCAATGCTGCTGCCGGTAAATTTGTAATTATTTTTTATTGTTAATTAACACAGACTGTGTTCTATTACTAAAGGCTTTTCAGACAGACTGAAATCTTAATACTTAATATCTGTGGTAATGGTATCTCAGATCTGTGGAATAAGAAAAAAGAGGGAGGACACTGTAGTGCCACATGCTTCCTCTGAAGATGCTATCATAACCGCGGGCCCGATAATCACCAGAGGCGGTAAGAAAATAGTAAAATAGTCACGTTTGTGTTTTCAACTCACTTCAATTTATTTTTATTTGTATAGCGCTTTTAACAATGAACATTGTCTCAAATCTTACTGCCATTGTCTCAAATCTTACTGCCTTGAGACGAACCAAACTCAAGAGGGAACCCATCCCCAGCTGGGTGGCACCGAATGGCCATTTATTACAGCTAAATGATGTTGAGGTGATCAAATGCAAACTGTAGTCATGAGTGTAGCAGACTGGTGAAATCTTCCTCTTTGATTTTCAGTTATTTGGCTTAATGCATATTATACAGAACTACCAGGGATAAAGGTGTCCTGGCAATTTTGTGCGAATTATTTACATCATAATTTACATACATCCAAATCATACGTACAGTTAAATTTTTTATATATTTCCATTAACTTTACTATCATCCAGACACTTATAACACAAAAGGACAGGTACAAAAGCTACACTTCAACCATCCTAAGAAAAAGGGCACTTTAAACAATCAAAAAACTTTTTTCCTATTTGTGCATACACAATCTTCCCCATCACCATACTATAGCCTTTAAATGTCTTTTTCTTTTGCAGATGAAACCTCAACCTCCAACTCACAGCTTGGTAAGGTTTTTTTTCATTCACAATACAATTGAGCTTTATTGCCATACAGCAGTGGCTAAAAAAAACACAAAAAAGAAAGATTCACAAAAATTTCTTTTTTTATTTTAAATCTCATTTACATTTTAGTTGATGGTGGTAAATTATTGCCCCCTAAGGAAGGAAGGAACATTATGAAACAAAGGTTAACTGTCAACTAACTAGCTAATCTTCAAAATCTTAGCTAGCACATTAGAACTAACAATAGAAAATATAAAAAGTAGATGTAAGTACAGTAATGCAGTCATCCTAATTGTATGCACTAATGTGCCAAGGAATTAGTTGATCTGGGAGCTCCTTCCACTTGTTCATTGGCTTGGAGAAGGGGGGTTTGTTACTTGAAGGTTAGGCTGATAGAAAACCCCAAATTCTCTCCCCCATTCTTGGGATGAAAATTGGTCTCCTCATTGGGTCACAATGTCATCTGGGATCTTCCAATACATGCTCCAGGTTATACCCCCTACAGAGCATGTCTAGTGTTGTAAGATGTGTTCCTCTGGGGAAGGGATGGATAGATGGTAAGATTGTAGATAAGCCTTTGGGAAAGAATATGACTAAATATGCCTTAGATTTTAGTGATCTGTGAAAGCTGGGAAGAGTCTATTTCTGATGGACAGGGTATAATCGTGGTTACATGGAAAAGAAGTACAATATGAGCTCAGTAGCACAGACATACAGTATGTGTGGGGTAAGGTGCAGTCCACGGATTATTTCTGTGCAGGGGATTTGAGGATTAGGTGTGTGCATGCACTATGAGGAACTTCATGGTGATGAAGGAAGACATTTGCTGTTAAGGTACTAGTTTTCATGGATTGGTACAATGGACGATAGAACCCCAGAGTTTATTTTCCCTTTAACCTCCCTAAGGCACATTTGCAGCAGGTCTAGGTGAATGTACAGGTCAATCAGAGATTCAAGGCATGGCCGACATGTTCAGTGAGGAAACTGATGAAAGCTTATCTTAACAGAAAGTGCCAGCTTGTTTTGCCTAGGTTACCCTTGAGGGTAGGAGTCTCTTTCTAACTTCCTTGCCCTCTTAAAAGGTGTGTGAACACCCATTTGAATAGATGGAGGACACACTCCTAGGAAAACTTTGACCCTTCCTGGATTCCTGTGTGTGCGATCACTGTTAAGTTGAGTTATTGAGTCCTTGGTATTGTAGTTTTGAGAGACCATATTTGAAATCTGCATTGTGTATTGGGAGTAATGTGACCCCGACCCTGGCTTTGAAGTAACAAGTACTTTAAGTGTCACTAGTTATAAAAAAAAAAAATGAAATGATTCTTAATAAAAGACTCTCTCTGTCCCTATTTCACTATAGCTCCACCTAGCACCTCCTCCTCCCCACTGGACACAGTGACAAGTGCTCTTGTTGCTGGCGTGACAGTGTTGGGCCTGTTGAGTATGAGCTTCTTCATCCTTTCCATCAGGCTTCTGCGCCGATCCAGTCCCCCTTCTTTGACTGGCGTATCAAACTCCAGCTTTGAATAAAGCACGCAACACTACTTATGCGCTTCGAAATATTTTTCCATTGGAGTCACTGCCAGTTACAGAAATGATATGTTGGCACAGCCAGAGTTAATGCCATTTTTTGCAATCAATTTTTTTTCTTTATATTTGGCTATGCTATTTCTTTAAACTAAATATATCCTGTTTCAGACCATCATCTGTTTTGATAAAAAAAAGTATACTTATTGTAAAAATGTAGACAAAGGCAACTTTTTGTTTATTACCTCACCTAGTTTTTATTATATACCCTTCATAAAAATGTAGTAAGTAGTATATAGTAGTAAAAATGTAATATAGTTAAAAGAATACAGCACAAACAATAGAACACATACAATAACTGATTCTTTGAGCTCAAACTTACACAGACTTTGCATGTTTTATTTAATCAAGTTTATTAAGCACAAAAATTATGTAGTGCATAATGCATTCATTTCTACAAAACACTGGGTCCAATATGATTAACACAGCTACAGGTCATCATTTTTAATATTGAAAGTTTGATGCGTTAATGCATTCAATACTTTTATTGTACATGGTACATGTGGTATGTTTGTGAAAAAAGGGATTAAATCGTGTCTGCTGTTGCTATTCAGTGTAACAATGTTCATTTTTGTAGTTAGTGTTTAAATCATCATGTTTGCTTATTTTTATGAAGGGTGCTGATAATTCTATATGCATTTGTGTATATCATTGTGTTTAAGTAGCAATATGTTTATGTAAATGCCATATCCCATTATAACTTGGTTGGTTGTTTATTGATTTTGTAAAAAGTTATTTTGCATTGCAGATGTACGTACTTATGCAAGTGTATTTCCAATAAACACATTACATTTGACTACATTTTGTCTGAAATTATCCATAAGTAACTCCAGTTTAAAATACATTGCTTTATATACATCAACCAGGCATAACTTTATGGCTACTAATCAGTCATAACATTATGACCACTTACCTAATATTGTGTTGGTGCCCCTTTTGCTGCCAAAACAGTCCTGATCTGTAGAGCATTAACAGAATTAACTTCTTCAGCAATTTGAGCTACAAGAGCCACACGGCCCAGCATTCTCTTCCCACGTGTATAAATGAGCCTTGGCCGCCCATGACCCTGTCGCCGGGTCACCACTGTTCCTTCCCTGGACCACTTTTAATAGATACTGACCACTGCAGACTGGGAAAAGCCCACAAAAGCTGCTGGTTTGGAGATGCTCTGACCCAGTTGTCTAGCCGTCACAATTTTGGGCCTAGTTAGACTTGTTCAAATCCTTATGCTTGGCCATTTCTTTTGCTACTGGCTGCCTAATATACCCCACACACTAACAGGTGCCATGATGAAGAGATAATCAGCGTTATTCACTTCACCAGTCATTATGTTATAATGTCATAATGTTATGCCTGGTTAGTTTTAATTTGATACTGTTTTACTATAGTTGGGAAGCGTTCTTCCCTCCTGGAACTGTTGAGCAAAGTACCCATTAACCCATTGTGTCCCACTGTGTGTCTTTAACAATCCAGGTGTTGGTATTAAACACTCTATTGCACATGTCCTTACCTCCAGAAAAAGTGTTTACCTGAAGAATGTGTTTAATGTGCATTTGTATCATGCCCATTCATGAAGTAACACTAGAAACTGCATTATTCTTAGCCTCAACATTGGGTGGTCTTCATAATATTACTTAATTTGTGATAGAAATAATAATGTGAGAGATATACATGTGTGTACACTTGTTTGTCCTCCAGAGATTTGCATTAAAACTTTAAATGCACCAATGCCACCATGCCACCAATCTCTACTTTGTTCTCACAAGAGCCTTCTGCCATAGCTATGACGCATAGCCTGGTCCACTGCATCGTCCACCTTACATTTTATCCCAGTTCACACCTTAATGCTGACCTTAATGGATGAAGCATCCATCAGACGGCTGTCAGTGGTCTTCTCAATGCCCTTAATAGGCTTCTTTGTGACTGATGGTAATTTGATGCCTCCTAGAGAAAAGTGGATCAAATTCAGGTCTAGACAGTCGTCCTCCCCATTTTTAGCACCAAGCACCTGTATTTCTCTGGCTTAAAGCTGATCTGATGACACATAATGAGTCTCTCCAAAGCATAGTTACAACACTGTCGGGTCCCCACTTTTTTTCTCATGCCTCAGCTGTGTCAACACTGTGTCAAGACAGGATGTTCAGTGCATTCTGGCACTCTGGGATACCAACCATTTAAACAGCCAGTGGTGTAGAGGATGTTATTGGATTAGAAAGTCTTTGACATAGGCTTTCCAATGTTTACTTTCCACGATTGCTCTCTGGACACAGTCCAAGTGTTTCACTGCCATGATGAAACACTCACACTGCAACTGTATACAATACAAATTGTGTCGGAACAGCTTTTAGAGTCAAAAGTGTCACGTATATCTTGTGTATGTAAGAGGCCATAAATTGAAAGGCTGAGATTTCATGCGCTCTATCAGTCTATCTGAAAACAGCTTCGGTCTTTAGGCACACTGTCACTGGCCATACTTGTGTGGAGCAGTTCAGCACAATGCAAGAGTGTTCACAAAGGGACAACAACTGAAGAGAAGCATCCACTTTTCAGTGACGTCAACCTTTTGTAAGTGGGGTAGTTATTTTCTGACTCCATCTCTAACTGAGAGAACTAGCACGGAACAGGTAAATCTACTCAGGAGTAGGTCAACAGTTTTACTTTAAGTGGCTTCAGGGGGACATGAAAAGAGTATTAGTAGATGCTTTCTCTGTGTGTGTGTGTGTGTGTGTGTGTGTGTGTGTGTGTGTGGACACAGATGAACATCTATCAACCATATTGTTCACTTTTTACCTCAGGAACATGTACAATCTCTGGTATTTCCACCTCTGATGCTACTATTTCCACCTTTTCATTTTCAAACCTATGCTATAGTGTTATGTCTTACCTCAGTTCTTGCCTTTTGTATGTTCAAATCTGATCTCCAATTATAACAATTTCATGTATGATATTTGATTAGCTTGTGTGATCTGTTGTACTGCTGATGTCTGTGAAGCAAGAGTTCATGTATGTTGGATGCTGAGGCATTTGCCAAGTGTGAGAGCAAGCTGTAATCAAAGAAGCTTTTATATTTGCACAGATCACCCTTAGCATTTCATCAGTTTGATGAAGGCAGAATACAGTCAGTTTGTGCAATGCACCAACAAAATCCTAATTTTAATGGAATGTGCAAAAAAAAAATTTGCCTTTGGTCCCTAAGCATTGTAGAAAACCTTGGCCTATAGACATTTGTCCCTATAGAATGTATGATACAGGAGAGACAGAATCATTTCTAATTAATGCCAACTTTATTGTCACCAAAATATGTATTTAATGAAGACAAGAACTCCAGTCACAATAAGATATCTTCACTTATCGCTATTCTATGTACTTTATGTTCGACATTCCCTGATATTAAGTGTTTTCACTGACACCTAGTGGTGACGCATATACCGTCGAATAACAAGTCAAGACTCCCATGTTTAAAGGCAGGTTTATGTGATGTAAAAAATTGTCATATCAGAATTTAATTTCAAGGTGACAAAGTCCAACCAAGAAGATTCAAGTGAAAAAATTATAACTTAATATTTTATAAATCACTCTAAATAAACTCTGCTACACACTTGTTCTAATCTTTAATAATGGTTCATGGAACTGTGCTCAAAAGCAGTCATATTTAAGCTCATTTTGAGATGTAAGGCTACCATCTGCAACTATATGCCACACAATATGTACAATATATTAGTCATGAAACTTTTTTACCTGTAAAAATTGATGTCATTCTATTACCCCGAATATTTTAGGCGTTAACATGATGTTTAATGTTGACCACACCACCTTATATAATGTTTTAGTAGTAGTAAGTAAGCAGTGGTGTAAAGAATTTGAGTAAATGTACTTCATTACTGTTCTTAAGTCATTTCTAGTTTTATTGTGTATTAAAGATATAAGCAGCTTTTACTCTCTAATTAACTACATTTATGTTTTCAATATATGTACTTTTTACTCCACTATATTTTAATTGACAATGACCGTTACCAATTACATTTTGTAATCAGTTAGTCAGCGCTGAATATTTGGTTTTAATTATTATTATTTATTTTCATTGTAATTGTCATTGATGTATTTTTCTACTTAGTAATTATCATTATCATAACCATGTCGAAAATTATTAAAGATTATTGAAAATCTTGTACACCTGCAATATTTAACTTTCACCAGAAGATGGGGCTGTGGCTTTGTTCATGTTTACTTTTTTGACCATTCGAAATGTTCTTTTGAACCACGCCCTAAACTAAAAGAAAGCCACTTGCTCATTTGCGTATTCACGAATTGTCATTATTATTTGCGTGTCAAATTAAGGTTGTGAAAGAGTGAGGTGTTTTTCTCAAGAGAACAGAGTGTAGCCTTTTTTCGACAATGAAATGTGGAATAAAATTGAAAACAGCTATACTGTACTGGAATAGAATAGAATAGAATAGAATAGAATAGAATAGAATAGAATAGAATAGAATAGAATAGAATAGAGCTTTATAAATGTTTAAGATAAACATTTAAGATAAAAATAACATTTTTGATGAAAACAGTTACAGCAACTCCCAGTTAATTATAACAAAAATTGTCATATCATTATTTAATCTTTCTTTTGTATGACTCAGCTATGAAAAATGTATATGATACATTTAAGTTTCACTCAACCTTATTATCTGAACACGTTTATCTCTATGAAATGTTAGTCACTTGATTTTTCGCTGAAGATCATCTAAGGGAATAAAGACATTTTTCCACTTTTTGTTTCCTTTATTTTCAGTGAGATTTATGGCTGATGGGGTCACTTTGAATGTACAAACCTCATTAGCGCAACGATCATTTGAAAATAAATGATTCATTTAAGAAAAATCATTTCAAGTAAGTCATTGGGATGTCTTTAATGTTCTTGTGGCATTAAGAGAGTGAAATCTAGCCAAGTGAAATAACCTTGTAAAAGCTATAATGCTGTTTGAAATGGTTACAGTTCAGTGCATGTATTTTACATGTACTGTATGTCAGATTCAGTGTTAAATTTAGATGATAATTTGAAGTCTTTACACAGGTTACACCTAGCTAGTGAAACCTAGCTGGAAAAAAAATCTCATTCAATGGACACTAATACTAATACTACAGTATTAATATACTAATATACCACTATTATTTTTAGCTGTGTCAAAAAATAGCTGTACTGGAATAGAATAGAATAGAATAGAATAGAATAGAATAGAATAGAATAGAATAGAATAGAAAAAGCCATTCCAGCCACTCCCAGTTACTTATAAATACATTTGACATTGGACAATAATTATTCAACTCTTTTGGCATCACAATCCTCCTTTTTATTATTTCTGCTTAACCCTGTTGCCTGAACACATTCATCTCTTAATACACAGACATCAGAAATCAGTTTAGTCTGTCTTTACTTTGTTATTGTGCCAAAATAGATAAACCTGTTTAACCTGGATTGTTTGTGTGTAAGTGTGTGTGTCCATTGTGTCTCATTGGATAGTATTTCATTGGATAAAATAAATATAGCTATAATAGGTAATAAATCTATAGGAGTGGGTGAAGGTTTTTATCTGTTAATTTTCATTGCCAGTGCTCTATAAACTCAACGTACTTATGGTCCCTGTCCGGATTCTACATATGGACTACATTACACAACAGCCACTGCACTACCTTGTTTGTCACATGTTACTGATCAGCTGTTGCTTGTAACCTTGATAAGCACTTGTATAAAAAGCTTCACCCTTCACTGCATTCAGTGCCTCTCCATGTCTTCTTTAGGTTTTTAGGTATTCAGTGTTTTGTTTGTAATGTTTTTGGTTTTTGAAGTAAAAGATGATTCTACACTTGCATCTGCTTCCCTCGTGTTATTTAAAAATCGATGCGAGTATTGACGGTTAAGTATTTATTCTTCGTCTAACTGTCCTGGAGGGAAATGTGTGTAAAAGTACACAAAAGTGTAAAACTGCACAGAATTTCTATTGATCTTTTTTGTTTTTGGGGGTGTTTTTTTTCAGGAAAAGCAAGTGGGTGCAGGGAGACATGAATAGTAGACATGCGGGTTATTGTGGTTTCATAAAATGGGAAAAGTATAGAGGGACAATTAATTTAGAAAACAATATCAATAATGGAATTGTTTACTTTAACTGGATCTTCATATCTGTATGTATTGTATTTATAAAAAAATATCATTAAAATATACTTAATGACTTGAGATGGTATAGCTGCGTAATTTAGTGTGTCTACAGTTGCTGGAGTAAATTACATCAGGATGATTTCCTAGAAGTATGAGAGATGCTTCAGAAATTGTATCTCATTTGTTTATTTCTATATTATTCTTAAAGCAATTAGCAATTGGGACTATAAATATAACAAAATATTCAGATACATGCATTGAATCATTTTATTTTTTCAATACTAACACAGAACAAAAGAAACTGCATGTCTACTGAGGTGGCATATATGGTACTTTATTATGAATTCACCATAATCCAACATGGACATAGATAAAGGTCTATAATTTGATATATCACTACAGTAATGATGTTCATGATGGTCGTAATTATCATCAACGACAAACTCTACAGTAACATCTACTCTCATATTTGATACATGGTTAATTAAAAATTAAAAGTGAATTAATGTAGACAAGAAAAATGAATGAAGGGAATGACCTGAAGCTCATTTAATCTTGAAAAATTACATGAATTTAATAATTAGACAAGATGCTGTAAGGGAATCTTACCACTGGATCATCAACCCTGTTCTTAAAGAGTTCATTGTTCTATCTAAAGATGTTAAGAATACCAATATTTATTTTTTGTTAATATTTATAGGTATAATGGAGGGGATCTGACATTGGACTATAATTATTTCAGTAATTTAGTATTTTCTACAACTCATTCATGACCAGTAGTTTCATACAACATTTTTTTTTCCTGAATAAATTAACCTCTATGAAAAGGTTGGATCGATCTGACTTTCTTTTTTCTTATTTCTTGATTTCTAGGTTTATAGTATGCATTTATGACCCACCCTACACCCTGTGAGGTTCTCTTCCTTTCTCTGGTTTACACCCATGTCCTAAAATCATCCTGCTGTAGGTTTAACTAAATTGTCCCCACTATGGTCCTGACCAGGATTATGCCCTCACTAAAGATGAATAAATAGATTTTAATACTTAAAGAAGAGGTTGCAAAGAATTAGGTGTAAAAATGACTTTTAATAAAAAACGAAAAAACTGGCTTCATGTGACATTGGAGACTGACTGTAAACTATTGTTTGAATTATTTGTAGGGACATTGTAGGTTAATCAGATTTATAAAAAAAAAACTAATAGCACTATAAGAAGATATATTGAAACTCTCACAAATAAAGGGAATAGCATCAGCTCTTGAAGTGTTTTCCAGAACAAGGCTTTGTCTGCCCAGAAGAACCAAGTGCAAATATGAGCACATTTATTCTTTATTAAATTTACTCCATATGGAACCATTACGTTGGCTCTCGCAATGAATTTTAGTACCTGATAACAATTTTGCCCAGAATATGATCCATAATAAGATTTAATGTTCCTTTAAAACCTGTCAAGTTAAATGAAATGAAAAGTTAATGGAGACATGGTATGATGATATGATGATATGAGAAACAAACCCTGTATATATTACAATTAAAAATAGCAGAGTTGTTGTAAATTGCAGGTGAATTAGCTGTGTAAGCCAAATAACCAGCTTCTGCATTGAGCTATGTTCATACCATCAATGAGTAATTCAAGTGCAAAGATCATATCATTTTAAACATGTTTTTAAAGTCACCTGGCAACCACATGTTTTTGAATTAGTTAACTTTTTCCTTGTGGTTCCAAACACAGACATTTTCTACTAGTGACCCATTTGAACAGCATTTATTGTCTTTAAATGTATGTGTTTTAAAGCAAACCGGATTTGAATATTAAGCAGTTTATTTTCACCACAGTCAAAAAATGTTTTAATGTAATAAACATTAATTTCTTGTTTTTGTGACAAAAGTGTTTTGTATCTGATTAATATTCATATTTTGAAATGTTGCTGAACAGTGATAAAAATGTGTCTATAGTGTGACTACATATTTATGAAAATCTATTATTACACTATGTGAGAAAATGTCATTTAAATAAAACGTCATTAGTTTTATTTCAGTAAATTAATTTTTTTTTTCGTAGTATTAAATTAATCAAATTGTCCATTTCAAATTGTTGTGGTATTAATGGAATCAAATACTATAAGACGTGCTATTTAAAGGCAGGGGTCATAATGGTCACCGAATTCCTTTCAGAGCACCTGGTGCTGAACCATTAGTACATTAGCACCGACCCTGTGTTGTTTGTGTACACTGTTATTCTAACCACCACACACAACAAACATGCTGTAAGTATGTTGGTTCTAAACAGCATATGTTAAAAAAGGTCAACTGTTGGGCAGACAGAACCTACTCACTTTAGCAATACAAACCACATTTCATTGATTTTCTTTTTTTTCCTTCAATGTAAAAAAAATAATAAATTATTAGAAAATCTGTCGTTTTTCCATTGGGCAGTAGTACCCGCAGGCCAGATGCATTTCTTCAAATATTCAGATGATGTGCTCTTTGTAGACATGTCTGTGTCAGGGGTGAGACAATCCACAATCGACAGCTTTGTTCTTTGTTGGCGAAGACCACTTCCTCCATCTAAATGTCAATAAGAGCAAAAGCATGATGGGAAGCACAAAAATAAAATCTGGTAGCCAAAACCATTAACAGAGCCGCAGCACAATGAAAAGGAAGCTACAAATCAAGTGAGATGTTTTTTTTCAAAAAAGGGATCTTTGAGCAATATTCACATAACTCATAAATGTTGATTTTTATTATTATATTTAATAATAAACTATGAATTGTTTATTATTCATTATCTCCGTTATATGGAAGAGCTGTAGTCAAAATCAGAGACATATTAAAGTTTACTGGAGACACATTTATAATAACATTTTAATTTGACAATTTTGAACACCCTGTAAAATGTGCGGTTATTTAATCTGACCAATCATGTGGCATTTGAGAGTTATGAGCTTCAGGTGATGTTTATGATGAACATCAGAATGCATCTCAATGAGCTAATGAAAGTGGAACCTGTTTCTGCTCACCATGCTGGCAGCAAGTGGTTATTTGAGTTACCACAGACTTCCTGTCAGTGCAGACGACCTGTCATTAACAAGGCATTTCCACACACAGATCTGTCACTCAGAAGATGTTTCTCTTGTTTTTTGTTATTCGGAGCATTCTTCGTCAACTCTAGAGAATCTTATGCATTAAAGCATCATGCAATATTCAGAAATTCCTGAAATACTGAAAGTAGCCTTTCTGACAACAACTCTGCCGTGGTCAAAGTTACAGTGCTCACATTTTTCCCTGTTTAGACGTTAGATTTAAATATTAGATATTAATATTAAAGCTCTTGATCTGTTGATTTTGAAAAAAATCTACAGTCTGTGTTTTACCTTGTTTACCTTCAACCTCATCTCTTATCTACTGTTGTGACTCATCCGATTCCATTGAACAGAAGCACTTGTACACCTGGAATAATTACTTTCAAATAAACTCTACTGACTCACTGATTTATTGTATCTGACTTTAACATATTTTACACTAACAAATAAACCGCTTGGAGTCCATGCTACACTCTGACGTATCTTGTTTCAGATAATTTCATCATATTAGAGCTATTGAATAATTAATATCAGCTGATTTGTGTGATAATCGGAAACAACAGCTTGTTAATACTGAGAGCAATGAAAATGCACACTCCTCTCATTATGTACAACTCAGGAAGCAAGAGCATTCCCATCAATAATTCACTGGAAGTATTTCAATTCATTTTAGATTAGGATGAGCGCATCGTTAGAGCAGTAATGCAGAGAATGCGTCAGGGAAATATTTTACGTGAAATTACAATGAACAGGAAACAAGTTGGCTAACATGCTTCGAGTTCGACGTTGTTGCTTTGTGTTGGCCCCACTGAACTGGCTTATGAATGAATGAAAATAAATATTCATTGTAAAAATTATGGGAAAAATTTGTGAAAAAGTGTCCCCAATAAATGCATTTTTATTTTATGGTAAAGATTTTTTATATTTTGTTTTATTAGAGTCTTCTTCTTCTTCTTTTGGCTGTTCCTGTAAGGGGTCAACACAGTGGATCATCCATACTACTCTGTCCTCTACATCTGCCTCGTTCAAACCAACTAATTGCATGTCTTCCCTCACCACATCCATCGTCTTTTCCTCTTGCCTGGCCGGCTCCATCCTCAGCATTCTGCTACCTATATAGCCCATGTCCCCTTCTCTGCACATGTTCAAACCATCTCAATTGCACCTCCCTCATCTTGTCTCCAAAGTATTGTACATGTGCTGTCCCTCTAATACACTCATTTCTAATCCTGTTCATCCTCGTCATTTAGAATGAAAATCTTCAGCTTCTTCTTTTGTTTGATTAGAGTGCTGGAAGGCGAAAACAGGAAGACTTTTTGCAAATAATTCATGCCATATTTAAGCTTCATCATTAAAAATAAATAAATAAATAAATCTCCACAAACACACAAAGATATTACAAAACAACATTATGCATGTACGAAAATTGCAAACAAAACACCAAGAAACTTCAAGAAGCAGCTAAAACAATCTAAGGACAGGTGAGACTGATAAAGAAATTGAGAACAGTGGTTAGAAAAACAGAAAATGAACAGGAGGGCTTCCTAAAAATGTGTGGTCCGTTGGCCCTTTTAATGGCGGTTAGAGGGCTTTTGGCAGCCTTGCAGCTGTTACTGCTCTCAGCGAGTCGAGAGTGCTTGACCCTCAATGCTTGCCTGGAGCCTGGGGAGAACACTCCCTTTTATAATTCATAACAGGGATCAGACATCCCAAAGCACAAATGTAGACTCCCTTCAGGCTCTGCTAAAAGTAAAAAAGTGTTACATTATGCATGGGACAGGTTGTGTTCCAGCAGAGCAAAGGTCTGCTCTTTGAAAGATGGAACACCAAAAAGTAAACACCACCTGTTTTGAATTATGTGAAATTTCTCCTCATGTATCCTCTGTGTGATGGATTGGAAACGGTTGCCATTTTTCTACTTCCACAAAAGGTGAGAGGTGGACCATGTAGAAATATAACGTATAAGGTAGGAATTATTTATCAATGAGCTAAGGAGTTGTTTACCAAACATGTGTGTGATAAATATAGACATTTTTCACTGCTATAGCCTTTATATTTATTTACTGTACATATGTTCACACACACACACACACACACACACACACACACACACACACACACACACACACACACACATCTATCTATCAACTGAGAAGAAAAAAATGGAAATTATATATAATTTTATATATATATATATATATATATATATATATATATATATATATATAAATGTCCAGCAGTTCAGTGAGCCTTACAACACAAAGACAAATCTAAACGAAAACATACAAGCCATTCAGAGGCTGGAGTGCCAGGAGTGCCAATTCTCCCTAACCTCACCGAGCTTTTAACACTAAGCTATTATGTATTGTGTTGCAACAAGCTGCCTATCAACGGATTAATGGAGGTTTAAATTGATGGTTTCCAAATATCAGCTTTTTTTTTTTTTTATTTAAACACTGAACAATATTGAAACTAAATTGTCCACCAGTATGCCCATGATCATTTCATTTGTTGAATTAGTGACACTGAAGGGAATTTTTGTCATAGTCAGAAATGCTATTAAAAATGTTCTCAATGTGGAGTGAAGCGCAGACTGGTAGAAAATACAACAACAATTATCAAAGCAATCAAATATAGATATTATTAGAGATTATTTGGAGATAATTTATAAGCCTGTTTGCCTAAAGAAGTTTAATCCGAAACAAAATAACTCAAAAACAAGTCTATACTATAGATCTAATTACAACATGAATAAATGTGGTAATTAGTTTCTGGGTGCTGCTTTTTTTTAATGTTCTTTGTCTTAAATTTGTGTTACATTCATTACAAAAAAGTAGTATTTTTCTTTAGGGCATTGGAACACCACAAGTGTTGGGGTGGGGGATATCAGAGAAAGGATCAGTGTGTGTTTGTGTGTCTTCTTTTAGTGATGGGAGGGTGTCGATGGTGGTGGGGGCTCTAGATGAGAGCTTGTTTTGAATGTAGACATTTGGGGAGGTTGGGTATTGACCTTGGTTTGGAATGTGAGCGTTGTTGGAAAGGGCAATCACATAGTTTTTTTCTCCAAGAAACTGCCAGGGGCATATGAATGATCTTGCATAGGCCATTGTGGTTCCACAACAGAGCTTTAAAGATTCACGTATCATGCATACCCTGCTTAATGTAAATATTGTCACAAAAAAAAAAATCTTAGTAATAATCAAAATAAAATCTGCGTATAACTAAAATTGTCTTATTAACAATTAAATGATGTGACTGGTTGAAAATTTTTAGCAGTATAGTCTAATAGTATGGTATAATCATAGATAGATTCATGTCACAACAGAGTATCAGTGGCTCAGATTTGTATGAACAAACTGAAAAAGCTGTATGGTGGCACAGTAGTTCAGATGGCGGTATTGCTGCATCACAGCGCTATTAACTGAGTTTAGTTTATTGGCTGTGTTATTCCTTCTGAATTTCCTTCAGGATCTCCTGTTTCCTCCCACTTTCCAAAAAAACTACAGGTAAATCAAGTGGCTGTGGTAAAATGTCCCTAGATGTGAATGAATATGTGAATATGTATGTATACATGATGGTTGATGACTGGAAATCAGCTATTAATTATAAAATAATATTGCTGGATTCTGCTTTTCTGAGTGTATCCAAGATCTATGTATTCATTTATACACAGTCAGACAAATTACTTTTTGTGTGGAAAATACAGACTGTGCATTGTTTACTTATTAAAAAATAGAAACAATGGTCCATTAACATAATAAAAACCATAAACATAATTTTCTGTCAATTTAAAACAATTGTTTAATGTTTCAGTTGGTTGTAAGGATTGGTCTTTGCCACACTTTCACTCTCTGTAGCAGTATCAGTGTCATTAGAGAATCTGTTTCTCGGGGGTCGATTTTATTAGGGCTTTCTCCATTCGAATGCATATGCTCTATTGCAGCATTTTAGGTGGGGTCTTTTTTATGGCTTCTCTTTGCTTTTGTCTTTTGTGTCTTTTGAATCCTGCTCTTAGTTTTTGATTGAATTGGGATTCTTTAGAATGCATATGAATGAAATTGGTTATATGACACAGGTGATTTTGGCAATTTTTGATGAGTTGCGTGTTTGTAGGGTGTAATTGATTTTCAGAACAGATCTTTTCAAAATAATTGCTAAGAGACAGATTTATTAGCTTTAATTAATTTGTTAAGGATTTACAAACACTTGTTTGTATTAGTATTTAAATTTATATTTGTTGCTAATGACTTTCAAATACTTTGGTCACAAGCGTACTAACAATACTTTGCTGGAATTTTTGGTCATCCCGCTTAACAGAACTGTAACTCAGTTAGATTTTTAGACCTTCTTGCTCAAACAGGCTTTATCAGTTCAGTCTCAAATTTTCCAGAGAGTCAAGGCATTGTAATGGCCACTCTAGTACTTGTACTTTGTTGTCATTAAAAACTAGTATTGAAAATTTGAAGGTCAATTATCAAAAAAAAGGTTTTGATCTTTCTGTCTGATGTCTTGTGGGTTTGTATGAGTATATGTAGATAAGCTTCTTACGTTCACCAGTTCCTGGTCCAAATATCATGATTAAAAACCCTCACTCCTATTCTTTTACGTATATATGGTATTTTTCTCAATGGACAAACAGGTCAGTTATTGTTTCATTTGGACAGTAAAGAGGTTTGTAAGCACCTGCAATCTTCACCCGCCTGCCTTAGTACAGGAGAGGCTTTTTCCTTGTGGGACAGACTTTCAGACTACGTAAGACTCTCTTAATGGCTGTACAAGCTTTTTTGTACCTGATCCCTATCACTAGTTTCTTTTGAGGTTGTGTGAAGGTTCAGTGACCTTTAATACCAAAGTTCATCTCTGAGGGTTAATTTGTGTCTCTTCCCTAATTGGTGCAGTGTCAGTGTGGCCAAGTTTCTTATATTTGCATGCTATTGTTTGTACAGATGGCCTTGGTACTTTCAGACATTGCTGCTGTGGAGGAACTACACATGTGGAAGTCCAGGTTTTGGCTGAGTTAATTATGACAGTCATCCAGACTGTTGAAAAGAGTCAGTAATCTTGGAGTATGTCAACTTTCTACTGAGTGGAAGTCGTATACAGTAAATATATATCTATCTGTAATTGATTGTTTTTAAAAAGCAAAGAAAATGCTCTAAATGACTGTTAGGAACATGAAAAGAAAAGACGACACATGACTATGATTCCTATCAGCCACTGTACCTCAACAGATCATGTGGCATGTCTGTAGACCTGAGTTAAGTTTTGGTTTAACAAAAATGATTTTGGTTTAGTCTTGTACCACACTCAATGTCTAGCTTTTACTTTTCATTGTAATTTGTTGTCAAATTCTACCATCTAGTCAATGTACCATATATATTTGATTTGAGAAAAGCCCAAAATTGCAAAATATTACAAATTTAATAGACATAATAACAAATCATTGGTCAGAAGAGAATAAAACAAAATCACTCTTCAAACTCATTTGCATGTTTATATTTTACAGTGTTTGAGGAAAAGCTAGAAGCTATGTGTATAGTTAAAATTATTATATTCATTGTAAAATTAAACATATGTCTGGGTTTACAATTTTTTAAATAAATTATTATCATCTGTTTAAATCCATCAACATTGAATGGAGCTACACTGACTCTTCTTTCGATAAAAAGGGAACACTAATTTAACGATAGGTCTTTAAAACATTAAAAACATAAAACCTTTAAATAAATCAGAAGGGAAACACTATCCTGTAGCAAGTCAGTTTATCTGTTTCTTGGATTCATTATTATTTTTTTAAAAAGTGATTTGATCTTAAGAGTAATATTAATTAATATTAATATTTTGCCTTTTTTTTTTTACTTTTTTTGCGCAGGAGTGTAGGCGTGTATAAATCGAGACTGATTTTTTCTAAACCTGATCATTCCTCTAGGCTGTTTTCTGCTGTTAAATTATATTTCATGTATCATTTCAATCACATTTTACTTTATAATGTTTAATTATCTGTATATCCAATTTCAAAAGATCCTTAATTTAATATGTTGTCTTTTTGCTCGAAAAATGCAGTACCTTTTTCCCACTGTTTCAGCTGCTGTCATTGTAGTTTGATTTGTTGCTATACTGTTGCTTGGAGGCAAGTACAAGTTACAACCTGGTATGAAGTGTCAAATTGATTTGAGCTAACATCAAAACAAACATTAGAGAGCAAATCGATTTTATGCAAAAGTAGATAGTTGTGTCAGCTGTGTGAGAGGGGTGTCCTATTTAAACTGCCATTTAGACAGAACATATTGTCATTCACTATGAATGGATATCTGTGGAGATGGAGAGCTAAACATTATTGTATAAATGCACCACTATAATTTATTTTTATTAAAGTTTACAAAGTGTATGAAGTCCTAAAAGCAATTAAATTTAACATTGAAACATATGTTGGTATTTATTTTATCCTGGTCAGGCTGTTTTTGGATCTAGAGCTAATTCTAGAAACAATATGTGAAAAGTAAAATAAGACCTACAAACCCAATGTGTGCACACACTTTTATTGTTCTAATCAGTCCACTTATGTACACATTTTTGGGAGGAAACAAGAGAACCCATGGGAAAAATAGGTTGATACAAGTAAATCATGGGAAAACTGCTTAGACTGTAACTCAAACTCAGAACTGACATGGAAATCTAACCCACTAGACAACTGTGCCAAAGTCTCTGTGCATTTTTTATGTATCTTAGAGTGATTATAATAGTAATTTCCAAGAAGAGCATAGTTTGAATTTGTTGTTGGTACAATACCAGTATTAGAGAAAATACCTTATAACTTGAGACCAACATGCAACAGCCAATCAGATTTCTCTTATTGGCGCAAAATTCTCTCAGATTGTACCATTTTATTTTTCAGTTGTGGGGAATTGCAAGGTTAGCAATACTTAGCTTAATTTATTGAGGGCTTGGTTAGGGCCAGTTGCTACCAAAATATTTGTATGTGTGTTTTTGATGTGATATTGGTCTTTAATTTCATTCTTAATGGTCTTTAAAATGTCTTAAAAATTTAAGTCTTAAATTGAACTTTGTGCAACCTGCATAAACCCTGACGTAACTGGTCAAGCACGTTAACTAGATAATCAGGGTAAAGAACACGCTCTATTTTGAACTTTTGATTGCTGGGTAGCTTCCCTGCTGGTCTAGTGGTTAGGATGCGGCGCTCTCACTGCTCGATCCCCGGTCAGGGAACCAACCCCAGCCATTAGGGTTGCACAAGCCTTAGTGCCGGTCCCAAGCCCGGATAAATGGGGAGGGTTGCGTTAGGACGGGCATCCAGCGTAAAAACATGTGCCAAATCAAACATGCGGATGATCCGCTGTGGCGACCCCTAATGGGAGAAGCCGAAAGAAAGATTGCTGCTTGGTGGTATCTACAAACATACAGTTCAGCATCAGTACAACAGCAAGAAGAACATTTAAAGAGGAAATAATGGAAGAAACTCCTGTCACACCACCCATGGCCTTATTTGCATGATAATTTTTTTGTTTTGGGCTCATGATAATTTTAATAGATATAAATCAGTGTTTGACTTATTAATATCATTCTATAAATAGATCAGTGTGCTAAAAGTAACATTAGAGTCTTTTCACATCAACTGAGTTGATTAGGCACAGAGTCTTGTGATAAAAATGGTAATAGGAACATTATAGCCATAATAAATCATAGTACTTTGGATACTTAATTACATTTGAAGACCTTTGTACTTTTACACACATGAAAGGTTAAAGGAAGCACTTTTACTGGATTAGCATTTTACAGAGTCTCTACTTTAACTCAAGTACATGATTTGTGTACTTCATCCACCAGATTAAAACCACCAGAGCACAGATTGAAACTCCATGATTGTAAAAGACACTTTGCTTATTGTTATAAAGTACAATATGCATGTTTTGTTTTTGCCATTGTATCTTCTCAAAAACAGGTGACAAGTCATGTCCAACCTTTGTCCAATTTCCAAAAGCTGTTTAAAGACATATATATTTCTTTTTAAATCTGGTTACGGAGGTGGGAGCCCAGTGGTTAGAACGTTGTCATGAAATCCTGGCAGCTTGGTGGGTTTTTTCATGTTATCCTCAAAAACATGTAAATCACATCTTCTGCTGTGGGTTCTCATTCTGTTCAAGGGGTATGAGGGGGCATTCAAGCTTCACCATCAGACAAATAGGAAAATATAGCAATTTTGGACTCTTAAGGGGTTAATAATTTACTGATATGATCAGGTTAATTTGACGCAAAATGTACATTACACTGTCATCTCGTATCCATGTTCAAGTTATATAAAGCAAACTTCTAGTCCATGTCTGTGCATTTTAACTTCTACTTGTTATCATCTGGATTGTGACTGACTGCCACATACTGTACGTTTGTATTCATAGTAAGGCTGCTGTACTTAATGTTATTCTTTTGCTCAGGCAGTGTGGCTCCACTGTCAATCAGCTCAGCATTTTAATATAGGCTGCACCACTGTACATGTATCATGACTATTTTTAAGTTGAATTAATAAAAAACAGTAAGCACAAATATGAATCTATAATTGCCTGTACATGCTATGTGCATGGCAATTCAGCTATAACAAAAAAAAATGTGTGATTTATTTTTAATGTGATTAATTATTCATTAGTGAACTCATCTTGGTGCAATGGTCATTTAAAGCATGCCATGTCTGTCTCTCAGAACACATTAAAATACTAGTGTGAATTAGCACAGAACTGAATACATCCACATTGACTTTACATAAAGATGAACAGTGCATGAATAAGAGATAACTTTTCTCGGATCCTTTTAGATGCACACGGATAATCAGCCTAGCAAAGCCCTATTTCATAGATCACTGTTGAATAAAAAGCTCAGCTAATAATACCCTGTATTTTCAACTGAATATTAACCATGCCATGTGTGGCAAGTCAAAAAAAAAAAAAAAAAACCTCAACAGAGTTGTAGGCTGATTTACCTTAAGTTGTAATCTAGTGTACCAGTGTAGATTTGTTTATTTATTTATTTATTTATTTATTTATTTATTTATTTATTTATTGACTCAAAGCACTTTTTTACGTCGCTCTAGACAAGGGCATCTGCTAAATGCTGTAAAATGTAAATGTTATATTCAAATGTACAAATTAAACAGGGCTTTATAATCAGTACTTGCAATTTTAATTGTTTTTCAAGTTGATTTGTAATGATTTTATAATCATTGGATAATCTTATGCCCAGAGAGGCTGAAGAATCTTAACATTTAGGAGTGTAACCAGAAGATGGACAGATCTTTTTTACATGAGTGTAGGCAGTGAGAAGACTTGGATTGGAGTTTTGGTATACTGATGTAATAAGGTCCTAGAGGGATATTTCATCACATTCTGTCTGTCTACCATCTACCTATTCGACAGTCCAAACACCTTCAACGATTGAATTTCATTCCAATCTAAATAATTGAGAAGTGCTATCAAGGACAGATGAATTAACTGCTAAATGAGTAAGTACACACATCTCACATAGTCAAACTACAAATACTTTGAGCTTACAGATATTCCTTTCATAAGGAACTATATGGGGATCATTTTTCTATTTCCAGAAACACCACTTTATTGGTCTTGATCACATACACAGTCATTGTATGGCCAAAAACATGCATAACTGTGACAGTGTTTTGGAATAAATGAATAACTATGCACCCATTCGTTCATTCATATACTAATTTATTCATTTATTCATTCATTCATTCCTCTTTTGACATAAAAGTAGAGGAATCTGCACACAGGTGGACTATATTCTATGCAGAAGATGCAACCTGAAAGAGATTGGAGACTGTAAGGTGTTGCCAGGGAACAGTGTAGTTAAACAGCATTAGATGCTGGTCTGTAGGATGAATTTGGAGATGAAGAATAAGAGGAGGAGAGAGAGAAGACTAAAAGAGGAATAAGATGGTGGAAACTGAAGAAGGAGGACTGTAGTGTGAGACTCAGGGAAGAGGTCAGACAGGGGCTTGGTGGTAGTGAAGAGGTGCTGGATGATTGGGCAACTACTGCAGAAGTGACAAGGGCGACAGCTAGAAAGTTACTTGGTATGACATCTGGAAAGAGAATGGAAGACTAAAAGATGGTGGAATGGAATGGTGGTGGAATGAGGAAGTGCAGGAGAGCATAAAGAGAAAGAGGTTGGCAAAACAGGATTGGGATCGACAGAGAGATGAGAAAAGTAGGCAGGAGTACAAGAAGATGCAGCAGCAGCAGGTAAAGAATGATGTAGCAAAAGCCAAGGAAAGGCATATGAGAAGCTGTATGAGAAGTTGGACACTAAGGAAGGAGAAAAGGATGTATACCAATTGGCCAGGCAGAGGGACTGAGCTGGGAAGGATGTGCTGCAAGTTAGTGCAATAAAGAATGAAGACGGAAGTATGCTGACTAGTGAGGAGAGTGTGTTGAGAAGATGGAGGGAGTATTTTGAGCAGCTGATGAATGAGAGAAATGAGAGAGAGAGAGAAGGTTGGTTGATGTGGAGATGGTGAAGCAGGCAGTTCGATGGGATTAGTAAGGAGTTCATAACAAGATTGTTTAACATTCTAAAAGGTGAAAGTAGAAGGGCATCTGCAAGAGTGAACGGGAAAGTTTATAGGACTGTGGTGAGACCTGCGATGTTGTATGGTTTAGATACAGTGGCATTAAGTAAAAGACAGGAGGTGGAGCTGGAGTTAGCAGAGCTGAAGATGTTAAAATTTTTCGTTGGGAGTGACGACGATGGACAGGATTTGAAACGAGTTTATTAGAGGGAAAGGGCATGTTGGACGTTTTGAAGACAAAGTGAGAGAGGCTTGATTAAGATGGCTTGGACATGTGCAGAGGAGGGACATGGGGTATATCGGTAGAAGAATGCTGAGGATGGAGCCACCAGGAAGGAGGAAAAGAGGAAGGCCAAAGAGGAGGTTTGTGGATGTGGTGAGGGAAGACATGCAGGTTTGAAAGGGGCAGACGTAGAGGCCAGAGTAGTATGGAGACAGATGATCTGCTGTGGCGACCCATAAGTCAAGTCAAGTCAAGTTTATTTCTATAGCGCTTTTTACAACAGACATTGTCTCAAAGCAGCTTTACAGAAATCAACAGTCAAGGTGAACGGTGTGCATTTATCCCTGATGAGCAGTCGTGGCAACTGTGGCAGGGAAAAACTCTCTTAGATGTAATGAGGAAGAAACCTTGAGAGGAACCAGACTCAAAAGGGGAACCCATCCTCATTTGGGTGACATCAAGAGTTTGATCATTAATCTTTCAACAATACAGAACACTGGAGAGAGAGAACTAACATGAGTACTGGAGTATAAGATTATAAGTAATGTTCTACAGTCTTATACAGTCTATAGGGTTAGTAGCTCCGAGTTTTATGAGCTCGACATTTGAGATCATCACAGATCCAGCATCAGCTTCTCCATGCCAGAGCCTTTAAATGCTCCAGGAGGTCCAATGTCAAACCCACACATGTAGCGGGATCCAATTGGCACTGGTACGGCTCTAGATGGTTTGGGATGTTTGCGAGTTCGGCATCTACTTCTTCAAAGGTCCATAATCTTCACGAGGTGGGATGTGACTGGAGCTGGCCAACCTCAGGATGCCTCGGGATGGGGAGAGAAAGAGAAGCAGTGGAGAGGATTAGCGTAGCTGCTGTTCATGATATTAACAGCACAAGTTGATAATGTGCATGTGATCAGATGTTCTGGAGCACAAGGTTATGATGTGATGTATGTTATGTGTAGCCTTTGTGTATGCTAAAAAGATATGTTTTTAATCTGCACTTAAACTGGGAGAGTGTCTGAACCCCGAACACTGTCAGGAAGACTATTCCAGAGGTAAGGAGCTAAATGAGAAAATGATCCACTGCCTTTAGTGGACTTTGCTATTCTAGGAACTACTAGAAGCCCAGAGTTTTGAGATCTCAGGGAGCGTGACGGATTGTAGCGTGTTAAAAGACTGGAGAGATACATGGGAGCCAAACCATTTAGTGCTTTATAAGTGAGAAGCAGTAGTTTGAAGTCTATTCGAAACTTAACAGGAAGCCAGTGCAGGGACGATAAGATTGGGGTTATGTGATCATATTTTATTGACCTTCTAAGAACTCTTGCTGCCGCATTTTTAACTAACTGTAGCTTGTTTATTAATGACGCAGGACAACCACCTAGTAATGCATTACAGTCGTCTATTCTGGAGGTCATAAACGCATGGACGAGCTTCTCTGCATCGGATATAGATAACATTTTTCTTAACTTGAAATATTTCATAACGGGAGCAGCCTAAAGAAGACGAAGATGACGAAGAAGAAGAATAGGAAGAAGAAGAAAAAGAGGATTCATTCATTCACCATTAAATGCTTTATCTTAATCAGAATTACATTAAATCTGAAGTTTATGCAGGGAAGACTGGACATAATTCACTTCGGATTGTAAGCCAGAAACACACAATTGAGTACTCATTTCCACTTCCAAGCATTTTAGCAAAGACAATCTCCCTACTTTAATGTTTTAGGAGAAACTAGAGAACTATAGATAACATAAATATAAAACTATATCATCAAAATATGTATAAAGTGGAGATGGGAGATATAAGGCATCATCTCTATTTACTAAACCACAAAGTTAGAGTTTTAACCTTTTATGACATTTAAATGATCTAATTCTCATACAGCCTACCCTTCCAGTGCCTTAACCACTGAGCTGCACTACGCTAGGTTAGAAGTTTAAATCCCAGCTTTAGTGAGCTGCCACTCATGGGCCCTTAAACAAGTCGCAAGGCTCAATTATATACTGTTTCTAATTTGTTGTATAGACACTGACTAAATATGGAAAATGTAATGCAAGAAAATGCGAGAAAATGCTTTACATATTTATATGCTACATACAAGAATATCATGCAGATTACATTTTTCATACTGTTCTATAACTGTATATATTCGGGGATATAATTTATATACAGGTACAGGCTAAAAGTAAACGCTCATACTTAGTTTTGTAAAGTGATGAGATCCTTTTTACATGAACTAATGAAGCATAATCAGACAGCCATTAAGGCCATTTGCACCTCCTGCCAGTCCAGAACATGACAGTATGTTAGATTCCTCCTCTGCTCTTTGCCCTTTTTTGTTCTGCTCTGGACATAATGCGGTCTCTCGCCACTGCCTTCTGTATGGCCAAGCGCCACCATAAATGCTCTGTGTAGTAAGCCATTGTATTTCCTCCGGAGCACGCCGGAAAACAGACTCTCCACATATTTCTTTAGATACTGTTTCTAAAGAATACTCTAAAAAGTATCTAAAGAAATCACAAGTTTTTGTTTTGTTTTTAACCCAAACTCAAAACAAAAACTTGTATGTGGACTTTTAAATAGTACTTAGTATGTTCAACAATAGTGGCTCTAATAGAACTGTAAGAATAGAAATAAAAATACAAATTTAAATTTATAAAGAGTATGACATATAGTGAAATGCATTTTATGACTGTTTAACTTGTAAACATGAAAGAGAAATACAATAAGATATATATATATATATATATATATATATATATATATATATATATATATATATATATATATATATATACATACGTACATTAATTAAACAGAAGGGATTGATGGATATGTATGAAAAGTGACTCTAAAGTGTCATTAATGTGATTGTCCATGTGCTGGTATAAAAAATGTAAAAGTGAAATGGTATGAAAGTGACGCTGTGCTAGTCCAGTGCAGTGTTAGAATGGCTAGAGTCCAGAGTTAATGTTTTCCACTAGTGCAAGTAATGCAAATAATAGTAAATTATAGTAAATAATAGTAAATAATAGTAAATAATTGTAAATACTTGTAAATAATAGTTGTCCAGCAAACAAAGTGAGACGGAGAGAGAAGTCCAGGTGCTAGTTGCTGGGTGTCTCCTGGTTTAGACACTGAATGGCCTGTGGAAAGAAGCTCCTCTGAAATCTTTTTTGGTGCAATACCAGTATTACAGATGGTACTTTACGACAAGACCCTTTGTGTAAGTTGATACAAATTTTGGTTTTGCCTTTGAATTTTCTCAAAACACATCATAAGTCATGTTGAATTCTGTCCAATTTCCAAAAGCTGTTGAAAAACATATATAGGTCTTTTAAAGTCTGGTTAAATTGTCTGACTGTTCAAAAGGATCAGATCTACTCACACCATGCTAATAAAAAGCATGGTTGATTTATAACTAAGATTTACTTTCTTTTACTTGTCCCCAAAACCAAGTAAATCTCATCTCCTGCTGTGGGTTCTCATTCTGTTAGGGGGGGTCAAGCTTCACCATCAGGCCAATAGGAGGTGTTGCGAAGGACAATAGAAATGTGAATGAAGTGAAAGAATAGTGTAGCAGCAGGGACACTTTTGGTAATAACGGCCATAAAATGTAAATTCAAAAGAGAGAGTGACCATGAGCGAAGGGACATAGTCCCTGGAGAGATATTAAGATTCTTTGATCTTATGTCAACGTAATTATAGTGTATTACACCAGGGGCGTGATTATATACAGGTATATGGCATTACACTGTTATAAGGAACTAAAGACACAGTGTTGATGGTACTGCTAACTTGATGTAATGTTTTGGAATTAAGAGATAATACTAGAAATAGAATATAGATATGAATGAGTGTGTATAGACACACACACACACACACACACACACACACACACACACACACATATATATATATATATATATATATATATATATATGTGTGTGTGTGTGTGTGTGTGTGTGTGTGTGTGTGTGTGAGCATATCTAACCAATATTATTAACACGAACATTATTTGCAGGTGTGGTACATCAGTCTTGGTAGTATGAAAGTATAATAGCAGATAGCTCTAGTTAGGGTATCTTACTAGGCTATTAAAAACAAAACAAACACACTTTTAGTTGACCTTATTGACAGCAAAAGTCCAGTGCTGAAACTACAGTGCTTCCCAATTAATGAGCCAGTGGCAAAAATGACAAAGAAAAAACTCCATGGAAACCAATTCTCATCTGGGTGACACCAAATGTCCATTCATTATAGTTTTATCACCGTTGACGTGTGTCGTTTAATGATTGAATGCAGAGCTACAAATGCAAATGTAGTAATGTAGTTCCAAAGATGTTGTGTAGTAGACTGTTGATATTAATTACAGTCCAAATCCATCCTCATAGTTCTTGAGTTGCTCAGTCACTTCATGAAGTTTTAGACTATTCATGTGAAACCATTTTGAGCTGCACTATGGTCTGACCTGGAGACAAAATTGATATTGTGCAGTTCAGACCACAGTACAGCTCAAAATGTTTAAATTACTACATTTGCATGTGTAGCTCTGCATTCAATCATTAAACGGCACACGTCAACGATGATAACACTATAATGAATGGACATTTGGTGTCACCCAGATGAGGATTGGTTCCCATGGAGTCATTGTTGCCACTGGATCATCAATTGGGAATACATTTATAAGGCACTAATATATAATTTCAGATTTTATACCCTATATCTATACAGCTGTTGTGGGACAATGTGCAGTGTTAAAATAACTATAAGTAAACTGCATTGGATTGAATGCAGTGTTTTTAGTTTAGTACAACACTTTTGTTAGACTTTAAGTGAATCAAAAGCTGAACAGTGGAAACAAAAAGAGAGAAACCGCTAAACCACAGAGGCCATCCCTACCAGTAAGTTTAAAAGTCTAACAAAAGTGGGAGGGGCTACATGAATTTGAAGGCGGGGCCTCGTAAACAGACCAATGGCTGTGGCGCGCTTGGGCTTGAACAGGAGGCGCACGCGGTCCGTATCACTTTTACAGTCTGAATCGTTTGTGCAACACGCTGCTCCTGTAGAGCAACAAAGGCTCCAGAGGACCTACTCTACAAAACTCACATCATTTAATTGCATTTTTTTAATCGCAAAAGGAGGCGCACTGATTGTTTTTTTTCAAGAATGCATGCGATTGCGTTTTCTGCGTGCGTCCTGATCATATCCCTGCTGGATCAAGGTAATGTCCATGAATGAATGAATGCAGTAGGGGTTATTTATATCTTTATTTATTGTGCAAGCAATTGGATAAAGAGATTGCATTTTAATACTAGAGTGCAATGATCTGATCTTGAGTCTGATCTTGCATCAGGGGTAACTATATTAAGATAAAAAATACTACAGCAAAATGCTGATTTTTTTATTCAGTATTTAATTGTTTAACCAACTTGCTGTAATTCAGTACATACAGACCTGAATGAAGTATAAGGACTGATTTAGCAGGCATTACTGCATTGAATAAACTCTTACACATCTCTGAATTAGCTCTTAGAACTAATTAAGTAATCCTTATTGTACTGGAATAAAGCTTTGATTTAAGTACAGCTTCTACTAAGGAAGTCCTTATTGTCCTGGATTAAATCTCACATCTCTGAATTAAGTACAGGGACTACTAAAGTAATCCTTATAGCATTGGATTGATTGAATGATCTCCCAGATTTATATGTGGACTCACACATACCCATATGTGGAATACTAAAGAAATGTAAAGATGTGCTCTGGTTTGGGGGGGTGGGGGGGTTTGAGTTATTTACAGCTGTGCCCATTCAGATAAGAGATCAAGTGATAGAAGTTAACTGAAAACCGTCTTCTTTTTGGAGACTGGGTGTGGGAAGTGTAGACACTAAATATGAGGAAAACGTCAGCACCTGTTGCATGGCTGAGAGACTTTACTTTGTCTAACACACTGCTATTTTGTGCCATTGATAAGGTTTTTTTTCAGGAATGTGTGTATGAGTGCGTTAGAGTAAAAGAGTGTGGTAGTGTGAAGAGGGGGTTGGTGTGGGAGAGAGGCGTTGGTTTCTTTCCCCCAGGCTCGCATATGAATGCAGCTTGTGCCAGGTGATGAAAAGGTTCATGCTGAGAATAGGTTTGCATTCTAAAGATTTGGTAATACATCTTCATTATCAGTATTTTGTGAGCCGGTGAGAATGGCCTTGTGAGAAGAACCCTTTCTGTTTAATAGAAAGGATGGTTTTTCACTTAGGGTAGTTTCGTGGTCAGACACAGCCACACGAAGATGTTGGTTTGATAATGATGTCTCGTGCTCGGGGATTGACAGCCTGTTTTGCGAGGGTGGAGGGTGCACACGTGTGATCTCGGTGTCGTTATAGTTGAGTGCAGCCCGCATTTCCTCCAGTGCGGTGAAACTAGCTAGGCATTGAACTTAACGTGATAAACAGGTACCGGTATCTTCTGAAGGCCGAAAAATCTTCTTTGAACTTTGATTCTCTTGTAACACTGCGACATGTTCGACCAGATCATATATGGCTTACTGGTCATTGGAGGAGTCACAGAAAAGTAGCCTTAGTGAGGCATCTGTTTTTTGTTCTTGTGGTTCTCCTGGCCTCCCCCACCCCCTCGGGTCTCATACATAAACACACACACACACACACACACACACACACACACACACACACACACACACACACAAATGTGCAGGCACATACACGCACACAGTGTTGGCAGAGCCACACCTGGCCCAACTAGTTTAGCTGGTGGGATTCTCTGGTTTATTTTTATTAGAACGTCCCCTTCCCCGTCTTCCAAACAAATACTTAGATACTTCTCCAATGTTCGAATATTTAATTGTTTTTGTGATTAGATCAACATTTTCATCGAGCTTTTTCTCGGTTTATTTAGTAAGCAGGCTAGTTTTTTTTTTTTGCTTGGTTAAATTGATTTATTTCTTTTGAGCAAGAAAAAGAAATCACTTATCGATACACATTATATTCCCTTTTTTCATAATTTTTTTATTTGCAATTGTCCAATATTCAGCGTAGAAAAAGTTGCTCAAATTTACCTTAACATAAAGTGAATTATAAAATAAAATGGTAAATCCATCCACCCCCCCAACCACAATTCCTCTTTCCTGGGAGTGCACCTATTCATAAGAGCGACTTTATCTGTTATCGAGCAAAACAAGAGAACAATTGTTTCTGCATTCGAAAAGGAGGAGATGTGTTGCTTTTTACGACCGACAGAAGGACGACTCTGCCGCTCTTGCAGCGCAGGAACGGGTCCCATTGAAATGCGCTTAAGGTGCTTTCTAGAAGCTCTAGTGCTCCTGGAGGTCCACCCTGCTTTGGACAATGAGACAAGTTTTCCCCTCCCTTTGTTATGCACTTTACCCCCGTGGGCCGCATTGTCCGATGGGTTTTTCCTAACCGGCACATGTATCTCCAAGTGAGGAGTTCTTCTTTCGAATTTAACACAAGTGCATACACCCCCATGGAGAGGTTCTTATCTGTTCTATGTCCTTTATTTCCTTTATTTGAGGATCCTGGGGCTCATATGAATGACTGCACCCCATGCGGCTGCAGGCTCTCAGTCTGAAATATGCCATCAGGTCTATTTACATTTTGTGAGAGTGGAGTGACCGGAGCAGTTTTTTTCTTTGATTTACAGTAATTTGGTGTCATCTAATATTGACCTACTCTATACGGTCTCAGTGCTTCATTCTGATTAGGTGAAGAAAGAGAATAAGTACTGTACCCATTGTCTATCATGCTATCACCTTAAAACAACTTTATTTAGCAGGTTTATTTAGCTGTTGAGCACAAAGGAGCGTCACTAAGATTTTTAGAGCTCATAATCCTGCTTAGGGCGTGCCAGGGTTTAGAAAATAAAGCCAGATCTTATGGTAAATCTAAGACAGAGTATGTGTTTCTTATCCCGACGTGATCTTCAGGAGCCTTTTTTTGCGCCAGTCGACATTTATTTGAGAAATTCCCTTCACAAGGAAAGGAATACTTCTCAAACTGCCAGCCATTTGAATGTTACACATGACTGAATCAGAGGCTGTACATAGACCGACTGCTGTAAAGTCATTGGTCATGAATTGTCAGTGGCTCCAGACTCATTTCCCTTTTCTCATCATGTGCAGTCACAGTTAAATAATCGATGGTCTTTTGGTGTCTTTCATGTCCAAATGGAGCGTAAATTATACAAGATTTGCAGTTACGTGGGAAGACAAATATTTCGACTATAAACATATATTGATGTTTTAAAGTGTATTTATGTGTCTATAAATCAATAGACATGAGATTTCAGACTCGAAACTTCAATGATGAAAAAAATTAACTAAACCACACCGTTGTTTCACTAAGATACTTCCTGTTCAACTGGTTTGGGGGGTGGCACACTTTTGGTAGTTAAAGGCAAATACTGTATTCACCCGACAACTCTCACCAAAATATTGATAATTAATAGCCGTTAGTGGTCTGGATATGTAGATCTCGGCATTGCAGCCACTTTCCCAAACTTCTTTTAAGTACAGCATTTTAGAGCACTGTAAATTGTAGCGTGAAATTGCTCTGCCGCATACTTCTACAGAAGATCAGCGCTGAACTGTAAGCAAAAGCCTGATTATGAGACACGGATTGCTTGCGGTTGGTCAAAAAAAGGAGAATAGGCTGCAGGTGGGGCAGTCTTTCATTAGGGCAAACTTTGATGTTACTTTGCTTTGAGTATGCAAGCCAACACAGACTGCCACTGCAATTTGGAGCAGACACACCTGTTCCAGGTGTGCGGTTCCATAGCGTAGAACGTTTGAAAGTCTCTTTTTCCTGCATTTCTATTGTCTTTAAGCCTCTGTGTTAGCCCAAAGAGCACTGCTTCAACAGCTCCTGACAGTTTTCCTCACACAGGGGGAAGAGTCAGCTATAAAAAAAAGTTATCCATTGACATTTTTGTAATCTAGGGTAACTCAGGTTGAAGCATGCGAACCGGCTTAATGAAATTATATGAATAAAAGCGTAGGCTGTGCGTTCCTTAGACCTTATATTAATGCATTCTTGATAATAGGATGGTGCATAAGCAGTCAAACTGTAGCTGGGTTTTTATGCTTCAGGATGAATCCTCAAGGCAGGACAGATCAAAGTGATGTAGGCAGGTTAGGACTTGCATGGCTTCGTAATTTCCTGTTCCGGGCAGGCCCCTAACCAAGTAGGAATGTAAAATGAATGTGTAACATGCAAACCGAGACTGACTTAATTAAAGTCCTCTTGGAGGGGTTGTTACTCATTACCATGGACGCACACGGCACAGTGAAGGGAAAAATACGGGTATGACCACAACAAAATTTTATATTTTAAAGCTATTATTTGTTTTCCATTCTGCACAGACGATCTACAGTATGTTTGCTGTTGTATTTACATAGCTTTTGTTTGTGCAAGTAACATGGGCTTATTCTTTCTCACTACCAACCTTTCCATTTATAAAAGGTGTCGGTAAATCAAGAGAATGTTCATGTCAAAGCAAGTTAGCTGACCTTCGTTTTTTGGCACCAGTTCCGATTGCCAGCTGTGACCGCCTTCCTACGTCATGCATGCAAATGCTGATACTATGAACACAGCTCTGCAGGTCTTGGAAATTCAAATCTGCTATGTCTGAATGCATTTTTTTTTTGATGCAGTAGCCATTGTGAACAAAACCACATGCAGTCACCAGGTGCTAAATCACGCTGGTTTTTAATGATTCCTCATTATGGGAGACGATGCTGGATATTATTTTAATGGATTCTGGCCCCCAGAGGCATCTCCCATCAAATTCATAATTTAGCTCTTAATGGATGTGAATCCGGAGTGCACTTATCTCGTAACCTGCAAAAACGACTTTTGTTTTTATGAAGCATTTACTCGATGCAGGCATTTGCTGACTTAATTTATGGCAGTTTCAAGAAGCTTTAATGGGACCTGCTCATTAGATTGACACAAGGACATTTGGGAAAGTAATATGGGCTGGAAATCAATTTCAACACTTAGAAAATGGCCATCTCGATTTATCCAAGACACAGCCTTACTGAACTTTACCGTCCTAAAGGTTAATAATCAGTGGTTAGTGAACGCTAAACTCTTCCCATAAAAGCTGTTCCATCCTCTTAGTCGATGTTATGGCCTAGAAGAAACATTATTTATTGTACAATGCTGGCTTGATAAGACATTAGACCAGAGGGCGAAAACCTATTAGGAATGAGAAGTGCATTATATCACAGGGCTTCAATGGCTTAATTAGACACACACTAATAGACAGATAGGCAGCTTAATTGGCTTAATATAGATAGGCATTTCACTGGCATAATGCCCATCTGTGTTTGTCACTTTCCCTGATTAAGCAGATAACCCCTTTTTTTAAACCAAAAAAAAAACATTAAGTTCCATCATCTGTATTTTTGTGTAATTTATATCATTAATTCGACATGTGTTGCAAAGCCTATCTACTTCTAATTCCTCCCCAAAGGCATTATACCGAAGAAAGGTGATCGGTAGTGCATTACACCGCCTTTGTAAATACACTTCAGTGATCTGTGATGCAAAATATGAGCCGAAATAAAGATCTGTGGGGCGTTTCACTCTGTGACTGTCAGTGATAGACGGTGTGAATTGGCTGCGAGCCCTATGCTGCGTGTTCATGCCTATGCATTTTTCTTATCCGCCCTTTGTGGTGCTGTTGTGCTTGGCTCCGCAAAAATCCAAAATAATCCATTTTAAACTGTTAATAATCTGACGATCAAGGGAAAAAATTCAGATGTCTTTTTGTTTTTGAGAAACACGAATTTATATTTGTACCATATATATATATATATATATATATATATATATATATATATATATATATATATATATATATATATATCCATCCAATTTGCTAAGGACATTAGCCCAATAGGCTTTATGATGCAATCAATCATACAATCAATACATAAAATCAATACAGTACAGTTACATACCGCTGAGGTAATAAAGCCAAGGACACAGTTATATTCTTACCTAATGTTATAATGATGAATATTTCTTGATGATACATGTCATTTCAATCCAGCTATGTGAAACTTTAATACAGGTTTAGAATATGAATGTTGTGAAGTGTGTGTTTTGTGTTGTATTTGTATGTGCAGTGGATAGAAGTCTTTAGACATTGTGTGATACTTTGGCACCAGATGAGTGATGGGTGAGCGCAATGTTTAAACAAAGCACCTGCTAACAAAAGAAGATTGAAAATTGGGGGATGGGGTGGATTTGTTTACTTCACCTGGTCCACAGTCATCAGCGCAGAGGAAACACACACACACACACACACACACACACACACACACACACACACACACACACACCACAGCACATTTGCAGATCCCTCTTTGTGTGCTCATCTGGTGCTCACTACTCTAATGTAGGTGTTATGGCGTGTTCTGTTTGTTGAGCGGGATTAGATGAAGAGGAAGGTTTTTTAGGGCAGCACTGCCTGTGGCATCCAAGGAACATAAAGGCTATTATAAACGCTTGTATAAAATAGACATCTGTTATAGCAATTCAGGTCAGATGAGTTAGCCATTTTGCCCTCTTGCCATGCTAATCCAGTCAAGCCATGGCAACAGAAAAGAAAGTAAAACAGAAAACAGCTTCAAAAGAACAAAAAGGTTCAAACCCAGATTGTGTATGTTATCAACATTTTTTTCAGACAACTCACTGAAGATGTATCTTTCATGAATATGTGATGATTAAATCAGCAAAGATAAATATTTCATGTGTATTCGCAGACTAAGTTACTACGGTCATTTCTAAAAACCTAGACCGCATTCACATTACCAGGTTGAATTCATTGTTTTGGATTCCTGTGGACCATGCAAGATTGGTACTGATATTTGCATGCACAGCATTTCTGAGGAAA
This sequence comes from Silurus meridionalis, assembly GCF_014805685.1. Lineage (NCBI taxonomy): Eukaryota > Metazoa > Chordata > Actinopteri > Siluriformes > Siluridae > Silurus > Silurus meridionalis. The sequence continues at coordinate 7,284,730 of NC_060895.1, read as the reverse complement.
GACGCTTACACATTAAAGAAAGACATGAGTCACTCATTGTTACGAATGCGATCCATCCGGATAGAGAAATCTGATCTGATCGAGAACACCGGAAGATCCGTACGTCAAAGTCTTATCGTTACGACTTAGACAACCTTTATGTGGGCATTTTTTGAATATCGATTTGCTTGATTAGTGACTTTTAAAACGGTGTTTTGCAAGCTGACTTAACCGATAACATAAAAAAGGCAAACAAAAGATGTTATCTCGTTCTTTTTGTGCGCCATTTTTGAAAAACGTGCAAGTAGAGACAAAGATCTGTCTTGCAACAAGTCTGTTCAGGTCATAAATCTACAGCAGAGGCTTCTGTTGACAGGTATGACAGGTGACTACATCTGTGTTCGCAGGATGGTGCGTCTGGGATTCATTTAAACACAGGCATGCAAGTTTGTAAAATAGAGCCTTCACATCAGGCTTATGTACGTGCAGTTTCTGTCAAAGCTGTCGAAATGTCTTGAAAATGTAATGTGTGGTTGGGGAGGAAATGGTTGCTTGGTTCTAATTTGACATCACACTACTTGACTTCTTGGACTGCTCTAAATGTAAGCTATAAACAGCTATAGCAGTAAGCTAACCATCACTTCTAACTTTAGCTTGCTAGCTAATATATAAAGCCAAGAACAAAGCTACAGTCTCTTTGTCTGCTAAAAGACAAATGTCAGTGGATGAAAAACACACCAGTAGAGAATGAAGTACAAAATTACACAGAAACACACGAATTCAACTAGTTCTCCACATACTGTATATCCTTCACTTTAGAAATAATGACTGGTTAACGATACAAACTCGGAAATAAAGAAAATCAGCGGATAATCTTTCTATCGTGCATCAATTCTCACTATTTTTAATAAATTGTTAATAGTTTATATTATTTCCACCAGTTATCCCCCATGATTGGCAGCTGGCTCGTGCCTGTCACAGTGTCACTTGTGCCAGTCAGAATTCCTTTGTGACAGATGGGTGTGATGTGTTTCGACACCTCTGATCTGACCTATGACATAGGTGTATGCATTTCCTGCCTGACACTCTGTAACCCAGTGCTGCTAATAAACTACTGCCTCAGGGTTGATTGATTTAACAATAAAAACACTTTACATGTCGAAATAAAAATTTGCATTTGTACATGTTGATTTGCATATGCAGGCATATATGCACTTATGAGCTGATATTTAGTGCAACGTTTCTGCTTTGAAAATATTTGTATAGTGTTGTGCAATACTCGCTTAACAGCTAGTTACATTACATCACGTACCGGTTCAACCACGAATTGAACAAACCATGAATGGTTTATGAAATTTGATCTTTGACTGGGTTTAAACGTGTCAAAAAATACAAGGGCACAATTAGCAGACAAAATGTCAAGTCGCTCAAATCGGGACTAGAATTTTTTTTAACCTCCATTTTTCTGGGTCTCTTATTTCGATTTATATATAAAGTTTCTGTTAATTCATTTCCCATATTTTATGTAAGAAGTAATTTCTTTTACTTCTATTACAAAATAATAGTTTGGGGAGTTTAAATGTGAACTCAGCTTGTTATATCATGACACAGATTCAGTCATTAAACCTATAATTACTAGAAAATGGCATGGTGTGCAACATCTTTAAGGGACTTAACATGCAGCCTAGCAGCATGTTAAGTCTCTTAAAGATGTTGCACACCAATAAATGAAATATTGTTTTTTATGCTATAGTTTGCTTACGATTATATACCTACTGTTATGTAATTGATGCAGGTAGGACAGGTGAAGGTTTTGGAGGATGTGCTGTGTATTGGATAGATGGTGTGTTTGTCTAAACCTGAACCATCTGAAGATGTGCTGAAAATAGTTATACATGTATGGAAAATGGAGGGATAAGCAAGTATTAGAGACTAAAGTATGGCTTGTCCATAACCATATATCAAATCATATCACATCAAATCATATCAATTAGGAGACCCAGAACATGTTTTAGCATAAAAAATACCCTCGTGCACAAAGCCAGCTCCTTGAAGATATGGGTTGGAGTGAAAGATCTTGGGTGGCCTGCTATAGCACTCAGACCTCAACCCTATTTACTGATTGCACCCCAGACCACCTCACCCTACATCAGTACCTGACTTTACTAACGCTCTTATGGCTAAATAAGCACAAATCTCCACAAGTACAGTCCAAGCTCTAACATCTGGTTATCAGTGGGGTCTAAATGTGAACGGGGATGTTCAAAAAGCACATACAAATGTTGTGGTCAGGTGTGCACAAACCTTTGTCCTTATAGTGTATGTAACTTCATTAAATCTTAGTAAATTTAGCTAAACAAGACAAATTTCACATAGTCTTAAATGGATATTTTAGTTTTTTTATACTGTTACTAGATAAATCAATGGGGATGATTCTGCAGATTTGGGATGAAACAGGTATCTCTAATGAGTTTAGACTATATATAGTATTAAGCCTGAATATATTGCATACACACTATGCTGCATAGCAGTCTATAGTCAGTCCATATATAGCTTAGAGTGACGAATCGCTACAAGGAATCACAACCCTGGAGTGTTGTTTAAAGGGAAGAAAAAAGCTATGCACTTTATTTCAATTCCATGGTAGCGTTTGACTAATTTTTGAATATTCAAAATCCCTGGCTGCTTTGCCTGTCAAGCAGACGAGGACTTTCAGCGCAATCCAACAGGATTCAAATTTGATAGGAGAAATTAAACCTTTAAACCTGCTTGTTCTTAAATGTACTCTTTAAATAACTAATGCGATTGTATGGCTAATATTTGAAGTCCTCAAAAATGGCACTACTATTGTTCTGCTTTGTTACCTGCCCCTTCCTGAAGTTTTTCTTCTGTTTTGTTTCAGTGACTGGACAGCCCATAGTGGGTAAATATGGGGAAACTGTTGTGGTGCCTTGCAACAAAGGAAGCATCAAACAAGAGGACATCATATTAACTAAGTGGAAATATGTAAGTATATTTCCACATTTGAACTTTTCTGTTTATTGGCATTTGCATGTCAGAAACTGAGATCATGTGCTAGTAGTCTGGTTGTGAGTTAAATTTGAATTGTAAGTTGCTTCAGATTAAAGAATCTCCCAGATGTAAATTGGTTAAAAAGAAACCAGAAGTGATAGATGTTGGGAAACTTTACAGATATGGTTTTAGGGCTTCATTCAGACTTGAGTAATGTGAAGCCAGTGAGAAATTAGTTTTCAATTTCATAGGTAATGTTGGTTTTGAGATCACAGACATAAATACAATCATTGTGCATTGTTCAGAAATGTGATGTTTTACCAACAGTGCATGTTTTAGTTGCCCCCCCTATTTTTTCTCAAACATAGGAGAGTTTTAACTCCAGCAGGACAACAGTATACATTGAAAAAATGATAGGATGGCATTTTGTGTAGATTTTATTGGTTTTATTACCAAGTGTGCTCACACACATAGAAGGAATTATGGTGAAAGAAGCTTTTAGATACAACAATATTTAAAATGAATAGAAGAAAGATTTATACACAATGCAAAGTCAGGATAATGTGTACATTATCTCACAAAAGTGAGTACACCCCTTCACATTTCACAATCCACCATTGACATTTAAAGTGTCAATATTTTATTTGAACACCACTGTTATCCAGCACTGTCTCAATTCTCCTGCGCATGGAATTGACCAGAGCTGCACAGGTTGTTGCTGGGATCCTCTTCCACTCCTCCATAATGACATCACAGAGCTGCTGGATGTTAGATACCTGGCACTTCTCCACCTTCCGCTTGAGGATGCTCCACAGGTGATCTATAGAGTTCAAGTCTGGAGACATACTTGGCCACTCTATCACCATCACCTTCCTCAGCAAGGCAGTTGTCATTTTGCCGGTGTGTTTGGGTGTTTTCATGTTGGAAAACTGTCGTTCGCCCCAATTTCGGGAAGAAAATGTTCTGCTTCTGAATGTCACAGTACATGTTGGAATCCATATTCCCTCAATGATCTGCAGCTCCCCAGTACCAGCAGCACTCATGCTACCACCACCATGCTTGTAGACAAGACATAATTTTCTTGGTGCTCCTCACCAGGGCGTCTCCACACATGCTGGACACTGTCTGAGCCAAACAAGCTTATCTTAGTCTCATCAAACTAGACGACATGGTTCCAGTAATCCATGCTCTTAGACAAGTTGTCTTCAGCAAACTTTTTGAGGGCTTTCTTTTGCTCCAGCTTCAGAAGAGGCTTCCTTCTGGGACGATGCATGCAAACCAGCTTGTTGCAGTAGGCGGTATATGTTCTGAGCACTGACAAGCAGACCTTCTACTTCTGCACCCTCTAAACAATGCTGCAGCACTCATGTGTCTGTTTCTTGAAGCAGCTTCTGCACATGACGCACAGCACGAGGACTCGACTTCTTTGATCGACCGTTGTGAGGTCTGTTTCAAGTGGAACCCATCTTGGAAAACCTCTGTATGACCTGTTCACTGTACTGTAAATCAGTTTCAGGGTGTTACCGATATTCTTATAGCCTCGGCTATCTTTGTGGGGAGCAACGATACTAATTCTCAAATCCTCAGAACGTTTTTTTGCAATGAGGTGCCATTTTGAAGATCCAGTGGTCAATATGAAAGAATTGTACTCAAAGCACCAAATTGTAACTGCTCTAATACAAGATACACAAATTTGTATGGTCCTGTCAAGCAGAAAAAACTTTAAACAAACAAACTAAAATGGTAAATTGTTCACACTTGAGCTGCTTTTCTCTGTAACATTACTGTACACCCAATTTATATCACTTGTCAGCAACAAGAATTTAAGTGAAAGAAGGAACTCTGGACTCACCTCCAGTATCCCTCAAAAGCAGCTATTCATTTTTGCCTATATGCTTATTAAAAAATTAATTGTGCTGTATTAAATATTATTTTATAGGCTGCCAGGCAACTAATGTGAATCTAAAACATTACATTGAACATTTTATGGTCACATATTGACATGATTGCTTTCTATTTCATTATCGAATTATTTTCCTTCTTCTTATTTTAATATTATTATATTACATGTTTTTTTATAAATATTCAAAATGTTAGGAGGAAAAACCTGTCCTATGTCTCGTTAAAAAAAAATAAAAATTTGACCAGCTTGATATTTTAATATTCTGATTGGGCCACACAGAAATTTGCATTAAGAGAGAACTTTTCCCCGGGTAAATATCGATAGTATAAATCTGCAATCAGCAATGCATTCAAGCTCTATGCGAATACACCGTAAGCACAAATGTAGCTATTCTAAGAAATGCGCAATTCTATTCCCCCAGACCGAAGTGGACAGCACCACCGGCGATCTTCTGACATTGAAGGCCCAGGGTGTCACAATACAGCCAATTGCGGAGTACCAGGGCAGAGTCAACATAACTAAAGACCTCAGCCTGGAAATTCTTCAGGCAAAAATAACTGATCAGAAGACCTTTACCTGTATGGTTGTGACAGCTGCAGACATATTTGAATATCCGGTTCAAGTGACCATTCAGAGTAAGTATATTCTCGAATAACTGAAGAGTCCGAAGCATGCTAAAGAAATCAGATGTTCATTAAATGCTGCAATCTTCTCTTCTTCTGCAGAGGCCCCTTCTCAACCCACAATCACAAATCAAGCCAAAGTGATGCAGCTCGGCAAGCTAATGACGGTATGTCATGAACTTCACGCAGTACCGACTTATTTTTGTCTGAAGGTATGGCTTGTTGGGTGTTAAACAAAATGTTGAAGGCATCCACCCAAAAGCCTGGAGCAGAATTAGGTAATATCTTCTTAATTGGTGGTTTGGCTTCTTTCTGAGAATAGTAAGACCAGAATGATTCTTATGAGTTATATAAAAGTGTCTTATGTTTATTAATCTAGCTGTGCTCAGTCTCTATTAATGTCTCTTGACGCTTAACAGTCTTCTACTGTTTCTGATCCATTCTCGGCTTTCATATTGTGTCCATGGCATTGTAAAATTCAAAGGAATAGATTTGAAGTTATCAAAAACAGGATGTAACTTTTAGTACATTTGAGAGAAACCCTGAATTACTGGGAAGGTCTGCTTATTGTCCGTCTCTCTTTTTTGACTTCCCCACACTTTGTCCTGTTTTATTTAAAATGATAGAAACAGCCACTTGAATGGACTGATAGTGGCTGCTTGATGACACAGTGCAGCTGAAACATATCTTGTAGCACAGAAACGGACTTTGAAACTCTCACTATAAATCGGCTATAAAAAAATCTGAAAGGTTTTGTGGCTGTAAAATGTGCTTTTTGACTGTCCTAAAAGTTCAACTTTTTTGTGATAAACAATTAAAGGTAGGATTTATTGGAATTCAACTGTTAAATCATTGGTTCGTATTTTTCCAGCTGGCAGAATGTTCTACTAAGGATGCCATCCCACCTGCCAAAATCATCTGGCTGAAGGACAATGTTGAACTCAATTTAGATGGAAAAGGTATGGCTTGGAGGTTTGAAGATTGAATCACGAGTAAGACTTATACTTAATATAACTACTTACATTATTTTTATTGTTTTAGTGGGTAATATCACAAGTTCTGAGCAGAAAGACAAACAAACCGGGTTTACAAGTTCGTCCTCCAAGCTCGAATACGCAGCTACAAAGGAAGATGCGAATGCTAAGTTCACTTGTGCGGTCCATCATAAGAGTCTTGCCTCGGACCTTGTGTCTGCTCCTATGACCTTCGCCGTCCACTGTAAGTCCCCATCCTCTGGGTTTGTTTTTTTTTTTTGAGTAAATGTGAAATGTTATTTGTAATTGGAAATTTTTCAGGTCAATATTTTGAATAATTTAATCAATTTCCACTTACACTAGAATATCAGTGTTTGCCAACTGGATAAATTGCATTCAAAAGCGCATAGAGCTGCGATGTTGAAGCTTGAATAGGGCTTTGTTGCTTGCCTCAGGGCATGATTACAGCCAGCCTGGCCCTGCTGCTACTCTCAAAAGCTCTCCTCATTCGGAAAAAAACTCTGCTCTCGAGACTGAGAACCTCTCAATGGCTCATTATGACCATCTGCTTAGCGGCTTCATCTGTTTGCCCCTTCTGTAGCCTTCCATCTGAGCTAATTCCTTGGTTTCACACCTCTTCCCTTCACAGACCCCAGTGAAAAGGTCAGCCTCCAGGTCGTGTCTGCAGTCCCGATAAAGGAGGGAGACAATGTGACCCTGAAATGTGCGGCTGATGGGAACCCCCCTCCGACTAGCTACAACTTTTATATCAAGGTATGTAGAGCACGTCTGGCTCTTTACAGTCTGAGCTCATTCTTAATGCGAAAGTGGCTTTTTAGGTTCATATGGGCTACTGCATAATTAATACATACTACAGTATTACCCTTCATCAACAATGCAGCAGCAATTAGCACTGGAAAGAAAAAGACAGAAGTGGTTGTCCATATGTCCATTATTTCCCCCCCTTTTATTCATCTCCAGTAGACAGAAGGCTGAAGTTCTTTTGAAAAAGAGGCATGTCGGAAAAAACACTACTAAGAAATTAACACTGCGGCATGGTCTAACAAATTTACTTCTGTATAAAAATAAGGCAGTCGAATTGTTATTAATTTTTAAGCATAGGTAGCCCCTGAGGTACGATGGTTCGGCTTAGATTATTCGATCTTATGATGACGATAGCAAAATAACAAAATTCAACTATACAGTTCTGATTTCAACCCTAAACCTAAATAAGCTGAGAGCATATGCTTTTTAAATGTATTTTTTTATGTTATTAAAAACGATTTACTGAAACTTCTTACATAGTGATCTTACATAGTAGCTTAGTGGTTAAGGCATTGGATCTGAAGGTCATGAGTTAAAATCCCAGCCACACAAAGTTGCCACTACTGAGTAAGGCCCTTACCCCCATAGCTGCTCAGTTGTATAAATGAGATAAAGGTAAGTCGCTCTGGATAAGGGCGCATGCCAAATGCAGTAAATGTAAATTGGCAACACATTTTGCCCATAAAAGTCAGGCAGAACCATTTACTGTGCAAAGCTTTATAGGAAAGGTGATCTCTGATCTGAAACCGGCTAAATATGCTTGAATTGAACTGTTTGCAGGGAAAAAGGTGACCAAAGAGAACTCGGACAGTTACACAATCACCGGCGTTACCCAGGCCGACAGCGGTGAATACAAGTGCTCCCTGGTGGACAACGAAACGAAGATGGGCTCTACCAGTTTTACTGTTATGTGTAAGTCATGCAGATATTCTTAGATTACATTTGACCCAAATGCATGTGTGGGCCTAGATCAGAACCCAATCTAATACGTGGCCAAGTAGTTGTTTTAGACGATTGTAGGTTAAACGATGTGTTGTTTTTACACTTCACCGGGCATGCCCATATCACTGCAGGCACCTTGTCTGCATTCAACACATCCAGTAATGCATTTTGTAAATACAGGTTTGTGCTGATGGTGCTGACAGGAATGAACTACTTGGCAGGATTATAGTTTTGTTTTGTTCACTGAAATGGAAAATGTGGGTTGTTTTAGCATTTTAAGTCTTTTATAAGACAAAGTTATTGGCCAACATTATTAAGTAAAGTCAAGTCAAAAAGACGAAACAAAAAAACCCCAAATAATCTGCAATCGGTGATGCACGTGGTCATAGATAATCAAATACAGAGAGATAAAGATTGCTGTCTATGTCTTGTTTTTCTGTAGACCTGGATATCACCAGCATCACCCAAGGAAAGATTGCTAAGCGTTTATCTGAGAGCTTTGAGGCAACATTAGTGGTGAACTCCTCTGACAGTGTGCAGGTCTCATGGACAAAGGTAAAATAACAATTTTACACTAAGGTAAAATAATATTGTATCAGATTTCTCATTTGTAATAACCGACAAACTTTACAGAACAACGTCAAACTGGATGCAAAACCCAAGTTTGACAAGCTGAAGTACTCAGACTCTGGATTGTACGAGTGTGTGGTGTCCATGGCTGGAATTGTCAAAAAAGCATCATTTGAACTGAGTGTCCAAGGTAAGAGTGGCATGTTTGTGTCAATTTTATAATATTAGTACACCTTATCCTCAGTTTGAGACATATTTACCCTTTACCCTTATCATATTTTGTCTCCATTTGCTGTCATATTAACCTCCACTCTTCAGGGAAGATCTTCCACTAGATTTTACAGCGTGGTTGTATAGATTAGTGCTCATTCAGCCACAAGGGTGTTAGTGAAGTCAGGTATTGATGAAGAGTGAGGAGGACTGGGGGTCAGCGTTCCAATTCATCCCAAAGGTGTTCTATAGCAGGCCACTCAAGATCTTTCACGCCAACGCATTTAAAGCATATCTTCATCTGGCTTTGTGCATAGTGGCATTGTCATGCTGAACAGATTTTGGTCACCTGGTTCTAGTTAAAGAAAATTTGTATCTACTGCATCCAAATACATCTAATACAATTGTGTGCCTTCAACTTTGTGGTAACAGTTTGGGAAAGAAGCATATATGACTGTAATCTTTTAAAATAGCCACTGAGTACAAAATAACAGGTACTGAAGTCTGAATTGGGGGGGTCTAATCTAATTTGCTATACATTTACTGTAAATACTTGTTCGGCTGTATTACTGAGCCGACATCATAAAGTTGTGTTTTTTAAATTGAACGACTGCTGATGACTTGTAGGTGCTCCGGTTATCACTAAGCTGACTAAGCATCCTAAGAACGGAGGCAAACTTCTGAGCTGCAAGGCTGAAGGTTCACCCAAACCCACCGTGCAGTGGAGCATCAACGGCACTAGTGTAAGCTGCTGGCACTCTTATGATGTGACAAATTTTATTCGAGACTGCACTGTGCATGATGTATGACCAGGCAAATTAATGACATAATGTACCCAATAAGTGATGTACACAAAAAATAAAAAATAATGTTTTGTTTTAACTGCTACAAAATGAGGGGTTAGTTAAATGTAGTTAACCAGTAATAAGTACTTTTCAAGTAGTAGGTATTATGACATGTCTATTTTATATACTGTGATTTATATAGAGATTATAGACAATAGATTATAGGCACAATTACAAAAAACTGCCCTTAAAAGTGATTACCGAATGTGCATTTCATTCACCGTCTTTTTTTGTGCTCGCAAATTACTTATGCAGTTGATTACTTTGAAAACTCATGAGAAGAGAATGGCAGTAGAGAACAATATGAGACTATACTTCCCTTAAGTGGTGCATAGTGAAGCCACACCTATACATTAAAAATCCCATCTACACATTAACAAGACAAAGCAGGGAACATTTAGTACTGTTCAGTCATTAGGCACCTTGGTGCTTACAAATCTAGATAGATGCTACAATTTGTGCTCATGTGTGCCTGCGTTTGGCAATTACAGACCACTGAGAGTTCCTTTGTGGGCGGAACAGTCACCTTCAATCTCACAGTGAACCAAGCAGGCAATCAGACAATCAACTGCACGGTTTCTAATGAGCTGGGCTTCGACACAAAGAGCATTTACATATCCACACGTAAGTATAGATCTTTTCAACAGCTTCATGGATGTTTCATGTCTTAGAATGGCATTTGAGTTCAAAAACAACAGGAATTTAAGAGGATATATAACAAGAGAACCAGAAGAAAAGCTTAATAAATACACAGTAAATGGGTCCTTGATCCTGGACAGTGAAACGTTCAATGATAATTCTATTTAGCGTCAATTTATCAGTTTCTAATTGTTCCAGCAATACAGATGAAAAATTATGAATATTGTATTTTCAGGTCTGTTAGCTGGAACGAGTGCATGGTTCTGCATTTGTGTAAATTCAATGTATATTTAGAGCATAGTTACATGTTCATATGAGAATTATGCATACAATTTACTTTCAAACACTCAATTATACGCTTCTTTATGATTACAGTGTTGGATGACACAACAACGGACAAAAGGGGTGAGTTCATGAAGTTTTATAAAAACAAATACTCTCCTGGCAGCAAATGCCATGCAAAGTGACATTAACTGTAAAGTACAAATCATGAATTAGTGACTATATTAGCTATTTGAAGCCTGACCTGGATGAATGAATAGCATCTATCCGTGAAAACATTATTCACAAAGCATTATTGCACCTGTGGTTGATTTACTGACAATATTTTTTATTCATTCTTTCATCCGAATCACTTAAAATGTTTGTAACTTTTTTTTTTCCGTTAAACAGAGCAAACAGAAGACTCTAAAAATCAGACACAAGTAGTAGTAGGTGTCGTCATAGGTCTGATCGTGGCTGCTACTCTTCTTGGTCTGGCCTACTGGTTCTACATGAAGAGAACAAGGTAAAAACCACTGCAATACACAGTGCTACTGTAATAGCTACTGTAATAGCTACAGTGATTGCTGATGAAGTTTCCTGAACCACCATAATATATATATAAAACCACTGCAGAACAATGTTGTAATTTTGTATTATTAAAACACAGGGTTATAAGGCTTACCTTTTGAAATATGAACTTGTGTCCTCTACTTAGGCAAGGCACCTGGAAAACTGGAGAAAAAGAGAATGGCACAATGGAGGAAAGCAAAAAATTGGAGGAAACGCAAAGTCAAAAAGCTGATGTGTAAAACCAAAGAATATTTCCAGAGTAAGAACGTGAGTGTTTCCTCCAGACCTGGAACTTTTTCATGAGACTGATATACTGCTGTAGATTTCTAAATGCTGCATATTAGTGTATTAAATACTATTTTTGCTAATTTAAATTTAGAATTTGTCTTTGAGGAGTCATTGTCAAAATAATCTTTAATTATTTTTTTTTTTTTTTTTTAGAAGAGGTGGCAGTATTGTAGCAAACTACAGAAGCGTTTGGGAAACTGCTAGAAGGCCATCTTATTAGGTTGAACCATTATCTGATCCAGTGTGTATAGTGTATATCAGCATCCTCCTTACAAATGGGAGAATTCCGAAACGATGTGTGTTGTATAATTGTGAATCTCCTGCACAGAGGATTACCTGTGGAACGAACATGTTCAAAACCGAAATGCTAATTACGTTGCTGTTTAATATTTGGAACGTTTTATTTGCCTTTTTTTGTTTGTTAAACACAAATTTATTTTATTCAGGTCTTACTGTGACTCCATATGTGTTTTGGAATAAGAGCTGTGCCATTCTGTTTGTTCTGAGTGTTGTTGTTTTTTTCCATTTATGCTTAAAGTATAGTACTCGTGCTGTGAGTACGGTAACAGATTTCCTTTGCAGTTCATTGAGCACTTGGTTATTTTCATCAAGATGTGATTGTGATTCTCAAATAAACCATTTTGGAAGGTAAAATAAGCTTGCATGTGCATTTCCCGTGTCCAGATTTCCTTGGCATGAGAAAAAAAAAAAAAAAAAACAGTTAAACCATATACTAACTATTACATTTTAAAATCTACTTTTTTTGTAGGATTTCTACTAAATTATATGACGTAATAAGCTAATTTTGAGAAGTTCCTTTTGCCATTGACTGCAAAATACTATATTATCCATATCTACATTACTGGTATTTCCTATAATATGCTTTTTTTTGTTTGTTTGTTTTTTTACCTTAATACTGTTTTATTTGAATTCAGCCCCTTATTTTATTTTGTTAATTTACTCTGATTTAGACATGTTTTATTAATTTTATGTGTAAGAGAGGATTTCAGTTAGCAGTGTACAACAGTGTATTTTCCCATAAAATACTATCTTGATATCACAACTCTGCTAATGTAAGAATATGGGGAAAAAAAGGCCTTAAAAACACCCAATGCCAAAATTCTTTCATCAGTACCAGTAATTCACTTGTAGTCTTCAAGGTGTTAAACTTCACACAATTCGACATGTTTAGGTAGTTAATGGGAAAATGACAGATTTGCTCAACTCTGAGAAGTGAATCACAGTCTAACCCTGTATTTATAGTGCGTTCTTTCACAAATAATCCAATCTGCTACAGATGCATTCGATCCATACTAGTTCTCCGTTGTGTTTAAATCATACTTGATCAGCAGATATCAAATGTTCACATAAGACTTTCTGCTTGCTTTTCTTCTGCTTTGTATATTGTATATGCTTTATAAGAATGATTCTGCTACAGTTTTTTTTTCTCCCTTTTGCATTTAATTCATGGTTGAGACCAAAGAGGGTAGCTGTTTAAGTATTGTAAATAAGTTTTTTCCTGTTTGCCATTTTTGCTTAAATAAAGTGTACATTTTAGAAAAAAAAAATTATAACAGCAGTTGTTTTTTTTTAAATGAGTGGTGGACTTATGGCGTTTGTAAAATAAGGTTTTTGCAACACCTCAAATGATGGGCCTTAAATTCAGTTTTAATTGTACTGGGGTTTAGTTTATAGGGGAAAACACATGGGAGGAAAACTTAGGAAGGATTTAAAAGCAGAAGAAGATCCACTCTGTTCTGTGGGCTACCAAATAGTGGATTCACGTATAGAAGAGTGATGACAAACAGCACTATGTCAATAATGAACATATTTTTAAATAGAAGTCTTTGCCTGAGCGTAGGATACAATAGTTTTGAGGCACAAATCTACAGAATATAAGTACGACCATTTGAATCTTGGAACACTTAACGTCTAACTTGTATCAATAAACCAGCACTCACATATACATATATATATATATATATATATATATATATATATATATATATATATATATATATATAATATAAAACTCAAGGGTCTATTTAACAGGAACACTTGGACTCCTGCTGTTATTCAATCGATCATGCTGCAGCAGCACAGTGATGTAAATCAGGCAAATACAGTTCAAGAGCTTCAGATAATGTTCAAATCAAACATCCGAATGAGAACGAAAAGTAACTTGAGCTATTGTGTAAATGTTAATGTCAGAACAACTGCTGATCTCCTGGGAATTTTATACAGAACAGTCTCAAGTCAAGTCAAGAAGCTTTTATTGTCATTTCAACCATATATAGCTGACGCACTACACAGTGAAATGAAACAACGTTCCTCCTGAACCCTGGTGTTACATACAACAACAATCACAAAAAGGACTAGTAAGTGTTCTCACCACATAAAGTGCATCTTGTGCAACCTGGTGCAAACAGTGCAAGACAACACAAGACAGTGCAAGACAAATACACAAAATCAATAAAAAATTGCTCCGCCAGTAAACCTGTTGTAAAGAGACGTAAAGTGAACAGTAACAAAAATGTCAACAGAATGTTGTGCAGTCTCTAAAGTTTACACAGAGTGGTGCGAAAAACAAAAACATGAGGAATCTGCAGACTGAAACACTTTTATTTCATGAAAGAGAGATCAGAGGAGATATTACTGGATTGGTTTGAGCTGACAGGAAGTCTATAGTAACTCATAATAACTCTTTACAACCATGGTAAGCAGAAAAGCATTACATACACAAAATATGAGATAAATGGGTTACAGCAGCATAATACTGCATTAGGTTTCGCTTCTGTCTGCTAAAAACATGCTTTTATGGGCACAATCTGACTTAAATTGGACAGTTAACTGGAAGTTTAGGAAACTTTTTTTTACAGTCCAGTTTAGGTGAGTCTGTGCCCATTACAGCTTCAACACCCACTAATAAGAAAATTGGCAACTGTCTTGAATGCACTCAATTTGTATACATTTGATCTCACTGTGGAATAGTGAATTTCACATCGTTTAGAGTAACATTTTCTTTTCTGGGCTTATAACTACGATGCAAACACACCTATCAGTACTCTAGAACATAAAACTGCATTTATACCAAAAGTCACACTTCCAGATGACTATCTTGTTTCATTAGCACCTGGCTGCTAATGATTATGTCTGATTATGATCTGGTTTCTGAATGTTGGTTTACTTTTTTTGAGGGGGAAGAAATAACTGCATATTGCTATTTTTAGTGTCATCTAGGTTAATTGTTTGTTTATGTAAGTTGGTGAGGGCAACACACTTGTAATTTAGGCCTTGTGTCACCGGTTTATCTCAGAATTGCATTTGCCACATTAATTTGTTTGGCTGGATTTTTAAAAGTTTTGAAGGAGTTTTATGTTAAAATAATGACATTTATTAATGAAATTTTATTATTCATTGTAAAATTAAGTAAAATGTTAATAGAGTACAGTACTGTAAACATAAAATAGCATTTTTGGGGTGGCATCTCTGCTCTCCCCTTCAGCCACTGCTTGTAACCTCGGGGTAACTATGGACAATGAACTGTCCTTCTTCTCACATGTCGCTAATGTGGCTGCCTAGGTGCTTGTTCAGTCTCTTGTCGTTTCAAGATCGGACTACTGCAACTCTCTGCAGGCAGGTCTTTCCCAATGGCTTTCAGTAGCAGCACGTATCAGATTCAAAACACTGATGTTTGCCTACAAGGTCAAAAATGGACCAGCACCATCTTACCTTAGAGACCTCATCACATCTCACACTGCATCACGCTGTCTGAGATCCTCCAGCACTGCTCGACTGGTACCACCTTCTCTTAGAATGAGAGGTAAGTATACTTCAAGGCTCTTCTCTGTTCTGGCACCGAGGTGGTGGAATGAACTTCCCCTAGATGTCCGTACAGCGGAGTCACTGACTATCTTCAAGCGACGATTGAAGACCTACCCTTCCTGAAACACTTAAATTAGTACTTTCCAAGTTTGCTTTGTAGAATTCAAGAATTATATTTATATTAAGTTTACAATCTTGCATACCAGTGTAGATTTATTCATTGCACTATGGTATCGTCGCTCTGGATAGGGGCGTCTGCTAAATGCCGCAAATGTAAATGTTTATTGCAGTTTTTCGTTTATTGTGGGCATTCTTTCTTCAAGCAACTCAGATCATGCGTGCCTATATTTATTTAATGTTTCAACTCTTTTTATTTAGGATTTAGGATATGTTCACATGAATTCAGTTTTCTGAAAAGCTGAATTCTACACAACACTTTTTCAGTTATTAAATCAGACTCCCCCACAGAGTTTACTCATCTGTTAAAAAAGGTGGTACAAAAATTTGAGACAAGGCATAAATTTAAACTGCCCCATGGGTAACCCCACTCGTGGTAATATTTTGAGATTTGCCCCACGATTAGCAAAAGAAAGAATGTGTTAATGACTCCCCCTTGTGGAGAATCTTCAGCTTTCTAAACATATGTGAATGTGAGTTAGTTGCAGTCCTTAAGGTACATAAAATAAATAAATATATATATATATATATATATATATATATATATATATATATATATATATATATATATATATATATATTTTATGTACCTTAAGGACTGCAACTAACTCACATATATATATATATATATATATATATATATATATATATATATATACCAAATTTATCAAATCACATTAAAACTAGAAAACAGTTCAAGTGTACACACAAAAAGTGTGTTTTATTTATAGTATATTGTGTTTTTTTTTTAACAAGAGCTTAACAAATGTGGTTTCTGTGCACACACAATTGAGCTTTAGCAGAAATGGTATAATTATAATGAATATATTTCATTGTTCAAATATATTACACTTATATATAATGTTAAATATATGTATATTATTGTTATGATTATTTTATAAATGACTAGAAATGTGCCAGACTTCTTTGTACAGCTGGATGTTGGTGTAAGTTTCACATTTGCTCATCATCGTTTGACTTTCAATCAAATGTATTTTTGAAAGCGTAAACACAGCGCATAATGTGCTCAAATGTTATGGTATGAAACATTTATTTTGAATTCAATATTTTATCTACATTATTATTTGTAAAGCTATTATTTGCTATATAAATACAATTGTAAATAATTCCTACATTTGAATTAATTAAATAATATACACAGGATTAGACTTTCCTATCGATGTGGCGCTATCATATGTAACTGTCCTGATCCAATAGCTTAGTGAGTATTCAGAATTATGTGGACGACTGACCACTATATCAATATGAGTGCTTGCTAAAAATTCCATTCCAGAGTTTGTACTTTGCTTTGTTGTTTGTGAAGGTTTTCCACTAGATTTTGGACCATGGATGTGGGAATTTCCCATTAAACCACAAGAGAATGAGTGAGATCAGGATAAAAGGCCTGGGACTCAGTCAGCATTCATCCCAGTGGTGTTCATTGAGGTCAGTACTCTGTGCAGGCTACTCAAGTTCTACCACACCAACCTTGGCCATATTTTCAGAAGCTGAGTAAGTTCAACCTGACACAGAAGTGATTTAAACAGTTCTACTCAGAAATAATGTAGCCTGTCTTGTGCACTTCAATATCTGGTTTGGCTCAGCAGCAAATTCAGATATCAGAAGTCTACAGAAAACGGTTTAGAATGCTGAAAGTAGTCAAGAATTGTATACATCCAGAGTGGGAATAATGGATCAGAAAATCACTCTGGATCCCTCTTATCCAAGCTTCGAATCCTTTGTGAACTTTTGCCGTCTGGCCAGGGCTCAACAGAGCGCCAAACATCAGGATAAAAGTTACTTCCCACAGGCAATACACTTCATAAACAATTAAATTCTCTCCAGTGTGCAATAAAAATGTGTGATATCACTTATATTCATTTGATACTACTATACATCTTAGTATAACCCTACATTTGATTCTATTCTAATCAGTGCTCAAATTAAAGGGGGGGCTGGGGGAATCCGGGACCCCCATAAGGCATTAGAGACCTCTATGACAAGTAAAAAAATAGACTTAGGGGGTCGCCAAGATTATTTTAGTAAAAAATATATGAATTACACAACAACTGGAGACCCCCGTAAGACTTGACTTAATTCGAGCACTGATTCTGATTATATATGTATATAGCACACCTCTACATACAAATTGTGTCTGTTTATATACAGTGGTCCACGGAATTCGTGGGATGAGTTCCGAAGATTTTTGTGAAGGTTGGATGCACCCCCTACAGGCCCTATGGTACCTTACTGATTTCATCTAGACGTTGACATTTTTATGAAATTTGTTTAAAACGTTATTCCTAACGTTCCTGAACATTCGGTCCCGCTGCGGATTTCCACGAATTTCAAGATAATCCATAACAAGCTGTTAGTTGATTCAAATGAAAACCCGTAAATTTCCCTGAACCATGAGGAAAATCACTAGCAGCAGGAGACATACTTGGGCATTTGGAAGACATGCTTTTATCACAAAAATTGCTGTTTGAAACCGTTTGAAACGGAAAAAAATACACAACGAGACAACTTTACTCTGTTGACCGCTAGCGAGAGCGGGGCATCTCACAGGGCGAGAGATTCGCTTGTCCCAGCTGCATGTCCGACGTATTGTACGCTGCTGCCTGTGCCTGCTACATGGATTTTTTCTATTTTTACAATTTTGTCGTATCACTAACGTCATCGTAAAAAAAATCGTAAGTCGTGCCATCGTAACTCAGGGACCATCTGTATATATAGGGATGGGGCCATGTTTACCACTGTGTATAATCACATCTTCTGTCCATATACATATGGAAACTGAGGAAAGTTTTGGGAGAGGAATGTTGTCCTATGTGTCTGATACCTGTTTTTAGCTGCTCAACAGTTCTGGGTGTCCTTTTCTGTAATTTTCATTTCAATATGCACCAAATGTTTTTAAATGATGAAAGGCCTAGACTGCAGGCAGGCCAGTTCAGGACCAAGACTCTTCTACTATGAAGTCTATGTTATTGTAATAGATGCAGTATGTCGGTAGCAATGTCTTGGTTAAATATTTCAGGCCTTCCCTGAAAAAGACATTATCTGGATAGAAGCATTTTTTGCTCTAAATCCGGTATTTATTTCCAAATGTGCAAGCTGCTCATTCTACAGACACTAATGCATCCCCATACCATCAGAGATACGGCTTTTTGTGCTGAGCGCTGATAACAAGCCGGATGGTCCCTCTACTCTTTAGTCTGGAGGACGGGGTGTCAATAGTTTCCAAAAGGAAAATACAATTTGAAATTTTCTGACCACAGAACCACTTTGCCCAAGTACATTTTAAGCTTCGGCCTAGAGAGGATGGCGCCGTTTCCGGATCGCGTTCACGCATGCCTTCTTATTTGCATAATATTTTATTCACATATCTTTATTTTGTATTATCTATGTGTTGTTGTCTCTGTGTACTGGAAGCTTCTGTCACCAAAACAATATTTGTTATTGTTTTAGATTTTTATCCTTTTTTTTTACAAAGAATTTTAACATTTTATCCAAAATTGGACAGAATATTAAGTCAAAACGTTTTTATATAAGTTTTACTTAAATAATAGGTGTGTACTTTCACAGATAAGCCATGAAATGAGAGAGAGAGAGTGCTGTCAGGTTCAGGCGCCATGCTGGTGATTGACAGATTATGACACAGGCTTACGTTGTCTTCGGTCGTCATTGGTACATCCGGGAGTTTGGAGTTTGATTGACAGTTTCCATAGTAACCTCCCAGGCCGTCGCCATTTTGTCGGCAGGGTTTTTTTTTTTTTTTTTTTTTTTTTTTTTTTTAAGAACCTTTCAAATGTTTTTGCTTCCCGCCGGAATAATAACGCCGCCGCCGTCGTCGCCTGATCCGGAGTGACAGCTCGGCGCGGAGGAAAAATTCTTCAGGGCGTTGTAGAGCAGGACTTTCTCAGAGCCGGCGTTCGGACATGTTCGCGTTTTGATTAGGCGGCAGCTCACGGAGCTCTCCTTGGGCTAGCCGTGTCTGGGGGGTCTACCGGGCCGGTCCGCTGCGCTGCGCAGGTTTGGAGCGCGCGCCATTTTGTGGAAATTTTACAGCGAAAAAGTGCATTCTGGAGCAAGAAAAAAAAAGGGGGAGCACGGATAGTAAGTGTGTACACCGCGGAGCAGGCCGTACCGCTGCGAACAACGCAACTGCTCCTTCCCTCCAGACGCTTAGAATCAGTTCGGCGCCGTAAACCAGAGGAAACGGTCTCACTTTTGAACGAAAAGCTAGCAGCGGAAACCAGAGCGGCTAGCATTCTATGCTAGCCATCTTCGGTCAAGTCAACGCTAGTTGACGACAGCTGGCTAGCGCTTAGTGCACCGTCTTACAACCGTGTGTGTATGTGTGTGTTTGATCTGCTATGGCTGGTTTAACAAACAGCAGGACATTAGGACGGGTTTGCAGCTTGACGCCTGTCAGTTAGCTTTGCTAGTTGCTCCGTGTGTGTGTGTATATGCATGCCTGCATGAGTGTGTATTAGAGTGCCTCAGTCATTGAACGCGTAGTAACCAACGTTACAGAAGCTGGATCATTGGCTTTACCTTTCCGGATCTGGGCCTTTAAATGAAGATCACATCACTAAAGGTAGGTGGAAAGGTCTGACTGTTAAACTGTGTGTGTGTGTGTGTGTGTGTGTAGAGGGGTAGGTTTGTAGGTTAGCCACTTAAGCGCCTCTTAATACCCTGTATTGCTATACAGTCCTGGGCCTACAGTTCTGTCTAGCTGCATGTATAGAAAAGGTTTTTACCAGGTTTACAATGTGTTCGCTTAGACACCAATGTCCGATCTAAATCATTAAGCTAGGGTTTGCTGGCTAGTTCAGTATGACTATGTTAGCATCACCTCACACTGCCCAGACAGTCCAGTGTTGTCAAAGAAAACGAGCTCTTTTGGTGGCTAACTAGTTGAATCATACTCACATTTGGCTTACACATTATATACTAGGGCCTATAATCCTGCTTATAACAAGGTGTCAACCTAGGATTTGATTCAGGGATGCCAGATCAGACCTTCAATTTCAATTAGAAATGAAAGAGTCCTACTGAGAAATACTGCACAGTGTCACCTCTTTTATTATAGGAGTTGAACTGTTTCTAAGCTCCTATCAGCTCCATTGCTGTCATTGTTTTTGGGAAATAAAAGCAGAATGAATAGACTGCATGCCACAGAGTTCACTGCATTAATCTGATTGTCCTGCATGAGATCATCCAGTCCAGCAGTCTGACTTTGTGCTTGCCAGGGAAACGCATGAGATGATGCGATGTGTTACCTGATACTGAATCATCCATGGAAAAAAAAAAGGCCTCAAGGACGGCTTCGAGAGAGCAACCACAGTACAGTTTGATCGACCAGCTACCAAGCCGACGAAGAACACAACAGTATATTTAAAGAAAAGCAAACGCACAATTCAGGCCGCTCGATTTTTTTTTTTTGTGCAAAATGCAGGAGAGAAAAATCGAGTGAGAAATTTCTCATTGTGTATAAACGCGTTTGATCGGGGTTGTGAGTCTTGCAGGGTCCGCTTTGCATCAAAGCACAAAGTAGGGTTTCCTTCATCTCAAACACTTATGGAGAAAGACCAAAGTCCTCGGCAGATCGTTTGTGGGAGCAAATGGTGTAAAAGCAATTTTCATGATAGGAAATTTCTCGTTTTTATTCTCACAGCAAATTCTACATTGAAACCAAAGGATCGCATGTTTGTCTGTGTTTAAAATTGTTTAACAAGTTTAGTTGGCGTTGCTCTTCACTTTATCCCTGTGAATCTGTATAGAAACACTTGGAGAATGGTTATCAATATTCCACTTTGATCAAGCATTGTGGAAATAATTAGTGTGGAGCAGGATGACACTTGGTGTGGATGATTTTGGTAACAAAAGCCCTGTTTGGATGGGGTTGTTTTAATATATGGACAAGTTTTTTTTTTTTAACGATGCATTTTCTCAGTTAAATTTGCATGTGGACATCTATAAAATTTACTGGAGGAGGGATTTTCTTGGGGATTTTATTATTTTAGTAGTCGGATTGGTACTGGAGTAAAGAAAGATCACGTATGAACGGTTTCCAATTCTGTTGAGTTTTTCAGGGTCTTGCATTTTTTTTTTCCTATGGAGAAAGACATGCGGTGTGAAGCAGGCAAGCAGGAAAAAAGTTTCGATTTCCCCAGCTTCACGCAAATAAGAAGCGAATCAAATAAAATCTCCAGTGGAGAATTTTGTTGTGCATGAGCGTGATCTGGAGTGTGTTATTCTTTTACTTAAATTCCTAATGCCAATCCTACATGCATACCGCAGCAATTCGGCAACAATTGTAGCGTTTAAATGAATGATGTGCGAAATGCTGCACATTTTAATAGTTTGTATTTGAATTGAATGTTGAGGAATTCGTTGCATGCGATGAACAGTCCCTCTCCCTCCTCTGTTTCTCTCGAAATCTCTAAAAAGCAATAATGCAGCTTGCAGTTTTCAACGCGAAAGCGTAAACCCCTCTGACTTTCCTATGCTGCTAAACTTCGCAAAAGAGTGCAACTATTAGAAGTGCTTCCAGCCATGACTTCTTGGATAAACGTTTTCCATGTTAAATCGAACAAATCTTTGTGTATGAGCAGTACATTATAAACAGAAACACATTAGAACGAGTTTTTTTTTTTTTTTATCATTTGCTAAACCAAAAATTACCATCCAAGCCGCACTGTTATACAAAATTCATTCAGCTGCTTTGTTGTGCAATACCAAAAAAAGGTCTAAATACATAAAGCCGATCAGTTTTAACCTCTGTTTTACTAGAGCACAGTTTTAACCTGCTTAATACGTTTGCTTTTTAGCAACTTATCTGTAAAGCGTCTAGCACCTAGGCTAGCAACCTTTGGCACCAGAAACTAGATTGCGATTTTAATAAAGTTAAGGTAGGTTTAACATTACGCAAGAAGCAAACCAGGAGAGTAACTACCAATAGGACATTTTAGTCAACATATTAGTCAAGGGACAATAGTATAGAGATGAAACTAGGAGATTGTTTAGAGTAGTCAGTGTGCAGCTTGTACATGTGCAAATTTACTGACCTCTGAAAATAACTCAACATACAGCCATTATTGTCCAAATAGCTGGCGAAGTGATAACAGCTGTACGTCTTGTACCCATGCAAAGCCACATGTCCTATTCATCATGTTCATGGTTTTGTCTGCTTGACAGGATCATACAAATTTGTGTCTTTTATAATTTGGTGCCTTGAGTACAATTTTCTCATACTGACCGCTAGATGTTCAAAATGGCACCTGAACTGAAATTGAGTTACGGTACAATGACCGGGTCATACAGAGGTTTTCCGAGACGGGTTCCAGACCTCGCAATGGTCCATCAAAGAAGTTGAGTCCTCGTGCTGTGCGTCAGGTGCAGAAGCTGCTTCAAAAAAGATGCAGCATTGCTTTAGACGGTGCAGAAGTGGAAGGTCTGCTTGTCAGTGCTCAGACCATACGCAACATACTGCAACAAGTCGGTTTACATGGCCATCGTCCGAGAAGGAAACCTCTTCTGAAGCTGGCTCACAAGATGATCTTTCCAAGAGCGTGGATTATTGGAACCATGTCTTGTGGTTTGATGAGACTAAGATAAACTTGTTTGGCTCTGATGGTGTCCAGCATGTGTGTTGGACCCCTGGTGAGGAGCAACAAGTAAATTGTCTTGTCTACAGTCAAGCATGGTGGTGGTAACTTCATGGTCTGGGGCTGCATGAGTGCTGCTGGTACTGGGGAGTTGCAGTTCATTGAGGGGAATATGGATTAGAGCATGTACTGTGACATTCTGAAGCAGAACATGATGCCCTCCATTTAGAATCTGGGCCGAACGGCAGTTTTCTAACATAATAACCACCGCGAACACACTTCCAAGATGACAACTTCCTTGCTGAGGAAGGTGAAGGTGATCGAGTGGCCAAGTATGTCTCCAGATCTGAACCCTATTGAGCACTTCCAGGGCATCCTCAGGAGCAAGGTGAAGAAGCACCATGTGTCTAACATCCAGCAGCTCCGTGAAGTTATTATGGAGGAGTGAAAGAGGACCCCAGCAACAACCTGTGCAGCTCTGGTGAATTTTATTCTCAGGTGGATTAAGACGGTGCTGGATAACAGTGGTGCTCACACACAATATTGTCACTTTGGACACATTTGTCATGTTCAATTTTGTTGCCAGCTATTTAGACAATAATGGCTGTAGAGTTATTTTTAGAAGACAGTAAATCTGTACTGCTATACAAGCTGCACATTGACTACTTTAAAATAGATCAAATTTTAATTTCTATAGTATTGTCCCTTGAACATTTAATAAAACCGTTGCTAAAATGTGATTAGTGAACTCACTTTTTGAGATACGTGTAGTATTTTTCTTCTCAAATATAAAAACTCTGTGGTATCTCTATTCTACATCTGTATCTACATATTTTATCATACATATCTGTATCTACATAATTTATGCCTCTGAGCCATTTGATGGACTCTCTGTCGATACCAACATCATCGACAAGCTTTTTCTTTCAAAATATTTCTTAAATGGAAAGGATTATGAGCAACTAGGGGATTATGTATATGTGCTGTAGCTAGCTTGTGCAGATCAGCTAGCCTGTTGCTACCAGTAAAACTATGTAATAGTAATCAACATGGAGAAATATAAAAAGTAAAAGTGTGTTGGTGTGATATTTTTAGTAATTTTGAGCATAGATCCTTTTTTTAATGAATCAATACAAGACAAGTCAGATGTAAGTTGATTGATGAGTACAGTAGATCTGCATCTCCTTCCCATATTTAGTGCTTGAGGTTAGTTCCACTTATAGACCTAGTGCCTTCGAAATGCGTCAGAAAGTCATTTCAATTGGGCTGCTCCATACCGAAAGCATCCAGACTGCCTGCTCACCTCCACAGTGATTAGTCATCAGAAACACGTGAATGAACAGAGGGTAGAAATCAGTGACGACCCTGACAGCAAGTCTCTTTCACTCTCCTCAGATGCCCTTCTCACAGAGTGCCTTTGTTGGCTCGGATCAGTTCCCAGTAGTGATGGATGTACTGTTCATTTTGAAAGCAACTTTCAAATGACATTTTATTTTCATAGCATATGCTACATAAACGCAACATCCTTCGGGTTTTAATCTCCATTGCCGCATTTAGTTGCTCTTCTCTTTAACACTGGGAAACTGTACATAAATACTTAAAGAATACCGAATTTTTCGGACTATAAGCCGCTACTTTTTCCCACGTTTTCAACCCCGCGGCTTAAACAATGAAGCGGCTTATTTATGAAATTTTCCTGGGTTTTTCCCAGTTTCACAAACTACAAGCCAAAAAACGGAACCCCATAACATTAGACCAATGACATTTCCGAACGGAAACGAAAAAACGTTCCTCACCTGTGTTCTGAGCTGCACGGCTTCGGGAGAAAACATATTTTTTTTTTATTTAACGCACGACGATGCCAAAAGATACTCTTGAGAGAAATAGTTGTGAAAGGAAGGAGGAAGACCGTGAACAATGACTTTCTTGGTCGGCTACTGTTTAGATACAAGCCGTTGTAACGCGTTGAGTCTGGGTTAAGGGAGAGCTCGCTAACTCCAGTTACAACAGAAATCATATAGCACAGACAGGTTTCCAAAACTCGTGCTTTTTTATTTTTCTTGGCAACAGCGTTACGGGTTAGTCAAAGAAACTTAGAAATGAGCATCAGAAAATAATAAGGACATATTCCTTGGTCTTGCACACTTGCAGTAATAGCGAAAAAATGCGGCGGCAGGCTATTCCCAAAATGCCGCTCTGCTCTTAAAGGAGCCACAACATATTTCACCCGTGTAACAGACACTGTCTTTCATTAAAGCCTGTGTAAAGTTCATTAGTTTTTAGGATTATAGGCCGGTGCGGCTTATTTATGTTCAAAATAAAAATCTTTGTAAAATTCAGTGGGTGCGGCTTATATATGGGTGCGCTTTATAGTCCGGAAATTACAGTAGTTTTCAATAGTCCACTTTCGTCAAGCATTGAGGACATAATTAGTATGGAGCAGAATTACTTAGTGTGGATGATTTTGGTAAAAAAATTCATAAAAAGCCTCATTTGGATGAGGTCGTTTTAAGAAGAGAACGGCGGAGGTTTTTGGGGATTTTATTTTTATTGTTGTTTATGAACTCTTTTTCATTTTTAAGCACCAGATCATGTGATCACTCTCCGTTCACAGTGTTGTGTTTTAGCAGTCGGATTAGTATTGGAGTAAAAAAGAAATAATTCACCGAAAGCATCAAAACAGTCACAAAATGTACAGGAAGCATGTCTGGAAGTGTTGAATATTTGGGGGAGAGTCACGCAAGGAGACAACTGCAAAGAAAATCATAGACTTGTGTGTATGGACAGGATCAGAGTTATCCGTTTGTCGCAATGCTTGGTGAAAAACATAAGTAATTTAGTCTGTAATTTTTTCAAAAGAATTGAGGGGACTCATCGTGGTGCATCTAGATGGAAAAAAGTTGCAGCATTCAGGTGTGTAGACCTGGATAATTCGTTCAGGCATTTTATTTACTATTATGACAATGTAAGGTTGCTGCACATTCAACTATCGTAGGACCCTTTACTACCAACTAATTACAAATAAGTCCCTGCATTCTTCAGTTCCTGAGGAAGATCCATTGTTGGATGGAACCGTTTCATTTTTACTGTAAGAGCATGATTTATGGATTGTTTCTTTTCATAGTTTAAGTTCACCCAAGTGTTTTAGAAACTCTCAAGCATCATCCTCAATTAGAGCAACAATTAGGAGTCAAGATAAACAACTGGAGCTATAGTGAATCTCAGCCAGAACGAGGACTCTGTAGATTTAAGGAACGCACATTTGGTGACCCAAAAAATAGTACTGTAATCTATGGAGGAATCTTTGTGTCTCAAACTTCAACTGTTCCTAGGAGCAAAATACCA
This sequence comes from Silurus meridionalis, assembly GCF_014805685.1. NCBI lineage: Eukaryota > Metazoa > Chordata > Actinopteri > Siluriformes > Siluridae > Silurus > Silurus meridionalis. Next base: position 7,258,126 of record NC_060895.1, on the reverse strand, counting down.
ATCAGACATGCTAACAAACTGTCCAGAAAAATGTGACAAGACTTTTACAACCAAAGTTTAAGCACATTAAGTTGGTCCAAGGTCTTTTCTATGGTCAGATGAGACAAAATTAGAGGTTGACCGATAGCTAGGTTGGATCGTACTTGCGTACCGATAGTTTTTAAAATGGATACTAGATAAAAAAAAAAAACACTTCATGTAAAATATTACTGAACTATATTGCAAACATGTGCTAAATAAAATATTAATTAATATATATATATATAACTATATAATTAATAAATGATAAGTATTAAATATGATATAGTCTATAATATATGGTCTAGCAAGTAGAAACAAACAACAGTGATTGGCCTCTAAAGGGTGCACTCATAATGACAGCGTGCTGGAAAAACTATTGGTATGGAATTTTGTCAATAGTACCAGCAATCATCTATCGGTGCCTATTAATCAGCAAACCCTTTTAATCAGTCGACCTCTCGACACAATATTTTGTTAAGGTTGGTTAAGGTTAAGTGAAGGATTCTTGTATAGAAAAGAAGGGAACGAAAAAATGGTTAGTTTTGGGTGTTTTTTGTTTTTGTCTAAAACTCTGGGAACCTTGTCTGGAATTCAAATTATTAGTTCCATATTAGTTTTCGATTTTTAATGAGTACAGTGGTCATAATAGAGAAAACCAAGAATCTTAATATTGTTTCAGAACATATGTTCTAAAATATTTGCTCTTAGCAAAACTTATAGTAGTTTATCCTGTACAGCAGCCAAAGCTAGAATTTGTTCTCTACACACAAGAAAAGGCAGCTTTATACTTGTGCACAAATGTGGACAGAACGGGGGTGTACTGTTCGCACAAAGTGCTTTTGATACACTCAATTCAACAACGCTGTGGCTGCTTTACCTTGTAGACACTGTGTGTAACGGCAACGTCAGAGCTGCAGCCTGAGGAATCAAAATTGAGCTTTTGCCAATGTTGTGACCTTGTTTATATGGGGCAAAAAGGGGTCTGCTTCACCCATTAACCAATGAATGCTAACAATTGTTTTGGAATCTAAGTGAATCTTAGAGGTCAACTTATTCTTTGTTTATAAAGTTGTGCATTTTCCTTTTTTTGCCACCAGCTTCTAAACTGTAACTTTCCACGTCCACTGTGTCGTGTAGTCCCAAAAAATGTTCTGAGCATGACACAGTGATTGACAACCACTCAGGGCTGTCATGCAGGGAGCGCTATAAACCGAAGGCATATTCGACACAATCACGCCAACATAATAGCTCCCATTCTCTTTGCAGAACACACAATTCTTTTAGTCCTCGATTTGGGATTTCAGGGGGACAGGATTTTTGGCTGCATCGGCACTCTCGAATTCGTAAAGAACTATTTAAGTCCAAAGAACAAATAGAGACGGAGTATACAGTGCACATGTCTCATCAGGTCACGTGTTTTAATGCCTACCTCATTTTTAAACACCAGTAGATAAAAGTGTGATTGCAAGAAGGAAATAGTGGAACATCAGTGTAATCTGGAGGACCAAAATATTTTTAATAAATAGGTAGAAAATATTAGGTAGGCTTGAGGTCAGTTCTGGAAGTTGGTTTGTTGGAAGCAGGTATTATCAAGACCCATTGATTATTTAGGGGGTAAAGGCTAGTCCAATCTCTAGTAATCCCTGTGCTACAGTAGCACAGACTGGTCATCGTACACATGCTGACCAAGTTTGTTGCCAAAAGCACCCACAATTGGTACTTGAGTATGGGAACTGGACCATGAAGCTATGGAGGAGTGGCCTCATGTTTTCTCTTGCATCATATGCTTATGCAGGTATTTGCACATTGTTCTTCTGGAAAAGAGATGCCACCCAGAAGCACTTTTGGGAAGAAGGCAGCAGGCAGTGTGATGTTCTGGACAAGGTTCTCCAAGGCTCCTGGCATTCATGTGAACGTTACTTTGACACGTGTTCCCTAATGTCAGTAGCCTCTGTTTTATCAGGATAATGTGCCCCGTCACACTGCCAAAAAATTAAAAAATAGTTTGATAGTCGTGGCTCATGACAAAGTTCGAGGTCTAACTACCCAAGATCTCAAACTGATCAAGCATTTGGGGAATGTGTCGGATAAATAAGTCCTGATCCATAAAGGCCTCACCACACAACTTTCAGGACTTGAAGGATCTTGATGCCAGATACCACAGCATACCTTCAGAGGTCTTGTGTCTTTGTGCTCACTGCACAGAAAGCATTATTAATTAAAATGTTGAGAAACCTAAATAAATTATAGGATAGTTGCCTATTAGGGTGGTGCCCATGTTATGTTTTTAAATTAATGTTCATTTTTTTTTATTCTGCCATATTTCATTATTATATTTCAGTTTTTAGTCATTTGCACTGATGCTTTAATTTTGCTTGGAATTTTACAATTGTGTCTCAAGTTTTGCTAGCGTGAATGCTTGCAGATGTGCTAAGAAATGAAAAGGGGGTATCAAAAAGTTTCAAGCCAGGCTCTGTTTACAAGAAAGTACTTTATTTATCTAGGTGGCATTCCTGCCACTTCCGGAATATGTCCTGGAAGTCTTCTTTTATTGAAGCATGTCAAGCACCTCAGGTGATTCACGCTGGATCTCCGCAATGGTGTTAAAACTTTTGAGCTGGATCATCATCTTCGGAAAGAGGGAGAAGTACGCAGCAGCCAAATCCGGCGAGTAGGGTGGGTGCGGAGGTGAGATCATGTGGATTTTCCGACGATCATCATGCACAAGTTGCTGAATGGATTAGACATTTTTGGGTGTAGAAAACCTTCAACGAGCCTCTGACCTCTCGTCCTCTTCCAGAGAGGTTCTTCCCGCTATTGAAGCGTGCGTGCCACTCAAAACATCTTGAGCGAATCGTTTCAGCATCGCCGTTTGTCAAACGTAGATTTGCACGGTTTCATGCAGAATTTCACGTTTGCTCAATGTTCTAACTTGCTGTCCACGATTAAATCACAGACGTGGTAACGCACCTGGTCAGATTAGCACCTGTTAGCATCATTAGTCTCGTACATTTTCCAGACATTTTATACATAAGTTTTACCCCTGCTTTAGTGTATAGTGTCACCTGGATACAGTTGAACTGTACCAAAAAACTGTTTCTGTAATTATTTATGTCCTGTGTTCATCCCAGGAATCATGGTTCTACTTTTCTAAAGTCATATATTGTATAGTAGTGCTATACAGCATTTTAGAAATAAAATGTACATTAGCTGAATCATCATAGAATAGCAATGCAGAATTGTGCTGGCTTCTCATGTGTCTTGTTTCACTGTTTTTCACAATATGTTCAAGAGTAGAATGTATGAGAAAATGGATAACCCTCGGCCTCTTATCTCTGATTATTTCTGCATATCATTTGCCTCACTACCACCCAGAGCTGTGGTGCCTGTATGTCTACCTGATGAACAGTTGCAAATGCAAATATTCTGCACTTTCCTCATTTATACGTGCACGCATGTGATATTGTTTATATACTTGCTTGAATATCTTGTGTGAGTACAGCTGAAAAATGTGGCAAACACTGTATAGCAGATCAGAGCTCAAACAATCCAGGTTTACATTTCAAACCAGAGGCCTGTTTTCCTTAGAAATTGCATGAAGTTGGTGTGATTTGTCATGATTGGCTTCTCAGATCATAAATCCTTCCTGTACATTCAGAAGAACATTTTAATGAGCACTTAGGAACAAATCATTCCTATTAATATTCCTGATAAAAGAACAATTAGGAATGCTATAATAATACTGCAGGATCCTTCTTTTGCTGTCAGACCAGCCTCAGTTCTTCATTGCTTGGATTCCACAAGATCCTGGAGTTTTTGGTCTATGTTGACCTGATTGCATTATAGAATTCGTGCAGATTTTTCAAATCTACTGCTCTACCATGTCCCCAAAGGTTTCTTATTGTGACTTGGAAGGCAAATAAAGAATGTTGAACATATTGTCTTGTTTAAGAACCAGTTATTGTGACTTTTGCTTAGTGGCATGATGCGTTATCATGCTGGATGTTGCCATTAGAAGATGGGTAATTTGTAGGTAAAATGGGCTGCAAAGGGATGCATATGGTCCACAACTGTTCTCAGATAGGACATGGCCAAGGACAAGGACTTTCCCTACACTACTACACAACCTCCAGCAGTGGGGACAGTTGACAAGTTATGTTGGGTCTATGTATTCATGCTTCAGCCATACTTTCTAGACTGTGCCCTCCACAGCTTTTGCTTTCTGTTCATGGCAGACAGGAGCGGAACCTGACTTGGAATAGTCTCGAGGTTTTAATTTGTTTTGCATTCTGAGATGCTTATCTGAGTTACTGTGTTCTTTCTGTCAGCTCAAACAAGTCTGGCCATTCTCCATTGACCTCTCTCATCAACAAGGTGTTTCCGTCCACAGAAGCGCCGCTCGCTGCATGTTTTTCTTTGTTGCATCATTCTGGGTAAACTCTTGAGACTGTTGTGTGTGTGAAAATCCCAGGAGATCAGCAGTTATAGTAATCCTCAAACCAGCCTGTCTGGCACCAACAATCATGCCACAGTGGAAAAATCACAGAGATCACTTTCCCCCAAATCTGGTGACTGCTGCTGGCTCGTTTCTGCCTGATTTTACGCAGTGCACATGTACACGATGTACCGCACGATTGGCTGATTTCAATAATTGTAGGAATGTGTAGTGTATTTACTTATTCAGAAAATGTCTTACAAGCTACTTTATTTACATGGCATTTTACTTAAAAAAAAAAAACATTTAGCCTGTGTATTGACAGTGTTAAACATACTGTACATATTTAAAGAATTATAGTAAAGATAAAAAAAAAAAAAAAGCATAACGTAATATTTTTACACTTTCTTTCTAAGTGCTGATTAATGGCAACGAACTGCCAGGTGTTCAAGGTATCATTGGAATCAAGAACCAAATGAAGACTCAAACTATTTGAGCCGTATTTAGATCGAGTTCCACTTGTGTACATAGGGTTTAATACCGTAAGTCCAGATCTCTGTAGCAACTACAGACTTGTGTGATTCTGACCTTGAACTTATATCCATTTCTATCATCCAGACTATAGATGTTGCACAAGCACCGTGTTGTAGCATGGGGCTTCAGAGTCCTGATCACAGGTCGACTGATACTGTTTGAATAGAATTGGCAACATGGTCACTGATAGGTGTCATGACACTAGTGGTGAAAAACTCTGCTCTTAATAGTTAATAAATGGCCATGGATGTAGCATCATCAGCCGCCTGGTCATTAGCTAGCATTAGACACGTTTATATAAAATGGTCCATTCAGACATTTTAAACTACTTGCGTCATCATACACTACATGGCTAAAAACTTGTGAACACCTGTCCGTCATACCTATGGTTTTTGTTTGTTTGTTTTTTGCCACACATTTAAATACACACCACTGCATAAGATGTTAAAAGTTGCATAAAGTTTTCCTTTATTGTGACTTTTGCTTAGTGGCATGATGCGTTATCATGCTGGATGTTGCCATTAGAAGATGGGTAATTTGTAGGTAAAATGGGCTGCAAAGGGATGCATATGGTCCACAACTGTTCTCAGATAGGACATGGCCAAGGACAAGGACTTTCCCTACACTACTACACAACCTCCAGCAGTGGGGACAGTTGACAAGTTATGTTGGGTCTATGTATTCATGCTTCAGCCATACTTTCTAGACTGTGCCCTCCACAGCTTTTGCTTTCTGTTCATGGCAGACAGGAGCGGAACCTGACTTGGAATAGTCTCGAGGTTTTAATTTGTTTTGCATTCTGAGATGCTTATCTGAGTTACTGTGTTCTTTCTGTCAGCTCAAACAAGTCTGGCCATTCTCCATTGACCTCTCTCATCAACAAGGTGTTTCCGTCCACAGAAGCGCCGCTCGCTGCATGTTTTTCTTTGTTGCATCATTCTGGGTAAACTCTTGAGACTGTTGTGTGTGAAAATCCCAGGAGATCAGCAGTTATAGTAATCCTCAAACCAGCCTGTCTGGCACCAACAATCATGCCACAGTGGAAAAATCACAGAGATCACTTTCCCCCAAATCTGGTGACTGCTGCTGGCTCGTTTCTGCCTGATTTTACGCAGTGCACATGTACACGATGTACCGCACGATTGGCTGATTTCAATAATTGTAGGAATGTGTAGTGTATTTACTTATTCAGAAAATGTCTTACAAGCTACTTTATTTACATGGCATTTTACTTAAAAAAAAAAAACATTTAGTCTGTGTATTGACAGTGTTAAACATACTGTACATATTTAAAGAATTAAAGTAAAGATAAAAAAAAAAAAAAAAAAGCATAACGTAATATTTTTACACTTTCTTTCTAAGTGCTGATTAATGGCAACGAACTGCCAGGTGTTCAAGGTATCATTGGAATCAAGAACCAAATGAAGACTCAAACTATTTGAGCCGTATTTAGATCGAGTTCCACTTGTGTACATAGGGTTTAATACCGTAAGTCCAGATCTCTGTAGCAACTACAGACTTGTGTGATTCTGACCTTGAACTTATATCCATTTCTATCATCCAGACTATAGATGTTGCACAAGCACTCGTGTTGTAGCATGGGGGCTTCAGAGTCCTGATCACAGGTCGACTGATACTGTTTGAAAAGAATTGGCAACATGGTCACTGATAGGTGTCATGACACTAGTGGTGAAAAACTCTGCTCTTAATAGTTAATAAATGGCCATGGATGTAGCATCATCAGCCGCCTGGTCATTAGCTAGCATTAGACACGTTTATATAAAATGGTCCATTCAGACATTTTAAACTACTTGCGTCATCATACACTACATGGCTAAAAACTTGTGAACACCTGTCCGTCATACCTATGGTTTTTTGTTTGTTTGTTTTTTTTTGCCACACATTTAAATACACACCACTGCATAAGATGTTAAAAGTTGCATAAAGTTTTCCTTTACTGTAACTGCCACATTGTTGTGGTATTATATACATTTTTGAAAAACAGTAATTTTATAAAATCAAATCAAATTTACATTGATCATTGAAACTTCACAGGGGCTTTTCTGATTTTATTTCTTTCAAGATTGGTCACCTCAGTGTGTTTCTATTTTTATTTATTTTACATAATTTTATTAAGTGAAATCAGAAAAGACACTCGTTCTTTTTTTTACAAACATATAAATAGATATACAATTAAAACATACCTCATTATATTTATTTTTCTGGACACTACACCACATATCCATTTTTTATCACTACATTATCTGTGTAAATCTGCTTTGAGACAATGTTCATTGTTAAAAGCGTTATACAAATAAATTAAAATTGAATTGAATATTCCCACCCATCACTTTTTTGTCCTTTTATCTATAAGCGGTACAACGGTACACGTATTTGTACCTAAATTTTGGTTTCGGTTGCAATCATTCTTACGTGTGGAACATCATCGTTAAAATCTGAGTTCCCTCAGGAACGTATTAAGTGGCGGACCGCAAGTTTGTTTCATCTCCGCCTCACCACTCGGAGTGCATTTTAATTATTATTACTATTGTTATTATCATTGTTACTATTAAACTTAAAACATACACAACAATGCCAGGGGTATAAACCAGAGTTTGTGCAGTGTCATTGTGGCTAATCACCCCATACTGGATTTGTTTAATTTGCGCATACATGAAACGGCTAAAGAATCCATAGCGCTAATGTTAGCCGCTAACCAGGGACCGCTAACGCTAGTGCTATGTATTCTTTAAAGTTTTATGTCCAGCTTCAAGAATTTCTCTTATAAAGAGAAAAAACGGACAATTTCACATATCGAGGGAGTGAATGAATGAAGGATGGAAGGTATGAAGACGTGTAAAGTATTCTAAAATAAGTAGAACAGTTTAGATCATATGTTTAGAAAATGAAATGTAAAAAACACTCACACACACCTGAATTAACCCAATGGGGTCCAACAAATTTTAAATGTTTAATTTAATTTTTGTATTTATTTAATTTAAATCAATTTAATTTGTGCCATTGTAATAAAAAATGTGTATTGCATCAATTTGATTTATTATAATATATACAGTACAGACCAAAAGTTTGGACACACCTTCTCATTCAAAGAGTTTTCTTTATTTTCATAACTATGAAAATTGTAGATTCACACTGAAGGCATCAAAACTATGAATTAACATGTGGAATTATATATGGAATTATATACATAACAAAAAAGTGTGAAACAACTGAAAAATGTCATATTCTAGGTTTTTCAAAGTAGCCACCTTTTGCTTTGATTACTGCTTTGCGCACTTTTGGCATTCTCTTGATGAGCTTTAAGAGGTAGTCACCTGAAATGGTCTTCCAACAGTCTTGAAGGAGTTCCCCGAGAGATGCTTGGCACTTGTTGGCCCTTTTGCCTTCACTCTGCGGTCCAGTTCACCCCTAAACCATCTCGATTGGGTTCAGGTCCGGTGACTTTGGAGGCCAGGTCATCTGGCGCAGCACCCCATCACTCTCCTTCTTGGTCAAATAGCCCTTGATGCCTTCAGTGTGACTCTACAATTTTCATAGTCATGAAAATAAAGAAAACTCTTTGAATGAGAAGGTCCAAACTTTTGGTCTGTACTGTATATATTTTACAAAATAATATTTTTTATATTATTTAAGCAAGCAGGCAAAATTGTAAAAAAATATATATATATTTTTATAATTGTTTTAAAAAATATAAAGATAGGATTTACCTTTTATTTGTCCCACAGTGGGGAAATTTCTCTGTTTACAGCAGCAAAGAAAAAATGTATGCAAATATATAAAAGAATAGAGACATACTATAGTATACAGTATATACACAACACAATGTATAAATATAAATAAGGAAAAAAGAGTTTTTCTCTGTCCTCCTGAGAAAGTTTACATGCCGAATTACCTACTGTTTTCAACCAAATTATAAGACCATCTGATAATTATACTCTAAATCCAGACGCATGTTAGTTATTGTCTATGCAGATGGCTTCTTGCATTGAGAAAAATGATGGCTGCTACTTGTTGTATTTAATCTTGTGTTGTATGTAATCTTGTACATATCAGTGACCCTATCTATTATCTGAATCTAAATCAGAAAAATTTGTTTGTGCGTTTAGAGTTTTGTTTATTCCGTTTTTCGATTGTTGCTGGAACTTCATTTAGGCATCATGTTGTGACTGGAGCATCATCATATGACCATGTGATGCAAAGCTTCAGATACATATATAATGAACCGGCTTTCTAGAAACTCGCTCCTCCTGTGAATATTCTATTGCTTTTTATTCTGAATGTGAGAGACGCATAAGAAAATTACTGCTGTCGCTCGATAAAACGAAACTGAATACAGGTTGAGAGTGTGTATGTGAACTTGTGTACGCTTGCTCATCAAATAAAGAAATGACTCTTGTATTTGTTTGTTTGATGAGCTTCTGATGTTTGACCCTGACTTTTTATGGTTTATTATCTACAACAAAAAAAAGATCAATTGTTAAGGATAAAAAATAAAAATCTCTTTGTCCATGTTGATGGTAAAGCATCATATGATGGTAAATCCTGATGCTTCAAAATGTTCGGTATCACTTGAGTTCTTTATTTTTGCACGAGTCAGCTCTGTAAATCAATCCGCTAAAAAATAAATTCAAGCTCGCTTTCCCTTTTTAGAACATATTCCTCCCAGTGCTAGGCATGATTCGGAAAGCTGGTGCGATAGTGCTAGGATTGCACCTTCTGTTACTGGTTTGGGTGAACTCCTCGCCCAGTCTCGGTTTCGCTCAAATAAATCGCTCTTTCGCTCCCTGAGATTTTTAGTTTGCTCTCCGCCTCCCATGTGCTGAATGTTACCTTAAAGTGTACCAAAGTTCAATTTAATTTCTTGTTTATTTCATGTTTTCTTATTGGCAAATGGCAGAAGCTCTGCCCTGGCAACAAAAGTAGTCTATTTGCATACTCTGCTGTGATTGGCTTGAACATTGATGGGCTTGCCAAATCACACTGTATCTTGGTGGTGATAGGCTATGCTAATTGGGTGCTGTTGCTGGGATTCTGAATAGTGGTGTGGTTCAGTGTGGCTGTGGTGCATTGTGCTGCCTGCTGAGGGATGCTCATAAACGAGTATTCTCCTAATAATTATTTGAATTTACTCTTTTTGTAAGGTGAATTTGTCAGAGTGGAATCAGTATCTTTTATTTTATTTTTTTTATTATTATTATTATGATGATGATGATGATGATGATGTCCCTGTGCTGAGCCCTGAGTTAAATGTTCTTTCATTTAGTGTTTAGTTTATTGTGCACTCAAGGTAGTAAAGTCTGTATTCAATATATGGTTTAAATTGAGAATGTCCTTCTTTAATTTTACTCCTGCACACTTTTGTATAAAAAAATGTAATATAACGTTTTTTTTTTTTTTTTAACTAAGTCATAAGCATATAATGAGCTGTATTTGTGATTTTTTGTAATCTGTGATGGCTGTTTAAATAATAAGTGTAATAAGTGTTTTTTCCACAAAAAAAAAAAACACACACAAGTCTTTTTAATTGTTCTAATAAGCACTAAAGCATATTTAAACTATTTCTTTTTTTTTTTTTCCTAGGGGGAGAGACCTCAGCATGCCAACCCTGGTCTGGCCGGCTTGCACGCTCTTTTTCTTTCAATGCTGCTGGGTTTCACATGGCTGCTCCGATGCCTCATTCACACCCGCAGCACACTGACTGTCACCAGCAGAGTACAGAGCAGTCTGGCACTGTACTACCATACAGTGACCAGACACATGCGCTCACTGCCATTCAGGTACTACTGAGTGCACATGTACAAAGCATATGTAATTCACTCGTGTTACAGTTTAGGATAAATATAATACATTTTTATAGTATCACAATATTAATCAACCCTTTTAAAAACATAAAATTAAGGAAAAAAATTTTGAATGTCATTGTATGTAGCATACATGTATATAACAAAAGCAGGAAAATAGAATTCTTTAGATAGATTTATAGAAATAATTGTTTTTCCTGTTTCTTCTTGAGAATGAAAAAAATAGTCAAATGGTTTAAATGAAGAAATGTAAAAAGTGATCTTTATGGTGATATAATTAACAATTCTCCACTGGTGTTCACCATAGAGCTCATACGCTCATTGTGTATATCGTTTTATTTTAATTTTTTGTTTTATAAACATACCGCCCCAACCCAAATCTGCACTCGTTCCTGATCTTGCTAATGATCCAAAAAAAAAAAAAAATGTCCTGAGAGTCAAATAGAATATAGATTAACATGGCAGAGGTAGAGCTGTATCTTCCTGCCTTATTTAATCATTTTCTCCTTTTTTTTAAATTTTGCACTACAATGGTCTGTTTGTAAAAGGGGCCATGCGTTAGAAGTCACAAGGCACTTAAGTAAATTTATGATTAGCTGCCTGTCCGAACCAAAGCAACAAAAGTGAACTATCTGTACCATAATGAACTGCATAGCATCGTTTTTCCCCATTGCATCGTATTTTATTAAATTGCAATGTGTTTATTGAGTTGGAAATCGGATCGCATTGCATCGTAATGTGTCTTTATTTCGTATCGTTGGCTATGCATCGAGATGCGAATATCACCGGCCTCAGTTATGGAGATGCACATTTATACACCAATATATTTTGAAAGAAAAGAATATGCGTAACAATTAAATAGATGTGTCAGTACAACAAAGTGTCAATCTAACATGTTACAAATGTTGCAAATTATTACAAAGTAAGTAAAACATTTTTAAAGCTAGATATTCTCATTTTAATTTAAAAATATATTCATTTTTATTGCGCATTACCGCAGTATTACCTAAAAATCGACCGTTCACCCGAGCACTCTTGATCGCCGGTTACCAGCTACCGGGCTAATGTTGCTGCACCGTCCCGTACTCTGAGATCTCACATGAGACCGTGACACCATAACAACCCTATAATGCACATATGTTCTTTGCCTGCAGACCACAAGTTTTGCTTTTTATTCCAAGGAAAACATAGTGTAAACTGCTGTATTTCCTCAACCGGAAGGTCTGTGTGTGTTTTCATACAGAGGCACATGCCCCAGTGTTTTCGTGAGCCAACCGCAGCTCCTTTGAGGAAGCTCTCTGTTGACTTAATTAAAACCTACAAACACATTAATGAGGTAAGAACTGCTGCCAAAAACTGCCTAATGTTTAATAATGTATAAGAGCACGCCCGAGAGAGAGACTCGAAGAAGCATTTGTCAAAATTATGTAATTATTTATTGATGTCCTGTTTCTGTCTTTACCCAAACCCAGAACTATACTGCTAATACATGAATTCAATTTTAGTTGACTTTAAAGTGAATGTGATAAGAATTTGAGCAGCCAGTGTAAAAGTCAATAGTCTTAACATCATTGAAATAGCTAAAGCAATCAATCATTATAGAGTAGCTTGTCGGCAGGTGTGGTTTTAGTCAGATGCTGGTTAATTTTCTATAATTTTTACTCTGACACCCTGTGACTGTTTTGTACTAACAGCTAATTCACAGTGACTTGCATTGTTACATTTTTGTAAAAAATTTAAATCCAGGCTCTTATAAAGAAAAACTTATCATTGTAAGGAGATGTTTTGGTTATTAATGGGTGGAGTCTCTGGGATCAGCACTTTTAGGTTTTTGGTCAGGGCGTATCTCCAGTAAAAAAAAAAATTAGGATTACAGGTTAGCTTTTTACTTTAAGAGTAAGACAGGTGTGCAGGAATCACTTTTTGTAACAGTTTTCATCCAAGTGATAATAGCACCTTTTGTGTATTGTGTATGTTCTTGGGGGTTTTGACCATGGCACAGTAAATAATAAAAGTTGTCTGAAAAGGCTCAAAACCTGATACAGTATCCGAGAATGTGTGAATTGTAAGGTGAACCCGCAATGTAATATAAGGAGTAAATACAACAATACATATATGTAGATTTTTTCCTATAGGTTCTTGACTTTTTTCCCCTATATTAATATGCATCATACTATGAACACACAGGACTGACTGACTGAGACAAACATAAAAAGAAATTGCCGTGGGTCCTTATTTTCCTGTTTAGGTCTATTATGCAAAAAAGAAACGACGGCATCAACAGGGTCATTGTGAGGACTCCAGCCATAAGAAAGAGAAGAAAGTCTTCAATGATGGCTATGACGACGACAACTTTGATTACATCGTCAAAAATGGAGAGAAGTGGATGGACCGTTATGAAATCGACTCTTTAATAGGAAAGGGTTCATTTGGGCAGGTACGCTCGCTAATTTACTTGCGTGTTTGTCAAGACAGAAACAGTTCGGTTCAATAGCACATTATATTATATTTCACTGTACAAATCGTAAGTGCTCTCTGCCCTGTTTTTTTTGTTGTTGTTGTTGAGTTTGTTTAACTTTTATTAACTCATCTGCTGTAAGATTACAATTACAATTTAAAAATCTGAATCAGAAATTTTGCTAGCTAAGGCGATTTTCTCATACCGTACTTTGGTATAGTTGTTAAGTTGCTACATGCCCTGGCTAAACGAACCAAAGCCTAATCAATTCAGACTTTCTCTCATTTTGTCCCTTTTCACTTTTGATGAAACCATATTTTCAGCTATAAATTCTTTGAAACTGCTTTAACCTTCATTGTGGCAGAGATCCAATACTTGCAAAAGCTCAAAGATATTGCTGTTGATGAAAGTTTTCAAAATTGTATATATATATATATATATATATATATATATATATATATATATATATATATATATATATATAAGAAAATGTAAAAATGTCATCATGTGAATTCTTTCCCAAGCTGCTACATGTTTTTTTTTTTTTCTGAATTGCAGTGAACATTTTTTACATGTATGCTATAGGGCCAAAAGTATCTGGATGCCTGACCATTTACACCCAAATGTGCTTGCTGAACACATTTCAAGATTCAAGATGTTGTTCCAGATTTTCTGAAGAGAGTGTGGCTATGAGGATTTGATCATTAAGACACACAAGCATTTGTAAGGCTAGGTCCTGATGTCAGGGGATCAAGGTGTTGTAGTTCATCCCAAAGATATTCAGTAGGCTTAAGGTCAGGGCTTTGTGCAGGATAGAAATTTCAATCCATTCTTTGTGGTCTTGTGTAATCTTAATGCTGCCTCATACAGTGTTGAGCAAAATTTGACCGAATAGCATGCATGCCTGACACTACATAATATTTTAATGTCATTTTTGTTATTTTGTAATATTTAATGTAACATTTTTCTAAGAGTCACTGAAGAAACGTAAACATGTACTGATTAGTTTTTTTAATTGGCTTTTTTGCAGGTTGTTAAGGCTTACGACCGTGCTGAGCAGGAATGGGTAGCAATCAAAATCATCAAAAACAAGAAGGCTTTTCTGAATCAAGCTCAGATTGAAGTGCGGCTGCTGGAGCTCATGAACAAACATGACACTGAAATGAAATATTACATAGGTAATAAAAATTCAGACTGCATTTTAATAATGTTTATACGTGGCGTAATAATAGTGCAATTTTTCAGTGTAGGATTGAACAAGATGTGCGTTTGTTTTTGTTAAAATAAAACTTTTTACTTTATTGAATTTTTAACTACTTCGTTTTTTCCCCCCTTTTGCATTTAGTTCATCTGAAGCGCCACTTCATGTTTCGGAATCACCTTTGCTTAGTGTTTGAAATGTTGTCATACAACCTGTATGACTTGTTACGAAACACAAACTTCAGAGGGGTTTCCTTAAACCTGACACGGAAATTTGCTCAGCAGCTGTGCACTGCACTGCTGTTTCTCGCCACTCCTGAACTCAGCATCATCCACTGTGACCTCAAGCCAGAGAACATCCTACTATGTAACCCCAAGAGAAGCGCTATTAAAATCGTTGACTTTGGAAGCTCCTGCCAACTGGGACAGAGGGTACAGTTATAGTTTTCTAATCTTTTTGGTGTGTGTTGTTTTTTTTTCCCCTTAATTAAATGTGTAACTCCATAATTTTCCAGATATACCAGTACATCCAGAGTCGATTCTATCGCTCCCCTGAGGTGCTGTTAGGAATGCCATATGATTTGACAATAGACATGTGGTCATTGGGGTGTATACTGGTGGAGATGCATACAGGAGAGCCTCTGTTTAGTGGCGCCAATGAGGTAAGAAACATCAGAAAAATGCAGTTATAATTGATCTATTAATGTGTGTTGTATGGAGAGATGCAATTTTTTATTACAAATAAAAAAAAACACAGCAACAGCATACGGTTTAGAACAGGTGACGGTTAAAGTTTGCAACACTCTGGCCACAGTGCATAAAAAAATATCATTCCAAACCTATTGGGTCCCTTATGGATTGTGTCAGGAAAAACTATGATTTGTTGCAAATAAACATAGTGGCACATTGATCAGATTATTGTACAGTTTTATTATAACGACTGTGTGGTATATCTGGTCTAATTCTTTTTGTGCCCCATTGCTACGGAATACTATTTATCTTTGTATGGTATTGTATCGTACTACCTGTATACTGTGTAATTGTTACAGTGATGGTGTGCAGAGGAAAAAAATGCAATGTGTTTTGTTTTTTCTTTGAACACAGGTGGACCAAATGAACAAAATAGTTGAAGTCCTTGGAATCCCACCCAGTCACATAATGGACCTAGCACCAAAAGCCAGAAAGTTTTTTGAGAAGTTGTCAGATGGGACGTGGAGTATTAAGAAGACCAAAGATGGAAAAAGGGTATGTTTATAACCGAATGGACATCAGTGAGCTTATTTGTTCATTACTAAGTTGTTTGTTGCTCTGCCAACAGTACAAACCACCCGCTTCTCGTAAACTCCATACCATTTTGGGTGTGGAGGCCGGTGGACCTGGCGGGCGAAGAGCCGGCGAATCTGGCCACGCAGTGGCTGACTACTTGAAGTTCAAGGACCTTGTGCTCAGAATGCTGGACTACGATCCCAAGACTCGAATCCAGCCTTATTATGCGCTTCAGCACAGCTTCTTTAAGAAGACTGCTGATGAGGGAACGAACACAAGCAGCAGTGTTTCAACAAGTCCTGCACTTGAGCATTCGCAGTCCTCAGGGACCACTTCTAGTACATCCTCCAGCTCAGGTGCTCTGCAAATAGTGTTCAACTTTACCTAATTATATTCCTACTTGTACCAAACAAATGACTCAATGAGTGCTATTAAGAGGTTTCGTCTCAATCTGTAAATGGGAGACATCCGAATGCATCTTCATTAGGGATGCACCGAAATGAAAATTCTTGGCCGAAACCGAAAACCGAAAAAGGAGGAAAGCAAGGCCGAAAAACCGAAACACCGAAAGAAATTATGCCAATTATTATTACCATTGCATTTATGTCTATGACTGTGTACTAACCTTACTAAAATCAAGGCATTTCAATTGCATAAATTAATATTAAAGTTTCAAAGAATTAATCAATTACAAATTATTAAAATATTTATTTATAGCACATTGCAACAATGCACAGGATAAAATAAATTAAAATTTAGTCTTAAATGTTTAACTTAAATGCACTCATGTGTACATTAAATAATAATGTACAGGCCCTCTGGCCTGCTGAAAGGTTGTACAATTAAATATGTTCTTTCATAAAAACAAAGTGCATTCAGAACAAGTGCAACTGCTTAAAGATACAATACAACACCATCACTGGGAAACTTCCTGCCTTTTCAAAAACGTCCACCACAGACGGAGTGCGCATGCTCGGAGGGGTTTTGCTGCTCTGATATTCAGCATAGCGATCGGATGTTTGGATTTCAAATTAAACCCGACGTGGAGAAAGTTTTTGCAGACGAAATTTCGGCATTACATGTTTGCAAATCGCTATCCGTGGGTCTTTCTCAGATATACTGAAATACGTCCACACCGCAGACATGCTGTTTTAGACATGCACGTGCAGGCAGTGGTTTCTGGTTGCGTCATCACAACAAACTGTTTCGGCCGTGTTGTTTCGGTGATCAAAGTCTTTCGGCTGAAAACCGAAAATGCACTTTTGGGCCATTTTCGGCCGAAGATTTTCGGTGGCCAAATATTCGGTGCATCCCTAATCTTCATAGAAAAGAATAAATAGCATTCCCACATTAACATAATAAAAAATTATAACCTTGTGTACTCTGTGGACATATGAAAATAAAGGACATGGTCATTGAGCAGGGTGCCAGGAATCATATTTTCTGAATGTGATTTGTGTCTTAATTTATTTAAGCAAAGAAATATAAATTTTAAAATTTAGCAGTGGTTTATAAAACCTGCTCATTGATGTATCTCATTTCTCTATTCTGTGAAGGGATTAATTTGTGCAAATTAATAATACAATATTTCTGCAGTCTTAAAAAGTGTAAAATTTAAAAACCACAATTTATAGCTGTAAACAGTCTCAAATTCTAGGTCTTAAATCATTTTAAACAGGTCTAAATTTTCTGATGTTTTCTAATGTTCATTGAAATGCTCATGGTTTTTTTTTTTGGTATGTTTATTTACATGGCGTTTGGGTTTCTTTCTTTCTTTCTTTCTTACTTCTCTCTTTTCTTACTTTCTTTCATTAGTCCAAATGTAATTCTCTGTATTATCACTACAAATAGGACCAATATGCAACAGCCAATCAACTTTCTGCTATTGGTGGGAATCTCTATTGGATCGTACTATAGATTTGATTTCTCATTTATGGGGAAGTGCATGTTCAGCGATACTTGGCTTGAGAAAAAAAAAAATGAAGGTTTGGATAAGGCCAGTTGCTAACAACGTGTTTGAGTATGTTTTTGATGTCGTGATATAGGTCTTACATTTCATTCTTAATGGTCTTAAAAAGGTTTTTAAAAAAGTCTTAAATTTGACTGGTGAAATCTTGCAGAAACTCTGAAATGTAAATATTCACAACATTACTTAAACAATATTTACAACAGCAATTAAACAAAATCCTAGGCTGAGATAAAGGTCAGAGACTGTCACATTAAAGCTGTAGTGGTTTCATTCAGCTGAACCAATTCTCCTTCAGGTTTTGTGTTACAAATGTCACAGAGACAGACATGGACTTAACCAACAGTCCACCATCACTAAACTTTATAAGGCTTATAAAAGTCATCAAAAGGTTTATTTTTTTATTATTATTTTTAAATATAAAGTATTATTGTCTAAAATGTCCTTCTCCAATTTAATCACACATGCACCCTAACGATGCAGTACGGAAAAATATGTACATATGGTTCCAGAATAAAAAAAAATTCCGTTAAAGGATAAACAGTTTAATATTTAAATAGTTACATGAAACATTAATGAAATGAAAAATTAAACAAATAATTAACCCCCCACATTTTCCGTGATTTCAGGAGGATCGTCTGGAACGAGCACCAGTGGCAGAGCGAGATCTGATCCCACTCACCATCATCGACACAGTGGAGGGCACGTTGGCACAGTGATGCCAAGCATAGACTGTGACAACCTTCGCCCTCAGGTCAGTGCAGTTTTTAGAAGGCTCTTAAAAATGCTGAACACACAAAACACAGTTCACATACAAGCATGTGGGGAAACAACAATGGTGGGTTGGGGGGGAGCAGCTTGATGATAGTAACAGTAACAGATTTACATTGGCTTGCATCACACCACCTCGTTGCTGACAATTTTCTGTAAGCGCATCAAAACCTCAAAGTTTTTCCTTGGGTAGTGGTGAGACTATACTTTTATTATGCTGTTGTCTTAATGTTTTTGATCAATTGTTTGTTACTGCATAACGACTAAACATTATCGCAAAAAAAAAAAAAATACACTATGGTGTTCTTGGTAGATTCAGCCTTTTTTTTTTTTCTTCAAGCTTCTCTGTTTGATGCTTCTTGTTTGCTTTATTTATTTTCCTCCTTGTATTTGGTTTCTTCCAGAAAAGACAGCCTCACCATCCTCCTGTAGTATGGACTGATAGTGTTGGCCCGGAAGCTGTCAGAGCTGTAGAGACGCATCCAGTGCAGGAGACCACCTTTCATGTGCCTCCCCAGCATCCTAAAGCATTACACCCTCATCACCATCACCACCACCACCATCATCACGGACAGGTCATAACAGCATTCCCTCGGTCACGGCTCTACAACTCGCCCACCAACAGCGCCTCCACACAGGACTCCATGGAGGTTGGGCATGGCCATCTGTCCATGACATCGCTGTCTTCCTCTGCCTCCTCTTCCTCCACCTCTTCCTCTTCCACAGGAAACCATGGCCACCTGTACCAGTTTCGCCAGGGGCCCACCACAGCCCTGGACTTCAGCCGAATCGGGAGCATGGGTTTGGGTGCCTTCTCGAATCCCCGCCAAGAAACTGGCATCGCTGGACATCCACCGTACTCTGTTCCCTCCAACACAGGACCCGGGCACTTCATAACAGAGGGACATTTGGGAATGAGACAAGGCATTGATAGAGATGAGTCTCCGATGACTGGAGTCTGCGTTCAGCCAAGCTCCATGGCTAGTTCGTGACTAATCTGAAAATGTTTTGTTTTTCTGTATGTGGTTATTATGAAAAAAAAAATTTTTTTCTAGGTGATATTTTCCTTTTCTCCTATTTTTAAATGGTGCATAGAGAACAAAAAGCTGCTCACTTTTTAGGGGAGATATCACTGAAACGCTACAACTGAAGAGTATTTAAAATATATGTATGTTTTGTTTGGGGTTTTTTTTGTTTTGTTTTTTTCTCTCTCTCCCACTTAACAGACACATTCGTAATACTGCAAAATGACCATCATAAGATTGCATCTGCCAATCCACTTACTACACATAGTACTCATTTCTCACTCATTGTTCATTCATTTTCTTTTTTTTTTTAATCTGTTTTAAGTGTTTCAAAGCCAAGAACTGCCACACAGCTATCTACATGTAAAGCAATGCAAAAAATAACATCCATTTACGTTCCAATGATGAAACATTCAGCATTTTTTTCTTGATAATTTATTTACCCTTTAAAAAAAAAAAAAAGCAACAAAAAAAAAAAAAAAAAAAAACAAAAGAAAAAAAAAAAACCTCTTAAAGGAGTCGTGTGTTTAAAACCTGTAGTGTGTGCAGGAAGAAGTACTCTCAGTGGTCTTTGGTGTTGTCTGTATTGTGTAACTGTGAGAAGCGTGTGCTCAGACTGTGGGAGCAGACTGAGCTGCAGTAGAGTTCAGGCTGAAACGCGTCTTACTATGTGTTCCAGTTATGGAGAAGATGCACTGAATGGGGTCAGATACAGATATTAAGGGTTCGAGTTACGAACCCTGTTGGCCTTATGATTTTTTTTTTATTTTTTTTTTTTTTTTTGAACATTTGAATGAGAAGAACATGGACAATACTGTTCAGATAAAGATGGCTTTCCTCTTCTTTTAACATAAATGATAATTATTTAGAGGAATGCTGAGTAGAGTTAAAAAGTAATCAAAAGGTTAATAAGAGGCCTTTATTTAACAAAGGAACTTAAGGGACTCATAATTACAGGGTCAAGTGTTTTAATCGTGACTTTCTCTAATTCTTTTAATCTAGGATTTCACAACGGAGTTAGTCACACACACACACACACACACCCCACCCCTTATATGAGATGCTTGATTTTATTTATTTGTTCCTTTTTTTCTTTTGAGTGTACGCTTTCCATTGAACACTGTTTCCTCCGATTTGCTTATTCACTTTTCAGTACAGAAATATTCACCGAAATTTGTGACTGCCTTTCTCCCCTTATGAATTATGCTGTGAACTTTACACATTTTTTTAAATACCAAAGTAATTGGGTTTTTTTTATGGTTCTGTAACCAATAATGTAGCAGTTCACCACTCCAACACAGTGTTTTATTAAATGATCAGTTTTGTCCATACCAAATGTCTATCAACTAATTTTGCGAAATGGAAATTTTTGCAAAGCTCGGTTGAATTGTTATTTGGTGAAACATCATGACCCTGTTCTCTTTGTTTTTAATTTAATTTTTGTGTTTTTTTTCCCCCTTCCTCCTTTCTTCAGCAGTTGTGGGAGCATGGTTTGGCACAACACCGCTGCTCTGCAGGCTACAGAGTAGCTGTGAAAGATTATAAGGAGAATTTAATTTTTTGTTTTTTTTTCTTTTGGGTTTGGGGGTCATCAGTTGGTGGGTGATGCTACTTTTTCTACTTTGGATGACATGCTAATTTTGACCGAAGTACCACACCGCAGTTTTCAGGCAGTCTGCTGTAGCTACTATGAGTATACAAGTTCAACAAGTTTGTCAAACATTTTGTTTAATGCTTGTTTTCCCATTTACTATTGGAACGGCGTCTAAATATGGCACTGAGGGCACATGGGCGTATGCATGTTTCTGAAGATTCAGTGTTTGCAGTCACAGAAGCAATTGTTCAATGAATTGCATAAGCAATCTCACCCAGAGTTTGATGGTATAAAAGGTTGTGACATATTCTCCACCCGAGCTCACATTCTGCATCGGGTATTAACGAAGACCAACTCCATTCATATAACCGATGAATCTTTAGTGTCCTGCTGCGAAATCGGGTAACAGGACACGATTTACGTGAAAGTGGTGTTTATTTTGCTGAAAGCATCTTTACCCTCTTATTAAAAAAAACAAATAATGTTTGATATATTTACATATTCTGAGAAGAGTTAATGGTGATGAGAAATGATTCATATAAATGTTAAATGGATTTTAAAAATAGTTTTTATAAATGACCCCATTTGAATGGGGAACGCAGCAGTTTTGCTGAACTCAAAACATTCCAAAATAAACCTGGAAAAAAAACAAAAACAGATATTAAGTGTCTACCTGTTTTAGCTCTCGGATTTAGTGTCGTTTCCCAAAATGCAGCCCCTTTTTAATAGCTGAAATAGACTTGATGTATATATATTTATATTTTTTAATAAAGGAAATACAGAATTCGCTACATTTCTCCTGGTATATAATTACAACTCTTTGGGCTATCGTTTGTAAGGGACGTTCTTCCTACGGCACAAGTATTAGATTTCATCAGTAATATTGATGCATAGAAAGGAAAAGAATTTCCTATTTTATTTGAGTTTTTATTAAAGGTTTTTACTGAGCAACGAGTAGGATATTGATCGGACTATAAACTGGGGGGGGGGGGACGTCTATGAGATGCTTTGTGTTGGTGCCCCTGGATCTCAAACCCACTGTAGCTTGTTACTCTTACCAATTAACAGTGACGTTCACGTGTGTATTTTCACTTAGCAGTGCTTTTTGGAGAATCAGTTCAGAATGTTGTATTTTAGCCTGGACTTCTCTCTCACAAGTAGTGATGAGGTGAATTGAGTTTATCCATTTTTATTATTTTTTTTTTAAGACATAATGCCTTTAAAGTGTTCAGATGCAATAACAAATAAATAAAAGTCCAAAGATGTGCACTCGGTACCACTTTTTAGGAACACCTGCAATTATCCAAGTACCAGATCACATTGCAATAGTGCGATGCATAGAATCAGGCAGATGAAGGTCAAGAGTTTGTTAATACTCACACCAAGCCCTGAAATGTGATATGGGGGGGAGAATATCTGTCATTTTAACCATGGTCATGGATGTGGTAAGCTAGCTCATTTCAGAAAACGGATTTTCATGCTCAACGGTTTGTAGAATTTACATAGAATGGTGTGAAAATAAAAAATAAATAATAAAAGAGCCAGTAGACATCAGTTCTTGTTTTAGCTGCCTGAAAGGCTACAGTAACTCCAATAGACACTGTTTTTAGGATTTCTGAAACAAGATACTAAGTTTGGAAAACATCATTTAGTCTTTTTTATGTCTTTAATCTGTCCAGTTTTCGTGAGTTCCCATTATAGGCTTAGATTCTAGTTTTTGGTTTACAGGAGTGAAAATGTGGTCTTCTGTTCTTGTTGCCCGTCCACCTTAAACTTCACTGTTTTGGTATTACTGAGTGGTATTTAAGTAGCCTTTTAGTCACCTCAAAACAATGTGGTAATTTCCCTGTGACTTCTTTCATCAATAAGGCAGTTCCACCTGCAGAACTATCACTTTCTGGACATTTTGGGGGTTTTCACACCATACTCTTTTTATAAGCCATAGAATATTGTTCATGAAAATCCCAGGTCATCGGTGTCTCATCCCGGCTCATCCAGCACCAACACTAATACCATGGTTAACATCGCAGGGTTCTCCCCATTCTGATGTGAACATAAACTGAAGATTTTGACCTGTATGTCTATGATGCGATGCATTGTGCTTCTCGTGTTTGGCTACAAGCATGTGTACAGGTGTTCCTAATAAAGTGGAGGTGAGTTTAGACCTCGGGTTGCTCAACTTTTAAGCTGTATGGCAAAAGTATGTGGACGCCTAAACATCACACCTGTAAATGGGCCCTAATCCAAATCGTTGCATCAAAATTGGGAGCACGTAACTGTGTAGGATTAGCATTGCTTTTGCATTACAACTGCCCTGCACTGGAATCAAGAGACCCCAAACCTGTTCCAGCAGGATGGTTTCAATGTGTAATAATCGAGCTGAAGACATCAGCTGTTTTCTTGCAATCTTGCCTGCTTGTGTCTTTGTTCTACCCCCTTACCCGCCACTGAGATTCAGTTTTCTCACTCAAGAAAACAAGTACAAAGGATGCATCAGATACAGATTTGTGCATCCACCCAGTCCACCAGCATTTTTTTTTTTACAGAAACATCCTATGCAATCAAGCAGACCTTGGGTTGACAAGGCTGGAGTTAAAGAACTGCCCAAAACCCTGGCCTCAACCCCACTGAATTTATAAGCAACCCACATCTTAGAACTACTACTCACGTGACATCAAGACATGACCTTACTCATGCTCTTATAGCTGAAAACTACACTACAAAAATAAGTGGAAGGCCTTCCCAGTAGAATGGAGCTCATGATAATAGCAAAATATTGACAAAAACCTATAGTTGGATCTTCAATAAGTGTATATTCATATAATGTTCAGGGGTTCAGGCCCGATAGTGCATCAAAAATCAAATAATAGTAATAATGTATTATGGATGAGATATTTAGGACAACTGAAGGGGCAGTTGTTGCACGTGGCTCGTTGGTCTAGGGGTATGATTCTCGCTTCGGGTGCGAGAGGTCCCGGGTTCAAATCCCGGACGAGCCCAACATATTTTCCTTCTCAAATAAAAGAAGAATTAAAGTATTAATTTGTATTATGTTATTGTGACATAGCTGGTCATTTAAATTGATATTACAGTCTATTTGTTTCATAATTTCGCATATCTTGCTTAACAACAGAACTACCGTAGGGCAATCTGAGCTGCATCTGATACCTTACACAATGGTGTTTATCCTACTCGATCAGATCCAGTCGTTTTTTTAAAAATGTTTCATTATTATTTTTTATTTTGCCTCATTTTTAACTAACAGAAAACTCGTAGCATTATGGGACGTGGGTCGAAATGCATTCTGGGACAGCAGGTCCGTGCTTTTGTTAGCTGTGTAGTTAGCCAGCTAGCTGTGTATCCCCTGTGCGCTGATATAGTAGGGACAAATAACAACAACACCACTGTTTCATTGTAATGCACCTAAAATAATGTGTAAACAGTGATAGTTTTGGTCATATTAGTTGCATGAACCATGCCAAATTTTTGCGCGGCTCCGAACTGCACCCGGAAAAGCACCCAGTCTGATCTGGCTTTCTTCAGGTTTCCGAGGGACCCCGAGAGGTGAGTGTGTTCTGTGGTGAGCAAACTAACACGTTTAAAGCAGTACACCTAATGCCGACATGCTGTAAGCGCCAACTGCAGCCTGATACAACATCATTCATCAAGAAAAAGAAAGAAAGAAGGAACTAGCTAGAGAAGCTAATGCTATCTATCGTATTTTTTTACCACCTGTACTCAGAATACTTCACTTCCGGATCGAGCCGCCATGTTGTTTTTTTAATTGGCCTGTGCTTGACTTTGTGAATGCTGTCAGCCAATCATAGCGCAGGAGACAGGATGTGTCTGAATACGGGCGTAGAGAGTGATGGATGGATAGATAGAACATTATTTACACATTAATTAAATCATATGTACTGAAAATAATGTTACACAGAGATGGGCCAGACTTACTGACTTACGTTTTAATATATTTTTTTGTCTATCAATATGTATTAAATTATTTCAAAAATTCAATAATTTTAATTTCATAGCTTTTTTCTCAGATGCCCTGCTTCATGGATTGAAGCAACCAAGTGTCTGTTTACATTAGAGTTTTTAACAGAATCAAATTTCAGCTGTCACATCAGGTGTTGCTGCAGGCAAAGTTATCTGCTGTGAGCCTTCACAATCAGTAGTGCCAGCTGCTATAACTTAAAGTTCAAGTTGCATGAACCTGTTGCTTTAATCAATGTCGCCATTTTCACTGGAGAGTGCACTAGTCAGAGCTCGCAAACCGCATCCTTGGCTCAAATATTTTTGAATATATTGGGATTAAATAGCTGTCTTTTTTATAATTATTATTCCACAATGGCTGACCGAGAAGAGGAAATCGATTTGGTCTCAGATACACTTACAGGGACATTTACAAGACAGATTTTTAAAGAAAAGCTAGACGTTGTGAGGAAAGGTCAGCCGAACGCTTCAAAGCGGTTGTTAAGCTTTTTCATGAACCGTTTTTTTCCAGACCAGTACCTAGTGTGTGAAGTGGATGTGTGTTAGAGGGCCACAATGCCAGTGTTAAGGGACCAGGTGTGCACACAAGGAATTTGGTGTTCCTGACTGTCTCTGTACATGAGCTTTTGATTTTCAATAGGGAGCAAATATTCATGTCTGCAGTGATTAATGGAAAGGCAGTGGATGGGTGTCGTTCACAAACCTGTGTGTGGGGGGGGATTTTAAATTATTGTTATTGTAATAATTACATTTTATTATCAATGTTCACTCTGTGGCCACTTTGTTCACACCTACTCTATACAGTAGGTTCCACCTAAGTGGAATTGAGATCATTGTTTGTGTGTGTGATCAGCCCTTGTTCTAGCTATGAACTCAGGATCAGAAGGTCATAAGATCATATCCCAGGACTACGAGGCTGCCGTTGCTGGAACCCAGCTCTTATTGAGACTGGGACAGAACTGGATTTCCCTGCTCAGTTGTGGAAATTAGATAGTTGTAAGTAGCTTTGAATCAAGGCATCTGCCAAATGCCATAAATGCAAATATACTGTGTGGGTTTATCTTTTTTTATTATACATTAACATTTATGGCATGGGGCAGACAAGAGCAATACAATACATCCTGATATTGGTTTATTAGATAATAGACTTTTTTGAGAGGGAGTCTGCATGCTAGAGGTCAACCGGTTTTTGCGTTTTGGCGATTAATCTGCACCAATAGTGAAGGATCTCCTGGCGAAAATCCATACCTATAGTTTTTCCAGGTTGCGTTATACAGTACAAGAGCAGCCACTAGAGGTGGATCACTAACACCACGTTCTGTTTATTTTAATTGTCTTATTTTTTTTATTCATTTTGGATGCAACTGATTTTATTTATTTGGAGTGTTCATTTTGTTTCATTTTGAATGTATGTCTTTTATTTTCCTCAATGAATACTATTATGTTTCTAAAAGCACTACATATTAATTTAGCACATTTTCATGATTAAGTTCTGTTTTTGTTTTTTTATTATGTTTGTAATAAAGTTAAGTTTTGCAACCTCTAGCTACTTAAGAAACCATATAGCACATCACACTGTTTTCTTCACTTCCTGAAGTTGAGTCTGTTCTTAATAATGAGTCTGTAGTTCACAAGCAAAATGAATGACGTATTTTTGGTTCACGTCAGAGTTCTTTAATTTCATGTGCTTTGTTTCTTACCTGATCTGCCTAGAGAAAAAAAAAGATTTGGTTCAAACAAACATTATTAGAAGTTTTATAAAACTAGGAGGTGGGACAGGCATTGGTCTCTGTATTAGAAGGTCAAAGGTTCCCATCTCAGCACCACCACTTGAGCAAGGTCCTTAACCCACAACTGCTCAGTTGTAAGTCGATTTGTATTAGGACATCTGCCAAATAGCTGTAAATGTAAGTATGCGATAAAAGGGATACACAGTAATAGGGTTAGTGAGAGTAGATACAGGGTTGGTGTGCAAGTTAAGTGGCTACTCCCTTGTTTCACACTATTGACTGTAGTGTCACTGTTAGGATTTAACAGTGTTAACAATGTTAGAATTTCAGAAATGAATCTGGGTCGTAACCCCTTTGAAATTCCTCTTTTTTTTATGGACAGATGTCGGCTGTGGGTAGAGAACTGTCGCCGTGCCGATCTCGAAGAGAAAACTCCGGATCAGCTGAATAAGCATTACAGACTTTGTGCAAAGCACTTTGAGCCAGCGATGATTTGTAAAACAGTGAGTGTGATTAACCAATTGTGACTTTAGGTGTCTGTGACATTATGTCTGATAACGTATAACTCCTGTAACTATAGGGCATCCTCTGTATGACTGACTCTGTGACTTTCGGATTGTCTGTGAGACATAGAGGCTGTACCATTGACTCTGTGATTTTAGGTACAAATCTGTAAATGTATTTCTGTGCGATTGACTCTTTTGTTTAAACAACTGACTCTGCAGTGGTTTTGTTACTAATTTTGTGTGACTATAAACCAGACTCAGTGATTGTATGACTCAACGAAAGACTGCAAATGACTCTGTGGGACTGTGCAAATGATTCTGTGTGACTGTGAATGACTGTGGGTCTGTGCGAATGAAACTGTGACTGTAGGAATGACTCTGTGGGACTGAGACAGTGAATGACTGTATGACTGTGCGAATGACTCTGTATGACTGTGCGAATGACTCTGTATGACTGTGCGAATGACTCTGTATGACTGTGCGAATGACTGTGGGACTGAGACTGCGAATGACTCTGTATGACTGTGCGAATGACTCTATGACTGCGAATGACTGTATGACTGTGTGAATGACTGTGTATGACTGTGTGAATGACTATGACTGTGCGAATGACTCTGTATGACTGTGCGAATGACTATGACTGTGCGAATGACTCTGTATGACTGTGCAAATGACTCTGTGGGACTGAGACTGTGAATGACTGTATGACTGTGCAAATGACTGTATGACTGTGGGACTGAGACTGCTCGTTTGACTTGGTGGGACTGTGCAAATGACTCATTAAAGTCATTAAAAGACTGTCTCAGTACAAGTGAATTCGTTTGACTTTGACTGTGTGACTGATTCTGTGACTGTGCTACTGACTGTGAAAATATGCCTGACCCTAGGCGACTGTGTAACTGGCTCTGACTGTATGACTCATTGGCCCTGTGTGACTGACTATGGGACTGTGCAGCCGATCCTGACCAAATCTGTATAATTATATGACTATAACTCTGTTACTGTACAACTGACTCTGTCATTAAAATACCTCTGACCTTATGTGAAAGAACTGATTCCATGTGTGCGACTGGTTCTGTGTAAAAGGACTGGTTCTGTGTGACTGAGCAACTGACTCTGTGATTATAGGACTGTTTGCATGCAGAGGAATGAACTGTTATGGTTTAAAGTTTGTTTGTCTCATCTAGCTGAATGTTGAATTCTCTTTGTCAACACAGAGCCCTTACAGGACCGTGCTGAGAGATACTGCTATCCCTACCATTTTTGATTTAACAAGTCACCTCAGTAATCCACACAGCAGACATCGGAAACGCATCAAAATTCTGGTAAGGTTGTGTATAGCAGCCTAATGACAAATACAGTTCCTGTCAAACGTTAGGTAACACATCGTCTCTCAAAAATGATCAAAGACATGTTTCTTTTGTTTATATGCAACAAACTAGTTCAAGTTTATTTCTATAGCGCTTTTCACAATGGATATAGTACTTAAAAATTCCACTAGGTCATTTAACGGTATTTATATTTCATCAAACCATTTTACAAGTTTGTGTTTATATTTGGAGAACTTGTTAACTCATTATATACATGTATGTTTATTGGTGAAAGGAATACTGATCCAACATGGCGACCATCCCATAATCAACGCCATGCAATTCCACATGGACTGTGACTAGTCAGAACCAACTGCACCGCACAAAAACACAATTGGACAAAGCATATGTCCAAGCTCTGTACGCATTATTTAGAGATCAAGCAGTCAGCTGGAGTGTTCTCTATAATGGGATGGCCGGCTCAGTCACTGCACCGAAAATCCTATTGAACTGTTCTGGGATGAACTGGATCATAATGTTCCAGAAAAAGAAGAACACATTTGGAAAGTATTACAAGAGGCATGGAAAAGTATTTTACCTGAATCTTGGGAGAAACGAACTGTCCGGATGCCAAGTGTGTGTAAAGCTGTTATTCATGCTATGGGTTATGCCATGTACTTATATCTATTTATAAACATATACAGTGGGTACGGAAAGTATTCAGACCCCTTAAATTCTGCACTCTTTGTTATATTGGAGCCATTCGCTAAAATCATTTAAATGTATTTCTTTTCCTCATTAATGTGCACACGGCACCCCATATTGACAGAAAAAACACAGAATTGTTGACATTGTTGCAGATTTATTTAAAAAAGAAAAACTGAAATATCACATGGTCCTACATATTCAGACCCTTTGCTCAGTATTTAGTAGAAGCACCCTTTTGATCTAATACAGCCATGAGTCTTTTCGGGAAAGACGCAACAAGTTTTGCAAGGTGTGTGGCTTTCCTAATCAAGTCCAATCCAGTATAATCAAACACAGCTGATAGCACCTGAGTTAAATATATGAGTGTCACAGCAAAGGGTCTGAATACATAGGACCATGTGATATTTCAGTTTTTTCTTTTTAAATAAATCTGCAACAATGTCAACAAGTCTGTGTTTTTCTGTCAATATGGGGTGCTATGTGCACATTAATGAGGAAAAGAAATGAACTTAAATGATTTTAGCAAATGGCTGCAATATAATAAAGAGTGAAGAATTTAAGGGGGTCTGAATACTTTCTGTACCCACTGTATATGTTTAAATCTTCCTACCGTTAGATTACCTAGTTTGTTTCAGATAAACCAAAGGAGCATGCAGGTGTCCCTCAAAACCCATAAAAGAGTAGGTGTCCAAGCTTTTAACAAGCACTGTATGCCTGTTAATCCTCTGTAATAAATAATGTAAGGACAAGATGGGTTAAATGTTCTTTAAGACTATATTTTTGTTTGTCTATAGTGGAACAATTGGTCTACATTGGATTTATGAAGCTTTCAATGATATTCATATTTAAGTGAAACCTATTAGTATATAAATTTATTTCGAATGCTTATCTATCCTGTTGTTTCTAGACAGATGAAGAGGTTCAGCAAATCAAAGAGCGGAGATGTGAGTATCCATTACATCTGTAAACATATCCGATGTCAGAATTTGGTCAATAAAGTTTTCTGATGACATACTTGTTTTATAGTGGAGTCTTCAATAGAACAGATGCTCTCAAAAAAGGAAAACAC
Organism: Silurus meridionalis; assembly: GCF_014805685.1. Taxonomy (NCBI): domain Eukaryota; kingdom Metazoa; phylum Chordata; class Actinopteri; order Siluriformes; family Siluridae; genus Silurus; species Silurus meridionalis. Next base: position 7,227,715 of record NC_060895.1, on the reverse strand, counting down.
CGCCGGCGAGGACGACGCAGAGGTCGACGATGTACCCCAGTTGACCGCGCCTCAAAAAGAGCTAAGAGAGTTCTTGAGGTCTTTGTTTGAAGTGATTATTTTAATCGGAAAACAGAACATCCCGTCGAGTTACCAGTCAACAGAGGAGCCGTTTCGAATGAGCACGTTTCAGGCGTTGCTGGAAAACCGCATCAATGCTGGCGATGAAGTTCTCAGAGCGCGGTTTGAAGCAGCCGCTATTAACGAGGAGTTTTGGCCAGGAGCACAACAGAAGCAACTGCTGGAAGTCTGCGAGAGATGCATCCGCGACGAGCTTCTGCAGGAAGTCCGAGAAAGCCGCTTCTTTTCACTGGTGACCGGAGAGCTCGTGGAATTTCCTGAAGGGCAGCACATCCCAGTGTTCTTGCGTTTTGTGGACCAGAGCAACACTCTACGGGAGGAGTTTGTAGAGTTTATTTTGTTCGAGGGAGAGGAGAAGTCTATGGCAGACAAATTGGAGTCTCACATCATGAAAGAATGGGATCTGAGCATGGACAACTGCAGAGGTCAAGCACACGCAGGCTCCGGTGTCTTTGGAAGCAAGATGAAAGCCGTAGCCAACCATCTGATGGAGAAATACACGATGGCCATGAACACACCATGTGCAACCTTTGCACTTAACATCCACCTAGCTAACAGTATTCCGCTGACTGGCGTTCAAGTCGTGATGTCGGTCCTCAAAAAGACAGACGCCTTCTTTAAAGCTTCTCCACTTCTGCAGGCCGAACTAGATGGCGCCATTTCCATTCTCTCTCAGGGCAGCGTAGAGAAAGGAGACGATCTCAAAGAGAACTGCCGTGCCACCTGGACAGAGCTGCATAACGTGTTCGAGATGGCAGTTGAATTGTTAGAGCCACTGTTGCTCTGCATGGACAGCATACATGACAACGAAGACTTGAAGTGGAACGACCAATTCACCAGCGACGCTTATGCCATCTCGGAGGCGTTAGCTGATTTCGAGTTTATCGTTACTCTGGTCGTGATGAAAAACGCTCTCTCGTTCACGAGAGCCTTCGGGAAAAACTTGCAAGGAGAGACTCTCGATGTGTATTTTGCAGCCAGCAGCTTAACAGCCGTCTTGCATTCTTTGCATGAAGTTCTAGACAACATCGAAGTGTACCATGAGTTCTGGTTTGAGGAAGCTGTAAATCTGGCCACAGCCATGGAGATCCCAGTCAAAGTGCCCAGATTGTTCCTCAGAAAGCAACGCACGATCGAAATGGTAGAAATACAGGCCGAGTCCTTTTACAAAGAATACCTAACTCTTCCGCTCATGGAGCACATCACTCAGGAAGTGAAGGACATGTTCTCGGATAACCATATCAGGGCTCTTAAGTGCCTGTCTCTTGTTCCTGCAGTCATGGGCCAGATGAAATTTAACACCTCAGAGGAAGCCCACGCGGACATATTCAGAAGCGATCTTCCTCAGCCAGACACACTTCTGGCAGAGCTTCACTGCTGGAGGATCAAATGGAAACACAGGGGAAAAGAAGTCAACCTGCCGTGCACCATTCACGAAACGCTGCAGCACTCGGACGTCAAGTTCTTCCCGAACGTCAACGCGTTCCTCCGAATTCTGGCTTCGTTACCCGTGTTGGCATTCAGAGGTCAGGAAGGCACCGGACAGAAACGAATACAGGCTTACCTTTCAGATACACCAGTGAGGCACAGGTCAAAGAGTTTGGCTGTGCTGAACATCAACTACCATGTTAAACTCGATCTAGATGAAATGGTTGAATGTTACATCAAAAGTTACCCAGAAGACGAAAGCGATTGAATGAATATCGGCGTCTGCTGTGACTTAACAGTGGAGATCTTCCCCAAATCACACTGTATTTACGAGCATAGGATAGATTAAATTATTTCTATATTTTTTTAACTGCTGTATATAATTTGAAATTTTTGATGAATGTTTTAGTCATTACAATGTTAAATGTATTTATATTGTTTTATATTATACAGACCTTTATGCATTTAAACAAATGGGTGTAAATCAGCGTGTGTAAATTTCACCTGTGAAACCGGATGCGAACGTGAAAACGTTAACAGTCCGAAACGTGAGAAAGCCGCATTGTTTTGTTTTTAAGTGTTCATTTACAGTGTAAATAAATGTCCCTGGTTTTAATATGATGTCCTGACCAGTCCTATATTTCTTATATCGTTATATCGTGACAAGGGCAAGAAAAACTCAATGAGACAACATGATAAAGAAAGACTGAATCACTGATTCATTCAATATAAATGTCCACTTGTCCTTTTATTATCTTTGGCAAGTGGAGTGAATATGAACCTTGACTGTTGTCTGTCTACAGTTACTAGTCTGCTGCTCTGATGTGGCCACTAGGTGGTATTGTTAGCATTTTTCTTAAAAGACTGAAACAAAGGAACATGGGTGTGACTCGTCAGCATCCAAGGCCTCTCGGATTTAACCAATCGCTCTAAGATTCTGCTTGTGAGTCGAATTCCATCTCAATATAATCATCTGCCAGTTTCTAGGTTTAGTGATTCAGAGCTGTAAAAACACCAAACTGTAGAACCTGCTGCACTAAAAAGCTTAGTTATCAATGAATTGCAATAGATAGTCAGCATTTTCTTTTCATAACCTGATATATCTAACCGAGCTTCATCATTTTTCAATGAATGCAGTAATTTGAAGATAAATTTGAAGATCATGTCACTGGCAGCTGTCTTCCACAGTAACACATGGTTCAATCTAATTCTAAACACTGGTCTAATAAACAAAGTGAGTTGAAGTGTGAGTGTGTGAGAGAGAGAGGACCAGCAGAATCGGTTTGTCAGGAAAAGGATTCCTTGAGGACCCGGATAGTGAAATTCTGACCGATACAATGGTAACATGAATTGAACTCATGGTTGTCTTGGACTTGTGGAGCTGGAGGTTCAAATATATCCTTAGCCCTGTGTGCAGGGAGTTTGAATGCTCTTACAAACTTTCAGGGTTTCCTCTGGGTACTCAGGGTTTCTTCCTTCAGTCCAAAGACATGCATGCATTGTAGGTTGACTGTTGTGTTGGGCCCCATGTCCAGAGTGTCCCCTTCCCTTGTGCCCTGAGATCCATGTGACCCAGTGAAGGATGTATAAAGGCGTGTATAAAACACTTGTGGATATCGCTTTCTTTGATATTTACTTAGGAATTAAATTATTCTATCATATTAAATTGCCAAACTGTAGGACCCTTAGCTTAGCGAGATAGTCAGCATTTTCCCCCCTATTATAACCTGATATAAGGTCTAACCAAGCGTTGAGTGTCTCATTAAGATTAATTTTTTTCCACATTTCCATGAAAACATCATTTTAAAGATTTCCTCAGGTCACAGGCAGCTGCTCTTATTTTAAATCAGTATTGTTTAAAGCAGAAGAGACTCTGTTTAAAACATTGCCCTAATACACAAGTAATTGAGTGAAGTTTGTCTAAGCAAAAATCTCACAGGAATCTTGCAGGACCTGAATAGTAAAACTTTGACAATACAATATACAGTACCTATCAAGGTAACGTAAAGGAAAGACATGTTTGCCTTGCTTTTGTGGAGTTGGGGGTTTGAATACTTTCACAGCCCTGTGTGTGGGGAACTTAAATGCTCTCCTCATGCTTTCAGGGTTTCCTCTGGGTACTCAGGTTTCCTCCCTTTAATACAAGGAGCTGGTGTAGGCTTGCTATTGAGTTCATAGTGTGCGGGTGAGTACTTTGTATGTTAGATTGCACCCTGGGATCTTGCGACCCTGTGAAGAATATGTATAAAAGCATTTATAAAGCACTGTACTTGCAATTAGATTATTATACTGTGTAAATGTACATATGCATTATATTATATTATTACTATGTAAAGTCCGGAGTTTAATTGTTCTCCCGATACTTTCAGGGTTTTTAGTGTTTTTAGTGTCTGATGAGTATTATGAGTGTATGATGGATTGCACCGTAAGACCACATGTCCAGAGTGTCCTGAGATACTTGTGACCCTGTGAAAGATGTATAAAGGTTTGTAGAAAGGCCTTCGCTTGCAGATGTCAGTTTTTTATATATCTATTTATTTATGAATGTGATTATTCTATAGTGTATATATATATATATATATATATATATATATATATATATATATATATATATATATATATATGTGTGTGTGTGTGTGTGTGTGTGTGTGTGTGTGTGTGTGTGTGTGTGTGTGTGCATTATATTATTACTATATAAAGCCAGGAGTTTGAATTTACTCCCCATACTTTCAGGGCTTCCACTGGATACTCAGGTTTCCTCCATCCAGGTCAAAGACGTGTTGTATTATGAGTGTATGTTATATGTATATGTATATATAAGGATGTATAAAGGCGTGTATAAAACACTTGTGGATATCGCTTTGATATTTACTTAGGAATTAAATTATTCTATCATATTAAATTGCCAAACTGTAGGACCCTTAGCTTAGCGAGATAGTCAGCATTTTCCCCCCTATTATAACCTGATATAAGGTCTAACCAAGCGTTGAGTGTCTCATTAAGATTAATTTTTTTCCACATTTCCATGAAAACATCATTTTAAAGATTTCCTCAGGTCACAGGCAGCTGCTCTTATTTTAAATCAGTATTGTTTAAAGCAGAAGAGACTCTGTTTAAAACATTGCCCTAATACACAAGTAATTGAGTGAAGTTTGTCTAAGCAAAAATCTCACAGGAATCTTGCAGGACCTGAATAGTAAAACTTTGACAATACAATATACAGTACCTATCAAGGTAACGTAAAGGAAAGACATGTTTGCCTTGCTTTTGTGGAGTTGGGGGTTTGAATACTTTCACAGCCCTGTGTGTGGGGAACTTAAATGCTCTCCTCATGCTTTCAGGGTTTCCTCTGGTACTCAGGTTTCCTCCCTTTAATACAAGGAGCTGGTGTAGGCTTGCTATTGAGTTCATAGTGTGCGGGTGAGTACTTTGTATGTTAGATTGCACCCTGGGATCTTGCGACCCTGTGAAGAATATGTATAAAAGCATTTATAAAGCACTGTACTTGCAATTAGATTATTATACTGTGTAAATGTACATATGCATTATATTATATTATTACTATGTAAAGTCCGGAGTTTAATTGTTCTCCGATACTTTAGGGTTTTAGTGTTTTAGTGTCTGATGAGTATTATGAGTGTATGATGGATTGCACCGTAAGACCACATGTCCAGAGTGTCCTGAGATACTTGTGACCCTGTGAAAGATGTATAAAGGTTTGTAGAAAGGCCTTCGCTTGCAGATGTCAGTTTTTTATATATCTATTTATTTATGAATGTGATTATTCTATAGTGTATATATATATATATATATATATATATATATATATATATATATATATATATATATATATATATATATATATATGTGTGTGTGTGTGTGTGTGTGTGTGTGTGTGTGTGTGTGTGTGTGTGTGTGTGTGCATTATATTATTACTATATAAAGCCAGGAGTTTGAATTTACTCCCCATACTTTCAGGGCTTCCACTGGATACTCAGGTTTCCTCCATCCAGGTCAAAGACATGTGTTGTATTATGAGTGTATGTTATATGTATATGTATATATAAGGATGTATAAAGCGCTTTGCCTGCAGATGTCAGTTTATTCGATCATTTATTTAGAAATAAAATTATTCCACAGTATAAATGTGTGTATGCATTATATTATATTATTACTATATAAATGTCAGGTTTATATTGCATGAAGCATTGAATGGTGAAAGTGCACTGAAGATGCAGGTCAGCATGAATTTATATCCGTGATGCTGAGACGGGAAGTGGTTAAATTGTGGGCGTGGCCTGTGGGCGCTGCTGTCCGGCTGCAGGTGACGAGTGATTTTTTACGCAGCGGTCCTCAACATTCAGGAGGGGCTGCGCTCACACTCCTCCGGCCTCTCAAACATCTGGTTGGGGTTATTATAAAATTCAGTTATATTGGAGCACTACGATAGGATTGCACCGATTTCTATCTAGCAGGGCAGGAAAAAGTGTGATCCAGAGGAGGAGAAATCTGATGCCTGGTTGTTCCTGATCGCATATCGTTTGGCTGCAGGTCTACGGCATGGCGTGGCCCTGCATCACCCGCGCCTGCTGCATCAACCGCTTCTGGAGCGAGTTGGATAAAGCGGACATCGCCGTGCCGCTCGTCTTCACCAAGTACTCCGACGTGGCCGAGGTGCGGCACCTCCATCCGCAGCCGGGCCTGTTAGCGCAGTCCCGTCATCCGGTCGCCATAGAAACAGAGTCCGCCCACACCGCGCCACAGGAGTCGGCCGCAGCCTCAGCATCCTCGGCGGCGCGCGAGGGCTCAGTCACGCGCCAGGACTTCAAACCCTGGAAAGTCAAACCGGAACCGAGCTGCAAGCCCAAAAGCGAGTACCGCCCATGCCAGACGCCCTTCAACAACGAGACCCAGTACCAGAAAGATTATAAACCGTGGCCTGTTCAGAAACGCGGAGATCACCCGTGGATCCCCAAAGTCGAGAACAAGAGCGTGAAGCAGGACCACGTGACCACGGAACCGGACACGGGCGTGGAGAAGTGTGAGATCGAGGAGCGTGTGAAGGAGAAAGAAGGTGCCAAGGAGGAGAACAAGGAGAGGCCATTGAAAAAAGATCAGGATGCTGAAACAGGAGAGAAAAAGAAAGAGCAGAAAGCAGGGTCCAGAGGAAGATCAGCAGCAGATGCGGTGAACAGGCAGATCAAGCAGGAGGGAACAGGTGGAAGCTCATACAGGTAAGGACTGATGCTGAAGTTTCTCTGAATGACTTTGCACTCCAACACTGCTGAACTATTACATGCACTTATACACTCTTCACTGCCCACTTTATCACTATAGAAAACTATTCATAACACAGTGTATTGGGCGATTGTTTCACTTTAGACACCTGAAAACCTGAGATTTAATCCACTTGTTTTATTCCACACAATAATGTTTAAATGGCACAAGTTATAATCGTAATATTTCAAACAGAATGTCACCACTGAAAATATATATTTGTAATTTTATAAGCTTCATTTCAGCTCAACCTTGCATGTTTTTTTGCAAATGCTTAGTGTGCAGAATATGTAGGCGTGTTTCACCGAACAGTACCACTGCACTTGCAAAAAATCCGCTCTGTCACTCCTGCACTTCAGGAGGTACATGTTGTCTGATGAGAAATGACATTCTAAAATAAATAAAATACAAAAAAGGTACATGGGGAGAAGGTCATTAAGACCAGCAAGGCCCCTAATCTGCTGACTTATAAATCACTGACTTTGTTTTTTCCACAAATATGTATTAAATAATTCCTAATAATCTAGTGTCACTTCATATCTTATATCTTCAGAGCTTCATAGCATATCTATGATTATGTTAGAGTGTCTATCCAATTATATTTCAGCCATCACATGTTGCCAGTTTCAAAGAGATCTGCGTTGAGGCCTTCAGAATCAACCAAGCTGTTGCTTTAAACAACTAGGGCCATCTAGCAGACGTACAATAACGTCCGCATGTTCACGTCCTTTAAATGGATGTACAGAAAGCCCACCAGTCAGATCTCGCAAACCTAAAAAAATTTATTTGTGTAGACTTGATAACTTTGTTTTTTTAAGAAAAGATGGACATCGTGAGGAAAGGGCAGCCAAAACAAATGTTAATCTTTTTCAAGAACTATTTATACTTTTGCCGATTCTTTCCAATTTCTTTCCAATTTGTCCTAATTTAAAATTCCATAATCCTCTGAATTTTAATGGTTGGATGACTTAAAAAATGCTTTGAAAACCTGGGGTCATTTAATGAGGTTAATATCGATGCTTCTGTTAGAGATAAATGAGGGCGGTGCAGCTGTTGCTGCAGTAAAATGAGACTTGTTGGTTTTCATGCTTTAGTTCTGGAGTTCATTCTCGCTGCATGAGATACCCATATGTGATGCATTGTTGAGTTAAACTGTGTTTCCAAATCATTTTGATGGTTTCTATAGTCATGGTGTCATGACGATGGTAATATGAGGTGTATATATTCATGTAGGACATCACTGAAGGCCTAGGTGGGAAATGCACAGCCTGACACTGGGTTACATGCTATTTTTGAGTTAAGCTCTCGCACGTACACATTTTGGCAAAGATTCACAGTTCCACTGTCTGCAACAATTGCTCATTATCTTACTGTCACCTTTCTTACTCCTACACTGATCTTTTTCAGTATGGAATTCAAAGCGTACACGGACGTGAAGCCGGTGAAAGCCATCAAAGCCAAGTCACAGTACAAAATGTCAATAGCGGAGAAGGCTAACTTGGAGACGAGCTACAATGCAACTTATAAAGGAGAGCAGGGGAAACCAGAGGCCACGGATAACAAACTGCTGGACCGCCGTAGGATACGCAGCCTATACAATGAGCCCAGCATTAAAGAACCCAGCAAGGTATGCATGCAGTGCAGTCTGTCCAACAGCCAGGACACGTTTAATAGACTGGCTGGTTAGTTAAGTCTAATCAAATAATTATAGTAATCAATATATTTAATGTAGAAAAAAAATCTGTGTGTGTGTGGGGTGGGGGGGGTCTCAATCTGTATTAACCTGTGTCATTTATCAATGAAAGTCCAATTATATCTCTATCCCACATCTCCCATATCAAGGATAGGTCCTATTATAGATTCAATCCAGTTCGCTGTTCTAAGAAATTTCACTCTTCTATGAGGGTGATACTGGCCATTTAGTGTATTTTTTCCTCGAATGAGGTCTTAGCACTGCTAGTTTATTAATTCCATTCAGCCCTGACTCAAAATGATATATATTACACTGTGAAGGTTTATATTGTATTAACATAATGTATGATAGTTCATTCCAACTATTCTCTAAGTGAAGGGATACTATAATCTCTGTACCAAAAACCTGCTTTAAAATTGTATTTCTTTGTCAGATTTTTCTTTAATCAGGGTACAAATGTTCTATTATTGCTGTTGTCAGAAATTCACAATATCCAGTAAATAAGATTTAGCACACAAAGTGGATATAAAAAGGCTACACCCTGGAAAGCAAGATAAATATCATCACATACTTTCCGCCTTAAATGTGATTTAGCATAAACCAATAATAAAAAAAAAATTAATAGGGACATATTGAGGGTGTGTACACACTCATTTGCCTAATAATTCTGCACTCCTGTATATATATATATATATATATATATATATATATATATATATATATATATATATATAGATTGTGCAATGTGCAAAAGACTGATGAAGTGCTGTATTACTATCCAATAGTTATAGGATATGCATATATGCATATACAGTATTTATCCCTAAAACTATTTTTTTCCACCTAAATTTTGTTTATTGCTACAAAAATATATATATATAGATTGTGCAATGTGCAAAAGACTGATGAAGTGCTGTATTACTATCCAATAGTTATAGGATATGCATATATGCATATACAGTATTTATCCCTAAAACTATTTTTTTCCACCTAAATTTTGTTTATTGCTACAAAAATATATATATATAGATTGTGCAATGTGCAAAAGACTGATGAAGTGCTGTATTACTATCCAATAGTTATAGGATATGCATATATGCATATACAGTATTTATCCCTAAAACTATTTTTTTCCACCTAAATTTTGTTTATTGCTACAAAAATATATATATATAGATTGTGCAATGTGCAAAAGACTGATGAAGTGCTGTATTACTATCCAATAGTTATAGGATATGCATATATGCATATACAGTATTTATCCCTAAAACTATTTTTTTCCACCTAAATTTTGTTTATTGCTACAAAAATATATATATATATATATATATATATATATATATATATATATATATATATATATATATACAGGAATGTTAAGTGGAAATAATGATATTTCTATGTATTATTTTATTTCACAGTACCTGCAGGCATCTGTTGAACAGCTGAAAAAAGATTGTGCAATGTGCAAAAGACTGATGAAGTGCTGTATTACTGTATTATCCAATAGTTATAGGATATGCATATATGCATATACAGTATTTATCCCTAAAACTATTTTTTTTTCCACCTAAATTTTGTTTATTGCTACAAAAAATATATATAGTACCTTTTTTTTTTAAATCCTGCAATTTTAACAGGGGTGTATAAACTTTTTATATCCACTCAATGTAATTACTAGTAACTAGGTGTGCAATTGTGTATGCAAATACAGTATGTAGGTCTAATATATATGTATAGATGTGTTCATGCAGCCCATTTTTTTTATCCTTATAGGGCTGTTCAGGCAGTGACAGACGTTCTGTTGTGAGTCTGTTCTAGTCAGGTGTGGGTTGGTTTTTTGTTGTTGTTTTTTTACATACAAAGCATGGAGGACATGAAGCTTTTCAGCACAGCACACCAGCACAATGATGAAAAACGATTAGACCTTTCACCTTGGGTCAAATTCAATCCCTCCGCAATAAATATGAATGAATGAACAAGTCAGTTTATTCCTTCTTTGGTAAATGGATAGATAGATCGATCTTTTTAACACTAGGTGGTTAGATGAATGTTTGGTTGAATAGTAAAGTATGCAGGTGGATGGTTTTAGCAGTAGTCAACTTAGATATAATGGCTGGTTCACCGAGATGTTGTAGTGTGTGCTGTAAAATTGGATTCGAAATTAATAATCAGCACTCACGCGGGAGGATTGAATGCACAGTTCACGAATGCTCAGCTTTCCAGTTAAAAGACCACTTCTTCATTTTGCAAGTCACCAAAGCGACATTCACTGGGAATGGGCCCTATTTTCCTACTTTTAATGCAAATGATGAGCGCAAGAATGAATTGCACATTCACACAGCGTTAATAATTCACGTCTAAAACAAAAAGACAGATTTACTACTATTTATCAGAACTGATTTTCTGTAGTAGTTCATTCTTTCTTACAGATGTCAGCCTTCTGTAAGAATTTTTTTTTCTTCTCAGATATTTTTCATATTCGTTTTTTACACAGCACATGCAGCGTGATCAGTCTCTCTTGCGATGAAAATGTCATCTGCAAATGCATGTTGAAATAGGGCCCCGTACTCTAACTCAATTGATTGCCATGTATCTACACTAACAAGAGAATTTTAAACGAAAAAACTCTTTTGTGCTCTAAATTATAGGCATCCTTGATGAAAATGGGTAAACATGGTCAGGAAAATTGTGAGTTTTTAATTCATTAGTTAAACCATTTATTCACTCATTTATCCATTTTCGTTCTGCTTTTTCTGGTCAGGATGATAATGGCAGCATGCTGAGATCATCAACCCTGACTTTTTTAAACCTAGCCACAAATTCCAGCTACTCCTGGGACTTCCCAGATGTTCCTAAGCTGCCTGTAATATAATAATCTTTACAGTGGGTCTTTGTCTGCCCATTGGTCTCCATCTAACAATACATGCCTGATTCTTGTGAGGTGCTAGAACCAACTCAACTGCTGAAGAAACTGCTGGTCTTTCCTTAGATTGTCCTGAATTACTGGACTCACATAACCACAAAGTTTAAACCCAGTAATGGCCTGTCTTTGAGAGACATAGATGATTGACAAAGTTAGTCACTTTAAAAAACCTTGTCATGGGACCCCCATGTGGAACTGGTGACTTAGACACAGTAATCTGTGAGCTCAGTTGTGTGTAAGAGGGCAGATATTGTGTTACACTGCCCTGTGATGAGCAGCAAGTGGCAATAATACAGCATTGAAGCATCGGTTCGTCGTTACCTTACCTGACGTTAGCTGTCCTGAAACCTGGTTCCTCTTTCCGCATCCTAGTCTTCTTTAGAAGCCTGACATAGACCTCGCTATAGCAGCTGAGGGGAGAGGTTCCCCTATACTTAGATCACACTTTCTGTTCCCTGTAAAAAGATCTTGGATCTTGAAAATACTTTCCTTTAGGATGCATTAACAGAAATTCCCATCTAGGCTTTTTTCAGTGTTGCATGAAGATCAATTTGGAGTTCCTGAAAATGCTTCTGTCATTGTTCTTCTGTCAGTATTCTCTGTATTGGCCAACACTCCCCACAGAAGCCATGGAATGGTTTGGTCTTTTTCCATGGCCTCCCCAAACTCCTCTTGTGTTCAAGTTTTCTGTAATTGTAATCCACCATGCTCATTAGTTGGAAGGCCTTCTTCTTTAACTCAATGGCTTCTCTTAGCACTAGTGTTCATCAGTGTTTCTGTAAGAACTAACTGATGTTGGAAACTTCATCGTACTCTTGCTGCACTTAAGGCACCTTCAGATTATAAAGTTAGATCAAGTCCCACTTGCCTCCGGTCTTTCTACTGGAAGCTGATCTGCAACTGTTTAGTTAAGGCAAGAATAGAGTTTACTGGCCCTAAACTTGTGTGGGAAAAATAAGGAAGATCATGAACCTGAGAACAAATAAGAACCGAATCTCCGCATTAAGGCATCATGATGTGATGTGTGGATGCTTTTATGCAGAGGCTTAAATTCAACTGAGTTCAATCTACATTTCTCGAAGCAACTTTACAGAGATAAAGCAGGTATAAAGTTGAATAAAAGAATGTACAAATATAGCGCCTATAAATTGCCCTATAATTATAAATGTATTCCTAATGAGTGAGCCAGTGGCAACTGTGGCAAGGAAAAGGTCCCTGAGGAAGAAACATTGAGAGGAACCAGACTTAAAAGGCAACCCATCCTCATCTGGGTGGCATCGAATGTCCATTCATTACAGTTCCACCATTGTTGAGGCGTGCTATTCAGTGATAGGTGCTTTAATGCAAAACTTTTCATGCAACCTGTGGTTCTGAGCCATTGTAGAAGACTGTTGATATTAATTACAGTCCAAAAACATCCTCAAAGTTTTTGAGTTGTTCAGTAACTTCATGGATCTTTAGGATGTTGATGTAGAACCATCCCTGGCTGCACAGAGTGGTCTCCGATTAAATGGTAGGGGTAGGGTGTCGGAATGAATTGAGCAGGCCTGGAAAGAAACTGGTTTCTGGTACCCCAGGAGCACGTTTAAGAGAAAGATAGAGGGGGAGGGGGGAAAAGAAGGAGAAAAGTGGGGTGAAGAGGGGGAGAGAAAGGTTTAAGGCCTTTGTTACATGGCATCATGGAACCATGATGTTCCAAAATATTTTAAGTCAAACCCTGTCTGCTCTAACAGGACAATGATTCAAAATAAAATCCATACAAAAATGCTTTAATGACCATAGAATTAAGACTTGGACATGACCGTCCCAGTCCCCTGACCTATATCCTAGTTTTAAACCTGTTATATTGGATGAAGTGAAGAGTCCACAAGAAAAGTTATAGAGGACCCTAGAGGACCTGGAAAGATTGGAGTCATCTCAGATTCCTTGCTTATTAAGAGTCACAGGAGAAGACTCAGTAAAGACTCAATTTTAGGATGAACACAAGCTAGAGGTGTGTGGTGAGCTGTTTTTTTTAAATCCCAGTCCTGCCTGTTCACACAATTTTGCCACAAATCTATTTGTTTTTTACTTGACTTCCCAAAAATATAAAGAATCATGTTTGTTAGCTCATGTAGCCTGACACGAAATCACTCACTGAATAAATTGACTTTACTGAATGAATGGACACATGCCCATATTCAATTCACACTCATGCTAACAAACACAAACCTGTCTTGGTCCTGCAAACTTTATATTAGCCGTTATATACCTACCTGCATGACAGTAACATTTGCCTGCTCTTGTGATGTTTTGGTCCCACAGAATCCCAGTCCCGATGCACACTTCTAACATAAAGAACCAAAGAAATACTCAAATAAATTTGTGATCACATAAAAGAATAAAGAAGTTGGAGTTCTTTTGAATGGCATAATGCATGTAATATATGTATATTACAGATGCATTATGTGCTTATTAATGAGTTACTTTTAGATTTGTGTTTAGAACTAATGTGCAAAATATCTTATTTTTCTGCCTATAGCCAGAGAAGTCCAGTGCGTCACACTCCAAACCCAAAAAGACGACAAGCCATAGTAAAACAGCAAGTAAAGCTAAAGCAAAGCCGAACACTGGAACCCAACCTGCTAAGAAGAAAAGCTCTGTGAGCAAGCTGGAGTTAAAGCCAGACGGAGGGGTCACCAAGAAAAGTAAAGAAATGATTAACAGACTGGCTGAGGGAAAAGAATAGATGCAGTTGTGTGTGTGTGTGTGGATTTGGGTGAAAGGGGTCTGTGCTTTGCTGCTTTAAGACTCTTATTGTTTAAACCCAATTTCAGTCTTTTAGGCTTTCTAGTATGGATTGTGAATTTGGATCTGAAAGCTTGCTTTGCCTCGAATGTGGCATCACTGCATAATCCGTAACGATCCACGATCTTTTTACACCACCCTATCAGCTTTATTGCATGAGATCTGCGAGCAAACGTTGCTTAACCCTTACCATAAATATGTGATTAGAAATGTACTATTAGACATGTGTAGTTATTGTCATCAGGCTTGAATCGCTTTTTTTTTTGCAAAACACTTATCACACACAAGATTTAAAAACACATATAATATTTATTGATTAGCGGAATTGATTGAATTGCACATACATCTGGCTCGTAGTAGTTTCCTTGCCAGCATCCCACTAACTAATTATTAAAACGATATTTCATATAGTGAGTGCATCAACAAACACTAACAATGAGCCAGGTTTAGTTATAGCCTTTAGCACCGGAGAAAAAGATTAGTGCATGCATTTCATAATTATCATTCATTGCCCAGTGCACTGCCTGTTCATCGTTCCAACAAAGACGCTGCTGAAACATTAACAGATCAGGCCCATAGTCTTTCAGGATACACAAGAAAATGAATGCTATCTAAAAAATAAACATATACAACAGTTGTCAGACCTGTCCATTTGAAGTATGTGAGTCTCAAACAGCCGCATTATGTGTTTCTGTCCTTGCAGTGTCAAACAATTAAAAGGATCCACCTGCCAGTGTGAACTGCTGTGTATTATTCTATGTAACGAGAAATAAACTACTCTGCCTGCTTTAGTTTAGTTCAACTGTACGGAAGTAATGCTGCTAACCGCACTACTGTTTGATCTTTAAAGGAATGTGATATATCAATGCCATTTCTGTTGAGATCGTTATAAACATGTCTAAAAGTCTCTTACAGTTGGACGCATGGCTTCGGTACGAGTCTTCATTATTGATCGTCATTGTTCTGTCAATATTCGCCCAGCCACGTAAGTCACAGGTTAGGAGAACCTGCAGACTTCTTGGTGCATCATCCCTTTACTGGACTGTC
Source organism: Silurus meridionalis (assembly GCF_014805685.1). NCBI lineage: Eukaryota > Metazoa > Chordata > Actinopteri > Siluriformes > Siluridae > Silurus > Silurus meridionalis. The sequence continues at coordinate 7,212,437 of NC_060895.1, read as the reverse complement.
CTCCATTCATGCTGTGTACACATCACTGGGTGCTATCTTGAAGCTGTGCTGTCCATTCGAAAATATGGTGCCTGAACATGTCACCTGATGCCACTGCAACTGCAATGTATTTGTATGTGTGATGTGGTGTTCGCTTGCCTTGAATAAAATCACTAAAGCAAGTGTTTTTGGTATATTTACTCATTTCAAAACCTCTAGAGCAGGGGTGCACACACTTTTTCTAAAAAGCACGCAAGCTACTTCGAAAATGACCAAGTCAAAATGATCTACCTACTATAAAAATGCTTAAATAATGAGCTATTTTTTTTATGTCATTCGATCTACCCACACTACCTTTGCGCACAGTAAGACCGATCAGGGTCGAGCGCATGCTCTGTTTTGAACTTGTTTTGATTGCTGCTTGGTGGTATCTACTAAACACCAGAGGTGGGAAGTGAAGAAGTACAAATACTTCGTTACTGTACTTAAGTAGATTTTTTCGGTATCAGTACTTTACTCCACTATTTATTTTTCATTACATTTTTACACAAATATCTGGTCTCATTAACTGTCCGTGTGGAAACATAGCAAAGGCTCTAAATGATGTCCACACGTCTCTGCACTGATATAGCCTTTATATTTAATCACATGCTGTACATATGATACATGTTTAAGACCTCCAAGCTGCCAGTTTTGGGCACCTGAGCAAGCCCTTACCTCACTACTGCTCATTTAGTAAATGCGATCATTAAGAGTCGCTCGGGATAAACACTTCCAACAGGAAGTGGCTATATCTCGCTATCTTTGTCTCTCTATTTTCTCTATTTAATTGTCTCTGTGTCTCTTTTAGTAAATGTCTCTGTCTCACTGTATATGTCTCTCTCTTGCTGTCTCTCTATTTGTTTCTCACTCTTTCTAAAGCTGTGTCTGTGTCTCTTTGTCTTTGTCTCTGTCTTTCCTGCTTATTTACATGTCTAACAAAGTTTTGAGTTTTGAAGTAATGCCATTAGTGATCTATGATGAAAGACTTCCCTGGTTCGATTCTTACCTCTAGTTTCATATTGAACATTATAAGAAGTTTTTAAAAACAGAACAATGAAAGATCATTAAAAATGGTTGCTGGCAAATCATGGTATATCAGTGGTGCAGGTGTTGGAGATGTGGTTCTTGTACCTGAGTCACTTCTCATAGACTTCGAGTTACTGAGAGAATGTACAGGAAGGAGAAGTTTTGACCCTCTACCATCATGATCTAAGAGAAAACACTGGTCTCCTAACTATAATAAGCAAAGGCTTGTTTGCCTCTCCTGTGTTGGTGTAATGGTCAGTGAAGTGGTTGCTGCTATCTGAGTCACCCGGTTCGATTCCTACCCCTTAGCTTTCCTTTAAATTGTTTAAAAAGTTTTTAAAAAGAACCAAAAAAGGTCCTAAAAATCAGGTTCTTGCAGGAAATCCTGTGGCTCAATTGGAAGAGCTTTACCTCTGGGTTGAGAGGTTGCCGGTTCAAACCCCGGCCAGGGTTCTAAGTTAAGAGCGTGGAAGGTTCCGATGGCTGTAGTAAGGAAGGTGTCAGAAATAGCTGCATGGAAGGTTGGATGTGGTTTCGGAGGGCGTATCCTGAAGCAGGGGGGCAATATCCGGGCATCTGCCCCCCGGTGTCTGAGTAGCTGAAAACAGGGGGTTATGAAGCAAAAACGTTCAAAAAAGTATCGACTTAGTTTTGCATATATAGGGAAAAATTCTGCCAAAAACCTATCACCTTCACTTTTTCTGAGGCTGTGAAGCAGCCAGGAGTCACAGCCTTTGTTTAGGGTCAACTACCTCATTGCTCACCAGACACTTTCCACACAGCTTACCCAGTGTGGGGACAAGCCAGATTTGAACCAGCAACCTCTGAGCTCAGAGGCAAGGCTTTTATCACAAAGCCATCAAGTCCCACACTGTACCTTCTTTTTTTGGGGGGGTTTATCGTTTGTTTCAGGCTTCAAAGCAAGAAATTCAGAGCAGACAGAAACACAGAAAGCAGGATTCGAACCCTGAACCCAACCAACAGCGAACTACCAGTCTTAACCCACTGAACCATCAGGAAGGATCGGCTGCAATGATTGTTTAAAACAGGTCTATCTTTTCTTTCAAACCATCACCACAAGAATATAATGCTAAAGACAGACATAGGAAGCAAACTATAACGTGACTAGCAGGGAGAAAGCAGGATTCAAACCCTGATTCAAACCATTAGCATGGCACCAGCATTAACCCACTGAACTATCAGGAAGGACCGGCTGCGATGATTGTTTAAAACAGGTCTATCTTTCTTTTTAACCCATCAAAACAAGAATATGAAGATGTAGGAATCAGGAATTTAACCTACCTCATGACTAGCAGACAGAAAGCCAGGTTTGAACCCTGACCACCAACATTAGCAAAGTATCAGCCTTAACCCACTAAGCCATCAGAAAAAAAAAGAAAGGGAAGCTTGATTAGAGCAGGTCTATCATTCTTTTCAAACCATCAACACAAGAATTTAACGGTAAAGAAAGATGTAGGAAGCAAATACAGATGTAAGTAGCACAAGTTGAACCCACATTGTAAATAACAGGAAGAAAGCAGGATTCACACCATAAATCCCACCACCAGCGAGATACCAACCTTAACCCATTGAACCATTGGTAAGGACAGGCTAGGAGGCTTGTTTAGAGCAGGTCTATCTTTCTTTTCAACCCATTAAAAACAAAAATATATCGCTAAAGAAAGATGTAGGAAGTGAATCCTGATCGTGACTAGCAGACAGAAAGCAGGATTTGAACCCTGAACCCCACCAAAAGCAAGAAACCTGATTTAACCCACTGATCCATCAGAGAAGACAGGCCAGAAAGGTTGTTTAGAGCAGGTCTATCTACCTTTAAACCATCAACACAAAAATATAAAGCTAAAGAAAGATTTAGGAAGCATGAACATAACCTACATTGCAACTAGCAGGCAGAAAGCAGGATTCAAACCCTGATCCTCACCATCAGTGAGGTACCTGCCTTAACCCATTGAACCATGAAAGAGATCAGACTGGGAAGCATGTTTAGATGAGGCACAAGCCTTAAACCACTGAGCGTGTGCTTTTTGGAGGGTTCATACTTTGTTTCATGCCAGCGCAGTAAGAAAGAAGGCATGTAGGACTAGCTTTGAAACCTTATCACCAGCATGGACTATATTAAGGACCATGTTCAGGCACAGGCCTTAACCCACTGAGCTACCACAGAAGTGCCTTATTTTTTGGTGGAATTATCTTTCATTAAAGACCAGGAAATCAAGAAATTAATCCAACACAGAAAGGACAGAATTGAAATGTTTTCAGAGGGGACAAGGTCCAGAAGTTTTATATACCAACACAGCAATCAAACTCTCAAACTTATCCTTGTGGGGATACTGACATTAACCCACTAGGCTATCACATCTATCTATCTATCTATCTATCTATCTATCTATCTATGATGTGAGGTCCAGTTAACAGCTAAAACAGGTAGAAGTAATAACTACTTTTTACTTAAGTACATGTCAGAGCCAAAACTTCTTTACTTTCACTTAAGTAAAAAAGTTTAATCATTACTTCAACTTTTACCCAAGTATTTTAAAACATGAGTATCTTCACTTCAGTAGAGGATGTGTGTACTTTTGCCACCTCTGCTCACCAGACACTACTCTCCACACAGCTTACCCAGTGTGGGGACAAGCCAGATTCAAACCAGCAACCTCTGAGCTCAGAGGCAAGGATTTTATTACAAAGCCATCAACTCCAACAACACACCATCTTTTTTTTGGGGGGTTTATCATTTGTTTCAGGCTTCAAAGCAAGAAATTCAGAGCAGACAGAAACACAGAAAGCAGGATTCAAACCCTGAACCCCACCAACAGCAAAATACCAGTCTTAACCCACTGAACCATCAGGAAGGACCGGCTGCGATGATTGTTTAAAACAGGTCTATCTTTTCTTTCAAACCATCACCACAAGAATATAATGCTAAAGACAGACATAGGAAGCAAACCATAACGTGACTAGCAAGGAGAAAGCAGGATTCGACCCCGGATTCACACCATTAGCAAGGCACCAGCATTAACCCACTGAACTATCAGGAAGGACAAGCTGGGAAGCTTGTTTAGAGCAGGTCTATCTTTCTTTTTAATCCATCAAAACAAGAATATGAAGATGTAGGAATCAGGAATTTAACCTACCTCATGACTAGCAGACAGAAAGCCAGGTTTGAACCCTGACCACCAACATAAGCAAAGTACCAGCCTTAACCCACTAAGCCATCAGAAAAAAACAGGATAGGAAGTTTGATTAGAGCAGGTCTATCATTCTTTTCAAACCATCAACACAAGAATTTAACGGTAAAGAAAGATGTAGGAAGCAAATACAGATGTAAGTAGCACAAGTTGAACCCACATTGTAAATAACAGGAAGAAAGCAGGATTCACACCATAAATCCCACCACCAGCGAGATACCAACCTTAACCCATTGAACCATTGGTAAGGACAGGCTAGGAGGCTTGTTTAGAGCAGGTCTATCTTTCTTTTCAACCCATTAAAAACAAAAATATGTCGCTAAAGAAAGATGTAGGAAGTGAATCCTGATCGTGACTAGCAGACAGAAAGCAGGATTTGAACCCTGAACCCCACCAAAAGCAAGAAACCTGATTTAACCCACTGATCCATCAGAGAAGACAGGCCAGAAAGGTTGTTTAGAGCAGGTCTATCTACCTTTAAACCATCAACACAAGAATATAAAGCTAAAGAAAGATTTAGGAAGCATGAACACAACCTACATTGCAACTAGCAGGCAGAAAGCAGGATTCAAACCCTGATCCTCACCATCAGTGAGGTACCTGCCTTAACCCATTGAACCATGAAAGAGATCAGACTGGGAAGCATGTTTAGATGAGGCACAAGCCTTAAACCACTGAGCGTGTGCTTTTTGGAGGGTTCATACTTTGTTTCATGCCAGCGCAGTAAGAAAGAAGGCATGTAGGACTAGCTTTGAAACCTTATCACCAGCATGGACTATATTAAGGACCATGTTCAGGCACAGGCCTTAACCCACTGAGCTACCACAGAAGTGCCTTTTTTTTGGTGGAGTTATCTTTCATTAAAGACCAGGAAATCAAGACATTAATCCAACACTGAAAGGACAGAATTGAAATGTTTTCAGAGGGGACAAGGTCCAGAAGTTTTATTTACCAACACAGCAACCAGGAATCAAACTCTCAAGCTCATCCTTGTGGGGATACTGACATTAACCCACTAGGCTATCACATTTATCTATCTATGATGTGAAGCCCATTTAACAGCTAAAACAGGTAGAAGTAATAACTACTTTTTACTTAAGTACATGTCAGAGCCAAAACTTCTTTACTTTCACTTAAGTAAAAAAGTTTAATCAGTACTTCAACCAGTATTTTAAAACATGAGCATCTTTACTTAAGTAGAGGATGTGTGTACTTTTGCCACCTCTGCTCACCAGACACTACTTTCCACACAGCTTACCCAGTGTGAGGACAAGCCAGCAACCTCTGAGCTCAGAGGCAAGGCTTTTATCGCAAAGCCATCAAGTCCCACAAAGCACCTTCTTTTTTGGGGGGGTTTATCGTTTGTTTCAGGCTTCAAAGCAAGAAATTCAGACCAGACAGAAACACAGAAAGCAGGATTCGAACCCTGAACCCCACCAACAGCGAAATACCAGTTTTAACCCACTGAACCATCAGGAAGGACCAGCTGCGATGATTGTTCAAAACAGGTCTATCGTTTCTTTCAAACCATCGCCACAAGAATATAATGCTAAAGACAGACATAGGAAGCAAACCATAACATGACTAGCAGGGAGAAAGCAGGAATCGAACCCTGATTCACACCATTAGCAAGACACCAGCATTAACCCACTGAACTATCAGGAAGGACAAGCTGGGAAGCTTGTTTAAAGCAGGTCTATCTTTCTTTTTAACCCATCAAAACAAGAATATGAAGATGTAGGAATCAGGAATTTAACCTACATTGCAACTAGCGAGCAGAAAGCAGGATTCAAACCCTGATCCTCACCAGCCGCCTTAACCCACTCAACCATGGAAGAGATCAGACTGGGAAGCATGTTTAGATGAGGCACAAACCTTAAACCACTGTGTGTGTGCTTTTTGGAGGGTTCATACTTTGTTTCATGCCAGCGCAGTAAGAAAGAAAGCATGTAGGACTGGCTTTGAAACCTTATCACCAGCATGGACTTATTAAGGACCATGTTCAGGCACAAGCCTTAACCCACTGAGCTACCACAGAAGTGTTTTTTTTTTTGGTGGAGTTATCTTTCATTAAAGACCAGGAAATCAAGACATTAATCCAACACAGAAAGGACAGAATTGAAATGTTTTCAGAGGGGACAAGGTCCAGAAGTTTTATATACCAACACAGCAACCAGGAATCAAACTCTCAAACTCATCCTTGTGGGGATACTGACATTAACCCACTAGGCTATCACATTTATCTATCCATCTATCTATCCATCTATCTATCTATCCATCTATCTATCTATCTATCTATCTATCTATCTATCTATCTATCTATCTATCTATCTATCTATCTAAAAAAGTTTAAGTAATAAAAATGTAGTAAAAAAGTTTAATCAGTACTTCAACTTTTACTCGAGTATTTTAAAACATGAGTATCTGTACTTCTACTTAAGTAAAGGATGTGTGTACTTTTGCCACCTCTGCTAAACACCAACATACAGTTCAGCATCAGTTCAACAACAAGCAGAACATTTTAAAAGCAAAAAATGATGGGGGAAACTTTTGACTCCAACTTGCCACAACACTTGTGGCCTTATTTGCGCATTTTGTTGAAAGTAGTTGAAAATGAGGTTTTGGGTTTATAATACTTTTAATAGCTATTAATCAGTGTTTGACTCATTATCATTCTATTAATAGATCGGTGTGCAGAGAGAAACATTACAGTTTTTCTCAACTGCTTTCAGTCATTTCTCAGATCAGAATTGAAGTTTGCAGATCTCCAAATGCATTTCTCAAAACAACACGTACAAACTGCACAACATAGTGGATAACCGGAAAATACGCGTCACCTGCTCAAAATGCTTTGTCTATCGTGCAAAAGCGTGTTTTTTCATCAATCATTGTGTCAGAGGCAGCAGAATCGCATGTCATTTTTTTAACAATGTGAACGTGACAGGCAAAATTATTAGTCATGTTGTCAGTAGAACATCATACTCAGTTTTAGTTATTTAAATTATACTCAAGTCAGGTTTTGATGACTAGAAACTACTAAATTACCGTACTGGTGTGTGTCATAATTTACAGTGTTCCTCTGGTAAAAAAAGAAGTTACTTTAGCAAACCATTATGCATCAACCAGGTGTTACAGTAATTTACATGGTATGAATAGATAATTTTTCTGATTGATTCCATCTAACCTCAGTTAACCAATCAACATTGACCCACGTAACAGTATATGGAAGAATTGAAACAAAAGATCACACATTTTTACTGTACTGTCAATAGTGGTACTTGCATACAGAAAACAAAGGAAACTACACATAGGCTATTTACCAACAAATGAAAACCTAAAAAAGATAAAGTGGGGAAAACTATACATGTACAGAAGGTAAAGGTTCAATTATATGGCAGTTTTCCTATGCGTCATGTCGGTCCTCTCTGTTGGGAGTCGTAGCTCTTTTTCTCTGTCAGCATTTCTTTCAAAGGGTACATTGTACAGCTGCTTCATGGTGATTACATGTCTTTTCAAGACCTTGTCTATAGTTGAAATGCTCACAGATTGTATATTTTCAAAGATACTGTTGTCTTCAACAATAGCACTTTGTATCTCCCTTAGTCTTATGGCATTGTTAGACATAACCATGTTGCAAATTGCTTCCTCCTGCTGAGGTGTGAAAAGGGGCCCTCTGCGAGGTTGTCTTGCAGTCCTACATGAGAAAATATATTGTAAATTATAGAAGTATAGGGATCACAGGATTTTGATTCATACAGTAAATAACTAAGAATACCGTATGCATGGAAAACCTAAGGTATGTTACAGTATATGTAACAGTAAGTCTACAGTATTACTTTACTATACAGTACATTACATACCTGTTCTCTCTACGAAATGTTTGAATTATTGATGACACAGTTGTTCTTCCAACATTTGGCTGCACCCTTCGACCAGCCTCTTCCATTGTAAGGCCATGATTGATAACGTGATCCACCAGTGTGGCCCTGATTTCATCTGGAATCGCTGTGTATCTTTGGCATCTTTATACCCCTTCCTCTTCTGTGTCTCTGTACTCTTCCACCACGCAGTCTTAATCCTCTTCTTCTTCCTTCAGCTTCCATTATCAGAAAGGGGAACACTTGTGTTGTGCACTGTATATATATGTGACCCTGCCAAATCAGTCTTCATGATTTGCACCTCTGAGCTATTTCACAGAACTGGTTGATCATTGGTTAGTCTAGAGTTGCACATGTTTCTCTTTGTTAACAAAGGTGAAAACTCACCTGAGAGCAATTTGTCAATTCTGGACATATTTCTTAGCAAACATTCAATTCAATTCAATTCATTTTTATTTGTATAGCGCTTTTAACATTGAACATTGCCTCAAAGCAGCTTTACACAGATAATGTGGTGATTAAACATAAATATGTTCTTTGTAAGTATGTTTGTCCCTGATGAGCAACTGTGGCAAGGAAAAACTCCCCGAGATGGCATAAGGAAGAAACCTTGAGAGGAACCAGACTCAAGAGGGAACCCATCCTCATCTGGGTTGCACCAAATGTCCATTTGAAGCAGATATACAATGTTGTGGGGTACAGTGATGATGATCAGAAGCAAACTGCACTCCCGAGTCAGTGCAGCAGACCGCCGACACCAACTACAGTCCAATCCGTCCTCAAAGCACCCGTTCCACTCCGAATTAAGAGACCGTCGAGCTGCACAGAAGTGTGAAGATCCAAGGAGGGAGAGGGGCAGGAACACTGGTCACTGGAGCCTCAGGAGCATGTTTAACTCGACTGAAAGAGAGAGAGAGAGAGAGAGAGAGAGAGAGAGAGAGAGGGTGACGGGAAGAGAAGGATATGGATTATTAAGTGTAACTATTGGTGTACGAAAGTTAATGTCACTGTGCAGTTTGGACTCCGGCAAGACTCGCTATGGCAGCAAAACTAAAAGGGAGAACCAGAAGGTAACACAGACATGAGGGATCTCTGGGATGAGGCGACCCACCACACCACCGTCAACAAACCTGAGTGAGCGTGTGAATGTGAGGGGCGACAGCATACAAATATACCAGTTCACCAAACACTCTATATCCATGTTCCCTCCAGATCTGTGCTTTTACCTAAGAGAAATCTACTGATAAAAGGCTTGAATAAATAAATACGTTTTCAACCTCGACTTGAACACTGAGACTGTGTCTGAGTCCCGAACACTGATTGGAAGGCTGTTCCATAACTGTGGGGCTTTATAAGAGAAAGATCTGCCCCCTGCTGTAGTCTTCATTATTTGAGGAACCAACAGATAGCCAGCACCTTTTGATCTAAGTAGGCGTGGAGGATCATACTGGTACAGAAGTTCACTCAGATACTGCGGTGCGAGACCGTTAAGTGCTTTATACGTCAGTAGTAATATTTTATAATCAATGCGAGATTTGATTGGGAGCAGTGTAGACTGATTAAAACAGGGGTGATGTGGTCGTATTTCCTAGATCTAGTGAGGACCCTTGCTGCTGCATTCTGGACTAACTGAAGCTTATTTATGCACTTACTCGCACACCCAGACAGTAAAGCGTTACAGTAGTCTAATCTAGAAGTAACAAAAGCATGAACCAGTGAACATGTACTCACAATTTGTAGAAATCTGTACAGACATACAATTCTGAGAACATGTTCACTCATTTTAATAGTACAGACTTCCAACCTGAGAAAAAGACTAATTGGTTTGGTGGTTGTGACATTTCAGCTGAGAACCAGGACAAGTTATTTTGCACAGCAGGACAAAAGCAACAAGAATTGTCAAAAGCAGCTGACAGATGTACAGAACCATTTGCATGTTGTCCAAAAGCAATTGCAAATTGATGAAAACAACAAGACATTGCTGATATGATGTGAAGAACTGACAACAGGTTCTGACGGTGGGACGAGTAGTTTTGAGAAATGCAGTTCTGTTGTGAGAAATGACTGAAAGCAGTTGAGAAAAACTGTAATCTCACAAAAACTGAGTTGAGTAAGGAGGAGTCTTCTGATAAAAATGATAATAGGAACATTATAGCCATAATAAATCATAGTACTTTGGATACTTAAGTGAATTTGAAGGCAAATACTTTTGCACTTCTACTTAGGTGAACGTTTAAAGGGAGCATTTTTACTTTTACTGGATGAGTATTTTACCGAGTGTATGTGCAGCTTGTGAAGAAGTTGCAAACCATGACATCTTGTGGTCAGTTAAAACATTTACACCTCTGTAAAATATAGAAACTATTAATACAAAATAAAGGCCCTTTTATAGTCATTGTGTCCTATTCACTGTGTTTGCTGCATTATATTGTACACACTGCTTTTGCACTTTTGTTTATGGTTTAAAATATAAAACAAAAAAGATTTGGATTAATTAAGATTTTTATTCATTTTTAACAGCAGCTCTGATTATTAGACATGGCTGAAAAGATTAGATGTTTCCAAACAATGGGATCAAACTGAATTGAGAGCCATGGATCGAGAAGAAATGTTGCATTATATTAAACATTATATTAAAATTAAAGTTGATATAGTTCCAATCAATTAGGATTTCTTAATGTAAAATTAAATAGAAATATGACTCTGTAATCTGCTCCAAAGTTCTAGTTATATTCAAATTGATTGTACAATAGAGATGGATCCTAATCCAGCTAGTCAATGGCCTCTAAAGAGAGAAATTAATCAGTTTTTTATTTTTTGAAAGTTTTTTTTTTCTTTCCAAATTTAATTTCCCCATTTTTTGTCATATATGGCATGCTGGCATCTCTGGTTTATGATGTTCATTCCATTATCATATCTACACAGGCATTTGTATAGAATATGCTCCATGTAAAAATATATTCAAATGTGTCAGATAGAATAAAAGAGACACTGCTGAAGATAAAAATGTGCCAGTATTTAATATAATGAAGTTTTTTTTTTACATAGTTAAAAGTGGTAGCTCAGTGGATAAAAAGTTGGACTTCTGCCCAAATCTATCATGATTTTAAATCCCAGCACCACCAAATAGCTGCCACTACTGGGCCCTTGAGCAAAACCCTTAACCCTCAACCGCTCAACCGTGAGACAATAGTAAGCCGTCCTGGATAAGAGCATCTCTCAAATAATGTTAATGTCTAAAAAGATGGTATTGGAGGTTCTGTTTTATTATAATGTGATGCTGAACATCTGCAGATACTCCATTAAACATTCAATGTAAAACTTAATGGTAAATATGTATGAACAAAAAAAAAGTCAATGCAATTCAATTTTATTTGTAAAGTGCTTTCAACAATGAACATTGTCCTAAATAACAGTGGTAACAGTGACAAAGAAAAACCTCTTGAGATGGTATGAGGAAGAAACCCTGAGAGAAACCAAGACTCAAAAGTACTGAATGTCCATTTACGACAGTTCCAGCATTGTTAAGGGCTGCAGTCCAGTAAACTGTTCATTTATTGGTGTTTAAATTCAGACCTGATCATGCAAACTGTAGAAATATAACAGTATTTTATAATCAATGTGAGATTTGATTGGGAGCGAATATAACTAAAATACAGAGGTAACACGATCATAATTTCTGGTTCTGGTAAGGACTTTTGGTGCTGCATTTATTTGAAGTTAATGTAATAGTAACAGAGCAAAAAAAAAAAGGGTTGTTAACAGTAATACTGACTTCCACATCACACCATCCTGTTGTTATTCTTTTTCTAAACATTGTTGGGTTTATATTATTTCTATATGAAATACTCAAAGATTTTGAATATCCAAGAACCATCGAGTCTTCGGCTGAACCTTAAAACTGATAAACAGTCAAAGAACCAAAGTACAGTGGGGTTTTTTTGTGTATTATTCTGTTTATAGTCATTTGTCCTATACACCATTACTGTTCGTCTCTATTATCGTACATTTCTTACTGATCTGATCATAAACATGAAGTTTAGACTCGGTATCAAGGCAAATTTTATGTTTATTGAAAACACAGCTAGGTAAGAAAGTGAATGGAGCGCTGAAACACAGCAGGTCCCCTTCTCTGGTTGTGAAGTACCAAATGTCCTGCATATATAATAGTGTGTCTTACACACTTACACACACTCTGTCAGCTCATATTCACTGCCTTTCCTGAGTAGAAGTGAATGTGTTCGAGCAGGAAAATATGCAGGACATGAGCTACTCCAGGACCAGGAATAAGATTTAGGAATGTGTGTGTGTGAATAACTTAAATTAATTTAGATTTGCATACATCTCAATTTATTATTACTGCAAAGAATGCGCTCAGGACACCCCTCACAAGATGGCGATACCGAATACCAACACCAGGAGAAACCCTGCTGACTTTCCCTGCATTGTCTGTAGAGGTGACTCTTATTTTGCTTTCTGGCCCGATGACGCAATCAATCTGCGACCGAAAAACAAACCTTTTTCAAAAATCGCTATGGCTAGTCTATCTTAGCAGGGATACAACAATGGGTTTAATGCCCTATCTAGTGCCCTACATATTTCAAATGAAAGGAAATTGAGATTTAACCATAGTAACGCGCCCAAAGCTTAGTTTTAAGGTATATGTCAGAGTGGGCACAAGACTTGAGTTGTCCAGTTCGGGTTGTACAGCTACAGAGCTGTATTAGAGATTTTAATATTTCTTTATGTATTTTATTCATTATTATTATATTTCAGCACGGTGAGTATTTCGTCTGTTCAGTCAGATAATAGACTTTTAGTAGTGACCTAAGCAGAATAAACATACAACATCCGGTCGTATTTCATGTATTTATAATGATATTAATGTAACAGTGTGTAGAGCTGTAACGTGTCTGTGTGATAAATATAATAAATATACAACTGTTCAGATTGTTTTGAGCTGCTAGAATACAACAAGCCTGTCAAGCTGAACCACTTCTGCATGTTGATTGACATTTGAGGAAGAAACCTTGAATCCATGCTCATGTGGGTGACAGCAGGGTGTAGGATCACAGATCATTCCTCTTCAATATGTTCACTTGGAGCATATATGTGAATCCCAGGCTTCTCTGTCCAGGCTATTGTCTCTGATACAAGGGTCTAAACTGCAGGTCTTTGAAACACCGTGGGATGTGAGGTTGTAGAATATCAGGACGAATCAGGTCTGTCTGGAGAACATCAAGAGCTTCAGCAGTAGGAGTGAGTCCAAATCAGTATCACCTGGAGGCTGTTTTTGATTTGCAGGACTTCAGAATACCGCTTTTAACAATGGATATTATTCTTAAGTGGCTTTATAGAAATAAATAGGTTATAAAATTAGAATCGATATTTTACTGAGTAAGTTTGTTTCTTATGAGCGGTGACTGTGGCAGGGAAAAACTTCCTGAGATGGCATTAGGAAGAAAATTTGAAAGGAACCAGACTCAAAATGGAACCACCTTCATCTGGGTGAAACCAAATGCCCATTTATTATAGTTTGATCTCTGTTGAGGTGCACTGTTCAATGATGGGTGCTGAAATACAGAACTGTTAATGCCAACTGTGGTCCTGAGCCTTTGTAGCAGACTGTTTATATTAATTGCAGTCCAAATCCATCCTGAGTTTATAAGTTGCTCAGTAACTTCATGAACATCCTCAGCTGCACAGAATGGTCTCCGAAATGCGTTTATCCCTTATAAGTGGTGATAGTGTAAAAAAAAAAAAACACTAAGCTGGTATGAGGAAGAAACCTTGATAGTAACCTCAAACCTTCTGTTCTACTATATACCTTTTCACTTTTTTGGCAGTGAGCTGTTTTTTAACAAACAGCTAGAAGCAGAGAAATTCAGTGCATTTCTTGTGCACTAAGGTCAAAAGTTTGTTGTACAATTCAGCACATTATATACAGAACAGTACAGAATATTTAGCATTTCACGTTTGGCTTTTTTTGTGGCCAGGAGTCTTAGAAGTTAGAATGGTCATGATTCCCAAATTTCTACGCGGTCCTCCAGGTGGCGTTTAAAACATGCCAGTAGGTGAATAGCATAACAGAACTTTTCCCTAAGTGTATGTGGCATCCCATTTATTTCTGTTTTACTTTCTTAATATTTGCTCACTTGTAGCAAATCACTGGCCAAAGGTTGACACTTGACCATTATAAAATAATGAAGACATGGTGTGTTTAAGTTGGAGATGGAGTAACTCGAGTTTTTGCACAGAGCCCTGAGCTCAACCCCAATGAACACCTTTAAGAACCGTGACTGCACTTAGACATTAATAATGCTCTTGCGACTAAATATGGAGGTTATTATAATAGTATATGAGGGCCTAAATTTGTAGTAGGATGTTCAGCAAGCTAGCTCTGGTGCTCAGGTGTCCACAGAAGAGAAGCGAATATTTGTCAGTTGTTGTCTCCATACTAAGTTACCTCATGCCTCTTTAGGTGATCATGGCGAAAAAACTAAATCTTTCCAACATGGTGATTACATGCGAATGGTCCTCGTGTACGTTCAAGGGACGGAGTATGGAGGATTTGAGTGAGCACATGTCTTTACATTTGAAGGAGCATCTTGGGAATGGGGACACCATGGAGGAGCTTGGTAAGTTCTTTAAAGTCAAGACACTGCACAGAAAGTGCTTATTTGGTCAGCCTACAATATATAGTTGGGTCCAGAAGTGTTTAGACAGTAATGCAATTTTTGGAAGTTACTTCTGGAGGGACTACATAAATTGAAAAGGTTGTAAATTGCAAAATGCATAAATTCGTTGGGGTTTTTTTGTTTGTTTTTTGTTAAACTTGTTAAATTGAAGCTGAAAGTTTAAACCTCAACCAAATCCATTGTGGTGGATTACAGAATGGAAAAAATTGACCCAACTATATAAATATATAGAATTTATTGCTAAACAACTATTGATTGTAGTCCATCAGTGTTGTGCTTTTCTTTTACCTCTAACACAGTTGGAAAGAGTGATACAATATTTTACTTAAGTAAAAGTACTGTTACTTCAATGAAATTTTCAGAAGTTACGAGTCTAAAAATCTACTCAAGTAAAAGTAAAAAGTAGCTCAAAAAATGTAAAAATGTACAGAGTTACTTTTTTAACAGGGGGGTGAGGTGGGGATTATAGTGTAGTCCAAAAGGGACAAGAGGATATACATTTCAAACCTTTATTTTTTTATTATTATTATTTTTTTAGGGGGTCCCTGGTGGTCTAGTGGTTAGGATGCGGCGCTCTTAACGCTGCGGCCCGGGTTCGATTCCCGGTCAAGGAACCGACATTAGGGTTGCACAAGCCAGTGCACTCTCAGTGCCGGTCCCAAGCCAGGATAAATGGGGAGGGTTGCGTTAGGAAGGGCATCCAGCGTAAAAACATGTGCCAATTTTTTTTTTTTAGGAACACCTTTCAAAAGTAATAACAATAACAAAACAAAAAACCCTACAGTCCATGACTTGAGTCTAATGTTATGCACTTTGGCAGGAATTTCCTGTTTTGTCATTTTATTATAATAAGAGAAATTGTAAATGCAGATTCCGAATTCGAACAGCTTTCAATTCAACGGCATTTTGCTTTCAGCTGGCTCTGCATTGCAGGCTTGTCTGTATTGTCCATCTTCATAGATCTTTCCTGTCAGTTTAGTGTGTGTGTGTTCTCTGGCCATCAACTAATCAGTGCAGTAGTTTCCGAAGTCCAATTTTACAATTTTTTCCCCCTTGCATTACTCAGTAACTGATATGATTTAAAATGTAGTCAAGCACAATACTTCAAACTAAACATACTTGGGTAAAAGTAAAAATACTGATTTTAAAAACTACTTTTTAGTAGAAAAAAAAACTACTCAATTACAGGAATGCAAGTAAATGTAACTCATTACTTTTCACTTCTGACCACTAGCAGGAAAACAAGAGCACATCTCTAAGAGGTTTGGTTGATTACTTAGTGATGTTGACGTTGACATTAGTGATTTGGCTCAACAAAGCTATTGGACATTTAAAAAGAAAAAGAAAGTAAGAAAGGTGCTTTATATATGTCTCGTACTTTATCAGGGGATAAAAAGTTAACTGCTGAAGCACACAGTAAAACCGTTCAGGGCGAGCGCACGCTCTGTTTTAAACTTGTTTCGATTGCCGCTTGGTGGTATCTACTAAACACCAACATACAGTTCAGCATCAGTTCAACAACCAGCAGAACATTTTGAGAGGATAATTATATCATAATGCATAGTCCTTTGGGTACTTAAGTACTTTTGAGGGCAAATACTTTTGCACTTTTACTCCAGTGAAAGTTTAAAGGCTGCACTTTTACTGGAGTAATATTTTACCGAGCGTATCTCTACCTTAACCCCGAAATGTGCTCCTTCATATCGGTATCATGATGATCAGATCAGTCAGCCTTTATTTTGTTTTCCCTTCGAAATGTTGAGGATAAATGTGGCTCGCCATTAACCGTGTTACATCCTTACGAGAGCAGGATGCTGGATTGCTATGGTTACTTGGTTTTTCATTTCAGATTATAAATAAAAACACAATTTTATACCCTGTGGTGTTTAGTCCTGTGTTTCCTTCTTTTCCATATCAGCCAAGAAGTTCCATTTGCTTTGTGATTCATGTTTAATGATTTTTTATTTTCTTACTTCCAGATGATTATCAGTGCCTGTGGCAGGGCTGCGAGTTCCTGGCTATGGGAAGTCCCAGTGAGCTCATCGCTCATGCGCACTTCCATAACTTCCACAGCAAGCTGAAGTTCATTGGGACCCAACTGCTCCAGTCGCATCCTGAGCTTCCCAGCTGCACTCAGGACCTCCACAGCAACAACCTGGTCACGGATATCTCTGAAGGATTCATATGTCAGTGGGAACACTGTGATGTGAGTATTAGCTCGCTTTAGCGCACGTGTACCGGTTTATTCGTTGCATTAAGAGTTTTGAAACTGGGAATCTCCTTCGGCAGAGCTCTTTTAACAATCCGGAGTGGTTTTACCGCCATGTGGACATGCATGCGCACTGCACCGAGTTACAGCCGCTCCCTGATCAGCAGCAGGCTCTCTTCTGCAGCTGGAAAGGTAATGTGCATGTACCTGAGATGAAGACCTGGATCATAGATCATATGGTTTTATTATATTTGCCTTGTTAACTGAAGTTTGGTACATTCCAGGTTGTGATGCTTTCTTTAAGATCAAGTATCGGCTGCGTGAGCACCTGCGCAGTCACACACAGGAGCGTCTGGTGGCCTGTCCAACCTGCGGCTGCATGTTCTCCAGCAACACCAAGTTCTTCGATCATATACAGAGACAAGCCGAGCCAGAGGGTCAGTATTCACAAGTACACAGGCGACTCTATGATTGGGTGCCTTTTAGCCTGAAATTATATCTTTTAAAGTGGGAAAAAATTATAGAATTTCCATTAAACCTGGAAAACATGCATTTAACCAATTCAGTAATGTTTTATACCATTTCAGGAAACAATTCCAATAAATGACAAATAAAAATTGCACAGTTACCACCAAATAAACTAAATGTAGTTAACCAGCACTCATGCTAAAAGACAGTGTAATGATTTACTAATTTATAGAGAGAGAGACATAACTTTTATTTTTCCGCATAATAATAAACTAAAATAAACATTTTTCTCAGTCCATATATCTAATAATAAAAAATAAATTTCTTCCCCAGAGTCAAACTTGCAATTAGCAATTTATTAATTTTTTTTATTTAAGTTTCCCTTATATATTTTTTTTTGCAATTTTTGCATCCTCGAAAAAACTGGAAAATCACGTGTTTTGCGCGTTTAAAATAGAATTTTTCTTTTTCATTTTCAATTCTCTTTCTAAATAAAAATTAAAAAAAAAAAATTCGCTTTCCCATTCTATAATGGATTCCTCATGGAAAATGTCGAATATAATATAGTGTTGCTGCTACAGGTTCTGAGTATATATAGATATGTTTTATTGTAGTTATTTGCCTGAATATGTTGTTGTGAAGTTCGTTACTCTGTTTGTGTAATATTGCTATGATTCCTAATAATCACGATCTGTTTCAGATTCTCTCACATGTGCCCATTGCGACAAAGGATTCGCTAACGAGAGACTGCTGAGAGACCACGTTCGGCAGCACGGTGTGTTCCCAGCACTTTAGGTCGTGTGCTGATCTCTTTCTCACTGATGAAAGTAACAATATAAAGGCGTATGTGGTTTCAGAGGACTGGGTAGACGAACCTGGCAAGCCGGTGCACGCTTGATAAGTGCCCAGATGTAGAAAACCAGGGGGATGTAATTATCTCCTGGTGTTATTATAGTCTTCTCGGTATCGCAGATGTGTTGTATGTTATTGTTTGTTGTCTGTCTGAGTAATAAAAGATGAATAGGTGGAAGCAGAAATAAGAAGCAATGTATCAAGTTATTTCAGTGAAACTAAAAATGAACGAATGTTTCTTGTATAAACCTGTGCCCCGTTCATTTTCCAGTGAATCATATAAAATGCCCACTCTGTGACATGACGTGCACATCCCTGTCCACCCTGAAGATCCACATCAAATTTCGCCACTGTGACGAGCGACCATTTCCCTGTGACTTCTGCGAGAGCAGGTAGTCAAGCTTATACACCCCCAACACACACACACACACACACACACACACTGTTTTTCCTGTAAAAGAACCTGTGTAAACGTGTGCTTTTGCTCTTCAGCTTCAAGAATCAGCATGA
Source organism: Silurus meridionalis (assembly GCF_014805685.1). Lineage (NCBI taxonomy): Eukaryota > Metazoa > Chordata > Actinopteri > Siluriformes > Siluridae > Silurus > Silurus meridionalis. The sequence goes on along the minus strand of NC_060895.1, from coordinate 7,193,566 downwards.
TCTGCGGAAGCACATGGAGACCCACAACGAAGGAGCGGCTTACCACTGCACCATGGAGGGCTGCGGTTACTCCTCTCGCATGGCCCACACCATGAAGCAGCACTTTAAACGAGTACACGAGGTTAGCCAGCAGGTGGCGCCAAACGCTCGCGTCTCAAAGTTTTCTGTCATTTCTGTTCTGCCTTTGGGCTTCGTCTTCACACACGGTGTGTTGTTAATGTTCCAGCAGGGGAACATGGTGTCCAGGTATAAATGTCATCTGTGTGACAAGAACTTCTCATGGTGTTACACCCTGACTCTTCACCTGAGAAAGAAACATCAGCTCAAATGGCCGTCGGGACATTCCCGTTTCAGGTATACTGCACTGGATTATTGTTGTTGGGTATTCAACTAAATTTCATTAAGATCCAGATACATAAATGATTTTCTTACAGAGGTACGATAAGTACATAGTTTTACTGAATAATGACCACCGTTACATTTTAATGCTTAATGTTTCATTTATGGCTGTAATTTGTTTTGTAGTGCCACCTCACATTACCACCGTTTAACCAGCAGCACATAGTGTGAACAGATGTGACACATCTGGCCTGAAAAAATGCAGGGAGAATGAATGCATTCGTCTAGTCACATTTGAATATTGTTATTGGCTTTTTAAAGTGTACATATAAAACAAAAACCTTTCTATTTTAATGTCTTTACCCCAAAGCCGGATATATGAGTAAGGAACATGGCACCATTGATTCCTGTATTCGGTTTTAAAGCTAAAATCTGGTTCTGATCAAAGTTTGAGTTTCCACACCGGGTCAAAATTGGATCCAAAGCGTTAGCAGTATGCTTCAACAGACAATAAGTTCACCTCATGGCCATCCGTATTGGTTGTTCTAAAAATTCTGAAAATGTACATGTAAAGTACAGTGTTATTCATGAATATATATAATATTCCTAGATTGTAATAAGGGAAAAATATTTATATTTGAGCTTTGAATCATAACTAAATGACATCCTGATGTAATGCACTGATGCAGCTGCACATTTACTAAGGGGTGTGCAAAGACCATGGTTGCACCCCCAACCAAAAAAAAAAAAAAAAGCAGGGCAAATACAAGAATAAATACACTATGTGAAATGGCGCCCCCTGTTTGACATGCATATACTGCATTCTCCAATTTTGATGTAATGTACCAAATCGAAATATACAGGCAAACTGCAGTCAGTATTTAATCTTATTTGAAATCAAACAATAAATCTGCTGCTCTCCATGACTTTCATCCAGCTCTAATACCCTTTGAAGGTTCTTCATCTGAAATGGAGAAAGTGCACTTTCTTGTTTTGCTCATTCTGTCAGTGGAGCTGGTTTAAAAGGAGAGACTGGCAGGCAAGCCTTAAAAATCTTCCTTGAGCATGAGATATAAGGTCATACAGTAGTTATAATACCAGTACATCGCAATAGCTTAGACATCAAAGTGAGCAACATACTGGAAATCTGCGAGAAATTCCCTGCTGACATTCTGTTTAGTTTACACAGGAACACAACAAGGCTTTGCTTTATAACTGTCAAGAGTTTCAGGCTCGTGTTGGAAAATAATGCGCATCGACGAGGCAAAACTGTCCACAACCTCCTTATCTTTGATTTATCAGTTCCAATTTCATCGTGGGGAAAAATCTGCGGCCTTTTTTTCCAGTTGTCAACTGTCCAGTTTGACTGAATCTCTGACCTCTGATTCTTAGCTGACAAGACTGTAACCTGATGTGTTCTGCTCTTAGACCCTTTTCTTTTCACCACAGTTGTAAAGAGTGTCTATGTGTAAGTCTGGAAGTCTTTTTTTGGGAGTTTGAATTGATCTGATCCAGCTTCCTCTGATCTCTCATCAATATGGCATTTAAACCTGCAGAACTGTCACTCGCTCCATTTTTTTCTTTCGCAGCATTCTGTGAAAACTCTAAAGACTAAGGAAAATCCCATGAGAACAGCAGTTTCTGAAATATGCAAAATAGCCCATCTGGTGCCAACAGCCATGTTTTAATCTACTGCTCTGACGAGCTGTCTTCAGTTAAATAGTTGACAGACACTTTAGATAAAAAACATTCGTCTTGTTATTGAATAGACCACGTTTTTAGGTTTTTATTTCTATCCCCTTTACTTGGTTTGCTCCGCTAAAACACTTTGCCGGGTCCTCAACTGTACAATGGTCCGCCATCTGATGCAGAATATTCAATTCGGTTTGTTTTTAATTTGTATAGCATGTTTAACATGGTCTCAAAGCAGCTTCAAGCGGAGATAAATCCGATATAAAGTTGTATAAAAGAATCAATTTAGTGCCTATAAGTTTCTTCCTTCAGATTTTTATCACTAATAAGCATGATGGTAGCAAGGAAAAACTCCCTGAGATGGTATGAGGAAGAAAGCTTGAGAGGAACCAGATTTAAAAGGGAACACGTCCTCACCTGGGTGGCACCAAATGCAGAAAATTCAATTTAAATATTTAAAATATTTAGAATTTAAATCGTTAAATTTTAAATGTAATATTTACTAATCAGTCTAATTTGAATTTTCCTCTCTGTCTGGTTGATGATCTCTTTATGGGGAGCAGGTATAAAGAAGATGAGGACGGCTACCTGCGCCTGAACATGGTTCGCTTCGAGACCGTTGAGGTAACGGAAGAGCTGATTAAGAACATGGCTGAAAAGCGCACACCTCGGAAGCTCTCGGGATCAAGCGCTCAGACAAAGAGACCGGCGGTCCAGGCAGAGAGCATGAATGACATTCCTACACCATCTTCCTACCCCTCCTCTTCATCTTTCTCCTCCTCCTCCTCCTCCTCTTCCATGCCTGTGCTTGTGAACGGTGAGAACAGTGCCATAAAGGATAGAGCACCAGTATATTGTATACTAAACACAGTGAGGGAGATGAACGGCGAGCAGGAGAACACCGCAGACTCGGGGATGGAGTCGGGAGCAGTAAGAGCGCTGGCCGCCGTCGCTCGAGGCCTCGGTATGGATGTAGTGTGATGAGAAATGACACACAAAAGAACACTACACACCACCGTTACTGTTGTACTACATTCAATTTACATTCCACACGAAATCTGGATTTTTGTTTGCAATTTTACGGTAATAAGATTTTAATGGTTAATGTTTCAGCTCGGAAATAATCTGTCTTTGATTGTGATGGTCAGTTTTTCTGTATACAACAAATCCATATGTATTTAGAAGCATTTTTGTGATTTTAGCTGATGTTTGGTTTTGTTTAGGTTTTAGTTTTTTTTTTTTTACATTGTTGTACTTTTTAAACAAATGTTTATCTTTTTTACACAAATGGAATATCCTTTTAGATTTGCTGACTATTTGCTTTTAATTTCTTGTAAATGTTTTTAGTTTTTGGTCAATATGAATCTACCAAAAATAAATAAAAATAAGCCGCCTTTTTGCTTAAAATTCTTTTTAATTTTTTTCACAAAAAAAAAAAAAATGATGGGCCAGTTTCCTGGTAATGAATTGAGTAGCAGAAGTTGGGAAAAAAAAAAGAACTCTGATTCACCACTGACACTGCAATTAAATGAAAATCTAGACTTAATCTGGATCCAGGCATCAGCCCAGATGCCCCTGTACATTTCCATATTTATCACGTATTTGACATGAAGTGCTTGGCTCAGCCTCAGTGAGGCCCTCATTATGTCCCACTCATGGCGCCTCGACATTTCTGTCTGCCAGTGGCGTAGTCCGTCTGGGAGAAGGAGGCCGCATGGGCATTCCAGGCAGCAGAGGGGGCGGAGGGGCATGCATGTAGCCTGCATGAGGTAGAGCCTTGCTCAGAGTGCCATAGGGTGCAGCATGAGCCAGTGCCAGGCGCGGAAACAGCGGGCTGGCGTAGGGTCCGGGCAGAAGGCCGGGATGTGCCAGCTGGGTCTCGAGGGTGGCGTGGTGGTGCAGAGCCAGCAGGCGGCTCCTCTCGCTCTCCTCACGCAGCAGTGCCAGGCGATGGCGTTCTTCCAGCTGGCACCTCTGCTGCTGTTCCAGCATAAACGGGTGGAGGAGCGGCTCGCGTGGGTAAACACGCTGCAGTGGGTCGCCCCTCAGCAGCAGCTCCTTGGCAACAGGGTCTTTTTGAGTAATGTCCAGACCACGGCTCATACTCCGAATTGGATCCCAATGCTGGGGAGAGTATGGAAATCGCTCAGCACCAGACAGTGTGCTCATCCCAACCAGTGGCGTCATTAAGCGAGTCCTTTCAAGGCCATGTGGAAATCCTGTCATTCCTAGAGGCACAGGAATGGAGGACATGGGCAACGGCTGCATCCCTGGCGTTCTTCGATCCTGCACTGGTTTCTCAAAAACTTTAGGAGGTGGCTTGATTTCAGGAGAGTCCCGAATCTCTCTCCTCTCCTCCTTCACTTTAACATGGATACTCTTGGCATGCTCGGCTTCTAGTCTACTCCTCTTAGCGTCCGGCTCCCACAGTGATCCGTCACTACTGCGCTTCTCAACTCGAATCCTTTGTTGCTGGGGGGACAGAGTGTCCTCAGAAGGAGCTTTTTCCTCAGTAGGACGCTGGTCACCCTTAGTGGATTTTTCCTTCTTCTCTTGCTGACTGTCCTTGTGCCTCTGATCCTCGGTCTCTCCACTCTGGTTGGGGGGTTCCTGGGATTGTGATCGTTCTCTAGCTCTGTCCTTGTCTTTTGGCTCAGGAGTGTCTCTAGAGGACTGTACTGTTTGCTTATGACTCTGTGGACTTGTGTTAGAAGGTGACTGGTGTCTCACATTTAACTTCTCTTTCGTGTCCCTGCAAAAACAAAAGAGGTAAAGCGATATAAGCAAACGGGAAACGTGATCATTTTAACATAGTGTAAATGTTGACAAGAAAAAGAAAAAAAAACAATGTAAGCTGGCCTAAAGTTTGTGGACATCTGATCATTACCCTTAGTATACATTCCTCAAAATGTTGACAGAAAGCAGAAAGCACACAATTGTAAACATGCCTTTGTATGCTGTGGCTTTACAACTTCCATTCAGTAGAACTAAAAAGGCAAAACCTGTTCCAGCATGACATGGACACAAAGCGGAGCCTATGAAGACGTTTGTTGACGAAGGTTGGAGTGAAAAACTTGAGTGTCCTGCAAAGACCCCTAACCTTAACCCCACTAAACACCTATGAGAACAACCAGGGCTCCTCACCTGGCATCAGTACCTAAACTCACTAATGGTCTCATGGCTTAATGGGCAAATCCCCACAGCCATGCTCTATAATTAAGTGAGAAGCCTTCCCAGAAGAGCCGAGAGCATTACCACAGCAAATGGGGGATTTTCAACAAACACCTAGGATAGATAAAAGCAAGGGAAAAAAACTCCGACCTTTCGTGCTCTTCTTTGTTGAGTCCAAAATCTCTCTTGTCCATTACTCTTTCGAGTTCAGGGGGCTGTGGCCAGGCAGGGGGTGTAGGGAAAGACGAGGGTGTCTGCTGCAACCTGTTCCAGGGCTCCTGAGGTCCTGCTGAAGTTGGAGCTGCTTTACTGTCTTTACTTCCATGTGCAGAGCTTGGTGCTGTTTGGAACAAGAAGAGTTTAGATTTGATGCCTTACAGTGCCCAGACAGGCCAAAAAAATCATTCAAAAAGACATTCATTACTTACTTATTGTAGGATTTCCAAGCCCTCCGAACGCTGTGGAGCTCAGAATTCCCAAACCTCCGAACCCTGGTGGCTTATTCAGAGGGTCTACATACAAAACATTGCTATGTTTTAATGAGTTTTAACTACATTACTTAGTTAGTATTGTTATTACATAGGAACCGGGTCTTACCATGATGAGAGGGGGGTGTGTGGAGATTACTGTGAGGATGGGGTAAGTATCCATAAGGTGAAACAGAAGGGTGTGTGGGACCTGATGATAGAAAAAGATTGGATGGATAAAGTTTGAACATTTTGCCCATATCATTTTCCACGTTCACTTATCAGTAGAGATGTGATCCTGAACTCTCCTTGAAATGTTACACAGCTAATATAAAAACAATGTTACAGATTTATTAGGTCTCTATCAAATGCTGTTATACAATAAACGCCCATAATTGCATAGTTGCTCTCTTGTCACTGCTTATAAAAGAGCCCCATTACTTACCAGCGCTGGAAAAGATGGTGGAAGGGCGGGGCAAGTCACGCGGTTGCTGGATCATTCCTAAGAGACCTGAACCAGAAGGTCGACTCAGGAACTCTGGCTTCAACCCAAAGTCTAGCTTGTGTGGCTCATTTTGCATCTGCTTCTGAAATGCACACAGACAAGAAAGGGGCTTAGCAATCTAGTAGCAGTGACAGAAGCCCAAGATCAGTGATATGGTAAACACAGATGGAGAAAGGCGGAAAGGAACAATAGCTTCCAAAGCAAACATAATAAGAGTCATGCAACAGTGCCAGTGTTTGATCTGCTAACATACCTTTATTTTCTGCTGATGGTGGTACACCTGCCATGCAATGTGAACATGCATTGCGCACCATTTGCCGGGTTTCTGTAAAACAAACACAGGGAAATTACTGTAATTCCGCTTTGTACAGATGGCTGAATACAGCTTTGTCTGTGGGACATGGTGTGGCGCTTACCTTTGGTGTAGGACACGCCGAGTCCAACAACTGGAAAACAATGTGCAGAAATCATGTTTACTCAGTGTCTACCTGTGTACTTTAAGCCTACTTCATTTCAATTAGCCAAATGTTCCTTGGCATATAGATTACACTGTGTAAATAGCCCTGACACCATCAGTAAACTTCCACAGTTTATTTAGTCATGTTCAATAACTGCACGTTGAAGGAATAAATAGATACATGGCAATATTAATTTCGAAAGCTTACTCTGGATTCCTTCTGTATGAGTGGACGAGGCATTGCTCCTGGTCCAGGAACTACATCGAGTGGGTTGGAGGCCTATTGTGACAAATCACACAAAAACATATATATACATTATACATTATATTATATATATATCATAAATTCATCTGCCAAACTTTGTTCTTGTAATACTTTGTTAAGTGAAATATATTTAAATGTACTTTTGAGTAAAGGGTTTTTATATTTTAAAAAGAAAACTTTAAGCACCTTGGGCTGGAAGGCTCCCTGCAGAGAGCTGAATATCCCTGTTGGGGGCACCATGGGAGACAATCCTGGCATTACTGTAGGATACGACTGAAGTAACTGTAAAAAATTATGGGATGTTGGATTATTAGTCCGTGAATAAGAAAATTCTATTTAGCAAAATTTGTCTTAATGAACATAACACTGTCACAATTTACAAAAAGAATAATAAAAAGTGGATGACGTACATTGTGCCTGTGAAAGGAGTCGACCTTTGGTGGGTATTTGTCAAACTGGAGCGGAAAGAAAGAAAAAAATTATTTTTTTGTCCAATGTATTTGGTGTAATTATGCAACAATAAATTATACAAGTCACATTTACAAATGTGACCGTTAGGTAAATAAAAAGCAGCCTCGTTAACTCGTCCTCACATGTCTGGTGTTGGTACGCACCAGGGGTGCTACAGGGCCTGGCAGGATGGCCGGGTGAGGGAACGGGGTGAAGGTATGCTGGTGTGTGTGTTGGTGTGTGTGCTGGTGCTGGTGCTGGTGCTGGTGCTGGTGGAACTCGGTACGTAGGTAAGACGGAGCAGCCAGAGGATTTCCTCTATCCACATTTTGGGAGGCCAAGAAACGGGAGTTCAGCTCTTGACGCAGCAGGTCCTGCTCTGTAATTTCAGCAGGGCAACTTAGCGATTTCATACACGTTTAAACAATTGCTGTAAACCAAAGCGTGCAGTGACGTACGTACCTGTGTAGGGACCTGAAGGGGAAGAACCAGGCACGGCTAGAGCGTTCCCCGTTAGAAGTGGAGGAGGAGCCAATGCTGCAGTTGGAGAAAACATGGTGCAATCCCGCTGATCCCAGCGACTGTTATATCGCAGCTTTTACTCGAAAGGGTCCCGTGCACAGTTAGTGTGCAGAGATGTTTTCTGTTTTCCTGCGCTTTCTTTTGCTACCAGGATCGGGGCCTGAGCTTTACTCTTTTACTCCTAAAATCTCCAAACCTAATTTCGTCTGGACTTTTATTTGTAGTATCGTTAACATCCCGGGGACCTGCAAGAGACGAAATAGAATCTAATCAGCGCAAACATTTTACAACCTCCGACCCGACACGACTTTTTACTGAAGTATCTCTTTGGACTGGTGTTTTGAAACGAAAATACGTCCTGTGTGGTCAGACTGCATTATGGACAATAACCTAATTTAGAATGAGGCCACAAATAATCCACTAATTTCATTTGATCGCATGTTGTTCCAAGAAAGGATGTTAGTATAATGCTATCTGTTTAATGTTGTTAAACAGGGCAAAGCACATTGCAGTAATGCAGCCAGGACAAAAGCAATAGAGAGAGAAGGGTATGGCAGGGAGGGCCATGTCATTTGAAAGAGCTAATAAAGCAGGGGTTAAGGAAAATAAAAGTGAGCCTCTATGCTTTTATTGCGGCACCTTTTCCATGACATTACGCTGCCGTGCTCTTTTAATTCTGCTGCACTCAAAGTAAACCTAGCATTTAATGGCTAATGTTGGTGTCACTTTGACATTTACTGGACCTTCCCAGGAGAGCGGCAATACTGAATGCAAATGGGGCGGAGGCCTGAAATCCCAGGAGGATTGCCGATGTATACAACCTGCAATTACCTCTTTTTGAATGCCACTCATGCACATGAAGATAAGCAGTAAATCTCTTTTGTGTAGGGCTGTCAATTCGGGCCTTTTTCCCCCCTGGAGCCTGTTGTATCTAGAGTGAAAGGTCTTTTGAGAGGTCCATAATGGATGGTTAGGCTCTCTTAGAGTAAAGCTCCTTTTGGGAAGCACCAGGGGTCCATGGAGGAGGGAGTAGTAGGAACAGCTTATTCCTCCTCTGCAGAGCGTCGCTTCTCCCCCTGGTGAACAGTTTGTATTGAGCAGGGTGATGCAACCACAGGGGGGGTGAGCATGGTAACGCCAGGAAGAACAGCAGACAAGAGCACTGCTGCCTCAAGGAACATGCCTTTGTGCTACAAAGCACTTGAGATATAGACCACAAAATAATCTTCAGTGCACCTTTGTGTAATTGTGGAGCTGGTGGATTTGTGGCGCTCGTGTAATTGTGGCGCTTGTGCAAGTGTGGATTTGTGGAGCTTGTGCATTGTGTTTAATAAAAAAAAAAAACTGCTTGTGGAGGCAGAAATGATTATAAATTGTTATATATATATATATATATATATATATATATATATATTTTAGTGTATGTATGTATATGTTTAATTGAACCAATCGTGTTTTTTGGATTTTTTTTCTTCAAAAGCCGTTTAAAGCATTTTTACTTTAGTTCTGTGCATTCATTTCTGCAATCTTAATGCATTAATGTGACTGATATATATTCAAAGCCACTTTCCCTTACTGAAATTCCTGATTGTGACTCTAAGTGCTTATTTCCAGTTTGAGTCATGGTACATTAATGTTCCTTTGATGCAGGTTAGGTATTAGGTTTAAGCTTCTCAAGCTGTCAGCCCACCAGCAAATGTGTCTTCCTATTTCAATCGGCACCTCTCTTGTCCAAGCGGTTTTTGTCATTCATCAACCCCATTACTGAGCTAAACCTCCCAGGCATGCTGAGTCTATTGGCCTAATCCCTCCGATCACACAAAGGTGAGATTAGCTGAAGGTTAAATACTCTTGTTCTCAACATTTTTTTTGTCCTGCTCAGAGTGACAGGAAAATCTTGTGAAGGAGCCACTGGAAAGGGGGTTTGTGTGGACACAAAAGAAATACTGAAGGATTCAGGTATGGTTTGAAGGTAAGCTTGCGGAAAGACGGAGGGGAAAGTCAGAAAGTGTTTACGCTGGCAATGGCAGACAAGGGACAGCCTGTAAATTCTCCTGCAACATGGCGATTTGTGGACAGCACTGCCTGAGTGCAACTGGCAAATGACTGAAACAGAGAAACAGTTGTTCTTGCACGCTGACAGTTTCTCACGTTGCTTTTAGTTTAGCTGTGAATGAGGCCCAGTCAGCTAAAAAGGCATCTGGTCCATAACTGTGCTCATGCATACAGCAACATTTGTCCAACATTTGAGTATTACACAAAGTTACTACATTCCAGTGCAACAGACCGCTCAATATAATACATTCCCCAGCAGGTCTTCTTCTTTTTTTTTTTTTTTTTAAGCGAGAAGAAGCAGGAATAAATCAACAAGGAAAGCCAGGAACGTTCACTTGGTTTTTGATTTTGTTAAATCAACGGTCCTCCGCAGATATCCGCCGCAATCCAACCTTCCCATCTTTGCAGATCTGCCGTTTTAAGTGCGGAAAGTCTGCAGTCCAGCTACAGTGTAACGAGCTGAGTTAATGAAATTTCCCTCCAGTGGATTTCTATGGCTCTAAAATAAGGCACCAGGGAGCTCTTTCTGTATACTCTACTTCTGTCTGAAAGTTCACCGTCTGTGGTGTAGGGTAACACACAGTCTAAGCGAAGACTTCCCTTATGTCTCTCTCTCTCTCTCTCACTCGTTGGCAAGCAAACACACTCCCTCAGCACTAAGCCCTTTTTTTAATGGTGAATGCACCACAGAACATTACTAACATTAACCACTATATAAAAAGCAACGAATTCTTATAACATTTGAAAAAAAAAAGACAAAATCCCAAACATCATAATCATATTCCAAAAACTTATGTGTAGACCTGAGATAACTCGGGCTGCGTTCAAGAAAACATACTGTGTTGTTTAAGCAAGACGGCTCTGGCATCCAAGATAATCCTTTTCTCAATGTACCGTGTAAGACAGAAGACTTTGAAAAGAACACATGAATTGCGGCAAGCAAATCGGCCCATGCCAGGAAATAGGTGAGTGCGCTGGCATTGAGCTCTTCCATTATTTAGCGGTCAGGTTTCTCTCAGTTAGAGATTAGCAGCAGTGATGTAGGGCGGGCATGCACACAATAGCTGTCAATGCCTCTGGGATGTGTCGTGCCGCCTGCTTCCTAGAAACCAATCCCCCTAGCATGCTAGTATAACAATCTGCAGCCCTGAGGACCCCAGGGACTCCCTCCACTCCTTCCCTATAATGGATGGCTTTAAAGAATGACCTTACAAATGAGAAAGGGCTGGGCCGTGTCCGCAGGGCCGCCATGACGGGCTGCTGCAGTTGCGGCTCTAACGTGTGTGTGGGATCTTAACGCTCGTAAGTTAGGTAGTCAAAGTATTTATTTGAGCCGTGCTGAAAGCTCCCGAATGGGCAGCTGTCTTGCTGATCTCTCAACAGAGTCCACCTTGGCTGCACACCATCCCTCTTTCCCTCCCCTCCGCTCATGCCTGGCTCAGCTCAGGTTACCACGAGAACAATGTGAACCCTGTGCAGGCTCCCCAGTCTCTCAGGATCCGTCTGTACTAACATTCATACCTATGTCTGTGCTGGACTGCGAATTAATATATCATGCAGTGGCCTTGGATGGGTTATTTCCTACGCATCATCTACGAGCCAGTTGCAATTAAATATCCAGTTAAAGCTCTGCCTTCCTGGCCTGGCAACAGAAACCTTTTGTGTGCAACTCCTAAAATATGAATTAAAAATAAGGATACTATAGAGGTTTTTGAAATGATGGATTTCTGGCTCGGTACCACGTGTCATAGTGGTTATATTTTCAATGTAGCTTTTTTAAACGGACCCACCGAGTCAAATCGAAAACATGAGCTATTTGGATATATATTCCAGGTTACACATTCAAACATAACAGTTTTACTGCTGTACATATTTGCACCGATTCCAGTATGAGTAGACCATTCATAGCTTTTAAATGAGGTTTGACATTCCATCGCATGTTGGTTTTTCCGCATTAAGAGCTCTGGCTACGATTCTGCTGAGGCCAAATGCCTCACTTTTCTTGGAATGCCTCACAATGGTTCTTGGAAAATTTAGAGCCCTGAATGTGCAGGAAATGGATTTTGCATCAAAGGCTTTCAGGCATATTTTTAACAGGCTCTTCAAAAGTCCTTTGCAAAGACTTTCTGTTGACAAAGTAATCAAATAGAAATAGAATGCACATGCAGCCACGATTGGGCTGCAATAACACTCCCTGTGTCCATGTCGGGACACGTGAGGCTTCGATTCTTCATGCAGTAAATCAAAAACAAACCCTGTGTGTCCATGTGAATGTGTTCATTATGGAATGTCCCTTTAATAAACATAGATCACAGGAGTTACAAAAGGTGCAAAAAACCTTCGGACATGTCCAGCTGCCACACAATGTGAGCAATACCGACGCTGGAGCCAAAAACAGTTCCACAAATAGCCGCTCCAGTTATTCCAGGCGGTGACAAGGTAAGACTTCTGCGCTGAGGGAAGCTGTCAGCATTTGACAGCTGGGTTTCTGCCAAGTGGATGAGCTGCAGTTAAGCTCCGCTGGGACCTTATCTTACTTTAAATGGTATCTCAGCAAAAGCACCATACCAACAACATAGACACGTATCCCATATCAACAACATGCTAACGTAACTAGGCCATCCCCGAGCAGGGCATGAACCCGTGCCTTTTAAACCTTTTAAAGCTTACATGCTTTAGAGATCAGTGCTATCAGTCAAGAGTGACTAACGCTGCTGTTACGCTGTTACGGTGGCAGTGCCATGTAATATTAGATATCATAAAGGCGGAGATAATCAAACTGGAGTCGTACATCGTTGGCAGTAAATGTTACATCATGCAAGATTGAATTTGAGAAAGAGTTATCTATTGACTGCTGTTTTACACTCGCTAATCGTCACAGCTGTGCTATTAAAGTTGATACTCAGAGCTACTTGAAGGAAAATCGCCTGGAACTGTAGCAAGTGCCCTTTAACTCAAGTGCGCCACGATGGCCCGCAGGCTTTGCAAGACACAGATGCGCCATGTGATGCAACTGGATACAGCTATGAAAAAGTAAACGCTTTCCAGCCGGTCTGAGTTCTGCCTCCGGTCTCAGAATGTGCACAGTGGCAGTTAGTCACAAGGAAGGTCTTTAATGCTTCGCGCCTCTGGGGCGTCATCTGATAAAGGGAGGTATCCACAGCTAGCATTTCGTTTGGAGCCCTGGCTCAGCAGGTTGACGGTCACCCCCGACCCTGGAATCCCAGCAGGCATTGCCATCGGTGTTTGGGGTCACAAGCCAGGCTTTGGTTCCTGCTGATATATGTGCTAGACAGCACCTTCTCTAAAGCACCGTCTCTAATTTAAAGACCTAAATACCATTAACTAACACCGGAGGCCGTATAACCGTAATCTTTTTACGTTCTTAAGTGCTTCGGCTTTTCGCCGTTTTCAAAAGGGCAAAGGCAACACAAGGTGAATGTTAATGTATTACATCGGTGGTAGTACTTTACCGCTTATGACTGTCTATTAAATGCATTTTAGTAACTGCATTTATCAAAATGCCACGAGTAGCACCGGCTCTGTAACCTTCAATAATGTTGACATGATTCATGGTAATGGTGCTGTCTTCCCAATCCAATTATTTTAGCGATTACTAGCACACACTTGGCTCACCGCATACACTTCCTTAAGTTATCAGGACACTAATTGGTTAACAAGATATTGCATTTTGCAGTCTTCTCCTTGGTCCTTTGGGATTTCTCACCATGCCATCTGCTCGGAGCTAATAGGAGATATAACGTTTCTGTATTCCAGCAGCACTCAGACACACAATAACATTAAAGATCTGAGATGGTTTGAGTCAAATGAGTTAGAGTCTGGCATCTGAGTATTGGCTTTTCTTTTCTCAGAGAAAGAACCCACATGTTTTATGTGCTATGACAGACAGTCTTGAGTAAGCTGTCCAGCGAATAAACAATCTACCAGATACATTCTTACAGCCATGTCAAACCACCAGGCCTTGTTTTATAATCTACAGGAATATTAAACGTCTCCATAAAACACATTGCATACCCTAAGCAGCACCGTGTTTACAGCTTCCTTCTCCTTCGTAAAGACCCGGGGCCTCATGAATTACACCAAAAAGAAACATCCCTGAAAGGAACGGAGTGAATTATTGCACTTCGTCAACTAGTCTGTGTATTTAGGGTTGAATCGCAGCTATGCTCTGTCCTTGGTAAAGAAGAATCAAAATAACTCTTATAATGCAACTACTTATAATGACCTTGCCATTAATGGACGCTCGGGCTATTAAAGGGCTCTTGTGTGATACGTGAAAATCTGTGCTAATGTGGACTGCAGAGGTTATGAAAATTTCAGGTAATGGGTTTTAGGTGAGATTTTAAGCCCGTTTGGCAGCTCGTGCGGATTTCTTTTTACTCCCAGAGGAAAAAGAAAGGAAGAAAGAAAGAAAGAAAGAAAGAAAGAAGGGGGGGTTAAGAGTAAGTTCACATATTAATTGTAACACAATGCGTGTCACATAGAGACAGAGTGAAATCCAAAGCAGGCCATGTTTGTAGTAGTTTTATAGTATCCTCAAAAAAGGTGTGCAGGGATTTATTCGATATTAAAAATCACATCGTTCATGAACCTTAAATCAGTGAAATATTAAATGGTGTTTCCCATTGAATCTAAAAAGAAAGGTGTTTATATACATGTTATTACCCAGAAATAAAGGCAAACATCTTATTACATAATTATAATACTATTCATACGATATATAAAAGTGAATTATAATATATATATAAATATATATATATATATATATATATATATATATATATATATATATATATATAAACTGCATGCAATAATGCAAAGTATATGCAAAGTATATATATATATATATATATATATATATATATATATATATATATATATATATATTATAAAAGCTACACGTGAAACAACCCCATACACAATTATGCATTTATAATATAAATATAAAAAGGTTGTGAGTTACAGGACATATCTAGTTTCATCTTCTGAGTATTATTAATATTTCTTATATTTAACATGATCATTACTACATGTTTAATGAACAATTTAAGTATTTTATTGCTCTGTTGTTATTGTGTTTTCAGCACTTGAACTGTCAGGTGAAGTGTGAAGTGTGAAGTGAAGCTTCACAGGAGGATGTTCTCTCACAAACCTCTTTTTTTCCCCCTTTCATTCATCATTATCCCATTAGTTTCCACACACACACACACACACACACACACACACACACACACACACACACGAAAATCCAATAAACACACAACACGATTATGTTTAAAGCACCGGTGTTTTACCGTGTAGTTTATGCGACTTGACTGAAGCCATTTTGAGGTTTTACTTACCCGATTCACGGCCAAAACAGTACAAAGAGGAACATGACGTTCTGCCTGGTTCTCCTCAGCGTCTATAATCCACTCACATACAACACAATCCCACCAAGTATCTTATATTTATTCTCAATCCTCCTTCAAGGTTTCTGTCCGTATCTGTGTGTCGGTGTGTGTGTGTCTGAGAGAGTGTATACTCGGCTGTGTGTGTGTGTGTGTGTGTGTGTGTGTGTGTTTCAGTCGAATTGACTCGAGCTAGCCCACGTAACCACGAGTGGAGAAAGAAAGTTGGTGCTGTGGAAAGGACAAAAGAAGCCGCTCGCAAGTCTCAGAGTTTCCGCAGAAAGACTTTTTTTCTGTCCACTGCCCTCTCGTCGTTTATTCCTCGGATTTACGAGGACATTGTGACCGGGAAAAAACGCCGTTTATCAGCACGTCCATCGTGAAGGAAGCTCGTATCCATTTATACAAAAAAAAAGAAGAAGAAAAAGGGAGAGAGAGAGAGAGAGAGAGAGAGAGAACAAACAATCCGTGGAGAGAGAGGCGCAGACTCGGGGTTTCTCCGCTCACAAAGTGAAACAATAAATCCGCCGAAGAAGGAGAAAAAGAAGCAGAAGAAGAGGAGGAGGCTTCAGCAGCAGTAGCAGCAGCAGCAGCTCAGGCAGCGCGTGAGGGCCGCCCTTCTACGCGAGAGCGCGCGCGCGCGTTCGCGAGCGAGCGTGCGTGAGTGCGTCCGAAGCTCGCGAAAGCGCGTTTCCCACCGAGGCGCGTCTCCGCCGGCCAGGTATTGGGGCTGCGCGCACGCGGCCGAGCGATCGCTCGTTGACAGACGAGTCCGCCGTTTTTGCACTTCCGTCTCTGATCTCCACCCTCAGCGGTGCTCGTCCCTCCTTTCCTCTTTCACCCCCTCCTCTCTCTTTCATTCCGTCCCTCCGCCCAGCAGGGTGCAGGCAGCGCACTACACCGACCAGCACAGCAGACACCTGCTCTGAGTCATGCCCTTTATCCCTCTAACAACACACACACACACACACACTTTCCTTGTAAGGACCTTTCTTTGACATGCACCTAATTAATGCAATGCCTACACCTGAATCCGACCCTGTAACCAAAAAGAACCCTGGTGAGGATCAGAAGGTCAACATAGTCTTAGCTTTGTGCATATATATATATATATATATATATATATATATATATATATATATATATATATATATACACACAAAAACATGGCTGCACGCACATACACACAATTCTGTAGACTCAGTCTGTCCTCTTTAATTAGAGGGAGGTGATAGCCCAAGGGGAGTTTGCACAGGCTCGTGATGTGGATGTTCTGGTTCACACCGAAAAGAAACCTCTCAGTCGAGTGACACGGCGTCACACAATAATTAATAGTGGTGTGTGGAGCTGGCAGCGCAGCATGCTATGTCCACTGCCAAGTCGTTCCAGCGTGCTGTGTAGCCTATATAACCTCTTTAATAACTCCTGTAGCTCCGAAACTACTTAATCATATAGTCTCTGCTCTTTCTTCTCACACTTTCTGGCTGAAAAGGGCATTTCAGAAATATATGCTAATGAAGGTTACTAAAGGTATTTTTAGATTTTCCGACTAGATTTTCTACTTGAAGACACGACAGCATTCATCTATGCAGAACCAATGAAACGTCTCAGCTGAGCGGCCTGAGATCAGGCCACAACTTCTGGATTTCTTCCTACTAGACTTTGCATAGAAAAACACAAAGTAGGCCATGATCACACAACACTGCCTCCACCCCACCCCCTGTTTCTCCACAGGGAAATGAGCCTGTGGTCAAATAACATCTAACCAAAAAAGGCCATAGGTGAAGATTAAAGGCAAGCTGCATGTGCAGCAGTTTGCCCATGGCTTCTTGTCCCTAACGGCGCCCCTCTCAGAGCAGGAGCGAGATGGCGGAGGACTTCAAAGCCCTCAGGCTGTCCAGGCCAGCAGGGAGGTCCCTCCCTCTCTCTCTTTCAGGCCCTGTGGGGGTGTCTAATTGCATCTCGCCAAAGCCCTGAACAGAGCGAGGCCTTGTTGGAGGCGCCGTGGTCTTTCCCGCTGAGATGGGGGCTGTTATTCGCGACTCCTCAGCAGGACGCAGAGCCTCGGTGAGTCGGCAGGCCTGAGGAAAAATGGCCTCCACTTCCTTCGGCTGATGGCGCACACCAGGAGGCTGATAAAGAAGGGAGGGGAAAAAAGGATAGAGAACGGCAGGCGGCTGCCATTTCCTTCCATCACCAAAGAAAATGGTTCCAATTTTATTTGCCGGAGGCTTGACTGATGGTATAGTTGATTTGCTGTTCAGCTTTTAGAGTGGAAAAGATCAGAGTGACAACAGGGGATTTGGAACCATTTTGACCGACATCATCAGATCTGCTACAGACAGAGTTTAATCAAAAATATCAAATGAAACAATAAATGAGCATAGAAAAAAACTGTGTGTGCTGCTGTTTGCAGGGTCAAAGGGTTGGGATGTTATATATAAAATTAAAAAAAAACGATCAATAATACCTTGGTTGTGGTCAATCTACATTTTTTCTTAAAAAATATATATATATATACACGAGTGTCCAACACAACTATACAGATAGAGAATGCATGCACTCCTAACATGTTTACATTCAAGTGTTTAATTGAAATTACACCCCTTCCCGATATACAGTGGTATACTGTATGCTGAGCTCTTTTTGTTTTTGTTCTGCAGTGTGGATAATAAGTGTATAGTGTTCATCAGCCATTTTTGTGCTGGAGAGTGCTTGTGTAAGAGCATTCGAGAGTGAATGCTAAAGTCGGAAATAATTCAGAGCATAATGGTTTAATCAGTTGGCATTGGTTGGTAATTGTTTGCAAAAGACATGCAGATGAGTAATAAACTCACAAGCCCTCAACCATGTGCTTTGCCAATATATATAATTTGTGTATTTGGCAACTACATCAATAGATTTTTATGTTAAGTGTTGCATCCTGGTCATGACTCTGTATAGCTGTATGCAAAGCAGAGAGGATGCTTAAATGGACTCCAAATCAGATAGTTTTAAGTTAGCATCTCGTTTATAGACTAGCTATTAGACCTTTAACAAATGTAAGTTTATTTATCACACACCAAGGCTTAAGGACAAAACTTTCCAATCGCCTTATTTCTTCGCCATTTGTTTTAATACCTCTAGGAAACAATTGCATGTCTCAGAACTGTCAGTTTCTAATAAATGTGTAATTATTCTCAAAGGCTGCAAACCTGAGGCACACATAATCACAGAAATTGAGCTGCAGAGAGAGTGTGCAAGTCTCTTGATGAGCCGAGTGCCCATTTGCATGAATCCTTTCTAAATTATGTTTTTATGATAATGAACCAGAACGGTCTCATAACAATGTCGCATGCAGTTTAGTACGCCCTCAAACTCACCAAAAAACACAACATACTCATCTCCATGAAAAAATATGAGGCAAATCTTATAGACCTGCCTCGAAGGCAAAGTCATTAGTGCAGCCTGGTCTGATTGTTTTCACCGATTTTCTGTCAGGAGGAGGAGTAAACTGATGTCTTAGCCTTCAGCTCAAGCCAGGCTATTAATTTCAACATGCAGGTCGGGCCTGATGGCCCAAAGAGAAGGAGAGCTGATTAAAGTAGATAACTGTTAATGGACATAGTGGCCCTCTGGAGTTGCACATGTCCACCATAAACGCTCGGATGTAATGGCCTGTGACTCTTATTGACTATTATTAATGGCCAGTCAGCTTTGATAAGAAGTATATCAGCCCTGTGTATTGTAAGGCGTGGGCTAAACTCAGGTCAAGATTCGAACGACCTGACTTTCTAGCCTCCTACAAATTAAAATTCTTGCCCCAATCCATCATCAGGAATGAATGTATGCTAAGACCTCCGGTCAGCAAAGGTTCTTTTATGCATTATAAATGACTGCCAAGCATCTCTGGCCTACACAAAATGGCACTGCCAAATGATTATCAACGCCAGCCTAAGTAAATCAAAGGAATTTGGACCTCTTTGAGAACCATAGCGAAACGCCAGTCCTCTTGGATTTCAAAGCCCATCTAACGAGTGAAAAGGCTTCCCATATGCCCTTTGGTTTGGATGATACAATGTTGCGTCTGCTCCGCTCGGGATAAATTAAGCATGTGAAAGTTTTAGTGAAATCCCCATTTTCCAGTTAATCAAATCTCGCCTAATCAAATTAGGAGCCATAATTCCCAAGGATGCATGGCACAAAAGTGCATTATTCCTGCCTTGGGAGCTGAAAGGGGAAAATCAGCGTGATGCCATTCCCCTCTGCTTCAGTGGCCCTGAATTGAATCGCTCTTCCGACTGACCCGGGACTAAGAGGCAGGGTCAGAGTAAACTTTGGCAGTGTTTAGGTTCCCAGCTCATTAAAGAGCTGCCTCAGTGGCCTCCTCCTGAGACCGCTCAGCCGTTCATTAACGAGCCACTTGTGTAATTTTCCCTGGACATCTGTGATGAACAGGCTCTCTTCCAATGCCACACACACAAAAAAGCACCTCTCACAAAGGAGCGTATTTTTCCTGCCTGCCAGGCTGATGAACGACATTAACAAGATTATTCATGACGAAGTAAAAAAAAAAAAAAGCTGAATATTCTTATCAATTTATAAGTTCCTTGGGGCATAACCATTTAAAAAAAAAAAAGATAGTCCTATGTGCACATTTGACAAGTGAAATACTTCTGACTTTTGTGAGAACCTCGCCATGTTGCTGTTGCCATCCGCTGGAGCTGACAAGCGCAATTGTATATTCAGTGTTGAATTTGCTAACTTATTGGCATTCGACTTGATGCAGCAAGCGTATATGGCAATCTGATGGCACATGCAGTATGAACATAAATGGACTACTATCATGTTTTACTGGCTGCTTGGCACATCACTGTTCTTCGTGGAGGTAAATCATGTGACAGCTAATGAATATGGCCCTTTAGATGTCCTGAATTGCTCCTTTCCATTCATTACCCCCAGTGTTAACAGCCCTTTATGCTGATTCTTAACACCTATTGCATAGTCTCTCAAGGTCACTCTGCTGGCTTGGAAAGATGAAGAAGAGAAAAAAAAAACCTGAGAGGCTCCATCCCTATTCATTTGTCACATTTGCATGCATGCCTCTATACTCCATCAGACAAAGAGCATGGTAGCTTAGTCATTGCCCCCTACCAATTACAAATGAGCCCATTAAGCTGTCTGCATCGGGCCCGGCCTCTTCATGGTAATGGCTTGTGAGATTTCCATCATAATCACGCAGCTCCCATTGCAGTCATGAGTGCAGATAGAAGAGGAGAGACAGCAAAGTGATGAAATTCTTCAGCTTTTTTTCCGCTTACATAGTAAGGGTTTCAGGGAAAAAACACAATAGGGAGCATAGATTGAGACAGAATAAAAAACAGATAAAGACTAAGAGATTTCAAGCTTAGAAAAAAGGCATGCCCTGAATCTATCATCCATGTCATATTTTCAGGTCATTTTAGTTGGAAGGTACATCTTCACTCTTCTTTTGCAGCTAAATCTTGGCTACAAAACACACACACGCATACAAGCCAGGGCTTGATCATCAATCAGCAGGGAAGCAGTAAACTGCAGATTGAGTAACTGTTGCTGCAGGCTGTGATAAAGCTTTTTAGTTAACCCTCACCTTTGCATTCTAAGCTGTTCAGTCTGGGATGCTATGCACCCGTGCTCTTTGGCATATAAGAGGTGGCCCACCCTTCCTTTTCCACCACCGGAGTTAAAGTGCTATGGCTTGATCTCTCCATATTTCACATCCCCTGCACTCCCCTGCTACTAGCCCTATATGCTGAAAATGATTGCAGCATTCCACCTTGAGGACATCTAGACCAGCGCTAATGCAGTGCACCAGCCCAGGGAGAGCACGAAGAAAGATGATGGGACTTGGGAGGTATTAATCACCAGGACAGTGAGAGGCGCAGCCTCAAGCCACTGAGGTCTCTGGATAAGCTTGTGAAATTGCTCTGCTCTCCGCAGGGTCCTTATGTCTCGCTGCTTTATGGCAGCTGAGTCCCTGAGGAGGCCACGGCGATGTGCTAGCCTCTAAACCCTCGCCGTCAAAAATGATCTATGACCGTCATTAACAGAAAATATCACTTCAGTCGCCCCATGATCTTGCTTCGCTAAGGGTCATATTATCAGCCAAGAACAAATTATGGTCCAAGTACATTCAAATAGCCTTAGAAAAAAACAAAATCATGCAAATGGTGATATGTCATCTGTGACAATGGCCTCTGGTGTACTGTCGATGAAAACACAGGGGAGAAATCACGAACTGACAGACTGGAAAAGCTCTTGTCAGTTGGCAGAAGACACGGTCTGTGAACTGAAACCTGTATCACACAAATAGACAGGCAAACAGGCACACACACACAAGATGAAGTTGACCAGATAGGAGTAGGCATCACAGATCATTGTATATTTCAGAAGGATTACCATATTGATCTTAAAAGTGTTCCTCGTTTGTTGCCTATTTTTGTCTGGTTCATACAAAAGAAAGGATCAACTTTAACCAGGTTTTATGATTGACCTTGAACTTTTCCATTCTGTCTCCTCTGTCTGTTCCCCCGAATTATGTAAACTTCAGAGGTTTATTTAACGCTTTATAATGATAAATTCTACCAGCACAAAAAACCCGGGCATCCATTTTATCATGCCATTTATGGTAATAACAGGCTGATATATGTGAAATAACAAAAACTCCTTTGGAAATTAGTTCTGCGTTTCGCCTGTAGATTTTGGGCTAGGTGGGTGGATGGGGGGGAATAAAAGAGCTTGTGAGTCCTCCCGCCCAATATCAATTTCAAGGTCCATTTACCCCCACCTTCCCCAATGCCCGGCATGGTGAGCAGACGGAGGCGCCCTGACTGTGCGCATATGACAGAGGGCTGGGAGTCTGCCAGTGCTGGTAATGACAGCCACGGTGGAGCGGGTGCGTTTGCCGTGGCAGTGCCGTGCCAGCGCTATAATTGACAGCAGCGCCAATTCGCACAGCTCCCTAATTCGCACAGCACTGACTCTGCCGCTCAGCTCAGCAGGGGCAGCCCATCCAATTTACAGCTCTGTCCAGGAGCCGTCTCCAGCCCGGCCGAGACACACCGCCGGAGCCTAATGATGAGCCTCTCCAGCAGCTCATACATTATGGAGACAGATCGGGACGTGGCCACCAACGCCCTCTGCCATTCCGACCGTAAAGAAGGAGAGCAGCTTGGGATGCCAATATGGAGCAGCTATCTGTAACACAGAACTGTAACTCTCCTTGTCAGCATGCGGAGTGGTAATTTTCACTGAAAATCTGGGCATGAGCTCTCAGCGTGTAGCATAGAAAAGATAGTCAACTTGGCACTGGCCTTATTTCTTTTTTAGTTGGAGCCTATAAAGATGCCAAAAACTGTCTCAGCCAAAATACTTTTTCCATCAAACTGTGAAGGAAGAAGCTGCATAATCAGGAATGCATTAGAAATGCTGTCAATATGTGTGTTGGCTTACGCCTTGATTGCTAGCCTGGAGCTTCTCGCCGAAAAGGCTCTTTGCCTGGTGAGATTGCACCTCTCTGCTCGGCTCCTGCATGCTTATGAGAGAGAACAGAGCAGAGCTGGCCCACCGCTGAGGACACCTTGGCACACAGTCGCGGCGAAACAAATTGTGTTCTGTGATAGCTCTGTGGGAGGCTTGGCGTTGCCAACGTCCTTGGGATGCTTACCATCTGTCAGCTCTATAGTTGCACTCAGACACGTTGTGTTGAAGAAGACTCTCAGCACTCAGCAACAGCATAGCACAAAACTCTGGGCCTGCATATGGAGCTACTCAGAGGGTCGGCTTCCCAAAAAAAAAAAAAAACGAGGATGGGGTGGTTTTAGAAAGAAACTTCTTACTAGTAGTTTTCCTCTCATGCTACCTTTTTTCTTTTCAACTTCCTTTTCTTAAGGACAAACATACTTGTGTGCTTGGACAGCCATAATGTATTTAAATGATTACAATATTGTATGTCTGGTGTAGATTAAACCATTTGCCTCTTTAATAATGGCGACATGAACCCAGAGGACCTTAACATATTTTAGTGGAAAGTTCAATCCCATTAATTTCCTCCTACAATATTAGTTTAGTTGTGATTCTAATTAACTAGACACTTTAAACTGAAGCTCAAAACAAAGAATCCAGTCCAGGCTTTTTAAGGCTACTCCCCAGGGACCCTGAATTGTCATCTCCATTATTCCTTTGACTCTGATGTTGCTGACATCTACTGAACATCACTGTAGTGAAAGAAAACACTGACATTTGCATAATTGTAAATCTCTTCGTTTTTCATCTAACCATAGTGCCAATGTCTGCCTATTGTATGCTTTGACAAGCATCGAATTAGGATTAAAGAAATGCATACTTTCCCCTTGGGACTACACTAAATGCATCTCCGTCCCTCAATTACTGAAATCAGAAACAGTGTTTGTCGTGTCACTAAAGCCTCTGATCATTCTTACTGCTATTGTTGACTGTGACGGTCAGTTACTTACAATCATTTTGATGATCCTGCTTCACAAAATGCAATTAGCCCTGCTCTCAATGTTTGTTCATCAGAGACCAGCAGTCCAGCAAAGGCCAAGGCAAGGCTCCATTAGCTCTGAGGCAGATGGTATGAGCTACTTCTACTCATTGAAGTGGAAACAAAGGGTTTATGAACTCACCAAGAGAGCAAGCGGTGAGGTCAAAACATTAGGGGTATCAACATATGGGAAAAGCAGAATATATAGTTATAGCTGGCAGATGTTGTGGCTTTATGCATTTTGCAGCATTGTGATATTGGAGTAATATAATAATCAAACAAAAAAGGCCTAACCATAAAAAATAACCTACGAATAATGTTTTTTTTTTTTCTTTTCAATTTTACTGACGACAGTGGGATTTCATGAGAACAGTGCCCATCCTTCATGAGGAATGGCCCATAACAAGCTATTATCTCCCTCTCCTCTTGCTTTCACCAACAACCAAAATGAAATATTACAAATGGCTTGTGACAGGTGAGATTCGCCATGGTGTTTACCACACTGAATATGTCAGCCTTTAACACAGTCTCTTGGCTTCCCTCATAGCAATGACAGCTTACTTGACATTTACGCACTTCGATTCCCGTCGGCTAATAGCTACGCCTCATCTCCCCAGGGTTCGGCGAGCAGGCCAACCGATAACAAACCTGTCAGGACAGCTTCGGGGGAAAGATAAATTCTACGCCACGTGAGAAATTAGCCGTTCGACAGGAGAATATGGAGTCTGACACGAGCGGCATGCTAGCTTGGTGACAGATGATATTTTTTCACAGGGCGCGCTAAATGGAAGGCGCCACGGCAGCTGATTAGGTCCTTATCAGGGGTGCTTTGGAGCGAGCGCCTTTTTTCCCCATTTCACATCTCTCTGAGGAGTCGACATCAAAGAAGATCACTGAGTTTGCTCTGGTTAGCCTGTCAGCTGAATTTGAAGGAACGCGGTGGGAGGATAGAAGCGGAGGAGGGAAATGTCTAAGATAACACTGATGCTTAAGCTGTTCAGAGATGAGAGAGGACAAATTAGGCCCACACAAGCTGTGTCACAGACGACTAAAGAAACATTCAGACCAATTACAGCAAAGCAGCAGACCGGTTGATTTGTCAGTTTTAGACAAAATAAGAACTTGATTAGTTTACGTTTCGAAATGTCCCAATGTCACATCCACTTTTTTGGGATCTTACTCAGTAAATAATCAGAAACCTTTAACTAATCTGATTCCAGGAGGAGAAATTCCATTTCAGCTTGAACACAGAAACTGAAACAAATCTGTGGATGCTGTCTTGTCAACTTACTAACTGCTTATTGTATAAGTATCAAAAGACAATCACATATTCTTATGTTTAAATAATTAACATTTGACACTATATATATATATATATATATATATATATATATATATATATATATATATATATATATATATATATATGCTAAATTAAATTCATGCATTATTAACTTTTGTTTATGTCGTATATACCACATATCCTGGTAAATAAGTTGTTACTAAAATAAATACATTCATATAATCTTGTGTCTTACCTCTCTGTGAGCACTATCGTCAAAGGTGCTATTAGGAAATCAAAAGCTTCTCCTGAATTCAGCTGTGATAAGGTCTAATAGTGTTCATTCTATTATACTGATAATAATACATCTTCTTTAAAAGTCAGGTAAGGTGCAGTTTATAATCACAGATTTGTTTTCACAGATTTCCAAATTTTCTTGTCTAATTTTGTTTTAATGATATAACTATATAAGTATTCAGGTATTTCCCAGTCCTAATGCAGACAACAATATAAAGGCTATTAATTAAAATACAAACATATGAAACATTTTCTATTTTCCTGCTGTATAAAAACAAGACCAAAAAAAATAAACCTAGGTATATGATCTTGATTTGTTCGTTACCTGTATGAGTTCTATGTGTTTGCCTACAAAAGAGATTCTGCTTTTTGCAAAAGAACCCATGAAAAATCCCCTTTCCAATGAATAATTATAGCAAAAGTATTTTCGTGGATCCATTTTATTTTATTCTTCAAAATAAATAAATAAATAAAACCCAACTGTTTTGTACGTACAATGGGAAACCATATCTGGGGTCAACACTTCTCTCGTGCTCAATTCAAGTCCAGATGGTGCTCATTAAAATATGGCACATCATCCTTTACTTAGGCGAGTACCGTTCAAACCACACAGGCACATCAGAGTAAAAAAATGGCTCCATAGCCGACTAGTCCTGTCACAATGTACATTTTTGACTGCGAACATTAAACGTTGTCTGTATTGATTAATTATGCATTATTATTATCTGTTAATTGCCATCAAAATTTAATTACCATGCCCTTATCCAGTGGCTCCTGTTGGCTGAGAGCACTTGGTGTCCATTTCCTCATGGATCTTATTTGCTGGGACATAAGTCTGTAATTGGATGAGGCTTTGTGATCAGATGTTCTCTAGGAGAAGCTAATTCCACTCTTTCTGACCTGCTTAATCTGCAAAACTGAGCCCAGTTCAAGCTGGGTTAATGGGGTCCTATGCCCACCCGCCACTCACGGGTCACTAAACAGCTGGCACATGGCACACACACTTACACACACATACGCGCAAACTAGCTTACAAATGACACAGATGCATAATACAAACCTCCAAACCTGACCTATTGATAACCCAATTAAGGCTCGTGTACTCAACCGCAAGTGAACATGAGAGACATTTTCAAAGGTTCTGCTGATGCAAAAGAATATCAAATAACGCTGCTCCTGATAAAAATCGTTACTCTGACTGTAATCGTTCCAATTTACTGGAAGGTTGCCCCCCCCCAGGAAATACCTAATAAAACATGATCTGTCAACATTATCATTGCAGTTTCTTTTCAAAGCCAAATAATAAATACATTTTCTTTTAACCACTTCACCAATCACTACAACCCAATCTGATTAATACATTTTAGTTAGTATTGCATTGCAACCTTGTAAGGCATATTCTACAGCAACTTCTCTTCCTGAATTCAGTCTGACAGAACGCTACAATATTGGGAATTATGAAGTATGAAGCTGAGGTGAATGCACTTTGCTGTCTTTTCAACAGGATGCTAATTTCTTCCTGGTAGACACACTAATTGATGTGTCAGAAACACCATTCTTTAAGTATTCAGAGCTCTGCGATTTGTTTTTCCAAGCTGCATGTTGAAGGAAATCTCCACCCTAAAGCACATTAAATATGTTTATTTTCAAAGCTTTGTTAAGCTGCTTATCTGAAAAAAAGCAATAAGGTAAGAAGTTAATGGTGTGTGTCACTCTGACGTCACAGGCGAACATTGCTTCAGTAGTTACAATTGATTTTATAATATAAAGAATGTATAATATAAAAATACAAAAAATTAAATGTACGGTTTTGGTGTTTATTTTTTTCTTAAAAAAGTTTAACAGGACATTTAAGAAAACATCCAAAATAATGAATAGTAAAGACATCAATTTGGTCGCTAAATTGCCCGACTAGCGATCTATGAGATGACATTGAAGTACACCTGTATGAATAGTGTGTGTAATTTAATTCTTTTTTTTATATACATAACACAACTACTTACAAATTTTGGTATGATTGAAATTTTTTAATAATACATTCACAATTAATTAAGCTTTTTTTTCAATGGTTTTCACTTAAATACTAAATTTTGAATTGACATTATTTACAGTTCTGTTTATATTTAATCGATTAGGATTCAGATTAAACCAATTCAATAAACAACCAGATTATAGTGACCGGAATTCGATAATAAATATAGCCTAATAATGTAGATGATGTGATTTCCAAAGTATGAAAATAAAATAATGCAACCCAATTTCGAAAACGACGAGTCTAAAAGACTAAAGCGCCGCCGCAGCGATCACTGCAAAGTGTGAACTGATTTGGTCATAGTGAATTCACTTGATATTCAGGAAGTTACAGGATGGAGGGTTTTTCCTTTTGAGGATGGATCTAATGGAACATGGAATACGGATGGAGTTTAATCCTTCTATATGAAAACGTTCAGGTTTTTCAGACTGCAAACAGGAAACGACATGAAATCAATTCTTGAAAGTAGGCCATTTTTTTTTCTTCAAGGAAATGCTTGTCGACTTTCAGGACCGAAAGCCAATGAAACTAGACATGATTGAAAAAAGAAAAAAAACAACCTAGTCTAATCCTGGCCCGTAAACAGCCGTGACTGTTGAGTCCGTGTCTCCCCCCGGTGCGAGCGAAATTTGTAGGCGATTCATTAAATTCCCGCGCCTCTGCTTTGCGGCCATTTTGTCCTAATCTATCAGCTCAAAGCACATTTCTGCCTGAAGCGTGCCAGGTCACATCCACCCAGAGGCAGCCAAGCTCAATAAAACTCCACTTCCCTCTTCACCCTCGACAGCTATCATCTCCCCTTTTTATTGCCATTCATTTCTTTTTTTTTTTTTTTCACCGGCAACACGATGCCGCCATTATAGGCTGACTGATGTGGGGGAGTCAGAGCAATTTCCTGAGCCACTTAACGCCAGGTCGCGCGGGGGCTTGTAACATGAGTGAGGGAGAGGGAGAGAGAGACAGAGACAGAGAGACACAGAGACAGAGAGAGAAAAAGAGAGAGAGAGATACCATGGCCATTCAGAGGTCGCTTATGCACGATGAATACCGACCCAGATGTTAAGTCAATGGCTTAAGGGTGAAGAAAAAAGCGCCCTCCTCCTCTTCTTCCCTTCTTCCCTCTCAGGATAATCGGGAAAAGAGAGCGGGTTTACATTTCATAGGGCAGTGACAAAAAATGTTTCTATTGAAGCAATTGGTTCGGCTGAGATAAATGAGTCCCTCAATCAGATACATTCATAACAGGCTCATAAAGACCCTGAATAGAGCGACTACAGGATATGGACTGCAGGGAGGAAGCCAGATGCTTCTCTGCGACATAATCCATTAGCGTCACATTTTATCCTCTCTCTTTTCTCCCTTTTTTTCCAACGTTAAATTACGAGACATATCCCTGTAGCAGGGTGGCATTACGCGCAGATAATGATTTTGTTATCCCTGCGGTCCGGGAGGCCCTCCCTTCTCTTCTAACTACAAATGTCAGCCCAGACAGGCAATTATAGGAGTCGGATTACTCCTTCTCCTCTATCAGTCCATTCTCCAAGCCCACGGCACGGCGAGAAGCCAAAGGTAATATTCCCCCGGGGTCGGAGCCAAGGCCATGAACCCGCCTATTAAAGGCCTAACGAGTTTCTGTGCGAACAGCGGGCCGGAGGTTTGAGTGACACGCGGTCGATGGGTTGCGCTCTCTCGGGTCCGCTCAGCTGTCAGAGGGCTGATGTCTGGAAATGCTGCTCTCGACTACTAAAGCCACCTGTGTCACGGAAACAAAAAAAACACGCCGACACGATTCACAGAAAACGGAAACAGGAATCCAATGAATCAATCAATAAGAAATCATCAATTTTCACGCTTTTATTCATCGTCGTGCAGGAATGGGCGTGGCTTATGAGATCGCACCGATTCAATTACCAATTGATTTGATTGTATTGCCAATGTTCTGTAGACAGACAATTTCCCCCAGCCATTGAACCAGACGCTTACTAGCGAAAAATGAAATTGAAACGAGGCACAAGAGCGCCACCTGCTGTCACCGACTATAGCTGACGCTTGAAATGCCTTCCTAATCCCCACCCTGTCCTACATAAAGTCTGCCATCGACATTTAAATGTTTGAGATGACAGCTCAAGCAAATAATATGATAATTAACAATGCTTCCTAGTACGAAATGCCAAGGCGTAGTAGAGGATGAGGCTTAGAAACCTCCAACTTCATTGGAAGAAATTTGAAATTCGTATCGTTTTTTTTGCACCACAAAGGCCATTTTGTGGTAAAAGTCAGAAGGCACTTAAGTAATTTGAACATTTGCTCTCTGTCTGGACCAAAGAAATAAAAACTATCTGTACCATATTGAATTGCATAGCTTCATATTTTTTTCCATTGCATTGAAACGCATTGTGTTGAATCAAATCGAGATCAGATCGGACTGCATCACATTAGTGGGGGAATCGTAGTGCATTGCATCTGTAGCTGCAACAAAATGCACATTGGCCTCAGTTATCAAGATGCACATCTATAATATACATATGGACAGGCCTTAAAGTGACATTATAACATTATGACATGTGAATTGAGTAAAACTGATTATCTCTTCATCATGGCACCTGTTAGTGGGTTGGATATATTAGGCAGCGAGTGAACATTTTGTCCTCAAATTTGATGTGTTAGAAGCAAGAAAAATGGGCAAGAGTAAGGATTTGAGTTTGACAAAGACCAAATTGTGATGAGTAGATGACTGGGTCAGAGCATCTCCAAAACCGCAACTCTTATGAAGTGTTCCCGGTCTGCAGGGGCACTATTTGACCTTGATTTCTTAGGCTCACTGATTTAATAGGAGCGAAGGCTGGGCCGTGTGGCACTATTTTAGGCAGGTGGTCATAATGTTATTTCTGGTCGGTCGGTGCATATTATATATTACTATACATAAAAATATATAGCTTCTGCACATTTCTACACTGCCTATAGTCTTTTTATATATTTGCTGTACATACAGTGAGGAAAATAAGTATTTGAAATCCAGAAATCACAATGTATGATTTTTTTAACTATTTATTTGTATGATACAGCTGCAAAAAGTATTTGAACACCTGTCTATCAGCTAGAATTCTGACCCTCAAAGACCTGTTAGTCTGCCTTTAAAATGTCCACCTCCACTACATTTATTATCCTAAATTAGATGCACCTGTTTGAGGTCGTTAGCTGCATAAAGACACCCGTCCACCCCATACAATCAGTAAGAATCCAACTACTAACATGGCCAAGACCAAAGAGCTGTCCAAAGACACTAGAGACTGGCAAAGTGTGGCAAAGATTGATTGTTTGCTCTATCGTTTTAATACTACATTAATGCTGCCGTGGGTGGTCAGGGGCATTTGAATGATCTTTTCCATGCTCAGTTTTATCAATTTATAATGAGGATGAAAATAACACTTCTAAATGGCCAATCAAAATGTTTATAAGAAATAAGAAAATTGAGAGAATCCTGAATAAAAATACACTAAAACACCCCAGAAATGAACTGCAAACATTGACTGCAGACCAGACATTCTCGCCCAACATCTTACCCACCTGACTTCATAAATGCAACAAGAGATTTCCTGCAAATCCCCCAAAAACTAGTGGTAAGAATTCCCCAGAGGAATGGAAGATGCGATTGCTGCAAAGCAGGGACCACCACTGGAATATTTAGTATGCTGATTAGGACGTAGCTACAAGAGGTCTGCAGTACTAAAATTAAACATCAAAATTACACTTGCTACATAAGCAAAGTGCAAAAAGCAAGCCTCGATGGGCTTATGCTGGTAGTAACCCACAGAGGGCCATAAAAAGAGCTTTATGCTGTAGATCAGTAAAAGAAAATGCATTGAGAGATTCATTGGTTCAGGCATCGTAATGGAGAGCAATAATGGAGCTCGAGGCAAAGTCACATTACTTCATCTATGGACTTGCAGCAGGCTCTTGCCATCAGAGAACGAGATACCACATGATGGTGATAACGGCTGCTTAATAAAAAAAAAATAACCTTCAACACTCAGGATATCATTTTACAGGGGTGTGAACAAGTGCAGTGTTAAGTGCAGATTTCAAAACACTATTATTCATAGTTAGTCCTAAAGCACTACACACTGGAAAGACTTCTGTAGAACAAGGAATAAGATAAAGATCTGCTGCCTAGCGGTTACTGCTCACCCCGAGCTTAACAATAACATGAAATGAATAATCTATGGGAGGAATAAGAATTTCAACTAAGTTTTATGGTACACCATAGAAGTCTGATGCTGAAGAATATGCAATTTGCAAGACCAACAAAAAACAAAAACGCAAACCGCAACCACTTCAGGTTGACGCACTTTATTCCTAAAATTGGCTGCACCATTCATAGCGGTACAAGATTGTATGTACATATTTTATATAGATATTTACACACACAATTCTCTAAATCTGATATAAAATATATAATTTGACAATGTATCTCTTGTTCTCTTATTTGAACACATTAAATCGCTGTACAGGTATTTCTGCAACTACAGCCTATCCTGCAGTTTCCATCACACAAGGCTAAGAACAGCTTCAGCATACTTCATTTGTACATCATGGCAATAAAAATTGTCTCTCCACTCTCAGAAAATACTCTAAAAGCAACCTACTGCAAATACATTTGTCAGTTCTTGCCTTGCAATTAAGACAATTACATACATGTTAGAACATTTTTTAATTTTATAGGAAGGCAATATGTACCTTCAGATATATATATATATATATATATATATATATATATATATATATATATATATATAAAAAAGATTAAGAAATTACACATTTAAAAACGTACAATAAATAAGATATATGTAGGCATTTCATTTGCAAAAGATCTTACCCAGACCAAAATATCAGGTCTTTAAAAAGAACATTTCAGTAGACTAGTCCCTTTAGCTCCAGTTGGTTTTTTGAGACGGACTCTTGGCAATGCTAATGTATCCCTGCACTTCCCAAGTGCCCAGACTGACTGCGCGACGCGTGCTATGGTCTGCAGAAGCAGTGCAGCACCGCGTGTGATGGTTTCACAGCACGTTCATGATGAAGTTGTACATCTGGTTAAGCACGACAAAGTGCACGGGGAGACAAGAGCGGCGGTCCTGTGTGGCAGGGTCACAGGTCAGCCAGGAGAGGGCGTTGTACTGCTCCAGCACGAACCTATGCGACCAGCGGATGGAAAACAATTAGCTTAGGTGTCTAATTCACAGCTTATTAGGATGCAGAGATTCATTAGGAAATGCCAAATATTATTGCGGGCCAAAATGCTGCAATCAAATGCTGAAGCAGATTTTTCCTATAAAAATAGACTGCATTCGGAAAGTATTCAGATCCCCTGCACTTTTTGGAATTTTGTTATGATGCAGCCGTTGCTACAAAATCTTTTTTCCCCCTCATTCATTTACACCCAGTACACCATAATGACAGTAAAAAAAATCAATCATTCTTGAAATATCTGTAGATTGTTTAAAAAAAAAAAAAAAAAAACCCTGAAATATCACATGCACAGAAGTATTCAGACCCTTTACTCAGTACTTAAGTTGAAGCACCTTCGGCAGCAATTATAGCCTCGAGTCTTTTTAGCGTTTTGCAAACTTGGACTGGTTTTTTTTTGCCATTCATGCCAAATACTCTCAAGATGGGCCAGGTTGGGTGAGGACCCTAAGCCACTCCCGTGTCGTCTTGGCTGTGTGCTAAGGGTTGTCGTTATGTAAGAAGTTGAACCTTTGGCCCAGACTGAGGTCCTGAGCTCTGTGGAACAGGTTATTATCTCTGTACTTTGCTCCATTCAGCTTTCCCTCAAACCTGACATTGCCAAGTCCGTGCCGCATAAACCACCACCTCAGCGTGATGATGCCACCATCATGCCTCACTTTTGGGATGGTTTAAGCAGGTGATGAGATGGTGCCTGATTTTCTCCAGACATAACATTTAGAATTGAGGCCGAACAGTTCAATCTTGGTTTCACCAGACGAGAGAATCTTGTTCCACACCGTCTTCAGGTGTCTGCTGGCAAACTTAAAGCGGGCATCCATGGGTTTGCACTGTGGAGAGAAAGGCTTCTATCTAACCACTTTGTCATAAAGCCCAAATTCAAGGGGGGTGGCTGCAGTGATTGTTGTCCTTCTGGAACGTTGTCATTTCTCCACACAGGATCTGCAGTGCTCACCCCAGAGTCAGAGTGACCATCGGGTTCTTGGTCAACTCTCTTACTAAGGGTCTTCTGCCCTGATTGCTCAGTTTGGTCGGGTGACCAGCTCTTGCAAAAGCCCTGGTTGTGCCAAATTTGATCCATTTGTGAATCATGGAGACTACTGTGCTCTTGGAAACCATCAGTGCAGCAGAATACGTTCCCAAATTTGTGCCTTGCAACAATCCCGTCTCTGCAGGCAGTTCCTTTGACCTTTGCTCTTAGATGCATCGTCAGCCTTTGTGTGCCTTTCCAAATCATGTCCAATCAAAAAACCCTTTCCACAAGTGCACTCTTAGCAAGGTGAAGAAACATCTCAGGCACGATCAAGAGAATTGGAAGGCATTTGAGCTCGTTCTCAAGCGTCACTAAGGGTCTAAATATTTATATACATGTGATTTCTCAGTATATTCAAATATATACTTACATTGTTTATATTTTTTATTAAAATAAATTACTAAATTTTCAAAATGCTATATTTACATAAAAGATTTTGAAATTATCTATGGTTTTATTGACTAGATTAAGCATTTAAAAAGATTGCACCAAAGATAACAGATGCTACTTGCTGATGTATATCAGAGTTAATTTTATAACAATTTTTTTCTTTTTTTTTTTAATAAATAAACCATATTTAAAAAGTATATTTTCCAAAATAAATAGGCAGCTTAAGATTAAGTGATGTAAAATAAGGTTTTCAAAAAAATTGGTGTTACCTGAGCACATCTGAGGTGTGGATGGAGTCGAGAGGGTGGGAGTGTTTACTGTGCAGCAGGTCATCGGACTGCACCAAGGAGACGTGCAGGTGTAAAGATGCCTTAAAAACAAAAGTATCACAAGGTCACATGCATCTGCTGGCGACGCCCACCAAATCTAAATACAAGAGCGGTAGCATCTTGAATAAGCTTATCCTTATGACTTGCAATGATTGCACTTTGGAACAACTTAAAACTCTTTATATTAACCCTAAAACGCTAAATATATCATATTTGATATATGTGTTTCGGAGACCTCTGCACCACCTGCATTAACAATACTTTCCTCAAAAACCTGTTGCAGAAAATCTGAGACTTGTCTTCTGCCCCCTATTGGATTTATCTATGCTCTGCAGTCAATAGCAGGATTAGGGCAGGTTTTAACAACATGGCTGCCTCATAAATTGACTTGGACATTTCAGATTTCGAAAAAGTTGTGGTAAAAATAAACTTTTGTTACTGATTTTTTTTTTTTATGAATATGTTCAACTACAATTTATTTTATTTTTTTTAATGTTCTCATAGTGTTGAAAATATGTGCAGCAGGTACATAAGGTAATTTAGCTTGGTACTCAATGTATTGCATTTTATGATGCAATCTGCATTATTCCTGCCACAATGTCAAATACAAAATACAATACAAATCAATAAGATTTTATTCATCTTAAAAATCATTTTTAACTGGAAATGAAATATGTCATTTTCGTACATCCAATCTAATTTTGTAGCTTGCTAATATTTGTCTCTTCAGTAAAACAAATGAATAATGATCATAATCTACATATTTACCAATTCGCTAGCTAGAAAACGCTGCTGCATAATGGCTCACCTTCAGGAAAAGGGGGCACTGGTTCTTGGCCTGAGGGCAGGAGGACCAAAACCAGTCAGGCAACGGTCCTGCTTTGGCTGTGGAAACAAAGTAACCCAGTGCCATTGGCTGCTGCAGGATGTTGGGAGATTCATCGTGAGACTCCATGCGATCTGTGCTCTGGCCCTGAGGAAAACACACACACCCATACTTTCCATGAGAAAAATGGTGTTGCATAGATCATTCTTTTTATCTTTATAGCCTATGATATAGCTAGTAAACACCTGAATCTATTTCTTTACTAGTTATCAAAAAAAAAAAAGTGTAACATAGTTGACAATTCCTCAAAATAAAGACATTTGATTTGCCATTTTGAAACGACTGACGCCGGACACTTCATTCGAATGACCGCCGAATAATACTGAGCTTAAAGTTAAGAAGAGAACCAACCTTGCTGCCATCTCCACCATGGTGGTAGTGTGAGCCAGGTGAATGCACTGGGGAGGTGTTTGGAGAATTGGGTAGTATGTTGATGAGGTCAGGGTCCACGTCGTTCTCCAGCATGTCCAGGATTTCATCCATGCCGCCCATAGCATCTGAGGCATCTGACGACAGAGGATTGATTAAAAAAACCGAAACAAGAACAAATGGCAACTGAAGCTGTGAGGGTTTTTAGTGCTTGAGACTGACCATGAATGGGATTGAAAGGTGTGTCGATGACCTGGACCACAGCAGAGGTGGGGAACACTAGTATGTGGGTGCAAGATGTGTCCTGAGGGGTATTCAGCTGTGATGTCTGCATGTTCAGTGCAGTGCTGCGGCCAAACACTGATCCAGTAGATACAGAGTCTTCACATAAACATACAAAAATGAGACGTCAGAGAACTGTCATGGCTAAATATTTTGCAACGGTTAATAAATCTTAAGTTAAAATTATTTTCAAGTTGTTTCCCTGCATTGCCTTTAGGCCACAGACTCAGATACAAGTATTACTATTTATAAATAAACAGTTAACTGATTATAAAAAAAGAAGACAAAAACTATGCTTGCAATAGAGATTTAACATACCACTTTAACCTGGCCTGGGTTTGCAAAG
Organism: Silurus meridionalis; assembly: GCF_014805685.1. Taxonomy (NCBI): domain Eukaryota; kingdom Metazoa; phylum Chordata; class Actinopteri; order Siluriformes; family Siluridae; genus Silurus; species Silurus meridionalis. Next base: position 7,157,218 of record NC_060895.1, on the reverse strand, counting down.
ATATATTCATGCTTGTGCTACTGTGGCTGCCTTTTAAGATTCTAAAAAGATTTTGTTTTCCTTTGACTTGAATCCTTCATATATATCCTACCTGGCATAATGACAAATGTTGCCTGAGGCTCAAGGGCAACTAAGCAGGCACTAAGAATGCTGGGACTGTCTGCTGACGAGATGCCGCACATCCTGCACATCTCCTTTAAGCGGCGGCTCAGAGACTGCAGGTTACGCCTGCTTAGCAGGATGCTCCAATCTGTTCGAAATCAAGCAAACCACACATTCAAAACTTGCATGTGTGACACAACTACTGCAATAGTAACTGTACCCTAAAGGTTACCTACCCTGCAACTCCCCATGACCCATTCTTCCAAGCCGGCCAATTACAACTCGCCAAGGCAGTGAGGTCACCTGGACCAGGCTCACACACCACTCCCAGAGCTTCTGAAGGCCAAGTCGGCGGGCTGAGCCCTTTTTCCGCCGAGCTCTGTGGGAGGAAGCAAATTTCTCTCAGTTACATGGAATTAACTAGAGAAATAATAAGATGGAAAAAAACTATTTCTTTCAGCACTGACCTGTTGGGCACGTCTATGCTGATGATGCAAGTCTCCAGCAGCTCTCCGTACTGGTCGGTGCAGCTGGCCAGCAGCCAGCGTTGGTCGTGAGACAAACAGTAGGCCACAAAGAGGACGTTGTGTTTTTGCGCTGCCTCACCAAAGGTCTCGCCCAGCTCTGTCTGCTTGTCCTTTACTGGGGCCAGGACGAATGGTGGTGTGTAGAGACGCACAAACTCTGCTCTCTGAATGATGATGCAAAACAGAACACTGGTCAAGTGTTGTACTTAGAAAATTATTTTCCCATTTTTTTCAGAATATAATCTTAAATACATGTCAGTGCGTCCCTATCCAAAATGATTACTTGATAACCAATGCAAATTTCCCATTGGGATGAATAAAGTATCCAAGTATCCATCTATTTATCTATCCATCTACCCATCCATTCATCTCTATTGCTCAAAAGAAAACGAAAAGTTTGCACTGATTATTAAAACAAATTAAAAAAAGGGTGGGTTTGGTGCACTTGAAAATCAACAGTATGCATAATTCATTTCACATACTAAATAACAAGCCTATATGAAACCTAAAAGCAAATAATAAAAAGATAAAAACCCTATTATACATATGTTAAAATGCTTAATTTATAACAATTACAAAAAAAAAAAAACCAAAAAACGTCTAAACAAACAGATTAGAACATCATGGAAGCTAAGAGTTAAATACGCAGCGTGTAACGAGAGCCAATTATCTAATGAATTTGATTTCTTTGTTTAGTAAATAATGAAAGCCAAGCCAACCTTAATCTCATTTTAATATGATTAGGTATGCAGCCCTAATAATAACTATTTAAAACTTGCCTAGAAACAAAGGAATTCAAAGTAGCTTGTTAGCATCCTAAAACAGATGTGGTTAACTATTGACCGACTAAAATCGCAAGCTACAGAAAAAAAACAAAAAAAACAATCAAAAGCTGTAATACCTCAGAGCTCTGTAATGCAGTGTCAATAGCAAGTCCAGGGCCAAAACCTGTTAGTGTTTTGACGTTGGTGGAAGTTGGGAGAGGCCTCCGGCATTGTGTGTACACAGAGAAAGCCAGGGACTTCAAATGCTGGGCATATATATGCCTCTGCTCACTCCGTACCGGCTGCAGCAGATACTGGCAGGGAACCACCTGCATTACAATACAGAATGTCAGCCATTTTAATGTTTCAAATACTCATTACAAAATGTGACGAAAAAAAAAAAAACTCACCTGCACAGACACTGCATTCCTTATATGTGGAGGCAAAAATTGCAGCATCTCCATATAGCAGTAGAGGAGTCCCAAACTCCAAATGCTAGAGTTGCAGCCTCTGCTCGTGTCCTCATAGCTAAATGGGTCCACTATGTAGACCACTATAGCAGGAGGGTAGCTGACAGCATGAGAGTCTCCATCTGTTGGAACTCCCACTTTGTCCCTCTCCATAGTGCTGTAAAAAGGAAATGCTCATCATCAACTGGAGTTAAAGGGAATAGTATATTTTAAGCAGAGACGTTTTATTAGAATTCTGTACCTCTCCGGTGGTTCAGGATGAGCCTGTGGCTGGCTGGTGGCTGATGTGCTGTCCCCTACAGTGCCTGTGTTCTGGGCTCCAGCATGCTGAATTCCTTGAGGACCAAAGGGAGGGAGAGAGCTGGGCTTATTAGATCCTAAGCCTCCCAAACCCTGAGAGTTAGAGGAGGTGGCAGAGGTGGGTGCTGGGGTGCTATTGTTACTGCTGGCTGTGGAGGTGCTGGTGGCAGTGGAGGTGTTCTGAGGGCCTGTTGAGGTGTTGTTGGAGCTGGCAGGTTGTGATGTCGAGGAGGAGGAGGAGGAGGACGAAGGGTTCCGCTGAGAGAGCAAGGAGCTGTCTAAAGACTGGGCTGCCAGGTATGGAGCTGAAGGGAAAGAAATGCAAATATGAGGGGCTCGACTGTAGCAGTTACTACTTTGAACACCAGGGTCAATACCAGCCTGGCGAAACGGCATTTTCAAAAATTATCCAGCTTGAAAAGCCATATTTTCGTTGAATGAAAACACATCTCATTTTGGACAGACCGGCCAAAAACGTGCGTTTTTTTTTTGTAACAGGGAAAACCTATTCTTGAAAAGAACATTATTAGATGCACTGAATTTTATAAGTTTACAAAACAAAACAGAGCATTAACACAGAAATTAGATTTAGAAGAAATCATACCCAAGTCATGCCGGCACACTTGGGCGTAGAGTTTAAGTTTCGTCACTGAGTCACTGTTGATACTGTTGCACATTTTAAAGAACCAGTCGCTGAGAGGTTGCTCTGCCTGAGGCTTCAAGCCAGCAGTACTCACTGTTACTATCCCATCAGCGTGAGCCCTGCAGATGGGCTTGTGCTGCCCAAGCCGACATGCCTGCATGATAAGTAAGGCATAAATTGGTGTTATATTATATAATATGGTGTTATGTTCCTTTAAAATGCTAAACACGATTAATCGATCATCATTTAAACAGGTTGCACTGCGTTTACCTCGTAGACTGCAGTCAGGTCTCTGAAGAACGTTTTAGCACCAGTCATCAGAGTCTCATTGTCAGGACACACAACAACATAGCCAACATCTCTCTGAGAGCCAAAAGGGTCCAGTAACAGCTTCTCCCAGTAGGGCAAAACAAAAGGCGACAGAACCACAAAGTCATACTCGTAACCAACTAGGAAAGTCGGTATGGGCAACGGCTCTGGAGATTCATCGGTACCTAAAGAGAGAGATGATGAATTTTGTTAATCAATCTGAAAAAATGTGTGCAAAAAAATAACTACTACCCCACGTGCAGTGGCTGGAACTATACATACCATAAGATCCCCTGCCAGCCATCTTGTGAAACTGCTGCCAAGTAAGGGGACCCTGGACGCCCCAAGAGCGCACTGATCGCTTCTTTTGGATGGCGTCCTGCAGCACAGGCTGCAGAGACAGTAACATCCTTAACACATCCTGAGAGAACAGCAAGCTCACATCCATGGCTGAAAGGAAAAGGAGAGAAAGGCTCTGACAACTTGCATAATAAAGAGGAATTTATGCAAATCTATATACTAGGGTAAAATATATAATTTTGTGTCACTATGGAATTATTCCTCACCGTTGCGACTGGCCCAAGGGTGCAAACATGAGTTCTTGACCAGCGTTTCATCCACTTTTCCTCCAGACATGTTGTCCATGAATTGACGACCATGCTCCAGAGCCAGGTAGCAGTCACTGCAGTAGTCCCTCTCCTCCAGGCGGCGAGGTGGCCGTGGTAGTAAGCTGACTCTGGGCTTTGGCATGCACAGAGCAGGAAAGGGATTGGAGCACTGTTCCTGCAGCAGGAGGAGCAGCTCATCTTGAAGGTGCACCGAAGAAGCACGGCGGTGTGCTTCCAGGTGCTTTTCTGCCTCCCGGCCAGCGTCAGTCCCCCTGCCAACAACATCTAGCTCGTCCTCAAGAAAGAGGCCGGCGCCGTTTGCGTAGCGTCGATTGGCGACGGCACTGAAGCCACACGAGCAAGTTTCTGTGCTGGAGTATTGCGAATCCAGACCTGCGTCACTAATGTAAACACCTGCATCAGCACCCTTGATATTCATGTTGCATACACACACACAGCAACTGTCAAAATTACAGTCTTTAAACAAGTTCATAGTCGAGTCAGAGAGGATGAGTGTGACATAGAGGCTGTGGGCCTCAGGCACCGAAGGAGCTGTAGCTGGTTCCACTGAACTGAGCGGCCTGAGGGTGGAGGGGGTGGAGGCAGGAGAATACAGGTCGGAATTGTCGTATTTCATTGAGCCCTGTGCGCTAGCAGGGCCACGTGGGGTGCGGGGCGTACGCGGCGTCCTCGGCGTCGGTGCTGAAAAGCGAGGCGTGGCGGGTGAAGGTAAGATGCCCGCCCCACTGTTGCTAGGTGGGGCACTGCTAGACTGGAAGGGGGTGTGGGTCTGAGGGGTGTAGGTTTGCGTGTAGTCTTGCAGCTCCATGGCACTGCCCACACTAGGGATGTTACTGTGAAAACAGACACGAGCCAAAAACCACACATTGCTTATTAACAAAAAGAAATGGTGGGAAAGAATGCAGGGGTAGCTCCCGATTTTATAAATGCATCATTCCTTCCCCGTTACTTTATCCTAAGTCGTTTCCACCCACTAGCGGCACGATCGAGAGAAGGAACTCATGCTTTCTCTGAGCCATGAATTACACAACATCCCACTTTTACATCGAAACAATTTAACTGACTTCTCATATTGCAACTTCCACATTCTCTGTATTTACCTTTCCTTGCCATGGAAAGACATAGCAGGCACTGGCTGGAGCATCTCGAGTTTGCCCACGGTCCAGCTGGGCCGATACACACAGTCCTCTGGCAGCTTAAGAGAAATCAGGCATTGACTAGGAAGGGTCTTTAGGGGAGCATAGAGAGAGCTGCCCACAAAAACCTGACTTGGCTCTGGCTTAAATACAAAAGAGAAATCCTGAAAGAAAAAAAACAATATCAGTACTGGACTATTATAAATCATCAAAATTGCATATCAGTTGCCACTTGCCCTCACCTTGATCTCTGAGGGTTTGGGGCTGCAAAGGCCTTCCTCCACCTCCATTTTAAACGTGCCAATGAGCAATGGCCCATCAGCCATAGAGAAGCCTGGTCCGGTTTCCATGGAACCACACTCTTTACTACCTATGTTCATGGGGGAGTAGCCCATGATGTGCTGCTCTATAGATGGAGGTGTGGGAAACATCTGGTGTAGATCTGCAACACCTAGACATGCACAAACACACAATTAGTCTTCAGCCAATGCTTAGGTGTATTAATGAAGTCATTTTTGACTAAAAGTAAACGTCCAACAAGCATACTTAAACATGACAGAGTGTCTGCTGTAGCTGGTTTAGACTCCTTGCCACCAAATTTCTCTTCAGTTCCACTTCCAGTTTTCCTGGCTCCGGGCTGCTTGGAATAATTGGAAATAAAAAAAAAAAAAAAAAAAAGCACGTTCACATGCATGACACTGAAATGACACCATGAACTACGTGCAACAGTGTGGCACATAATAGTAAAGACAAAAGGCGAGCTGTCTGTCTAGTAAGACAGCAAGCGCAACCAAACTGATCTACTGTTCGAAGGAGCATGTGAGGCCCTACTGACCGTAAGCTCATCTTCATCAGAATTGAAGATATTATCCAGATCGTTTATAGACACAGCCAGGTCAGTCTCGTGTATTAGGCGGATGGTGGATGGGACAGGTTTGCTGCAGGCTGAGCCATGAGTGTCTGTTGTGACAAAAAAATTGAAATCAAATGCTTAGAAATACTGGGAGGGTAAAAAACAAAAACAAAACAAACAAAAAAATTAAATGAATTGTTACAATGAAATATACAGCATACGCACCATCAGTGGAAGAAGTACTACCGTCATCCCTCTGAAAAAGTCAAATTAAAATCAAATCAACTTGCTGAAATGTAGCAAATATACAATATATTAGGCTCTTGTTTTATTGTTTGGCACAAAAAAAAGAAACCACGGGATATTGTCGGTTATTAGTGGTGCACTTGTTGAGTAAATCAGGCATGACCCCGGATTGGAGTTTGGACTGTGTCAGTCACATGATAATTGTACAGTTCTTCTTCAACCATATGACAGACAGAAAGAATGAGTGGGAAATATTGCATAATGTCAAACTTAGGCAAAGCGTTAGACAAAAAAAAAATGCAATCTGTGGACCAAGATGTGTTTAGCCCTGAGAAAGCTCATTCTCTATATCTAGCCTGACTTATTACACCATCACGGTCATTAGCCGCTACATTAGCTGCTAATACTCGTTTCTGCTATCCAACTGCACTGTTGAACAGCTCTAAATGTGTGTAGAGCTGACTATATGTTGTAGATATCACTCAATATTAATGTCAATAAATACTTTTTTAAACGCACGAAAGTTGGAATCTCAACATGGCAGCACAAGCACCCAATAGCATCTGTTTCACAATGCATTTATTTAAGTACAGTGGCACTGAAACCTCACACTGCCACCTTCATTAATGCATCATGCCATATCTGTCTCACTGTTAGCACTTCGCCATGCAGTATTTTTAGCACAGTGTAAATGATTCAGTGCTGCAATCGTTCCTCTATGCCTGCCCAAACCGAGATGCTTATTTCCACATCTCATTTGTGGTTTCTCTCATTGGTTGAGTTTGGAAAAATAAGAAGCCAAGAGGGCTCAAAACTGAGTTTGGTTAAAATCCGCACTCCTGCTCTCCCTCTCCAAAGAAATGCTTAGCTGGTGGAAAGCAATTTCACTCTTCAACTTAGCATCCTACAAAGCTGCTGTACAATTAAATGAATGTAACCAGGATCTTTTTTTTTAATCACTGTTCCACTGCCTTTACATCATTATTCACACTGAAATCGCTATTCTGTTTGTACAAAACGAGGTACTCAATTCGCATTATTGAAATGCTAAACACAATCAATCGATTGCATTAAACTAGTGACAAAAGGGATGCGTGACTGACTTTGCTTCTCTTTGCCGGTTCTGCTCCAGGCCTCTTCTCCTTATCGGTGAAGGAGAACTCTTCGTCTCCCTCCACGAAAGCGTAAGGATCTGCATCCAGCTCCTGTTCTCCATCACACACGGATACCGAGAGATACTGGTTCTTCTTCTGCATGTACATTTTCACCCGCTCCTCTGATACCTTCAGGGTCGCAGAGGAGGCCATCATCCTGTAAATCATAAATGTTATGTTATGTTATGCTGTACATTACGTTTTCCTAAACGCTTTAAATCTGGTCCATAGTGGTGTATTTGAGGTTGTCTGCTACTTTACACAAATGATATGAATACTATAAAGTGCTAAACAGAAACAAACAATAATAAACGTTTCATTTTCAAAATGTGTGCTTACTCTGTGACAGAAACGATGTTGTCCAGGTTGTCCTGCTTCAGTTTGTCCACAGGAAGCTGAGGAGGCTGTAGGTCCATGTTTCTCTTGCCTGGAAGTCTAAAATACCTCCAGGGGTTGTGGCTCATATCCTCGTTGGGGCTGATGGCAGAGCCAACATACACTATGGGCTCCAGCGAGTCTGGGTAAGCTGTAGCGTACTCTGAGGTCAAAGGGTCAAAGGAAGAACGATCAGGGCTTTTTGAAGGCAGAAGGCATGTCTCCGAAGATGGAGGGTAGAACTGTTGATGAAGAGGGGTGGAAGAGCGTTTCAACTCTGCTGGTGTCTCTTCCTCTCGCCCACAGGGATGTGGGCTGAGTGGTGGAGGCTGCGGGGAGCCGACCATGTCCCTGGATGATGTGTGCAGGGTTTGAGTTTTGCTCGAATCGACATCCCCGTGGTGAAGCGTACGGTAATGGCTGCCTCGCTCATCCGGCTCCAGACTCAAATCCTCGCCAACAGAACTGCGGTGGTGGAAGGGTGTTTGAGGCCGCTTCTGCTGTTTCTCTGCCTTTTCTGGCTTCTCTGCCACTTTGTATTTGGAGGGAAGTTGAGAGGGATGGCCAGCAGGGAGGGGGAGTCCAGGAGTGTTACTTGCACGCTGCTTTAGGTTCTTGTGTCTGTATTAAAAAAAACAAAACAAAAAAAACACAACATTACATTCATGTAACAATGTTTCAATCTATTTACAACCACCTTGTGTCTTGATGGTTGAAATAAGAACGAATAACAAAAAGAAGCATCAAAAAAAATTTTGACATGTGAGGAATTTATGCCCTCTATACCTTGAGCAATTGCACTGCATCCTTTGATAGCGTTCAACAAAATCCCAGACGCCAGCTTTATCCATCTCCTCATCACACAGACCACTGGCTAAAGCTGAAAACTTTCTCCTGTAAAAAAAAAAAAAAAATAGATCAATTTTGCTACTTCCTTCAATATACACTAGCAGGATAAACAGAAAGAAACAAAAAGAACAAAAGGTCATACTTCTGAGAACGGTTGACATTGCATTCCTGCCACACTGCCTCCAACAAATGACTGGCCAACCTGCGAGGAACTTTACCCCCATGATGACTAGTACAGTCCAAGCTGAAGCCATCAGCAGCTGAGGAAATTTTTGTCCATCTGGGAGCAGGCTGAGAAACTACAGAAAGGGGGGAAAAAATTAACCACATAAAAACTGCCTAAAATCAACAGAAACTGTTTACTAATAACCAAACAGACGTCTTCAAAAAGTGCAATCATACCTTTTTGAGCTTCCTCTGGTGAGGTTGGAGGAGTTAGTGTCACTGATGAGAGAGCAGAGTCTCTGTGTATGGCGTGATTATGATGGCCTCCGGGGGCAATCGTAGTGCCGATTGCGCTTGCTGCAGCCGGGGCTGGAATATCTGACTGGGCTACAAGCACCAAGCATGCTGGGTAGACCATCCTCACTCCGGCTGCCAAAGAAAACAAACAAGAACGTCGAAACCAAGTCTACCTAAGAATACAATCTAAGAGATATACAGAATCGTCAGCTGGTAATAATTATTGTTTCATACCAACAAGAACCTCCACAGCAGCCAAAGAGTCATCTTCCCAGTCCAGGTCATCCAACTTATCTTCTGGGGTCTCCTTGGTGTTAGGGCCAATGGGATAAAACTGCTTCCATTCTTCTATTAGCTTCTGCGTTGGTGGATCAGAAAGCTTAAAGGACTGGCCTGTGAGTGTACCATTCAGACCATATGGGCTGAGAATCACTGGAAATAGAAAATTAGGATTGGAATTAGAGTAAACATCAATAGGAAATATTTCTTTGTTGTAACACTAAAGTATACAAATAGTATTTTTATAGTACTTTACAATGTTTTAATCCACTTGCTCGTTTATACAATTGAACAGTATAACTGGGCTTTTCTCACAGAGCCCAAGCAGTGACAGCTTGCTAGTCCTGGGATTTGAACATCTTATGCCTTAAGCTGCCCACTCTCAAAAAATGTGTGTCAAGGCAGGGGAAGTGGTGCGAAAAAAAAAAAGAAAAAAAAAAAAAGCATTCTTGCTAAGTCATGTATACAGAAGAGGGTTTATGGAAAGAAAGGAGGGAAAAAAAAAAAAAAAAAAAAAAAAAAAAAACCACTCCTGCAGTACAGCAAGAGCAGCAGTTAAAACATTTTTTTTAAATAAAAATTAACATGGGGAAACATTAACAAAGGAATTTTGCATGTGTGCAGCCCTGTATGTATACTGTAGGGTAACAGGGCTGCACACATGCAAAATTCCTTTGTCACATGTTATCATGGGGGAAAAAAAATGTACACAAAAAAAAAAAAAAAAAAAAAAAAAAAAAAAAAATGCACACTGTCCCACACACAGTTAAGAAAATGGTGATCGGGGAAAGGCAGACCAAAGATAACAGCTTTAGAATTGCAGTATAGACGATTTCTTTGTCTGTTAGGTTTACATTTTTAAACTCCAATTTCATAACAATGTGTCTGGAAGCACTGAAAGGGAAAAATGCAGAGCCTGAATTGTTATTCTTATTATAATTGGCACAGAACCTACAAATTTAAAGGAGCTTTAAATGTGCTTCACGGAGGTTTGGACAAAAAAATCTCCCTGAGTGTTTCCAACCATCTAAATCATTACAGGAAGAGACTCTGCTGTATTTTTTTTTTAGATGTCACAAAAAAAAAAAAAAAAGTGTACAAATAAATCAGTAGATTTAAAACCACTGGTTTGCTGAACACGCTGCACTTCTTAAAATCTATAGTATAGTGTAGTATATAGTGTATATATTGCATAGTTTTTCCACTAGGGATAATTTTAAAAAGTTCCCACATAAGTAGAAAATAGTTTAATACGCATGCAAATACTTTTTCTACAAGATGAACTTTGGTGTGTTGTGTAACTTCAGTAAATCTTGGTATAATTCTCACTTTTATAAATGCTTTTGGCAGCAGTAGGGTGGGAAATGAATACTGAGGGATTGATCCTGTTTTGACTGGATGTGACCTGAGCCACATTGGGCTGAGCCTATAAGCAAAAAAAAGCTTTTGTAACTGCCTAAAATTCTCCCAGCAACACATAAATGTTTGGATATAGATGAAGAACCTTGTCAGGAATCACACACACAATCGGTTATTAATCTACAAAATAAACACCCCATTGGCCAATGGCCCTCTTTTATATGAAATATTTATCGCGGTCCCACTTTATCGCGATTTTCAATTTTGGCACATAGCTATTTTGTTCCGCAAATGGTTTTATGTTAAAATAAGAATTTATGAATAAAAATATAATTATAACTAATTATAAAATAAAGTAATAGTATACATAAAATACAGTACAATGTGTATCGTACATTTACACAAGAACATGTAGCGCTGTGTACGAAATCACGGTGCTGGGATGCTGAAATCAACATTAAACGGCTGGAGGAACGAATCTGGCCAATCGGAGTGGCCCATTCATATAATCTGGGTTGTGATTGGCTCTGACGTCCAACAAAAAGGGCGGAGTTAAAGACATACATCACCAGATTTAGCCAACGAAAATAAAGAATGCAGTGACGTGCATCTTTAACCCCCTTATTTGACGTCATAGGACAACCAATAACAAACAGAGAAACTATGCATAGGCTACTCTACAGAACTGTACAGTACTCACTATAAATGTGATATTTCTAGTGTGGGAGGATGATTTATGGCTTAAATAATAAAAAAATAAATTAAGCATTTCGCGGAAATTCGTTTTGCACGGTCAGTTTTGCCACGTAACTACGGCGATAAACGGGGACGACTGTTTACACCGTCTTGCTGAAATATCTGCAACATGGCTCTATGATGACGAATGAGCCAAAGCTAAGAAGAAAAGTTAATCAGCGCAAGCCTTATAGGTTGTTTAAATGGGAATTGAGGTTTTGAACTTGTAAGTGTGAATTTGCAGAAGGATTCATCAGTGCTAGAGTAAGCCTGTACTGTAGTTAATTACTAGCAGCAAGGAAGGCAAGAGAGTCCCAGAAGAATCAGCAGGATGCTGTCATTACTATGCCCTTGAGCACAGGGGGGAGAGAAACAAACAAAAAAAAAACCTGCTTGCCAACATACTGACAACTGCAGGCCTTTAAGGAGACAACAAAAAGTAAGACACATTATCACATAAACTTACGATACACATCACTGAACTGCAAATACATTAAGGCCATGCGTTTGGGGACACCTAGTCATCATACCCACATAACAAAACTGCTGCCATGAACACGGAAGCACAAAATTGCACACAATGTCACTGTAGCAATTCTATTTCCCTCCACAGGAACGAACAGGCAGTGTTACACGGAGTACACAAACCATTTGAGTTACAGTAGAGATACACTAGGTAAAATATTACTCCAGTAAAAGTGCTTCAAACTTTTACTTGAAAAAAGGAGAAAAGTATCCAAAGTACAATGATTTCTGGCTATAATGTCCTATTATGATATGTCCTCTTATGTTACTCTCAGCACACCAATCTCTGATTGATTGGCAATTAAGAATCAGGAGTTTCTTTCATCTTTTATTCCTCTCACAATGTTCTGCTGATGTTGAACAGACAAACTATGAGTTTGTGCTAAGTAGATACACCAAGCAGCAATCGAAACAAGCTCAAAACAGAGCTCGACCCTGATTGGCATGCAAACAGTAAAAATACGATATTTGACTTATTTGAATTGTAGTGAAGTTAAAATAAATGTCTCCCCAAATTGACGTAATTCAGTAAAAGTCTCTACTGTCCACCACTGCTAACAGGCCTGAGCAGCATGTGCAGAACCCTACACCAAATCCCACTTTGGGATGACCTGGAAGAAGAAAAAAAAAAAACCCAGGGGGTCCGCCACTTAATACATTCCTGTGTAAACTCAGATTTTAATTGTTTCCAACGTAAAAAGGAGTGTACCTAACCGAAAGTCCTGCACCGAAACATTACGATATGAATACGTGTACTGATTATAGCCAATATATAGATTTATAGTAAAACAGAAAATCCCCTTAAAAAATTTAAATACAAAAATAAAACAAAATAATAAAAAACACCCTTAACACCATGCTGACACCATTTTTGTACACTAACATTAGACACTAAACCTGTGGATGATTAGTCACCTTTATATTAGTCACCCAATTTATTCCTTTAGTCTTATAAAAACAATATACAGAAGCGCAAACTGTCCAGATTCAATTCTTTTATAGACTGGATTCAGAAATTCAGCACTCGTAATGTGTCGCAGTTTGGTGCAAATGTGAACCGAATATTTGATTACAGTTCAAACGAAGGAAAGTCGCTTTATACTTTTTAGTATTCCTATCAATTACAAAAACAGGCTCTGTTTAGTACAGTGAATCCAGGAACATCTTTATATATTACTTCAGTATGTTTTGAACCATGGTGGTGTACCCAGCTTATCTATCTATTTCTGTAATTCTCATGAACTCTACAGATTATTATTTTTTAATGCTCTGGCAACCATGGAAATGTGGTGTTTGGCATCATGCTGCCGAGCCGAAACGCATGAACTCACCTTGCACTGGGCTGCTGCTGTGCTGGGCCTGAGTCAGGTGTTCCTCACTCAGCAGGTAGACAGGCTGATGCTGGTTGATCTCCACGCTGGTACACACGTTGTTGTCTCCATGCAAGAAGAAGGTGAAGGAACAGGACAGATGCTCGCTTTTAAGAGTGAGAGAACGTAAAGGAAGAAGAATCAGTACGGACGGTATGCGAAGTGATCGGAAATTTATTTTATAATACTTGCCGAGAGAAAGCAAACATTTATATAGGCAACTTGTAGAGGTATACACCGACTTCCTAGTAGGGGTTTCTCCTAAATCCGCTGAGACTTTTCAGGTTCACAATTGGGGTTGGATTGAGCGATTAATTCAGATTAAGATTGCTAAATATACTCAATCCTTCTTGCAGTACAGATAAATGTAAAAAGATTGTAGAAGCTTGCATTATGAAAATGTGCCACCCAAACCACAATTTTGTTTATGGTGTTCTGAAAGCCTTCCAAGTACACGCAGCTTTCAGTTTTTGTTATTTTGATAAAATCATGGCATTAAAAACAAACCACAATTAGTTTAAACCACAACGTACCAAAAGACTGCCAAAAACCTCGGCCTGTTTAACTGTATTAGAATTACTGTTGTAAATAAGGATAAACAGCTCAGGACTTCTTTCCTCACCTGATTCTGAACCCTCACTCACAGCCCATTTTACACGACTTACAACTCTTTTTGCATTTAAAGTCATATGCAAAAAACTACACTTCAAATGTGCAAAGCTACGGGGTCACCTTGCTGCACACAGACGAGACATAAAATAAGACCATGAATCACAACCCAGGTAATGAGAGAGCAGGGCGATTATGCTGAATGGGGAAAGTGTGCACATTCCTCGTACGACTGCTGAGCGCCCAGTGGAGTGTCATTAAGGCATACTACCAACTCGCCATCAAACTCCACACCAACAGATGGCACTTCAAAGCCTGCACACAGCCCTGTGGTGTTGAACACAGCCTGACATCATCCTATGTCATCTGTTCGTTGTCTTTTTGAAGAAAATCACACCACTTCCAAATGATCAGCCTGAACCACTAGTGGAGTTGATTCTTAAGAACTTACGATCGCTCGCACCTGGGCAAGTTAATGTACCCGTACTGCAAGCACGTGTGCAAAGCTTCTTTTTTTTTTTTTTTTTGTGGTTCATTTTTAAATTGAAAATTGCTTTAAAGTACATTGCAAAGATAAAACGGGGAAACCGGTCACATTTTCCAGTGCGTTCACGGCGACTGTGGCCCTGCGCGTGCACCGAGAGCAGGAAGCCAAGGGGCTATTTTTGACACATTGTCAAAACTGTAAACACAGCACAACAGCTCAGTCTTGAGGGAGCAAATTACCTCTCGTTGATTCCGACCGAACACTGAACTCTTCCCTAGCTAATTTGACCTGAGTCAGGATTTAAATTCCATACACCTGACGTTCCAAAACCAGATGACTCGGCTAAAAAAAAAATAATAATAATAAAAAAAAAAAAAAAAAATTTTAAAAAATCCAGCGAGGAACCCAAAACACAAACGTACTGAGTGATTACAGAGGTGATACAGAAGTATATACGGCTTCCGGATGAGAAATTGCACCCTGCTGTATTTACAGCTATACGCAATTTTCCTTCTGTGATAATGTTTCTATGAGGTTTAATACAGCAGCCTGTGGGATGTGGTTATATCCCAGAGTTAGTGAGAAAAAAACAAACAAAGAACACCACAATAAAAAAAACAAAAAACAAACCACAGTTGTTGTCACAATGCTGAGAAATGCGTTACCTCTTGTTGATTGGCTTCTCATCTTTCTCGTAGGGTTTGACAAACCACTTGCCGATGCGCACGAAGCAGCGGTTCATGAGGCAGCGCTCCAGAAGGTTGTGGATGGCTTTGAAGAGCAGTGTGCGGCACTCGTAAGTCAAACCGCTTTCCCACCCACCGTCGTCATTACCTAACGAAGGGCAATCCACAAGATTAATGTCAGTCTCTTCGAAAGATGTCATGTTTGTTTGGTATAATCATTTTGTCAAGTTGCATAACCTTGCTATTTATTTTTTTTTTTAATTCCCTTAATTACGGTCCTTCTTTATATAATTTCTTTATTATACTTTCTTAATTTGCACCTGGTTTGTCTCATAGATGTGCAGTGATCACCAATTACACACACAATACACAATCAAGTGTAGAACATACAAATTGCTGCCCAATCTTTGTCTAAAATACAATTAAAAGTGCAATAATCATTTTTTGTAATTCAAAATAAAATAAATCTACCCAATGAACCTATACGTTCTGTAAGAAAATAAACTCAACTATGAAAAATTACAGGATTTTTATATATTTATATATATATATATATATATATATATATATATATATATATATATATATATATATATATATATATATACAAAAATATCTACAATATTAAGTAATTAAACGTTGATTTTTATGCCCATAGTTGCAGGACTATGAAGCAAACTCAAAAAAAAGTGTGTGTCATGCGTCACTTTGTCACCTGCCAGTGTGAATACACACTTAATGTGGTACATCTTTGCAGTGTGAACAGAAGAATACAGTGGATCCTTGATAGTTCGCGACTTTTTATTTGGAAAGTAATGTATGGTTTAAAAAACTATTTTATTATTGTATTATTCATTTAAAGTAGTAAATAAAACATTTGACAAGTAATTCACATTATTTGTTGCGTTTACACTACACGACATGTACAATTCCCCTTGAAAAAGGAACCATCAAAAGGAGAGTCAAAACCTTGCGTTTTTTTTTTTTATTCTTGAGGGGTCAGAGACCGCAAACCCCGCGAGTACCGAGGTTGCGCTGTACTACAAGATTCTAACCACCAAACCATTAAATCATGCATGTTTGTCATGATCCATGCATAAGTAAGCACAGGAGGTGAGTAATTGTTGTTGCAATTCCAAAATATATTAATCATATTCACCATGTAGCCACAGGTTCTTAGGGTTTCTCAAATTTCTCCCCAAACAGGATCAAACTCTAATTAAACCGTTTCCTGTGCTAAAGTTTGGTGACCAAAAAAGCTCAAATCGATACTTGCGCGCTTAAAAGCTGCTTTCGTTTCCCACGTGCAAGTGTATTTGTGATGCAAGAGAAAGAAGGATTATGGGTAAGCGCACCATGTCAAAAGGTGCACCGAGAAGCTTACATGTGCACGAATCCTTATGGCTCACAACCAGCAGGAGGAATACAATTGGTCTGTTAGAATGGTTTTCACGCCTTCAATAACTCTAAACTCATAAAGCAGACTGCTTTTTCTGGTCCAAATGTTTAATCTGACTGGAAACCCAGTTCTATAATGATCACCAAGCATCTGGAAAATGCTGCCAAGAAAACACACACACACACACACCATGGAGGGGGGTGTGCTGCTCTGCACAAAGCATGCCCACACATAACTAAGCAATCCCATACTGCTTTATTTGGCCAAGCTGATGTTGCAGAGCTGCAGTGGGCTATTACTTCAGACAATAATACACTGATAATGCACAGTTGATGCAAGGTGAAAGCTCTTTAGTAATCCATGTTCTTTTCCTGCAATATCAACACATGCTTTTTGATTAATTAATGTATTTCTTTATTTAAAAAGAGCATCTGAATATATCTAACTGTCCCCACTCTGACTACCTTCACCACCTAATATAATGGCTACGAGTAATTCAAAACCCACAAGTTGTAGGGATCCTGGGTATTATCTCACACAGTACTTTATTCTTCACTCCGTTTGCTCTGTGGTGAAATGTGAAACTTGATTCATTTTCTGCCCTCTAGTGGACATCCTGATGTTCGGTGCGAGGCAGACACCTATGCGACCGCCCATGTACAACGCCCTCAAGTGTTCACAAATATGTGGCCACACAAGTGCAAGTGTTTAATCATCAGGGCTTCTGTGCACAAACAGTAACCAAGAGTCTGCGTTTGTACGTTCTTCCTTTCTCAACGCATCACTGTGCACTGAGCCCAGCTGCGACGAGAAACATGATCCTACTAGCAAGCGAGTGCAAACACCCACAAGCCATTTTCCAAAAGCTAAACTGGAGTTCTTCTTCACAGACTTGTACCCACTGTGGTCTCTCGAACATCTACATAAAACATATATTTTGCTAACCACCTTGTTTGCACTATTATGATTTTTGTGCGGATGCAAGTAAAGTGAACTACAATCAATTTAAAGATGAACAAAAATATTTATGTACAGTACTCGATCAAAAAATAGAAAGAAAAGAAAGAATCAGAGGTGGCACCTTTTAACAGCCAACAAAATGTAGTGTGTGTTATTTTAAGTGCTGCGGGTTAGTATTAGGATCTAGAGAAACGGAGAAAGCCAGGGGACCTACTTGAAAGTTCGTGGTGGATCAGCTCCGCAAAATTGGGATCGTCGCCCCACCAGAAGAGCCAGAGCTCTCGGCGTCCAGGCGTCTGGTGCCGCCGCCACACGCTCAACACGTCTGCCTTCAGACACCGGCTGAAGCTGCACAGGATGGGGTCCTCCTCAGTCACAGGGAAGACGATGGGTGAAGATGTGGGGCCTTGCCATACGAAACACTTCCATTTTATGCCTGTGAGGTCAGCCTGAGGTCAGACACACACAATAACCAACATGGTCAATTACAATGTTATAAATCTCCATAAGTATTATTTAGATCCTGAAAACAGCGCACTTTTCCAAAGCACTAGGCTTTAATGCACAAGCGCCTGCAAGACGTATTGATTCTTGTGTGCCATCCCATCTGAAGGTGCACTTCCAAGTAAACATGCGTAAACGTGAGGCTGTCTACGAGCAGCTGAACAGGAACATGTAAAAATAGGTGTCAGATTATACAGAGAGAGGGAGAGAGAGAGAGGGAGAAAGAGAGAGAACATCCCTATGGTTTGAATGACTACACTTTCCTGAAACCCATAGCATCATAGCACTGCCTGCCAGGGCATAAATCCAGTTATACAAGACCATCTGACTGGAAAAGTTTTCAATTATCTCCAGGAAATACTCCACTCTCTGGGCAGGAGTGGGTTTATTTTCTATTTGGGAAAGGGGATGTAAATATCAACAGAGTAATCAGATCATATCAGTGTTTATGTCGAGCAGTGCAGAGGTCACTACCTAACTTTGGAAAGCGATCAGGGAATCACACGGAAGAGAAACTTGCTGGGAATCGAAGCAGCAAAATGTGAACATGAAATCTGAATTATTATATAAAACATGATGAGTTGAACAGAGCACAGCAGACCAGACCCACGTAGGGCCTTCCTCGTATTATTTCTGATTGATGGCTAGCCATGCTAGCTCACTAGCTTTAATCAGAAAGAGAAAAAAAATATATATACACATATCAATATTAATTTATACACATATATATGAAACCTGATTACATGTTAAAGCTTGCAGAACATGCATTGGATGGAAACGAGCAACAGTATTTAGCAACCCGATTCCGGGTTCCATTAGAAATCGGGTATGCACGATTTCTAACAGGGAAGGTAACTAGCTAATTGGAGATCAATCCACAGATGGCAAACGTTTAATCAGGTCTTATAAATCATTAAGATCCTTCTTATTTTAGTGGTTTATGAGAAATTGCAGGGTTCGAGAAGAAACTCTGGCTAGTTGTAACATTGTTTACTACCGACATACTAGCAACAGCTCGATTAGCGGCTGCTAACTTTCACCGTAACAGAAAATCATAATCTTGACGAGAAACTTGAATAGAAACCCTGTAAAACGATGGCGTATTCGTGCAAATGTGCATGACTTCTTTTCAAAGCTAGAAACACATGTTTTACTTGTCCAGACAGCATTAAGTAGCTCAACAGGCCCCGGGCCGCTACTTCGAAGGAAGCTAGTCTGGAGCTAGCCGCAGTTTAGCTTTAGCTCGGTTAAATCTCTTACCAGACAAAATAGGTTGGAGTGGCAGTCCTCCAGGCTCGCCCCGTTGGGTACAAAACAAGAACTCATCTTCAGGGTGAAGCCAATCTCGCCATCATTTCAACAGCAAACGAACCGATTTTCTTTTGTGTGTGTTGAAGTCTGAACTCCAAGCCGAGCAGCCCCGCAAACCAAAATCAGCCGTCAAGACCTCGGCGTCTTTTCTCGGCCAAGTTGAGCTGCTAAGCGAGCTAACTATTCAAAATCCTCCGGGCTCTTGTTGAACTCGCCGACATTCGCTTTTACTTACTTCAGTCGCGGCGGAAAAAAAAAAAAACCCACACAAAATCTACCCGGTGTTAAAAAGATCCACCCGGCTCCGTGGGGCGCTTTCCTGTTTTTTTTGTAAAAAACGACCCGAAGAAAAAAGATGATAAAAACCAGCGTAAATCAAATTGTTCGAGGTAATTCCCCCTCCCCCCTCACTTAGCATCAGAGTATCTGGACACGGCTAGCTAGCCCAAACCAACCTAGCGTTAGCTAACAAGCTAGCTAGTGTTAGCTTGTTGGCTAACCGATTGGCAGCCCAGGCAGGCAGTCAAGTCCAGTTTAAAAAAAAAAAAAAAAAGTGCTCAGTTTACAAAAAGAGAAAAAAATCCCTTATATCTTCTTGGTTTTCACGAGAACGTGTCCCGTTAGAAAATGTCCATTAAATATAAATTAAAAAGCCGGCTGTGAAATAGTTTAAAAACGCGAAAGCAACATGGTCCGCTTTCTCATCAGTGGCTGTGTGTATATTTTTTTTTTTTTTTTTTTTTTTTTTTGCTGTTTGAATAGCTACATGGCTCTGGATCCTTTAATGGCGGCCACAGGGACACACTCTATAGCTGCCTTCGGCTCCGGCTGGGAGTCAACAGAGGAGAAAAGAGTCGACTCCGGATTTTAAAGTGGAAAACCGAGGAGAAGGTGGAAAGAAGTCGGTTCTTCATGGGAATCGTTCTCCTGAATTACAAATGATTCTGTATATATAATATACAATATACTATTTGTGTGTGTATATACATGCATAACATCCCAGGGAGTATATATATATATATATATATATATATATATATATATATATATATATATATATATAGACACTATGCAAATTAGTTTTTATCCATTTACTACTCCACATAACTTCTGTGAGAGTTTAAAAAAAAAAAGTAATGAAAAGGCAATCATTTTTTTTGTTTATAATTTTCTACACTGACCGATCCAGAGAGCGATGAAGAGTAATAATAACTTTTATAAATATATATATTTTTTGTGAGTCATAGAAATAATGTGGCATTCGCAAATAAATAAAAATCTTATTTAGGATTGCAGCAGTCAACATTGCACAAAGGGGGACTACCACAGTCACAAGTGAAACCTTTGTTAAGACAAACGGATCTTTACAGTGAAAACAATATACCAAAACTTGTTTCTGAATAGACAGTCTGCAAATTAGTCTTTATGCATTCTGGATTTCACATGGTTTCTGTGGGAGTTTAAAAAGGTAGGCAGCTCATTCTATGGAAAGGCAATCTTTTTTTTTAATTATTATTTTCTACACTGACACATCCAGAGAGCCATGAAAAGTAATAAAAAACATAGTTTTTTATCTAAGTATAAAACAAATGAGTTCTATAGCTCCTTTTGGTCTATAGAAAGAAATATAAATTATTATGAAATTGGTTTTCATGTTTTTTTTTCCAACATAATAGCATGTCCTAATAAAATCCGATACAGGATTTAGACAGCATTGATGATAAATTGTAGGTTTGTTCATATTGCTGGTGTACAACAGTAAACAAAGTAAATGTAATTTGTTACAGTATTCAAGTGGCTTTTTTGCGTGTCTGTACTTTACTAAAGTATTTCCATTTTGGGACACGTTTACTTTAACTTAACTACATTTCCAAGTCAAATATCTTACTTTTTACTTAATTATATTTTGTGAAATCAGTCGTTCCGTTTTATTTATGAGTGGATAAAAAACCTTAACAAGAACCCATCAAGCCACCAATCAGAATAGAAAACCACTCAGTTTTGAACTTGTTTTGATTGCTTCTTTCTGGTATTTACTTAGTACGAACATACAGTTCAGCAACAAACAGAACATTTTGAGAGGAATAAATGATGAAAGAACCCCCTGACTCTAACTTGTCACTTCTGTGTACAAACACTGATGTTTTAACACTCGTGGCCTTATTTGCACTTTTTCTTTTAATTAGTACAAGGTTTTGTGCTCATAGTCATTTCAATAGATATCAATAGATATCAGTGTTTATGAATTCTATTAATTGATTGGTGTGTTAATGGTAACAGAGTCTTTTCATATAAACTGAGTTAATTAAGCAAGAGTCTTATGACAAATAATAATAATATGACAATATGGTCTATGTATTAAATCATAGTACTTGGATACTTAAGCAAATCTTTTTGTAGTTTTACTCAAGTAAAAGTTTAAGGGGTGAACTTTTACTTTTGCTGGAGTAATATTTTACCCAGTGTATCTCTAATTAACACAAGTGTGGTTTGTGTACTTCATCCACAACTGTGTTTGTATAAAAACACACACTGACTTTTAGCTGGTTTAGTACGTTTGCAGACAGACATGAAGAAAAAATGAAGACTTATATTTAAAATTGTCATTTTAAAGCCTTTCTTTCTTAAGCTATCCAATAAAACAGGTTACTTGACGGTTGAGGAAAAATAGTCAGAGAAATAGTCATGTGGCATTCATAAAGAAATGAAACTCTCACTTAGGATTTTAGCAGTCAACATTGTACAAAGAAGGACTACCACAGTTACAAGTGAAACCTTTGTAAAGACACCAGCTCAGCTTACTGGAAAAGCATCTAGAAACAGAATGCAAATTATAACAGAAGCAAAAGCTCTAATGTGAAACATCACCTGGGGATCAAAAATATCAGCCTGGTTATGAGACTTCCACAGAGTTTTTAGTTATCTTTAAACAAACAGGAATTTGAAAAACCAACTATGTGCACCAATCTTAAATAAGAAAAGAGAAAGATATAGTCTCTGACATAAAACTGCCATGTCAGTAATCAGTAATATTAGTTACTGTCCTGTCTACTCTCCCTCTCCTATTTACAATCATATTAGTCATAGTAGGAGCATGAGGTTGAGTGATTTCTATCATGGGTGCCCTCTGTTAGACCATGTTGCAGCACCAGGTTCATATTAAAAAACCTGTAACTAATTATGTCAATACCAATACAGAAAACCTATTCTCTCATCCTGATTTATTCTGGATGAAGTTCTCATCACTTGGAAGCCACGTGCTGGATGGCCCCATATGGACAGTCTAAAGACTAAATATACCTGAGAGTCCTGTAGGTGGTATTCATTTGAAACATAAATAAATGATATAAACAAGTTTGCTTTAATGGCTTAGGAGTACAGTTTTTTACTTAAGTCTCCATCAGTGAACAGATAAAACTATAATATACAGTATGTCCTGGTTAACATTGCATATTCTGACCATATAAAACAGTATATTAGGTTAATAATCACGTCACCTCCCAGTGTTACATATATAAAAATATTTTTTTTAGTCTGGTTCCTCACAAAATCTTTGCGACAAATCTTCTGGGGTTTTTTCCTTAGCATTATCGCCTATGGCTTGCTAATTACGGCACAATTTATAGAGAAAAACTTATAATTAGATATAGAATTTAAATATTTCAGAAATTAGAGTTGTGTTGGCACAATTGTTATGAGCACTATACAAATTGAATTAAATTAAACACTTACATTTACTGTAAAGAAAATTTACTATAATTTACTATCAGCAGTAATTCTTTAAAGTTGCTCCTTAAAATCTAAAAAAAATGCCATGTTTACACATACAGTCTTTATTATTTTATGGTTAATATCTCTGCACTATTCCAGCTAGCTCTATGTACTGGTCACTGTTAATCACAGTGTCTATTCTGTTGTTATTTTCTACTGCAATTATTGTACTGTGCTACATTATTTGCACATGTCCACTTTAAGTAATCCATATCATAGGTTTGCTTAGTCTTGGTTAGTTCTTGTTATGTGTGGTCCTGTGTAAATCTGTGTTGTTTTATGTAACCCCTTGGTCCTGGATATATGTTGCTTTGTTTCACTGTGTATTGTACCTGGTGTATACATTTAAAATGACAATTCTGCAATTATTATTTGACTTGATTTGACTTGTTCTCAGCCGACCCCAGAGCAGTTTTTAATTTGTCCATAGATTATTTTGCATTATGTTAAAATCTGTAAAAAAATGTCTTCCCTCACCACATCCATGAACCTCCTCCTTGGCCTTCCTCTTTTCCTCCTACCTGGTGGCTCCATCTTCAACATTCTTCTACCAATATAATTCATGTCCCTTCTCTGCACATGTCCAAACCATCTCAATCTCGCCTCCCTCACCTTGTCACCAAAACATCCTACATGTGCTGTCCCTCTAATAAACTCATTTCTAATCTTGTCCATCCTCGTCACTCCCAACGAAAACCTCAACATCTTCAGCTCTGCTACCTCCAGCTCTGCCTCCTGCCTTTTACTCAATGCCACTGTCTCTAATCCATACAACATCGCAGGTCTCACCACAGTCCTATAAACTTTCCCTTTCATTCTTGCAGATACCCTACTATCACAAATCACTCCTGTCACTCTTCTCCACCCACTCCACCCTGCCTGCACTCTTTTCTTTACTTCTCTAACACACTCTCCATTACTTTGCAGTGTTGACCCCAGGTACCTGAACTCCTCCACCTTCTCTACCTCTTCTCCCTGCAACCACATCACTCCACTGCCCTCCCTCTCATTCACACACATGTACTCTGTCTTACTCCTACTGACTTTCATTCCCCTTCTCTCCAGCACATATCTCCACCTCTCCAGGCTCTTCTCAACCTGCTCTCTACTCTCACCACAAATCACAATATCATCTGCAAACATCATAGTCCAGGGAGACTCCTGTCTGACCTCGTCCGTCAACCTGTCCATCACCACTGCAAACAGGAAAGGGCTCAGGGCCGATCCTTGATGCAACATCAAATAAACCATCATCTGAGAAATTCTAACCATGTTGTGTCTCCCTTCTAAATTCATTATTACATCAATAAAAAAACCCAACTCAGTTTAGTTTTCTAGAGTATTTTGAACATAGATATTTTTTAACAATGTACCTCTTTATAGAAACTAAAATGTTAGTAGCATTTAATAATGCATGGAAAGACCATTCAATACTTTATTGATTGTTAATAATATTTAAAACAGTTACTGTTAGATTGTCAGCGAAAGAACGTGCCGGAAAACCAAAGTGAAATCCACAAAGGTTTTTAATGAAAAAAATAAAGAGCAAGGCAGAAAACGAAAAAAAACGCAACGAAACTCCAGGTTCAATAACCCTGGTGAAAAACTATGGTTAGACAAAATACACAGAGTCCTGTAACCAATGATAAGCTAAACAGATTGCTAGGATAAGCTGTAGAACGGCCAATAAGCTGGTGGAGGAACGGGGTTTAAGTAGCATGCAAACTGATGAGGCCAGGTGTAGCTGATTAGTATGTGGGCGAGCTGCTTGGAGTGATAGGTGCAGGTGTGGTTGGTGGATCCCTGACATAGATAGAGCCAATATAGCATGGATGAAATGAAGGTTTTGTTTGGTTATGGTTGGTTTAAGTTTTAGTAAGAAACTACTAAATGCATTCTGGACTACCTGCTGTTTATATATATAGTGCATCTACTATAACAATCAGAAAACAAGGCATTGAAACAATGCAATCCAGATGCAACAAATGGCTAAACTTGTCTCCAGTGTCTGTACTTCATTTTACAGTTAACAGTATCTGTTCTTTATGTTGTTTACACTTTACAGGAAATTCATGCTGTGTACTCCAATTATCACAGTCTTAGTAAATGCTTAACAGAATATACAGGTTTCTTAGACAAGAGAACATTTCTCAAAAGTACTTTGCTTATAAAAATGATCATGCTGTTCTTCTAAAAACTCGATGTGCTAACATTTACTACTTTTTTGTAAGTTTGTGATACAGTAAAATTCCATATTAAATAATTGTACAAAAAGTACAAATAAAGAGTAGAGTTGGGAGAAGGGGGTGTGGCAGCAAACCTACAACAGAAGCAGTAAACAGAATCTGGTTCTGAGACCAAGTGAAACACAGAATGACAAGCTTTCTGAGGAATAGCCAAAACCCATAAAAGCAGAATCAAATTCTGGGTGATAATAATAAAGGGAAAACCTTTTTTTTTTTTTTTTGTTTTGTTATATTCATTACTGTCAAGTTGATACTAAAAGTAATACATACTCTGGTAGTGAGGTGGGATTAGTTCAGACAAGAAAGAAGAGAATCTACTTGGCAGCTGAGCAGGTTACTACAGCCTATGTCAGTTCTGGAATTCAGTTTAGGGGTCAGAACCTGCTCTTTGTACCTTCTGAAGCACCTGCATTAGCCCAAGGGGATGTTTACAGAAAAGGTTTGGTCACAATTAGGGCAGAAAGGCAAGTGAAGCTATCATTTTGTTTAATATTATGCCCCAAGACCCAACTTCTGTGCCAAAATACACACATTTCGGAGCAGCAAAATGGAAAAGAATACCTTCAGGTCTTTCTAAACGTCTTTCTTGTCTGAAATGTGCTGGAAAGCACACTCAAGACCATATAATGCATTACCTGTGCGAGAAAAAACACTGAGAGTTTCAAGTTGAGTTGTGACTACAGGGAGCTAATGCATTTGACCAGTGGCTGTAATTTGTAATCCCCTCCCTGTGAACAAGAAAAGGCAAGATGTATGCAGAACATTCAAAATGAATGTTCTGCAACTCAGAATGGTCTCTTTTACTCTTTATAAGTTCATGTAAGTTCATATTAAAATGTCTGTGTACAGCATCAGTAGCAAAGAAAGTACCACTTTAAATGATGTATGCCACATATAAGCATAATATTGACTTTACAGAGCACTACGAAGAAAAGTATACATCTATCATCACAGTTTGTTAACCAGCTTAAAATGACAAAATATGAACAGAAAGGAGTCTATGTTATTCACTACTTTGTAGATCAAATGCAAAAACGAAAAAAAAAGAATTGTCATTGCAATTCAACTGTGGCATAAATAATAAAATACGTTCTTCTCATAACAATAAACACATGATACTGGAATTGCTAAACTTTTTGGTTCTTGGGTAAATAGCAGGAAAAACCAACCAACCTTCTTTATACCCATGTGGACAAATCCACTGATTCCATTTGGGACAAGTTAAACTACTGCCAAATTTTTAAGTAGTATGGTCTGGTGTCTGGTGGGACTATAGTTGTAATTTGTCGTTCGTGGTTAGACAATTTAGTACAAAGCCCTAGCTTTAAGAATGATGTGATACAGATTAAAATAATCTTAATTAAAATTAAAAACATTTAAAACAATTAAAAACATCTTGAGGTAATTCACTATCGCAGCAAAGTAATATGTACACAATGTACCAGCCAGATGTTTCCTATGCAAACGTTAAGAGAAGACGTTAGATCAGTGTTGGGTTTCCCCATATAGGACATGAATTCTCAAATTGTTCTAGCAAAAACTTTCTAGAATAGCTCCTTTCAGTCATACTGTATTAGCGCTTAGCCCCTACACAAACCAAAAACAAGAGAACTGTCAAGGCAAGCAATGCAGGCCAGTGGTCAACAGGAATGCCCATTAACTGGATAACTGACCAAAAGCAGACTAAACAGTCTTATTGACAAATTATATGAGCTCCTCATTTTACATTGTATTACAGAAGGGACTTGCATTGCTGTATAAGGTAAAACTTATAAGGGGAACTTGTTGGTACTAGTATGTATCTCTCGAATTCAAACCCCATACAAGAAATACTAGTAATTGCACCCAGTAAGGCAGCATGATCCAGATATCTCAGAAGTTCCAGATGTCCCGGGATGGACAGTTTCATAAAATAGCGCATTGAAAAACAGGCCAGTATGAGAACCTTTTATTGATTCTTCTTTCTAGAACAAATTCATGAGAGCCAAGACAAAGACACCATCACTGAGTAATTCTTCCAGTTTAGATGGAAGGACCAGCAGTCCACTGTTAACCAACTAGAGAACAGAACATCCATATATGCATATATATATATATATATATATATATATATATATATATATATATATATATATATATAATTTATACAGAGATTTTGGCTTTACTTTTTCTTAATTTGCACACTTGTCTTTGTTAATATTTACATTTGCTCAACTGAATGACACAAAAGATAATTATTATTTGATTTTTGTACTGTGTCCCTGTATATTAATGATTATACCAAAAACTGGGCCCAGTGTTGAAAACAAGCTGGATGGCGACAGGTTTCTGTGGGTTAATAATAAATATCAGTGTAAAATTTTTGCCATTTGACTTTTCTCCCAAATATCAAGTTTAAAGTCTCCATATTAGTTTGGGAGTAGCTAGACCAAGGAGAGCATTTGCAAAAATGTATGGTTATAGTTGGCAAAACCCCTCAAAAGATAATAAGATACACCTTTACCTTTATTCGTCCCACAGTGGGAAACTTCTCATGAACAGCAGATGACTCATATTTACCTGTCTAGCTTCCTTGAGAATTGTAATAATTTAGTTTTGAGACTTATGCACTACCTATCAATTACAGGTCTATGGTATTCTGAAGTCTTTTAACAAAACTTTCCAGGTAAGTATTGTCATCACTGCCACAACAGTTACACTGCCTGCCAGGGGCAACAATGTGGCTCCATGACAAAGGTCAGGCCTGATGGAATTTTGGTTGTGAATTGTCCTCTAGGTATTCTATGTTTTTTATCTTTAATTCTTTTAAGTACAAATGTTCCTTGGTCATCATTAATCTCAAGCAATTTTTTTCTGTTTTCTGGTTTCTTCTCTTTTTGTCTTAATTTGTACCTTGTGTAGGGGTCCATATCATTAACACTGTTTGCTTTATTTTTTTATATACAAGCATTTGGCAAGGTCAAATGTGCCTTTGACCCACATCGTTTAGCTCATAAGTCACTCTACTTTGGTCTTTCTTTGCATTTCTAAAATGTCATGACTGTTTATCCAATGTGCAAGTTAATGTCAAGTCTTTTTTCCATCAGCAGCCATTTTTGCATGCCTCCGTTGTGCAGCTTGAGGGCATTAAACGACACCTTGCCAAACTGCCAATGCTCTGCACAGTTCTGTGGTTATTTTATTATGAACAAGTCCTTCTGCTGAATTTGCTTATGAAACAGAATATCTTCTGCAAAAACCAGAAATAACCAAATTTTATGAATGTTTTCTCAGCACATTTTTGCTTTTGATAATGCTTACACCTTAACTGTGCAGTCAATGTATCCATTTATCCTACAGACTCAAATGTTTTTATCTATTCGGATGAGTTGTTTAAAGAGTTTCTAATACTATTCTTTTGCTGAATATATACGAATAAGCTCCAAATTGCTTATACTAGCACCACAGTTAGCAAAAAGTGTAAGGTGGGTAGACAATAAAAATCTGTTTTGAGGCAGATAGTATACAATTATCTTCTTCTTCTTCTTTCGACTTTTCCCATTAGGGTTCACCACAGTGTATCATCCGTCTCCATACCACCCTGTCCTCTACCTCGGCCTCTTTCAACCCAACTACCTGCATGTCTTCCCTCACCACATCCATAAACCTCCTCCTTGGTCTTTCTCTGTTCCTCCTTTCTGGTGGCTTCATCCTCAGCATTCTCCTACCGATATACCCTATGTCCCTCCTCTGCACATGTCCAAACCCTCTCAATCTTGCCTCCCTCACCTTGTCTCCAAAACGTCCTACATGCGCTGTCCCTCTAATAAACTCGTTTCTAATCTTGTCCATACTCATCACTCCCAACGTCTTCAGCTCTGCTACCTCCAGCCCCACCTCCTATCTTTGACTCAATGCCACTGTCTCTAAACCATACAACATTGCAGGTCTCACCACAGTCCTGTAAACTTTCCCTTTCACTCTTGCAGATACTCTACTATCACAAATCACTCCTGTCACTCTTCTCCACCCACTCCACCCTGCCTGCACTCTTTTCTTCACTTCTCTAACACACTCTCCATTACTTTGCACTGACCCCAGGTACCTGACCTCCTCCACCTTCTCCACCTCTTCTCCCTGCAACCGCACCACTCCACTGCCCTCCCTCTCATTCACACACATGTACTCTGTCTTACTCCTACTGACCTTTATTCCCCTTCTTTCCAGCTCTTCTCTCCAGCTCTCCAGGCTCTTCTCACCCTGCTCACTACTCTCACCACAAATTACAATATCATCTGCAAACATCATAGTCCATGGAGACGCCTATCTGACCTCGTCCGTCAACATGTCCATCACCACTGCAAACAGGAAAGGGCTCAGATCCAATCCTTGATGCAGTCCAACCTCCACCTTATTTTAACACTAATAGAAGTAGAATCCGTTTATTATGTTTGATGTGAAATTTACTGTGCATTGCATATAACTCATTCTGGCATTTTGTCTTTGTAAACCACCACAATGGATTTGAAATGAAGCAATCAAAATGTGATTGATGTGTGACAATCAAGATGTGAGACACCTGTAGTAGCTGCTTTGTTTGTGAGTCTTTCTGCCTTCTATTTCTTTACAGTAATATTCTCTTTGATCGTTTCCCCAAGACGTTTTGGGTAATTAACCATCGGTACTGTGAAGTGCTGTCCTATTAGTTTTGCAGCATTTGACTAAATCTGACCAGAACATAACACTGCTTTTCCTTCTTCATATTCTTTCCATCCTATAATTCTGGTACAAACTAATCTTGGTTTTATTCAAAGTATCTTGTTTCAGAATTGAGCACCTTTATTTTTGATCTTTACTAGAAGTCTAATCTGGCCTTTCTTCTCCTAATTGTTAACAGTATTTTGCATCTCAAAGCCACCTCTTTATTTTAACCTTTGACAATGATAGACCCACATTCTCCAAACTGTTCTTGATTTAGATAGATGCGGAGGTGTTTTTCTTTACCAAGGAAATTTTGTAATCTTCCACTAGTTGTCTACCATGGTCTTCTGGGCCTTTTGGTGTTGCTGAGATTGTCTGTACATTCCTTCTTTTTAAGAATGTACCAAATGGTTGATTTGGTCACTCATAAAGTTTCTGTTGTCTCTCGGCTAGGTCTGTTTTTTTTTCAGCTTCCTGTCACTTGCATCAACATGTCCTGGACCACATACTGAGAATTCCCATAAACAGCTACCAAATGCAAATTCAACAGTTGGAACCAACTCCAGATTTGAAATTACATTTGACCCTGTGTGTTAATAAATGTCATATCAAATCATATAAAATCTTGATTTGCTTTATTTCCAAACCATTTTGGTGACATATAGAGACAATATTAAAAATATTTACTGCCCAAATACCCATAAATGAGTACTAAAAGTATTGATAATATTACCAAAATTATAATTTAGGGGTTTAGATTGGTATTTTTTATTGTTTTATTCCCTATGGTGAATATTTTATGTAATATGTAATGAATACAGTGGGGAAAAATTATTATTTAATCCAATGCTGATTTTGTAAATTTACCCCCTTACAAAGAAATAAACAGTCTAGAATTTTTAGAGAGAGTCATTTGTAAAATAAGTATTAGATCCCCTACCAACCAACAAGAATTCTGACTCCAACACACATAATTTAGTCCTGTCCCTTTAAGAAAGAACTCCTAATATCAATTCACTGTGTGTATAAAAGACACCCGTCACAGAATCAACCTCAAAAGAGCTGTCAAAGGATGTCAGTGACAAGGCTGTAGACCTGCACAAGGCTAATTCTTGCTAATTTGATATGAGATCAAATACTTATTTCACTCGATCAAACACAAATTAATTTATAACCTTTCTTTAATGTTTTTTTTAATGATTTTTTTATATTCTGTCTTTCTCTGTTAAAATTCTAGACTGTTCATTTCTTTGTAAGGGGGTAAACTCACAAAATCAGCATGAGATCAAATCATTATTTTCCCCCACTATATTTGTTTTAAATACATAAATATTCCATATTTCAATATTTCCTCATCTAAGGGAGTTTTTCCTTGCCACAGTCGCCATAGCTTGCTCATCAGGGATAAATACACACCATTCACCATAACTCTTGAAATTCTGTAAAGGCCTGTGTGAAAAGTTTAAGATAAATATAATTAAATGCCAAATATATGTAGAGAGATCATATAAAATTTCAGACAAACAATATTCTTTAAATCTATATGTATCTATATGTATGTAATTTTCATTTTCATTTTCTAATTGATTTATCATCAATCATTTATATATGGTTGATGATACATATACAGTGGAACCCACTTATCTCGCCCTCGGTTACCTCGACAACCCTATTAAGTCGACGTTTTTGAAGTGGAACCGGCAAATTCTCGCTTTTTCTAAGCATTTTTTATCGGTTATGTCGACTTTTTTTATGTCGCCGAACCCTAATATCTCGAGCACAAGGAGGGAAAAATTTGCCATTTAACGTCGGTTATCTCGGTGCAGCCGCAGAAGAACTCGCGAAAGTGTTGGAAAAATCAAGCCTTACAGCTGCTACAGGTGTTGTATTGTATACTGGTGAATCTCTGCTGTTAGTTAGTGCACATATGCCTTTTGTTGTTAAATGTTATGTGATGAACGGGAGGCGAAAGCCGCGATTGGCGGCGCGGAACGTGTGATGACCAGCAAAATCATAGAATGAACACCGGCAGGATCGGGTTGAATCCGCGGTGCGCTTTGGGAAGAAAAGAGCAGCCGTTGAGAGAGTGCCGGTGGGAAGGCACGTACGCATGAGCGATAACAACGACCGCCGTGAACCAACATATCCCAACAATAACGGACGGTGAGAGTGTGGAAGTTTAAATAGGAGCTGGTGATGATGATAAACGAGCACCATATGTGCGCGATTGAAGCCGGGAGCTTCAGAGAAAGCGGCCGAGAAAGCACCTGACATGCTGAAGGGAGCCGAAGGGGGCGTGGCAGGTGGATTCCTGACAGATAAACATGTACTGTATGTATTTTTATAGCATGCCTTCATCAAACAAATCGCGGCAACGCTGTTGTGTAAAAACCTTCAAAACACGCATGCACATTCTCATTTATTAACGCACATCATGTACATAAAGAAATTTCAAGCACGTTAATATATTGCCGCCATTTTGATTTTCGTTTATCTCGATCATCGGTTACCTCGATGCTTTTTGGCGATCCCCTAGGACATCGACATAACCGGGTTCCACTGTATATCTATCAGTGGCGGGAGGTCAGAGCCAGCAAAGCCTTCTCTGCTGGCCTAAACACTATCAGAAGCACTAACCTACATTTACAACATAAATTCTAATATTTGTTCCATGAAATTGTATTAATTTATTTTCAACAGTTTATTCTCTTCATTTCGAAGCGTTTCTCTTGGCTGCACTGCTTCCATTACGTGTATATGGATGTTAGATTTTTTACTTTAAATTCCCCGTAAGCTAGCTAGCTTGTCTTAGACCAGGAAAGGGTTTGTTCGCCACTTCCAGAACAGTAAATACACTTGAAAGACTGGTCAGAAACTTCATCATTGCATCACTACCAGACACACTGGATCCTCTACAGTGAGCATTCCGCCAGAACCGCTCTACTTAGGATGCCATTGCTCATCTTCTTCACACAACAATGAGCCACCTGGAATAAAGAAAAGGGAATTATCCAAAAATGCTTGGACTGCAGTTTGTGGACTACAGTTCAGCGTTCAACACTAAAGTTCCCTCCACGCTCACCTCTTAGTTTGATGTCCTGGGACTCAGCCTGCTGCTGTTTCAATGGATCTCCAACTTCCTGACAGACAGACCACAAGCCATATGGTTTGGCAAACACACCTCATCCACCCTCACCCTCAGCACTGGAGCTCCCCAGGGTTGTGTTCTGAGCCCCCTGCTGTACTCACTGTACACATTTGACTGTGTGGCCACTGTGTGGACATCAGCACGAAGCAGGAGCGGTCATACCAACCGCTAAACTTCAATGGAACCCCAGTGGAGAGAGTGGACATTTTCCGGGACCTAGGTGTTCACATCACACAGGACCTGTCTTGGTCCTGTCACAACACCCTGGTGAAGAAGGCCCGGCAGCGTCTGTACCATCTGAGACTTTAAACTACTCTCTCAGGTGCTAAGGACCTTTTACACTTGCACTATTGAGAGCGTCCTGACGGGTAGCATCACTTCCTGGTTCGGGAACAGCACCATGCAGGACAGGCGAGCCCTCCAGAGAGGAACGCACCATTCCACTGAGTTCCCTCACCTGCAGGACATCTACAGCACACGGTGCTGAACCAGGGCCAGGAAGATTGTGAAGGACCTTAGCCATCCCAACAATGGACTATTTTCTGTGTTGCGTTCAGGGAAGCGCTTCCGCTTCTTGAAAGCAAACACAGAGAGAATTCTATTCGGAGTTTAAACCAGGAAACTAAACCCAGGATCTAGTACTGGACCTCTCTCTCTATCTTATTTTGGACTGTCACTTCAACTCTGAACTTGCACAGCACAGTGTCACTTTATACCACACCATACTGCACATGGGCACTTTAAGGACAATCACACTAAATCACTTTAATTTATATCTGTCATGCGCATCCATCCCTAGATTCATGTATATACATATATTTTCTATAGTTTATACTTTTTTATTTATCTACTTTATTTTTTATCCCTAAATTCTATTCCTTTTTAATGCTTACATGTTGGACATTCGTACAAAGCATTTCACTGCATGTCGTAGTCTGTATGTGCTGTATGTGTATGTGAAAATAAAAATTTAACATGATTTGAATTTGAACTTGAACTTAAAGTCAAATCATGTGTTTAAAATTCAATCATCCGTTGAAGAATTTTAAACTCATGGGTCTTTGGGGATAAACACTGTGGCAGTTCTCATTTTGGAGAAATTTTTCAGCATAATTTGTTTTCTGAATCTGTCTGAAGATTGATGGAGCATCATATGGTAATACATATAGTAATAATGGTGGTTGTTGCTTAATCTTTCACCAATCTCTCTTCTCTGTGTGTGTAACTGAGTAGACTGTTAAAATTATAGAACTATCTATCA
The DNA here is from genome assembly GCF_014805685.1 of Silurus meridionalis. Classification (NCBI taxonomy): domain Eukaryota; kingdom Metazoa; phylum Chordata; class Actinopteri; order Siluriformes; family Siluridae; genus Silurus; species Silurus meridionalis. Next base: position 7,123,069 of record NC_060895.1, on the reverse strand, counting down.
TTTCCAAACTGGGGCCTTACATATATTCCTGCATAGCATGTGCAGCAGCATATTTCTCTCTATTTAGATTGTTTCAGTACAAGCTTGCTTAAAAGTCCAGACTGACAAAACCTGCAGAGATCTGTACTTCTCACATAGTTGTCACAAAAGGCACCAGCTGTTGCATTAACTTTCGAAAGACCCAAAGTGAAACTAAGTAGGTTACTGCATTTGGCCAACAGCAGTTTCAGATCTCCTTTCCAGTGCTGTGGTGTGCAGCCAGGTACACCAATTTCAATACCTTCCTCTGAGAATGAAATCTACAGGTGCCCTGTTGTTTTTCAGTTTCAATGAACTTAACGGGAGTCTTTACTTAGTTTTTATATACTCCTGCTTCCACACAAAATGCTTTATTATAGCTTGTAGTTTTGATTTTTTATTTGCATGTAACATCTGTAACATCTGTATCTGTAGAAGAAATCAATGTTTTGTTTTTCAGCTCAGTCTAATTAACTGTGGTTATAGCCTTGTGTGTAACACAGAGCATTTGCCTTATTGCTATACATAACTAAAAGAAATCAGCTAAACTATATTTTTTAAATGATGTGCTGCAGACATTAGGAGATTCTGTAGTACATAATAAATTATACAAACTTTTTTTTTTATTGATTCTTCTTAACTTAATTTATAATAAGATTAGATAGATAGATAGATAGATAGATAGATAGATAGATAGATAGATAGATAGATAGATAGATAGATAGATAGATAGATAGATAGAAATAGAATCTTTTTGGAACCTACAGTATAGCATTTTTTAACTGATTAGGGGTCGCCACAGCGGATCATCTGTTTCCACACTACTTTGTCCTCTACATCTGCCTCTTTTAAATCAACTACCTGCATGTCTTCCCTCACCACATCCATAAACCCCCTCTTTGGTCTTCCTTTTTTCCTCCTCCCTGGAGGCTCCATCCTTAACATTCTTTTACCAATATATGCCATTTCACCTCCAGCTAAACCTGCTTAGTCAGTGTCACTGTCTCTAAACCATACAACATCGCAGGTCTCACCACAGTCCTATCCTTTCCCTTTCACTCTTGCAGATACCCTACTATCACAAATCACTCCTGCTATCACTCTTCTCCACCCACTCCACCCTACCTGCACTTTTTTCTTCACTTCTCCAACACACTCTCCATTACTTTGCACTGATGAACCCAGGTACTTAAACCCATCCACCTTCACCACCTCTTCTCCCTACAACCACACCACTCCACTGCCCTTCCTCTCATTCACACACATGCACTCTGTCTTACTTCTACTGACTTTCATTCCCCTCTGCAGCGATACCTCCACCTATACAGACTCTTCTCAAACTGCTCCCTACTCTCAAAACATATCACAATATCATCCACCACTACAAACAGGAAAGGGCTCAGAGACGATCCTTGATGCAGTCCAACCTCCACCTTGAACCAGTCTGTTGTTCCTACTTCACATTTCACTGCTGTCACATTGTCCTCATACATGTCCTGCACCACCCTCACATACTTCTCTGTGACACCATCTCCACCTTATCCACCCTTCTCTTTCTCTAATTTTCCTCATTCATCAGCTGCATAAAATACTCCCTCAACACACTCACCTCACTAGTCAACACATTTCCATCTCCGTTCTTTACTGCTCTAACTTGTAGCATATCCTTCCCAGCTCGAAGAGCCAATCGCTACAAATCTTTTTATCCTTCTTTGCGTGTCCAACTTCTCATACAGCTCCTCATATGCATTTTACTTTGCTATGAAATAGTAATTATTACATGTGAAAGGAATAATAATTACAATAAATAATTACAACAGAAAAAATATTTTTGTATATTGGTCTGCCTATAACATCGGAATGGGGATGAGTGTGATCTCAAAAACTGTGGCATATTTGTTGTTGTCAGACGGGTTTGGGTATTTTTTGTAACTACTGTTCTGGAATTTTCAATCACTAGTGTATAAAGTTTATACTGAATGGTGCAAAAAAAAAAAGGAAACCAAAATAAATAATCTAGTTAGTGGAAGATCTGTGGGCAGAAGCAACCGATGCACAAATTCATTGTTCAAATGGCCAGACAGGCTCAAGCTGGCAGGAAGCCTACAGTAACTAAATAAACCACTCTTAATAATTTTGGTGAGCATGACCCTTATAGAACATTCCGGTTGATACAAAAGAGGAAGACCACGTCAGGTTTATTTTCAGGTTAACTAACAACTGGAATCTAAATCTACAGTGTGGCACAGACTCACTAAAACCTTGAAAAAGTCTGAAAAACTTACTTGGTTACTTGGTAGGCTTGTGCTTATTTTTCCCTAATTGTGATTCATAAAAAAGTACTCCAAGGAGTTGGAACTTACTGAAACACATAACTACTCATACTACTACTACTACTACTACTACTACTACTACTACTACTGCTACTGCTAGTAATAATAATAATAATAATAATAATAATAATAATCATAAAGCATCCAAACAAACAAAAAAGGGACCATGGCTTCCCATCATCATTTACTTTTATTATACTTTATTGCGTGAGAGCTTGTACTAGTGCATCATGAAAACAAATATCGAAATTAAACTCTCCTACACAAAAAATGTGAAGGTTGGCAGCTCAGGTATTATAATGAAACTGGAAAAAAACATCACTGGATGACCTGGATCATAGAAGGTCTTGGTTAATTTTCTATAACAGATGTATCTGAATTATCACAGGTTTACATTTGTGTTCTTCAACTTTCTTTCTCTTTTCCTGCTACTTGTGTCCTGGAAACACTACATAATTTTAACATAATAAAAATAAATTAGGAAGCCATGCTTTTAAACTAAAAATTAAAGTGTGTTATCAATGGTGTGGTGTGCTGAAGTATTTTACACATACACAAAAATTAAAAAATACTTAAGTATATTTGTTTAGATTATTATTATTATTATTATTATTATTATTATTATTATTATTATTATTATTATTATTAGTAGTAGTAGTAGTAGTAGTAGTAGTGAAAGTAATCATCATCATTATTATATTAGCAGTTGCAGTTTCTTTTACCTAAAATTTGGGGTGCTGCAGCCTCCAGAGCACCTCTACTTCCTGTGTCCTTGATCATGACAGTGTAATTTTGTGCAGAGACAATGAAATTGTTATATCACACAAGTAGCTGTTTGGTCTGTTGAATCTCATTATGCTATGACATGCAGATGGTAGGGTCAGAATCTGGCATTACAGGGATGGGCCCAACCTTTCTTGTGATAACAGTTCAGGCTAATATGATGGTGTGCAGAGTGCATCCTTGGCACACACTGGGTCCCTTAATACCAATTTGAATGCCAATCTCTATTTGCACTGTTGCTGAGCACTGCACTGTTGCTGGCCATCCCTTTATGGCCACAATTTGTGCATCTTATAATGGTTACTTCTATCAAAATAATGCATTATCTCCCAAAGCACAAGTCATGCAAAACTGGCATGATCAATATAAGTCAAGAATAAGTTTAATATCAACATAAGTTAATAGCATCCTCATTTTTTTTTATGTAAACAGACAGTCCCAGGTTGAATATATAGATGAAAAATCTACTGCCATAATATAATTAAACTTTTCATGGGACTGTCTAGATATGGGTGTCCAACCACAGTGTTTCAAGAACAACTGGAGTGCAATTTAAGAATCTGGAGGGCATCGTAAGAACAGGAGCATGGAGGATGCAGTTTCCACAGCGCTGCACTCTGTCCTCTCTCACCTCGACAATAAAGACACATATGCCAGAATGCTGTTGCTTGACTTTAGTTCAGCGTTCAACACTGTCATCCCCTCTAGATTAATCACCAAACTTGCAGACCTGGGCATTAGCACATTACTCTGCAACAGGACTTTCTGACCAACAGGCACCAGCATGTTCGGGCAGACCACCACTGCTCTTCCATCCTCATTATTAGCAGTGGAGTACCACAAGGCTGTGTGCTGAGTCCCTTTCTCTACTCCCTCTTCACCCACAACTGCAATCCTGTATATGGTTCCAAGATCATCATCAAGTTTGCAGACGATACAACGGTGATCGAACTCATCAAGGACAACGATAAGTCAATCTACAGGAAGGAGGTGAACTGCCTGGCTGCATGGTGCACTGACAACAACTTGCTGCTCAACACCAAGAAGACCAAGGAGCTCATTGTAGACGTCGGGAAGGAGAAAGTTGACACACACACCCATCCACATTAATAGAGTGGTTGTAGACCGTGTGACCCGGGAAAGAAAGGGTCCTTGTAGCACTTGTAGAGTCGTCTAATTCACAATAGTCACCAGCCACAACAGTAACGCTAGGTGACTTTAGAGGAGATGGTGGAATGTTTAAAATTTTTGCTGGAAAAAAAGGTTAGTGTGTGAGCACCAGGATAGTTTCACATGTAATTCTGTTATTTATCACAGGAGTTATAACTGTTCTCACCTGTGTTTGCTGATGTTTTTTAAGGTATAGGTGGCTTAGAAGTGATTCACAAGTTATTTTACACAATAGGCAAAACCCATTTTGCTTGGGAATGATTTTTTTCTGGATATTAGTGGGCACATACTACTTTCATGTACTCCTTGTACATTGGAACTAGGCATTTTTTTAAAAGACTCTGCTAAAAGTTGAAGTACTGACTATCCCTTTTTACTCAAGTTAAAGTAAAGATGTATGTCTCTGACATGTACTGAAGTAAAAGGTAGCCATTAGTACTACCTGTTTTAGTGTCATGCTGGTAACTGGACCTTGATCACACATTTTTATCTGTTATAATTGTAACTTAAATTAATACTTTTTAAGTTTTTAATACTCAACATGGGCATGGACAAATATTGATGCTTTATGCAAATGTATGTTTAATATTAGTGAAACCAAACTCAACATAGAGCATGAAGACAAAATATACTAAAGATTAGAAGTAATTGTAGTGTTTTAAAGAAATGACGGCAGAGAGCGCCCCCTGTCTGTTTTCTTTGTTTCACAAAAGCACGGCGTTTTGTTGTTATTGAGTGTATACAAATAAGATGATGTATGAAAACACCCATTGCTCTTCAAAATAAAAAAAGACAGTAATTTAAGTTCGTTTCAGCATTAAGAGGAAAAAATGCCACAAAACACGTTGCCGCGTTTATCGACACCAGAGGGTTAATTGTCAGGTGTGTGCATCATGGTGGATATTGGTACTTGATTTGAGACTTGGCGCATCAGTAAACAAATGTTTATTGATTAAAAAAACAATTATGTGGCGTTTATTAATTTTTTTTTATATCTGAGTAAAGAAAGGACACTGTGAATAAATGTGTGTTGCGTTGAAGGTTTTAATTTCGCCTCTTTTATATTTATATATATTTTTAATAAAAATGGTCAAACAGAAATACGCGCTGCATTAATTGCATGCTAATAAAATTAGTGCTGTTAAAATGAATTGGCCTTAACGCGTTAATAATGTGTGGTGCGTGAGAGCCAGGAAATGATACACCAGTGGTAGATTGGAAGTGTTTGTGCGAGGGCATGTCTAAACTTGTGGGCTCAAGGCCTGGATTGTAAGGCTTGGATGGAAAGCAGAATAAGATGGGAGAGCATTCATGGAATCATGGATTCATAGGATCTCTGTTTAATTGAGATTGGAAGGAGAAACATTTTAGTGCTGGTTTGTTCCGTCTACTTTTGTCTACTGTGGTGTGATAAACAAAATCATAATCAGTGACAGTTTTTGTTTTGACAGTGACTGTTTATTTTTTTATTTAAAAATGACTCTTTCATGCACTATTATATTAATTCAGTGTGATCACATATTGTATATCCCAGAAATTTCTTTTGAACTTGGTGAATGTTTGATGCGTGTTGGTGTGAAATGACAGTAGCATTGAGTCAAGTGAATTTTTCCCTGGAGAAAGAAGATTTTGTGGTAACAAACATGCTGTATGAGAAAACTTTACCATTTTCCTAACAAACCATTGATTCCCAGTTTGAAAATTACAAGGCCAGGAGAGAACTCTCAAGTTGGCAATGGAAGTGCCAGTATTCATACTACTTTCTGGATGAGTGAAAGGTGTTGCTAATGTATGAGAGCTAATATGAGATCACAAACCTCTACTGAATCCATTGTTCCTGGCAAATCCTTCCATATAAAAGGTGATGTAGGGAAATATTAAGGATTTATGTGCAAGAGTTTATTAATAGATACATCTAGATTCAAAGGTCTTAGTCAAAAACATTTCCAGTTCATACACAATAAAATAACCAAAGTGTATTTATGTATCCAATAGCTATATTTTATACTATACATGGGTTTCCACCTCTGGAGATGCCATGTTTGAGTGATGTGACTGTGGGGAGCTTGATGGCTCAGGTAGAAAAACAACCTGGCTTTATTTTGCCACTGTCACATTTTTCAGGTTTTATTTGATTTTTCTGTGCAGTGCCCATACACATATACACCTGTGCTCGTGTTCAGCTCTCTCTCCTGAGTGTTCTCTCCCTTATCCTCTTCGTTGCTCACTGAAACAGAGAACACTCATTAATGAAAATTACACACAGGTATTTGATCCTTACCACTCACTTCCCCCAGCTTTGCTCTCCATTTACAAAACAGTGCTTGACCACACCTCTGCTGCCACCTACCCCCACCACATGATTCAGACTGGGGAGCCATCCAGCCTGCAGTCGACTTTTCCCTGTTATGAGAGAAAATCCCATCTTTTATGTGATGGAGACACTGAAGCAGGGCATGGTTCAAACAGAGAGTAAAGATCCGTCCAAGCAGATAGTAACGTAGGATGAGGGCCACATATGACTGATGGGCATTTTTTTTTTACTTGATCACGCAGTACTTGCTTTCCTACTTTTTTTTATTGACACTCTGTGTTCAGATTTTGTTTTTATTATTAGATGGGTCTCTCCTCCAAATTTTACCAGATAATGTCTAACACGCCATGTGGCTTTATAATAATTAAAATGGTGGCTTGCAGGACTGCAAATAATACGGGTTTAGCCACTTATCCCTAATACTGTATGTGCATTATCATAAACAAAGAATCATATTCTCAAGTATTTAATTAAACCACTCCACTAAACTATCTATTTGCGGATGATAAATGCATGTAAAGATTGATTTAAGCGCCTTGGTCTTTCAGGATTTCTTTCATACTGAAATGCTGGAAGGGGCACTGCTTACAGGTATCACATTTCATAGTCTACCAAAACAGACACAAAGTGATTCCCTTTGTCCATCCTAATTCTTTTGAAGGGGACCTTGATTAATTGTGCTATAGGGACGGTTGTTAGATTTAACATTTAACAACATGCTCTACACCACTTGTGTACATCTCTGTGAATGCCCAGGCAATAAAACAGGTGATGGTTTAGTGTTTTCTCCTGCGTTAAGTCTCCTGCCATCAAAGTATTACTAGCCTCCTGGTATAACGGGTCATGAGTTTAAATCCGAGCACCACCATGCAGCCACTGCTGATCCATAACTGATCAGTTGTATAAAATTTAATTCGCTCTGGATAAGGGCATCTGCCAGATACCATGAATGTAATGTCATGCAAATGCAGTACAGTGGTCACCCGGAACTCCGCGGGGGTTACGTTCTAAGACGCACCCAGGAGCCCCTATGGTACCTTAGCGAATTCATCAAGACATTATGTCACTTTAATACAATAATTTGTTTTAAACATTTTTAGGAAATTTGTTAGTGAAAACAGTTTAAAATGTAATTCCTAACATTCTTGAACATTCGGTCCTGCTGTGGATTCCCACAAATTTTAAGATCCGCAACTTGCTGTTAGTTAGGTTCCAAATAAGAACCTGTGAATTTTCCAAGCCGCAAACTACGAGGGATTGACTGTAACTGGGTTGTCTCTTTACCAGTTTGAGCGTCTTGTGTCATTCAGTACAATCTACCTTTAATAATAAATATGCATGGAAAAAATCGAGTTATAAAATCTTCAGCAAAATGAGATTTTGTTACTTTTTATGTGATTACTTTTTAAGTGTGGCATGGCTTTGAGCACACATATGCAGACACCTTTGTCCCACTCCAGACTCCTTCCTATCCATACCCCTCCTGTCTTCTGAATAACCTACAGCCCATATGATGCCACTGGATGGAAAATTTATATTTCACTTCTTGGGAAAAGAAAATCCCATGCAAAGCCTTAAGTTAAAGAAAGTTAATAAAACATGTCATATTTAAAATGGTTTCTTAAATGAAGGACAATTTTTTTATATTTATTTGTCTTATTTCAGCCTCATTAAACTCCAACTTGGTTTATCAGCAGGTTATGACTATTTTTATTTGAATTTCTCTATTTGACTTTTAATGGCACTGTTATCTTAAACTAGAACGTATCTTAAACTTAAAACAACAAAAAATAATAATTTTAACTGTTATAAATATAACAACAGGCATTATTTTTCAAATATTCGACCACAGATATGGAACAAATTTGACCATCAGCCATTTATATTTTTAAACTCCCTAAAACATAATCCAGTTCTGAATGCTTACAAATGTACTTGCTGTGATTATAACCTATTCATTTAATGTGTATAATTAGTGCAATTATGTTGTAGCCCAATGTTATTTAATGTCAAATCAGATATACATCAAAATATATCAGATTAATTGAAACACAGTTGATTTAAGACAGCATGGAGTTGTATTGTGTGTTTGTAGATCTAGAGAAAGCTTAAAACAGAGTGCTGAGAGAGGAGTTGTGGTATTTTACGAGGAAGTCAGGTGTGTCAGAGAAGTATGTGAGGGTGGTGTGACAGCAGTGAAGTGTGCAGTAGGAACGACAGACTGGTTCAAGGTGGAGGTTGGACTGCATTGTGGATCAGCTATGAGCCCTTTCCCGTTTGCAGTGGTGATGGACAGGTTGACGGACGAGGTCAGACAGGAGTCTCCGGACTATAATATTTGCGGATGATATTGTGATTTGTACATGTGATTTGTACATGATTGAACACCTTTTATATGGAAGTACATGTGTGTTAATGAGAGGGAGGGCAGTGGAGGGGTGTGGTTGAAGGGAGAAGAGGTGAAGAAGGTGGAGAAGTTTAGGTACCTGGGGTCAACAGTGCAGAGTAATGGAGAGTGTGAAGTTAGAGAAGTGAAGAAAAGAGTGCAGGCAGGGTGGAGTGGGTGGAGAAGAGTGGCAGGAGTGATTAGTGATAGAAGAGTATCTGCAAGAGTGAAAGGAAAAGTTTATAGGACTGTGGTAAGACCTGCGATGTTGTATGGATTAGAGACAGTGGCATTGAGTAAAAGACAGGAGGTGGAGCTGGAGGTAGCAGAGCTGAAGATGTTGAGATGTAAAGGTGACCATAATTGGTCAATGGAGTCATCTAATGTAGGTGTAAATACAAATGAATATTTAACATCTTCCTACCTCAAATAAGCTTTTCCCTTAGTTTATGTAATTACATTTTATAGGATGCACTATAATGTATTGATATATAATTAGAATCATACGATTTCCAACATAGCCTCTATATACAATTATATGTAGTATATAAACTCTAAGCCTCTAAGTATTTCATTTAGTATCTTAGTGTACCACAGAAAGAGAAGATAAACAATACATTTGGTTTCAGTAAGATAAAATGTTGTTCCCCCTCTTACTAGCATCTTATTTTAATTGGTTTAAGTTGAACAGTCAGAAAAGGCAATATTATTAATATATCAAGATTGGCTGAATATTGGTAATGTCTTTTAAAAGTTAAATGACAAATTTCCCAATAGTGCATAAGCATGTTACACTTTTCAATGTAATAGTACAGGTTTTTGTACCTGATTCAAGTTTATCGATGATTGCATGTAGCCTCGCCATTCATTGCACTCATTGTCTCTCATTTGATGTCTCATGTTGTCACTTTTCCTCATTCTCAGTTTAGATTTTTCTCATTTATTCTACTTGTGTTTTGTGTGATTGTTTGCATTTCATTTAATAAATTAAACAAATCCACTTGCATCGACTTCTGCCACGTTACATGACAGCTTTTCTTGCCCCATGTATCTTTAACATCCTTTTGACAAAAAACAATATCTAGTCTTACTAATTTACACTTACTGTTGGCCATATGTAATTTACAATTACCATTACATTTACAGAATTCAGCAGATGCCCTTGTCCAGAGGGATGTACAAAAGTGCTTTGAGTCTTTATCAATAAATAAATCTACACTGGTACGCTAGATTACAAACTTAAGATAAGATCAGCCCTGTTGAGAGGTTTTTTTTCAATTTAATGTATAATATGTTGAATTAAGCAGGTCTAAAACATATCCCCGACATCTATTTAAATGCATGACCAGAGGCACACGGGTTAACCATACCCAGGTCCAGACTGGGACCAAAACTAAATTACAAAGTTATCTTAAAAAGACTAGAGGAAGGTTTTCATGTGTGAAAGATAGCATAATAATAAGAATTTTGCAATATTCAAAAACAAAGAATGTGTTGAATGTGCCATAAAGTTAAGTTTTATTATGACAAAAACATCAGTTTTCAAGCCATTTACACAATGTATTGTGCCTTGTGGTTGACAGAGATGAAGGTCCTTAGCCTGATTACAGAACCATTAGAGCTCCTGTGGATTACCATGTGGTGAATTTGAGGATAACTGTCTCATGTGGGTTTGGTATATAACATCCGACACCTAAAAAAAGAAAAGAAAGGCAAGCTATTATATGTGTACATAAAAAAAAAAAAAAAAAAAAAACAATTGTAAAATAATAAATAAATAAATAAATAAATAAATAAATAAATAAATATATATATATATATATATATATATATATATATATATATATATATATATATATATATACACACATATTGAATTTGCCACTAAAGAAAAAAGATGAATGAATCGGTACTGACCCACATCAGGCCTTATTATTTTCTTATTCTGCTGTTTGACCAGAAGTTCCCAGTATGTACGATCAGCATCTTTACCTGCCACTCCGTTCACACTTACAAGGAAGGGACCGTAGTTTGGATCGTCTCTGATTGTGAATCTATGAAAAAAATTGTGTATATACAGTAAATGAAGTACATTTAATTTTTTATATTTTTCAAGTAATTGGTTTCTGGGAGTTAAAAATTAAAAAATGATGTGATATAGAAAAAAATATATAACACTTCCGGGTATGCTGTATTGTAAAATGATCACCGACTATCACATAACAGCACCTCAGCATTGATTACTTTCCTATAACAGCATGGCCTATTGTGTTTTATTCCTTGCTTATTGAACATCTTCTGAAGATCTAAAAAGCATAGGTTGGTTATACATTATTAAGATTTCATCCTATATGCAGATCAAGTGTAATATGCAAAATACTGTGTCAGGAATTTTGGCTTGATACAAAACACAATTAGATTATAAATCAATGCACAATATCTAATTTACATCAATAAAGGCCAAACATGCATCTCTGTTTTCTGTTATATCTGACTTCGATGGTACTAGTACTAATTAACAGTGAATATTGCCAAAACAGTTAACTATGTGACCTACATGACCCATAAATATATAATATCACTTACTTGAAATCATTATATGTGGATTGGATCTTCTTCATAGCACCAAGTAAAATTCCTCTGTATGCAATGTCAGTGGTGAAGGTCAGATTCTTCTGTTCGTTGACTGAGTTGTATACAAGCAGTGAAATGGGATAGGGCTTCTGGATGTCTGCAAGCAGTAACACGAAAATCACATGCTCTATATTTGTCTTTATGCTGCTTCTAAAATAATAAATAACTAAAACAAAATGTCTTTGTAAATACACATTTGCATGCAGGTACTGTGATTTATCACAATCTGAAGTGAACAATAAACTACAAGTTCAAAACCCATCAACAAATCCAAAATGCAAAAGCAAAACCAAACCATATTGATTTCAGAAACATGTTAACAACCATAAACATGAAAGCAGAAGCAAAATTATTAATATTATCTTGAAAATTTAACAGAAATGCACCATTATGCTCAATAAGTATTGTTCCACTCTGAGCTAATAGGATTTTTTTGCTCTTTGAGATTTTATGTCCAGTTTCCGTTACATTTTCGTGTCTTTTACTGTGTTTCTGGCTACATGTTCAATTTGTTTACGTGTTAAAATCTGTATATATTTATATAGTCTATGCAAAGGAAGAATTGAATCAATAGGACTTACACTACACATACACAAGACCTTTTGTCCTAAAAGATAAAATCTCACCTGAAGTAATGACCAATGGAACCAGAATGTATGCGAACATACACACGGACAAGAGACCTGCGACTTTGAAAGCCATTTTGCTTCTTCGTTTCACTGGAGCTGTGTGTGCCCTCGTCCGACAGTACGGCGCTTTATTATACCACCACATGATCCTGCCCAGTTTGCTTATCAGGACCAATCCAGATTAATAAAATGCATTTGCAGCATTGGTTCATGGCCAGGTGCTGAAACCTTTCATTAATGCTCAGATAAACATTGCAACATACAGATTAATCTAAGTGATTTGAGCTTGATTGTCCTTGTTTTTCATATTTGCAGGCTTATCTCACTTAATGCATTTCATTTGCAACCTTGATAACATAGTTCACCAAGATAACTAAATACACTTTTTGCTCTCACAGAACACTGTGTATTTGTGTGCACTTTTAGAGATGCGTGAGAACTGAACACTTCCTTTCCTTACAACACGCTTAACAGCTATGCAGTTGTGGTGTTCAGACATTTACATTTTACTTGAAACAATTTTGTAATGCAACTATTCATCCCTCGTATACAGTATTTTTTCCCCTTTTTTTCTTGTTAAGTGCATTGTATTCAATATGCGTTGTATAACACTTTTGATACAAAGCAGTAGCAGATTTGTAGCAGATGTTGATTTAGATTAAGGTTCCAAATAGACAAGTCACAGTAGACACTTTCAAGGAAAAACATGAGGAAAACACCTTGAGTAGAACAAGAGTCAAAAAGGATCCTTTCTTCTTCAGGATGACCCCCAGTAGTGAGGTTATAAATCTTATCATTAATAATAGATCTTGCACAGCTATCATTAGGGCATCTTTGTGGGAGGAACCACAGCAGCAGAGAGTGACTCATAATTGTAGAAAGCTCCAGACAGAAACAGAGCATCAGGATGAATCACTCGGGCCCAGAGTGTGTGAGAAACTACAGCAGTAGAAACGTCTCATGAGCAGGCACAGGCTCCTGAGTACACATACAGAATTTGACAAAATCTTCACATTTATAGATTAGTCAGTATAGGTTTTACCCCTAATGAGCAAGCCAGTGGCGACAGTGGCAAGATGGTATGAGGAAAAACCCTGTGAGACAACCAGACTCAAAAGGGAACCCATTCTGGGTGATACCACATATCCATTCATTATAGTTTTATTAGTGATCAATCATTCACTGTTGGGCACACTGTTTATGACTGTTGCAGCCCTAAGCCATTGTAACAGACTGTATTTTTAATGTATATTTAATTACATGCATTATTAAGTATTCTTATTGTTACATGATAGTTAAGGACTCTGTGCAGTGTGATCAGAGCGCAAATAGAGACTCTGGCAAGACGAACTATGACCACATAACTAAAAGAGAGAGTTAGAGTGTTAATAGACATGACGGAGATCTGGAATATAAGAGGGCCTGCCACATCACTGTCAACAAACACAGCATCTAAACACCCCTGTTCACCAAAACACTATAACCATGATCCCTAAAAGTCTGCTCCTTTACCAAAGAAAAATCTATGCACAAAACGCTTGACTAAACAAATAGATTAATTCTAAACACTGAAATTGTGTCTGAGTCCTGAACACTAATTGGAAAACTATTCCATAACTGAGGGGCTTTGTAAGAAACAGCTCTACCCCCTGCTGTGGTCTTCAATATTTAAGGTACCAACAAATAGCCTGCAGCTTTTGATCGAAGTAGGCATGTTGGATTGTAATAGGCCAAAAGTTTGCTCCTGTTCTGTGGCGTGAGCTCATTCCGTGTTTTATACCTCAGCAGTAGTATTTTATAATCAATGTGAGATTTGATTGGGAGCCAGAATGAAAAAGCCAGGGGGGGCCAAGATCATATTTTCTGGTTCTTTTGCTGATGCATTCTGGAGCACAGAGTAAGGCATTACAACAGTCTAACCCTGATGTAAGCAAAGCATGACCCAGTTATTATGCATCATGTAACATCATATATCTTGTTTTTTAATATGGAGGTAGTTTATTCACCATATTTATTTATTTATTTATTTATTTATTTATTTATTTATTTATTTTAAAGAAGGGGCAATGGCAAACATGTGATGAGTCTTGGTTTTAACCAGTCAATAAAAACAGAAAAACAGTAGCTGACTTAACTGTACACTTTATGTTAGTGAAGTGCATATATTTTAACTTATATCTGAATTCATGAATTTGATATACAGTGGAACCCAGTTATGTCGATGTCCTAGGGGGTCGCCAAAAAGCATCGAGGTAACCGATGATCGAGATAAATAAAAAATCAAAATGGCGGCAATATATTAACGTGCTTGAAATTTCTTTATGTACATGATGTGCGTTAATAAATGAGACTGTGCATGCACGTGTTTTTGAAGGGTTTTACACAACAGCGTTGCCGCGATTTGTTTGATGAAGGCATGCTATAAAAATACATACAGTACATGTTTATCTGTCAGGAATCCACCTGCCACGCCCCCTTCGGCCCCCTTCAGCGTGTCAGGTGCTTTCTCGGCCGCTTTCTCTGAAGCTCCCGGCTTCAATCTTGCACATATGGTGCTCGTTTAGCATCATCACCAGCTCCTATTTAAACTTCCACACTCTCACTGTCCGTTATTGTTGGTATATGTTGGTTCATGGCGGTCGTTGTTATCGCTCATGCGTATCCCAGTACGTGCCTTCCCACCGGCACTCTCTCAACGGCTGCACCGAGATAACCGACGTTATATGGCAAATTTTTCCCCTCTTGTGCTCGAGATATTAGGGTTCGTCGACATAAAAAAAGTCGACATAACCGATAAAAAATGCTAAGAAAAAGCGAGAATTTGGCGGTTCCACTTCAAAAACGTCGACTTAATAGGGTTGTCGAAATAACCGAGGGCGAGATAACCGGGTTCCACTGTACTATATTTCCTAGTAAAACCTAAAGTATTTTAATAAATTAATCTTTATTATTTGGCTACTTTGGCCAGATGTATGTACAAAATAGCCAAAAGAATATCTACCCATGACCATCACACACAGATCTCATAGGGGCCTATAGTAAATTTTTCTGCAAATATATGAAAGCAAAAAATGGTTAAAATGAAAACAATGTTAAAACGTTTACATACCTTTATGCAAAGTGTCATTAAAAAAAAGAGAACATAAAATTAACATGAAAATTATATCAGTGATGCAGTGGTGCAGAGCTGCAGGGTGTAGCTCTGCGGCTATAATTCTGAAGAGCATGACCCAAACTGCAACAAAAAATTCTGTTCCATGGGCTCCGGGGCATCCAAATATTATGTTTCCTGCTCTGTGTGTGTGTAATTCAGCTGGTAGACTTTCAGGTTTTGGATCTGGGTCTGTGGAGGGCCTTGGATTTTGTAAGTTGCACAATTTCTTTAGGACTTAGCTGAATTGATCAATGGCAATCTCTAAAGGAAGGCTGTTTCACAAGCAAAGGTACAATTAAATAATTACCACTGGATAAACAGAAGTTTTTAATATGATTATATTGATTTTTCTAACCTTTGGTTTAGAATGGTTCAGAATGTTTAAGGATACAATGGACTTTGTTAAATATCCTTAATTTAGGTATGCAAACTTGTGTCCTCAACTGTATATATTTTTGCCAGTAGGTGGCAGTATAGCCCATGAAGACAGTAAAGCGGTGCAAAGCATCTTGAGCAGGGCTGCTGTTCTGGGAATAACGACTATATCCATCAACCTTAGAATGTTAGCTTACTAATGATTTAGAATTTCCGTTGGTCAGTGCCTGCAGTGAAATGGTAATTACTACCTCATGAAACTTTACCATATGAACAAATGTCATAATGTATGTACATTGTTTTGTTGTAAAACATAAATGTATTATAGTAGCACTGGTAATTTTTTGGGTTTAAGTAAACGAAAATAAATTTGTCATATTTTCTCAATGTGTGAACTCTTTGAATTTGCTCTCTTTTAAGAGGCAGTAACTGTATACGAATCTACATTCAGCTTTTTTGAGTTTTGCTTGTAGTGGAAATAAGAGCTTAATATACAACCTAAGCATGATATACAACCTCAATTCCAAAAAGGTTTTAAGAAATGTGACTAAAAACAGAATGCAATGATTTGAAAATAAGAAATCCCCATATTATATTCACAGCAGAATGTCTCTAGGTTACGTATGTAACCCTAGTTCCCTGCCGCCGTTGGAGCCTCCGGCGAGGCGTTGGGTCCCCGGCATCCGCGGTGATCTCTCGGTGAAGATGGGGGGAAGCACCCACCCGAGGGAGACTGCGCTCCAAGGCACATCCTGTGGAGGACTAATTTCCTGGTATCCTTGTGGTGACGGGGAGGTACGGGCACCGTGCAAGGTGTACACCGCCCTCCTTGATGTAGGGTGCTCTGGTTGTCAGGACCACTTTACCACTGGCTGTTTGTTCGAGGAGAGGACCACCCTCAGGTTGGCCGACTCCTTCGATATGGGCCTAGAGCGTCGGGGCCAGGGTGGCAACGATCTGCTTTCAGGCTTCATGCTGCCTCCATGAGAGCGGCAGAGAAGTACCACTGAGACCGCTGTCGGGAATCTCTACTTATAGGGTGAGCGAATCCTTTCTGTGGCTACTAGAGCGGACATGGACCGTAGCTTGGTGGCCCTAAGGGTTAGGTCGCAACGCGATGTAACTCCTCTTTTAGAGCAGTTTAGCCTGGTATGCCTGCAACACACTCATCGTGTAAGCCCTACCTACTAGAGCCGAAGTGACTTTTGTAGGCAATACCGTTTCGTGATGCATCACCTGTGGAGAGATAACCAGCTAGCGTCTTTTCAACCCCTGGCATCTCCCCATAGCCGCACTCCCTGAACCCTACTATATTTGCGTATAGCAAATGTGGGGGAAAGGTACCACACATGCGGTCTCCCAGGACCTAGACACCCCAGTGAACCCAGAAAAAACTGTAGGCCCCGGGGCGGAGGCTGTGCTACGGGCCACAGGAAACGCTCATCCAGCCTGCTGGGAATGTGTTGCTTTGGCTTTTCATCATGCCAAGCTATCTCCAGCTTAGCGACGGCCCGTGTCACTATCTCCAGGAGCTCCTCTTACAGCACAGGCTGTGAGGAGTCCGTGCGTCGCTAGCATCCAAATTCTCCCTCCTCGGATGAAAAAAAATACGGAGCTCCGCAAAGCTCTAAGCTAAGCAAACAACACTGTGTGTATTCCCCTGAATTAGGATCATTCATTCATGAATGGGTATAAAAAGTTTGTCTTAGAGAGGTAGACATCTACAAATTGTAGAACAATTTCAGAATAATTTTCCTCAACATCAAATTGCAAAGACTTGAATATCTCATTATCTATAAAAGAGAATTTTTTAAAGAAATCTCTGTGTACAAGGGACCCGGCTTCTTCTGTCTCCCAAGTCTCCTGGCTCCTTCTGTCTTTCCCAGTCTTCAGTCTCTTCCTGCCTTCCCAAGTTTCCCTGTTCATGTGCATTTCTTTGTTCTGTTTTGACATTACTTAAATTTGAATTAGTCTTGTTTTATTATTTTGTATTCATTAACCCACTCTGCCTGTGTTGAATTTTTGGTTCTCTTTTCTGGAGCTTGTTTGTTGGAATTATTTTAATTAAAAGAAATAATGCCATTGCACATCTCGAGTGTGTCTCTGCAGTTGGGTTTCAACACTTCCCAGTGGCAGACTGCTAAAGTGTCTGCCACTTGCTCTAGCGACTGGAGTTTGAAACCCGCTCTTGAACCTGATAGGCATAATTATAAATAATATAAAAAAAAAGTTATGACTTAAATACAAGTGGATGGTTTTTGAAATGGAACTAGTTTGAATAAGTGCTTTCTCGGATTGGGTCTGCTTTATGTGGTAGGTTAATTTTCAGGCAGACATTGGCCACAAAGTGATTTCACTGATCAACTCAAGCCACATTTCTACCCAGCTCTTCATGTATCCCCTTGAAAACTATCTATTGATGCTAATTTTTGGAGGATGAAATGGACTCCCCATGTAGAGTTTTTTTGTTTACTGACATAATGTTTGGTTAAGGACTCACCCAGTCTTTCTTAACTTTTGGCTGGGCCAGGCATCTACCTAAGGCAGATACTATAAAAGCATATCCTTCTCCATCCATGTTTGCTGTCTTGGCCTAACGTGGTATATTATTATATACAATAACCCTTCTGCAGAAGTGCTCATTATGTCCTGATTTCTTTTTTTCCAGAGCATTATTTCATGAATCTTTCAAAGTCAAAGTCTGTGTCTTTGTTGTGTTTATCTGGATGGTGAAGTTAAAATCAACTAGTTCAGCAAGTTTACATCAAGCTATGCTGTCAAAAAATACAGAGAAAAGTGTTGTCTATGAACCATTCACAAATGGCCCATATAAGAGATAGGAATTTTAAACCTGAGAGCATGTAATAGTCTTTATGTTCTTAGTTTTCCTCACATGGCTTACATTTTTATGACTACAATTAGAAATCTGTTGTCATTTATTTGGTGTCCCCTTGGTTATTTGTTAATTTACAGAAGTTGGTGGGGACCATGCAATTGTTACTAAGGCCCTGATAGACAACATTCCCTTTATTAGGAAGTAAAACTGTTCTTTCAATTATGAGGTGTCTGTGCAATGCAGAAAATCATACAGCTAAAGATTGAGATCTCTGAATATAATTGAAGGAGGGTGTACATTCTTTTTCCCTTGAATGCATGCTGTGCACAATAAAGACGAAAATACTTGTTGGTGCTATATTTAATAATCTCTAAAAGTATTAAGAATGCTTTTCAATGTAATCCACAACAAAATCGTAATTAATATCCATAGCTATTTCAATTAAACCACATTTTCACAGAATACAGAACCCAAACAGTAATGCAATTATTACCAATTATTACCAACAACACATGTTGTAATCCCTCATTATTATTCATGATAATATATTTATTACTATTTTAATAAAAAAAATGCATAAATCACATTTTTATGTTTAGGTCATTTTATTTCAATTTCAGTTGTAGCTTCTAAAACTACACCTTGGTTAAAGAATACAGGTTATGCAAAGCACTAGTCAGAAAGTATAATGACAACTTATCAAATATCAAACATTTGGATTAAAATTTGAAAACAATGAGCAAAGAATTTTGAAAATATATTTTCTCAATAAGACCATTGAAGAAAAATATATATAAAAGAAGTCTTAAAGGCTTATATATAGCAAGAGTTTTATAGTTTTGCAACAAATAACTTTTTTATTTTTATTTCACTGATTTCATTTAAGTAAATTTTCCACATGTATTTTGCTCAGAGTATAGTTTTTCTTCAGATTTCCAGGTGGTAAACTTGAAGATAACTAAATCATTTGGGTTTGGTATATAACATCCAACACCTGAAAGTAAACCAGAATTACATGATTATACTGTAACTTTATTATATAAAAACTAAATGTATATACAATTTGTATTTAAATTGCAAAGATGTGATAAAATGTAATTGGTACTGACCCACATCTGGCCTTTTTATGGTGCCATCTTCCAGTTCGCAAGAATCTCCCAATACGTATGATCATCAGGGTTCCTGCCATTCCGTTCACACTTACAAGGAACGGACCATAGTCTAGATTGTCTTCAGTGGTGAATCTTTGCAGAAATTAAAAATTGATTTAATATAAATGCACTTGAGTTACACTAAATCACCACTATTTTTGTACTAATATATTCAATGCATTATCTTACACATAATGATAGTCAACAACATACAAATAAGACTGTCTTGAGTTCTCAAATGTTATTGTCCATGAAGCAATATTCTATTCTAAATGATAAACAAAGCCTGAGTTGATGAACTGATCTTTTTCTTTTGTTGCAGCGAAACGTGATCTGCATAACTTACGTAAAATCTTTGCTTGGGTCAGCTTGTATCTTCCTCATAGCACCAAGCAGGATCCCTCTGTATTTAATGCTAGTGCTGTAAGTCACATTTACTGGCTTGACATATGAGTTGTATACAAGTAATGAAATATTGTAAGGGTCCTGGATATCTGAGGACAGGAAGAGTTGTGAAAATCATACACTTTCTAATTTGAATTCCTTCCAAAAGACAAAAATTCAATAAATCTAGAAAAAAAATCTAACCTAAATTAAAAAACAAACTACTACTACTTACATAATATGTGTATATATATATATATATATATATATATATATATATATATATATATATATATATATATATATATACACATACACTACATTTCTGAATGACTGAAACTGGTTGTACCTCATAACTATTTAATCAGTTGCTACAAATTTATAAGCATACATTTAAACGCATACAAAACATAAAACAGCACATAAACTACTGTATACATTCTCACCACAAGTGAAGACCAGGGGAGCCAAAAGGTATGTGATCACACATATGGACAGAAGAACTGATAATTTGAGGGTCATCTTGCCGCTTCTATGTCCTAGAGATCAATGTGGTGTTTCTGTTTGTGCATGTCAACTGACAGGATTATATGTTGCAACACTTTTTTGTTGTTTTGTTTTTGGTTCCTTCCCATTTTTTGTTCTCATTAATTTCAAACCAGATTCAGAAAACGAATGTTTATCCCACTTAAAGCATTTCACTGCAGTATTTTATTAATTAGAAACTTTATTAACACCATTTTATCCAGCAATTTGAAATGAAGTCTTTCCATTTCAGAATTAGTGCTGCATAAGGACAGTGCTTTATCTGAAGCTTTATTTTCATTTCACTGTGTACTTTACCAACTGTATATGGTTGGAATGTGGAAAAAGTCACTTGACCTGACTGGTTGTCTGAACAATGTATTTCCAGTCACACCATTGCTATACACCAATGTTAATATGCTGACTATAGTTTTACAGTTTACATGAAACATTGTCAAGCAAAGTTACATGAAACAAAATAAAAATTGATATAATAAATTCAAAGTTGTGAAGACAAGTTGTTTGGTACTATAAATGTAATCACGATGTCGTGATCGAGTCGATTGCGCAACCTGATGCCTCGCGAGTCACGACAGAACAGATCCATATTATTAAACTACACCATTTTCACATGATGAGGATAATGGCATTCGCTTACAACCAATTTCATTATTGATTATTATCGAATATAGTTGTTGCAGCCCTAATAATAAATAATAAACTCAGTGTTTCAAAGAAAATAAAAACTCATAAAGTTTGGAAACTCACTGTTCCAGCAGTCGTACAGTCGCTCTATTGAACATTTTTCTGCTATTGAACATTAATATTGGCCATCAGACACACAAAACAACAAAAAGTTTGACATCAAAAACACTTTGTGGACAGTAATGTATAATTTCTGTGAAGATTTTATTACAAAACACTGGTTTCGCAAGTCTCACAAGACTTACAACACAACTTGCACAGTCACCTTAACATATATATGTTGAGTCCATGGTTTCACTTTGATTCACATCCCTGTGTGAGTCAATACATGTAAATTACGTGGATTTTTGAATGATCTCAATAAACTTCTCAATGGTGAAACATCTTCAAGTCACCAAGACTCTTAACTAAAAATTATTGCCCTGCTATTGATTATAGTTTATGGATGTTGCTACTTTTATTGCTGTAATTATGCCATTTTACCAATTTAAATGGAATAATTTAATTATAAAATGAATTCCCAGCAGTTTTATACTCTATGTGCAACAAGCAAAGTGACAGATAGAACCAGTATTTTTGTGTACATTTCATGGTGTGATTTTGGTTTAATAACCAACATTTAGCAAAATTATGGTAGAGAAGCTACTTAGAAAAACCCTTTTATAATGTAATAATACATTGTATGTGCATAAAGGTATTCCAAAGAATATTTCTCTTTATTCATTTCACAATGACAGATGTAAATAAATTAATTTGGTTGAAGATAAACTTTTAAGGACATTTCCAAGACGGACCTTTTTAAGAAAAGCTGGACATAGTAAGGAAAGGTCAGCCAAAACAGTTCAAAACATTTTCATGAACCATTTATATTTTTGCATTTTCTTTCCTGTAGATTTTGCACAAAAACCAAAAATTTGCCTTCATTTCAATTATCACAAAAATGCACAAACATGCTTGGAAAAGCTGATGTCATTTTATGAGGTTAATATTGATGCTTGTATGAGATGATGTATGTTGCACAACTGTGGCTGCAGTGAAAGGTACGGTGGCCGAGAAGTGCAAAACACATTAACAAATAAAAAAAAATTAACAAATTAGAAAACACTAACAAATCCGAAAACAAAATAACAAATGCAAAAACAAAATAACAAATCCGAAAACACAATGACAATTCAGACAAACCAGAAAAGGTAGGTATAGTTTGTGAATGGAAACTTACCGATCATTTGACGAGACACCTGTCATTCAAGATATACAGGAAGTATGAAATATTGTAACTTTGTGTCTTGTACATGTGTAAAGTTCTCCATTTACTTTAAACTATTTTTTTTTTGATTAGTGCACCTTTAAATATAAGAAAATAACAGAAGGCAACATTGGGAGAGGTGGTAGCTCAGTGGTTAAGGCATTTAACTATCGGAAGGTCACAGGTTCAAATCCCACCATCACCAAGCTGCCACTGCTGGGGGCTTGAGCAAAAGCCCTAAAACCATCCCCTGCTCAGTTGTAAGTTGCTCTGGATAAGGGCGTCTGCCAAATGCCACAAATGTAAATGTAAATTGGCAAGCAAGGAGAAACTGTTGTACGTCCTGTATATCTTGAATGGCAGGTGTCTTGTCCAATGATCAGTAAGTGTTCCATTCACAAACTATACCTACCTTTTCCAGAATTGTTTCACGAAAACACATTAACAAATCCGAAAACACAACGACAATTCAGACACCTGTCATTTAAGATATACAGGAAGTACATGTCTTTTTTTTCTGTTATTTCTTTTTTTTTTCTTATTAAGCAATTAGCCATATAAAAACATTGTGGCAATAACAAGTACAATTTACATTACAATACATAGAACAGCTGCATGAAAATACAAATATATACACATATATTTAGGGGAAAGAGGGAAAAAAAATATATAAATAAATAAAATGTATAATAATAATAATAATAATAATAATAATAATAATAATAATCATAATAATAATAATCTTCTTCTTCTTCTTTCGGCTGCTCCCATTAGAGGTCGCCACAGCAGATCATCCGTCTCCATACCCCCTGTCCTCTACATCTGCCTCTTTCACGCCAACTACCTGCATGTCTTCCCTCACCACATCCATAAACCGCCTCCTTGGCCTTCCTCTTTTCCTCCTTCCTGGTGGCTCCATCCTCAGCATTCTTCTACCTGTATACCCCATGTCCCTCTGCACATGTTCAAACCATCTCAATCGCACCTTCTTCACCTTGTCTCCAAAACATCCAACATGTGCTGTCCCTCTAATAAACTCATTTCTAATCATGTCCATCCTCGTCACTCCCAACAAAAACCTCAACATCTTCAGCTATGCTACCTCCAGCTCTGCCTCCTGTCTTTTACTCAATGCCACTGTCTCTAAACCTTACAACATTGCAGGTCTCACCACAGTCCTATAAACTTTCCCTTTCACTCTTGCAGATACCCTACTATCACAAATCACTCATGTCACTCTTCTCCACCCACTCCACCCTGCCTGCACTCTTTTCTTCACTTCTCTAACACACTCTCCATTACTTTGCTCTGCTGACCTAACGTACCTGAACTCCACCACCTTCTCCACCTCTTCTCCCTGTAACCGCACCATTCCACTGCCCTCCCTCTCATTCACACACATGTACTCTGTCTTACTCCTACTGACTTTGATTTCCCTTCTCTCCAGCATGTACCTCCACCTCTCCAGGCTCTTCTCAACCTGCTAACTACTCTCACCACAAATCACAATATCATCCGCAAACATCATAGTCCAGGGAGACTCCTGTCTGACCTCGTCCTTCAACCTGTCTATCACCACTGTAAAACAGGAAAGGGCTCAGAGCCGATCCTTGATGCAGTCCAACCTTCACCTTGAACCAGTCTGTTGTTCCTACTGCACACTTCACTGCTGTCAAACTGTCCTCATACATGTCCTGCACCACCTTAACATACTTCTCTGACACACCTGACTTCCTCATACAATACCACAACTCCTCTCTTTGCACCCTGTCGTATGCTTTCTCTAAATCCACAAAAACACAATGCAATTCCTTTTGTACTACTCTATACTTCTTTATCAACATTCTCAAAGCAAATAAGGCATCTGTGGTGCTCTTCATCAGCATGAAACCATAATGTTGCTCACAGATGGTCACCTTTTCTCTCAGCCTGGCTTCCACTACTCTTTCCCATAACTTCATGGTGTGACTGATCAACTTAATTCCCCTGTAGTTACTGCAGGTCTGTACATCTCCCTTATGCTTAAAGATCGGTACCAGCACACTCCTTCTCCATTCCTCAGGCATCCTCTCTCCTTCCAGAATCTTGGTAAACAATCTGGTTAAGAACTCCACTGCTATCTCTCCTAAACATCTAAATGCTTCTACCGGTATGTCATCTGGTCCAACCGACTTTCCACTCTTCGCCCTCTTAATCGCTGCTCTCACTTTCTCCTTACTAATCATATCCACTTCCTGCTTAACTAACTGCACATCATCCAACCTTCTCTCTCTCATCTTCCTCGTTCATCAGCTACTCAAAATACTCCCTCCACCTTCTCAACACACTCTCCTCACTAGTCAACACATTTCCATCTCCATCCTTTATTCTATGTGTTGCTCTAACTTGCAACACATCCTTCCCAGCTCAGTCCCTCTCCAGAATTTGTCCTTCTCCTCCATCTCACAGCCAACTTGTGGAGCATAGGCACTGATGACATTTATCATCATCCCTTCAAATTCCAGCTTCACGTTCATCACCCTATCAGAAACTCGCTTCACCTCCACTACACTCTTACTGTACTCTTCCTTCAGAATCACCCCTACGCCATTTCTCTTTCCATCCACACCATAATAGAAGAGTTTAAACCCACCTCCAATGTTCCTGGCCTTACTTCCTTTCCACTTGGTCTCCTGAACACACAACACATCTACCTTTCTCCTCTCCATCATATCAGCTAACTCTCTCCGTTTACCAGTCATAGTGCCAACATTTAAAGTACCAACCCGAACCTCTACTCTCCTACACTTCTCCTTTCTCTGGCGTCTCTGTAGACGTCTTCCTCCTCTCCTTCTCCTCCTTCGGCCAACATAGCCCAATTTCCACCGATAACCTGTTGGCTAACGATACCTGCCTATTTATCCGGGCTTGTGCCTCCCTAATGGCTGGGTTAATAATAATAATAATAATAATAATAATAATAATAATAATAATAATAATAATTTATTTTATTATTATTACTATTATTATTATTATTATTACAATAATAATTAATATTGTAATAATAATAATAATAATAATAATAATATAATAATAATAATAATAATAATAATAATAATAATAATACAATAAAGCCAGTTATGGATATCAGACCATTAAGCAGAAAGAGAAAGTTGGAACGTCTGTGTAAAAGTTACAAACTAATCTTTATGTCATGATATACTGCAGCATCTCCAACATCACTGCATATGAATGTCCTTTCTAAAAGTAGCTTTGAATTAATTCCATTTTCTCCTTGCATGTCAATGTTTACTTGTTATTTTCTTATATTTGAAGGTGCACTAATCAAAATAAAAAGTAGTTTAAAGTAAACAGAGAACTTTACACATGTACAAGAAACAAAGTTATAAGATTTCATACTTCCTGTATATCTTAAATGACAGGGTCTCGTCCAATGATCGGTAAGTTTCCATTCACAAACTATACCTACCTTTTCCCGTTTGTCTGAATTGTCATTGTGTTTTCGTATTTGTTATTTTATTTTTGGATTTGTTTATTTTTTTTTGCATTTTTTATTTTGCTTTCTGATTTTTTTTTGTTTTCGGATTTGTTATTTTGTTTTCAGATTTGTTTGTGTTTTCCAATTTGTTTTCTGATATGTTGATGTGTTTTGCACTTCTCGGCCACCGTAGAAAGGAGACTTGTTATGGTTCAAGGGCAGACACCCTTGTCCAGAGCGACAATTGGAGGCCAGCTGGGGATGGTTTCACATCCATGGCCTGGGGGTTCCATGAAAATACAGAGCAACAAAGGAGCTTTTGAGGATGGATTTGGACTGTACTTAATGACAAAAGTCTGCTACACTGACTCAGGCTACAGGTTGCATTTGATCACCATCACTGCACACCTCAACAAGGTTCTGTTATACTGCGTTTATGTATAATATTGGTTTTATTCTACAATAATAGATTGTTCCAGGCAGGACACCACTGAAGGTCTGGGTGTGAAATGCGCAGCTCGCCACTGATCTTCACATAAATGTATATTACACAAAAGTGTGTGGCCAAATCTACTCACATGACTGAGTAAGGGAAAAACTGAATTGCATCATGTCTTCCCGTGGTTTGGATGTGCAACAAACTGTCAGACAACACCATTTTTTTTGTGTACAATTCTTGTATAATTTTGAAAGTGTAGCAAAAAAATATTACTATAAATACCCATTTTTAACTTTTATGTGAATAAAGGTATTAATAAACATATTATTTTTCATATATATTATCCATTTGCTAGCTATTGAAAAACATATATACCTGTAGAACTTACACCAACCAGTCATAACATTATTACATAATAATAGGTGAAGTGAATAACACTGATTATCTCTTTATTATGGCACCCATTAGTGGGTAGAATTTATTAGGCAGCAAGTGAACATTTTGTCCTTAAAGTTGATGTGTTAGAAGCAGAAATAAAGGGCAAGTGTAAGGATTTGTGTGAGTTTAAAGCATCTCCAAAACTGCAGCTGTTGTTGGCTGGTCTCGGTCTGCAGTGGTCAGAATCTATCAATAGTGGTCAGTGGTGGTCTGTTCCAATGAAGGAACAGTGGTAAACCGGCAACAGGGTCATGGGCGGCCAAGGCTCATTGAGGCAAAAGGAGAGTGAAGGCTGATCCAACAGATGAGCTCCTGTAGCTCAAATTGCTGAAGAAGTTAATGGTGTTAATGCATGATGGGTCAGTACTTTTTTGGCAGCAAAAGGGTACCAACACAATCAGTGGTAATAATGTTATGCCTGGTCAGTGTATTTCACTTCTTTTAATCCACACAGGTGTAATTTAATTTAATCATGAATGTCTTGTATGATGGACAAAAAAGGACACTTCCTTTTGAGATTTTTACCATTAAAAACCAACATTTTGACTCATTTTTTAATTTGAATGCTGCCAAATTTAATGCTCGACTGGGCAGGAATATTTTTGCAACAAAAGGGGAACCAACACAATATTAGGCAGGTGGTCATAATTTTATGCCTGATTAGTACAGTTTAGTAGAAGACATGAATGAACTCCCCATAAGATACCTTTTTTGTTGTAGGGGGATTATCAATATTTTATCGCTATAATTTAGGTCCTATTAATAACTAATAAGAAAAAGCTTTTATGTTGAGTAAAACATTTAAGTAATCTTTGAATAATTGTGTACACACACACACACACACACACACACACACACACACACACACACACACTGTTTTTTTTGCAAGGCACATTGTGATAAATAATTAAAAATAAATAATTCTAATATGGGAACAGGAGACCACTGTCTGGTTCTCTCTCCAGACATCCATTGCCTGCCCCTATTGTCCACATGTTGATGGAAATTGGGGAGCACCATCTTAAAATTTGCATAGTTAAAATGGGTGCATGAAAAAAAATCACTGACAATGAACAGAATGTCTGTCAGGGTTTGCATTCTGCACTTTGCTAAAAGACAAATTAAGTTCTCAAAGTTCACAGAGTGCCTCCTTAGCACTGGCATTGGGGGATTTCACCCTACAAGCTGCACAGAGCTGCACTAAACTCGGCAAGCCCATCTGGACGAGACCTTAATGAATGAAATCATTTAATTAACATGAATCAGTTCTGGGAAAAATGGTACAACAATGGTACAACTTCTCTCTGAAAGGCTGACTTGTGTGTTTCATTGGGATTTCCCCATGCACATGTAGGAGAGCAGAGATTGAGAGGAGAGGCTGAACCCGAGGGAATCCTGTCCAGGCAACAGAGGAGAAAAACAATTCCTTACAGTTTCTTGGGGGTTCTTCCAGGATATCAGTGTTCTGGGTGAGTGCTGATTTGGTATTTTATTATACCGTTGAAAGTGTAGGCGCTCGCCTCTTTTGCTGATATCCACATCTGTGTTGTAAGTGAATTCATTGCTGACGTTGTACCGTCGTGAGTAGCACGCTGAACCATCTCTGTAGTCACAGTAACTTGAGACTTTGAAATTTAAAATAAACCGCCTTATCTACCTCGATCTCTGGCCTCCAGTTCTTGCTGCTATAAAATATTGTCAGACGGTTGTACCTGCGGTAAACCTAATACAGTGGGGCAAAAAAGTATTTAGTCAGTCACCAATTGTGCAAGTTCTCCCACTTAAAAAGATGAGAGAGGCCTGTAATTTTCATCATAGGTACACTTCAACTATGAGAGACAAAATGAGAAAAAAATCCCAAAAATCACATTGTCTGGTTTTTAAAGAATTTATTTGCAAATTATGGTGGAAAATAAGTATTTGGTCACCTACAAAAGGTCTTCTTTAAGAGACTCCTCTGTCCTCCACTTTTTACCTGTATTATTGGCACCTGTTTGAACTAGTTATCAGTATAAAAGACACCTGTCCACAACCTCAAACAGTTAGACTCCAAACTCCACTATGGCCAAGACCAAAGAGCTGTCAAAAGACACCAGAAACAAAATTGTAGACCTGCACCAGGTTGGAAAGACTGAATCTGCAATAGGCAAGCAGCTTGGTGTGAAGAAATCAACTGTGGGAGCAATTATTAGAAAATGGAAGGCATACAAGACCACTGATAATCTCCTCGATCTGGGGCTCTATGCAAGATCTCACCCCGTGAGGTCAAAAGGATCACAAGAACGTCGAGCAAAAAACCCTCTCCTCGGATAGGGGACTATTCAGTCCTGTCTCCTTAAAACCCCTTATCCCGAAAGGTTATGCTTTCTCTTTGTGTTTCTGTCGAGAGGTAGCTGTCCCTCTAGGGGTCACTCCCGCCCACCTCTACATCTATTCTGAATACTCTGAAAACCAAACATGTGCGGGCAATAGTAACTGTTCCCTTGTGCACCCAGGCAATAGTAACTGTTCCCTTGTGCACCCAGGCAACGGTACGGTATTCAGAGTAGATGACTGGTATTGGGTGTGTGGGAAACAAGTATATATGTATCTAAAACTTAACTAGGGTGGGGTCTTACCCAATTTGGCTCGTCCTCATTTATATTCAGACACTATATCAAACATAGATCTGGTAAAAACGGTCTGCTGTCTATGATCCTACTTTCCCTCCCCCTGAACATCACCTTAAGTCCCCTGGTGCTAGGTTTTGGGACGCCTTCTTCCCTCAATGTGGTATTACCCAATTGTGGAACCAGATTGAAGTTACTCAGTATCGCTTGGCAACATTCGCTAATCAAACCCTGGCTGCCGTAGAAGGAATGCGCAATGAGCTCACTGCCCTGCTTTTAACCGCTCTTCAGAACAGATCAGCATTGGATATATTGTTGGCAGAAAAAGTGGGGCGTGTGTGCTTTTGTAGGGGACAGTCGTTGTACATACATTCCTGAAACGATGATAAACATGGGGTTATTGGGCATGCAGTCGAGAAAATGCGGGCCACAACTCAGGCTCTTGAAAGGGATAAAGAAGGGGGGCAAGGATGGGGATGGGGTTGGTTATACACCCTTTTTGCCATTGGGCACATCGCTTTGATAATCCCAATTATCATTGTTTTCCTGTTATTATGCCTATGTGGACAATGCGTTCTTTAATGTATTCAGCAATCACTCACCCGTATGCTTTCCGGTTATCAAATCAAATCAAATTTTATTTGTCACATACACATACATACAGAATACGACATGCAGTGAAATGTCCGGCATGAGGGAATAGAATGGGAGAAAAATGACAGTAAACAGTAAACAGTAAACAGTAATCACATAAGGTGGTTGATGCGATTGTCCTTAAAGTGACCGTGTGTGGTGTGGTGTGGTATAAAGAGCACTGTACTGTGCAAGTCCACATTTAAAATTGACAGTCCAGAGATTGTGTGTCGTAGTGTGAAAAGAAAAATATTTGCAGAAAAGTGTGGCAATGGAGAGAGTGAACCAGCTTTTAGAACCTGGGTGTTTCCTGGTTCGAACTCCGAATGGCCTGCAGGAAGAAGCTCCTCCTCATTCTCTCTGTGTTCGTTTTCAGGGAGTGGAAGTGTTTCCCTGAACGCAACAAAGAAAAGAGTCCATTGTTGGGATGGCTAAGGTCCTTCACAATCTTCCTGGGTCTGGTCCGGCACCGTGCTGTAGATGTCCTGCAGGTTAGAGAGCTCGTGTGGATGGTACGTTCAGCTGAATGCACCATCTTCTGGAGGGCTCGACTGTCCTGCATGGTGCTGTTCCCAACCAGGAAGTAATGCTACCTGTCAGAACGCTCAGTGGTACAAGTGTAAAAAGTCTTTAAGACTTGAGATGGTAGTTTAAAGTCCCTTAAGCGTATCAGATGGTACAGACGCTGCCGGGTCCTCTTCACCAGGGTGTTGATGTGACAGGACCAAGACAGGTCCTGTGTGATGTGAACACCTAAAACTTTCTTTCGGCTTCTTCCATTAGGGGTCGCCACAGCGGATCCTCCGCATGTTTGATTTGGCACATGTTTTTACACTGGATGCCCTTACTAACACAACCCTCCCCATTTATCCGGGCTTGGGACCGGCACTAAGAGTGGCTGGGGTTGGTTCCCTGACTGGGGATCGAACCCATTCCGCAGTGGTGGGAGCGCCGCATCCTAACCACTAGACCACCAGGGACTGTTTGATGTGAACACCTAGGTACGGGAAACTGTCCACTCTCTCCACTGGGGTCCTGTTGATGTTTAGCAGTTGGTATGACCGCTCCTGCTTCGTGCTGAAGTCCACTATCAACTCCTTAGTCTTGCTGACGTTCAGGAGAAGATTGTTCTCCTGGCACCATCTTTCCAGGTTTTCCAGGGGCTCAGAACACAACCCTGGGGAGCTCCAGTGCTGAGGGTGAAAGTGGATGAGTTGTGTTTTCTTAACCCGTACGGCTTGTGGTCTATCTGTCAGGAAGTTAGAGATCCATTGGCACAGCAGCAGGCTGAGTCCCAGGACCTCCATCTTAGAGGTGAGTGTGGAGGGAATTATTGTGTTAAATGCTGAACTGTAGTCCACAAACAGCAACTTTGTATAGTTACCTTTCCTGTAGTCCAGAAGAGGAGAAGATGAGCAATGGCGTCCTCAGTGGAATGGTTCTGGCTGTATGCAAACTGTAGAGAATTCAGTGTGTCTGGTAGTGATGCAGTGGTAAAGTCTCTGACCAGTCTTTTCAAGCACTTCATCACTACTGAGGTCAGGGCTACAGGGCGGTAGTTGTTGAGGCAGGCAGGCTGGGGTTTCTTTGGGACAGGAACAATGGTGGACTGTTTGAAGCTTGAGGGGACAACAGACTGTTCCAGTGAGAGGTTGAATATCTCAGTGAACACCGGTGCCATCTGGTCCTGCTGCCTTCCTGGTATTCACTCTCTTGAATTATCCACCCATGGCTTCTGGTTGGGAAACGTTTTGATAGTGGTTTTCTGCACTGTATTCGCTTAAGGTTGGCACTGTTAAAATCTCCCACCATAATGAGCGCAGCGTCCCGATGCTGTGTTTCTTGAAGTGTTATTGTCTCGTGTAAATCCCGTACTGCAGTGTCCGTGTCCGCTTGAGGTGGAATATAAACGGCACTGACTATGACCGAGCTGAATTCCGGAGGTAGATAAAAGGGGCGACATTTGATGGTCAGTAGTTCCAGATTTGGTGTGCAGGAGCTTGAAAGGGGAACGATGCTCACGCTGTCGCACCAGTGGTTCTTCACCATCAGACACACTCCACCTCCTCTTGACTTCTCCGACTCCAGTGTTCTGTCCATGCGGTAAACAGAGAAAAATTTGGCCGGCTTGATGGTGTGGCCTGGTACCGCTTGGTTCAGCCATGTCTCGGTGAAGCAGAGAAGGTTGCAGTCCCGAATGTCCAACTGGAACTTGACCCTTGCCCTGAGGTTTTCCAGTGACTGGATGTTGGCTAACAGGATAGTAGGTAAGGGAGCGCGGTGTGCACATGCCCTCAGCCTGTTCCTGACGCCGGCTCGTTTTCCTCGCGTCTTTGTTCTTCCTCAGGATCTCGCTCGGCCAGCATGGGTCCAGGTTTAAAAACAGCGAAAGGTGAGTGGATTGTACATCAATAAGATAAGAGTGGCTCTTTCATATCTAATGATGTCCATCTTGTGTAGATGGAACTGTAACTAAGTAAATAAAAATATAAAATAAACAAAAAAAGAAAACGTAGCGGACCTCACTGGCACCATCTTGCTCCACTATCAACCTGTCCCTCGTGTTTCTAAATATTATCCTATTCCTATGCGACATGTCTAATTGTTTAAGTTGTGATTTATCCTTGATTAGTAGTCATAATAGCCCTGTGAGATATCGTTGATTAGTAGTCATAATAGCCCTGTCTTATATTATGTTGACCCAGAACATTCACATTCTTACTTTTGTTTTCTTGTCGCCTTTTGGTATGTGCTAAATCTGCGTTTTGTTGCTTCTCTTAACGAAAAACATGACCAGATATGGAGTTGTTATCATCAACTGTTTTTTACACTGACTTTCCCTTCCCTTTCGCTATGGTATATATTCATGTGTGACACAATAAAGCTTTGGAACTTCTCTCTCAAAGGCTGACTTGTGTGTTTCATTGAGATTTCCCCGTGTGAACGTACTAGAGCAGAGATCGAGAAGAGGCTGAACTCGAAGGAATCCTGTCCAGGCGACAGAGGCTTCTGGTTGGGAAACGTTTTGATAGTGGTTTTCTGCACCGTATTCGCTTAAGGTTGGCACTGTTAAAATCTCCCACCATAATGAGCGCAGCGTCCCGATGCTGTGTTTCTTGAAGTGTTATTGTCTCGTGTAAATCCCGTACTGCAGTGTCCGTGTCCGCTTGAGGTGGAATATAAACGGCACTGACTATGACCGAGCTGAATTCCGGAGGTAGATAAAAGGGGCGACATTTGATGGTCAGTAGTTCCAGATTTGGTGTGCAGGAGCTTGAAAGGGGAACGATGCTCACGCTGTCGCACCAGTAGTTCTTCACCATCAGACACACTCCACCTCCTCTTGACTTCTCCGACTCCAGTGTTCTGTCCATGCGGTAAACAGAGAAAAATTTGGCCGGCTTGATGGTGTGGCCCGGTACCGCTTGGTTCAGCCATGTCTCGGTGAAGCAGAGAAGGTTGCAGTCCCGAATGTCCAACTGGAACTTGACCCTTGCCCTGAGGTTTTCCAGTGACTGGATGTTGGCTAACAGGATAGTAGGTAAGGGAGCGCGGTGTGCACATGCCCTCAGCCTGTTCCTGATGCCGGATTGTTTTCCTTGCGTCTTTGTTCTTCCTCAGGATCTCGCTCGGCCAGCATGGGTCCAGGTTTAAAAACAGCGAAAGGTGAGTGGATTGTACATCAATAAGATAAGAGTGGCTCTTTCATATCTAATGATGTCCATCTTGTGTAGATGGAACTGTAACTAAGTAAATAAAAATATAAAATAAACAAAAAAAAGAGAAAACGTAGCCGGACCTCACTGGCACCATCTTGCTCCACTATCAACCTGTCCCTCGTGTTTCTAAATATTATCCTATTCCTATGCGACATGTCTAATTGTTTAAGTTGTGATTTATCCTTGATTAGTAGTCATAATAGCCCTGTGAGATATCGTTGATTAGTAGTCATAATAGCCCTGTCTTATATTATGTTGACCCAGAACATTCACATTCTTACTTTGTTTTCTTGTCGCCTTTTGGTATGTGCTAAATCTGCGTTTTGTTGCTTCTCTTAACGAAAAACATGACCAGATATGGAGTTGTTATCATCAACTGTTTTTTACACTGACTTTCCCTTCCCTTTCGCTATGGTATATATTCATGTGTGACACAATAAAGCTTTGGAACTTCTCTCTCAAAGGCTGACTTGTGTGTTTCATTGAGATTTCCCCGTGTGAACGTACTAGAGCAGAGATCGAGAAGAGAGGCTGAACTCGAAGGAATCCTGTCCAGGCGACAGAGGCTTCTGGTTGGGAAACGTTTTGATAGTGGTTTTCTGCACCGTATTCGCTTAAGGTTGGCACTGTTAAAATCTCCCACCATAATGAGCGCAGCGTCCCGATGCTGTGTTTCTTGAAGTGTTATTGTCTCGTGTAAATCCCGTACTGCAGTGTCCGTGTCCGCTTGAGGTGGAATATAAACGGCACTGACTATGACCGAGCTGAATTCCGGAGGTAGATAAAAGGGGCGACATTTGATGGTCAGTAGTTCCAGATTTGGTGTGCAGGAGCTTAAAGGAGCGATGCTCACGCTGTCGCACCAGTAGTTCTTCACCATCAGACACACTCCACCTCCTCTTGACTTCTCCGACTCCAGTGTTCTGTCCATGCGGTAAACAGAGAAAAATTTGGCCGGCTTGATGGTGTGGCCCGGTACCGCTTGGTTCAGCCATGTCTCGGTGAAGCAGAGAAGGTTGCAGTCCCGAATGTCCAACTGGAACTTGACCCTTGCCCTGAGGTTTTCCAGTGACTGGATGTTGGCTAACAGGATAGTAGGTAAGGGAGCGCGGTGTGCACATGCCCTCAGCCTGTTCCTGATGCCGGATTGTTTTCCTCGCGTCTTTGTTCTTCCTCAGGATCTCGCTCGGCCAGCATGGGTCCAGGTTTAAAAACAGCGAAAGGTGAGTGGATTGTACATCAATAAGATAAGAGTGGCTCTTTCATATCTAATGATGTCCATCTTGTGTAGATGGAACTGTAACTAAGTAAATAAAAATATAAAATAAACAAAAAAAAGAGAAAACGTAGCCGGACCTCACTGGCACCATCTTGCTCCACTATCAACCTGTCCCTCATGTTTCTAAATATTATCCTATTCCTATGCGACATGTCTAATTGTTTAAGTTGTGATTTATCCTTGATTAGTAGTCATAATAGCCATGTGAGATATCGTTGATTAGTAGTCATAATAGCCCTGTCTTATATTATGTTGACCCAGAACATTCACATTCTTACTTTGTTTTCTTGTCGCCTTTTGGTATGTGCTAAATCTGCGTTCTGTTGCTTCTCTTAACGAAAAACATGACCAGATATGGAGTTGTTATCATCAACCGTTTTTTACACTGACTTTCCCTTCCCTTTCGCTATGGTATATATTCATGTGTGACACAATAAAGCTTTGGAACTTCTCTCTCAAAGGCTGACTTGTGTGTTTCATTGAGATTTCCCCGTGTGAACGTATTAGAGCAGAGATCGAGAAGAGAGGCTGAACTCGAAGGAATCCTGTCCAGGCGACAGAGGAGAAAACCAATTCCTTACAAAAACAGACACCAGAAAACAAGGCATACCCATGAAACATGGGCAAATATGTTAAAAAGAATAAATCTTTGACATTAGGTCGCTCCTGAAGAACTGAAGGACACATTTAACAAACTGAAACCCTGAAAAGCATGAGACCTAGACAACATTAAAAGAGAAATGCTAAAGCTGAGCCCTGCTAAAATGCAGGAGCCTTATGAAAACTGTTCATTCTAGTCCTTCAAGCTGGCTATTTTCCACTTACCTGCAATCAGGGGTTTAATAAAACCTCTATAGACAAGAGGAGATTAATTTGACCCAAATAATTATAAAACTATCTGTGTGAATCTAGGAAAGGTCTTTTGTTGTATTTTCAATGCTCAAATACAGGCCTTCATAACTGAGCACAATTCAATTTAAAAATTCAATTTAAAGGGCCTTATCTAAATGGATCTGCCAAAATACGCATTTTGCATCAAGTATGCTGAAAAACTGAAAACAGCAAAAACCTGTTCAATAGTTTTTAATGGATGATATGGTCTGATCAGTGCTTTGTTGGGGTACACTGGATCTATGCATATCCTTATAGAACCATCTTTCTTTTTCGCAGTGACCATGGCTGACACCAATTCCGTAGCATCAGTTTCAGGGGCAATTACGCCCAATTTGGTCATTCATTCGAGTTCTGCCATGGCTTTCTTCTTCATTGCAATGGGCACTTTCTTGGGTGCAGACTCATCTAATCGCATATGATAAACAACAGGCAGTTCTCTGTGGTGTCAAACAAATTCCTGTACTTTTGGCTCTTGGTTTTGCACTGCATGCACATGTGGACCTAACTGTACCAAGCCCATTGCTATGCTTTCCTGTAATCCAAGCAGTGTTCTCACATTGAGAGCTATGACATGGAATTTAAGTTGGCCTTGCTCACAGTCTAATATTGTGCTGCCAATAGTGTTGATGGTTTGTTCACTGTATGCAATGAGATTCACTTTTTCATTAGTCTTTATGTGAGCTGAGGGTACAATGAGGTGTAGCTGTTGGGCGGATAGTACATTGCATTTAGAACCTGTGTCCACTTTCAGTTTTAATTGGCAAGATTCTTTGGGAAACTCATACACTGTCTCACAATAAAATGTGTCCTCAGGGGCATTTAAGGAATTGTCCAGTTCATTACCTTGATTCCACTTATGGTTTCTGAATTTTACTAAGGTTAGCTTTGATCATGGCATTGGGACTGATGTGCTGTTTTGGGTGATGGAGCTGATCTATCGAACTACGCAAAGTGGTTCCATTTACCACAATTGTTGCAATTTTGTTTGTTGAAAGCAGAGCACTTAAGTTTGTCAGGGGTGTAGTATCTGTTACAGTTGATGCAGAGATCTTGTACAACACATGCATCAGCCTCATGTTTTAGTTATTTTGTGCTCTTTGCAGACCGCTCATGTAATAAACATACATTGACTGCAGAGTCCAGTGTGAGCTTTTTCTCACGCAGCTGCTGTTTACGTTACTTTCAATCCCACAAACAATGTGGTCGCGAATTAGCTTATCATTTAAAGTTCCAGAGTAGCATTTTTTTGCCAGTATTTTGAGTGTGGAAACTTATGACTGAATAGACTCAACAGGCTTTTGATTGGTGGTATTACAGTTTTTCTTAAATGCTAAAACACAAAAGCCAATCCTCTAAACCAAATGACCAGTTGTCTAAACACATTTACTAAATCTAGCCATCATTTTCCAATATCATAAACACATTTCACATGAAGACACAATTCACAAAACACAATCCTCCGTTCTCATAAATCTTAACACATTTTTTTTTGCTAAAACACAAGTTGCAAAAGAACTCTGCTCATATTCTCAAATGAAAGCTCATGTGATGCAAAATGCTTGCCACAGTCAGCAATATTTGAACACAAT
This sequence comes from Silurus meridionalis, assembly GCF_014805685.1. NCBI lineage: Eukaryota > Metazoa > Chordata > Actinopteri > Siluriformes > Siluridae > Silurus > Silurus meridionalis. Next base: position 7,085,348 of record NC_060895.1, on the reverse strand, counting down.
GAACACACCTGGCGTCATTCATTACACACAACGACTCAAAATTGAAGACACTTGTTGCTAATGCTGTGACCACATGTACAAAAGCAAGTTCAGAGTGCACAGTTTGCTGAAGATTCCAAACAAACACAATGGATGAAGGCAGAGTCAGGGGAAGAGGAATTCGAGTCAGAGGAGGGAGAAGAGCTGGCCATGGAAGAAGAGGAGCAGGCCAACGAGGAAGAGGAGAAGGTCCAGGAGGGAGAGCAAGACAACCTCGCACCATCATTACGGACAAGATGCGAGCAACAGTCATTGACCATGTCATTGTCCATGGCATGACAATGGCTGAAGCAGGACTACGAGTCTGTCCAAACCTGAGTAGGGTCACCGTGGCCACCATTATCAGGGCATTCAGACAACACAACAGGTATTGTACTCTATTGCTTTCTTTGTCACAATACAATTTTACAAGCCTGTGAAAGTACAGTGGAACCTTGGAGCTCGCGGCCTCAGCGCTCGCGACCTCGCATGCTCGCGAGCTGCTCAAAACTCTAGTTTTAACATTTCTAATCAAGGTTTATCTTATTAAAATTGTCTAAAAAATGCTTTAAAACTATTTTTATTATGTATTATTATACTGTACTTCTCTACTGCATACTTTACTGTACCTGTACTTTATTTTTTTTAATTAAGCATTGTAATTGCTGTTAATTTACATAAAGTATTGTTAAAATAGTCTAATAATTAAGTGTTATGGAGTGAAATAGTGTTATTTACTCATTTAAATCGATTTCGTATAGTGTTCTTTGGGTTTTTACTGGGTTGGAAGGGGGGTATCAAAAGGTCGCGAAAATTCGGAACTCGCGACCGGTCTTGGTCCCTAACCCTCGCGAGCTCCGAGGTTCCACTGTAGTCTATTGGTTTCAAATCAGTTGTTACTTTCTTTAGAGTTGAAAGAATGCCACATAGAGGTGGGAGGGTTGCCATATTTACAGCGGCACAAGAAACCCTCATTGTGGATATGGTTCATGAGAACAACCTCATCAGACTCCGGGAGATTAGAGACAAAGTCATTGCCGATAATGTCAACTTTGAGAGCATTGATGATGTCAGCTTGGCCACAATAGACCGAGTTCTCCGGCGCCAAAAGATGCGGATGAAACAGGTCTATAGGGTTCCCTTTGAGCGCAACTCTGCGCGACACAAAGACCTACGTTACGAGTATGTGCAAGTAAGTATACATCCATGTTCACAGTACAGTTAGTGGACATACTGTGTTGCTCAGTGGCCTACATTACTTCTGGACAATACTGTGCTACCTGATTGACTGTTGTTCTGAACACCTGTGCACTTTCACATTTTCACAGAGGATATTACAGTTGGACACGATGGGCATACCTCATGAGTACCTCTTCCTGGATGAGGCTGGCTTCAACCTGCAGAAATGAAGGGCAAAGAGGCCGTAACATCATTGGCCAAAAAGCCATCACTGAGGTTCCTGGCCAACGGGGGGGTAATATTACTCTTTGTGCGGCCGTGGGTTTGGTGGGGCTTGTCCACCGGCATGCTGTCCTTGGGTCTTACAACACCCAACGTCTCCTCACCTTCCTAGAGGAGGTAAAAGACATCCTCCTGGACCGCCAACAACACCATCCTGGGCCCGCGCATCAAATTTATGTGATCATTTGGGACAATGTACGCTTCCACAAAACAAACCAAATCAGAGAGTGGTTCACCACCAAGAGGAGTTCTTGTCATCATGGAGATGGAAGGTTTATGATAGACAACCATACACTAGAGAGGACCTCCTAAGGGCAATGGAGCTGGCCTGTGTTGACATCCCAGTGGAGGCCTTCCAAGGATGGATTCGCCATTTCAGGGTGTTTTTCCCGCTGTGCCTGGCAAGAGACAATATAGCCTGCGATGTGGATGAGGTGATGTGGCCTGATGCAGCTCAGCGACATGATGCCACACAGTGATTGTGGTGTGTGTGTGTGTGGTGTGAATAAAGTAAATAAAAAAACTTCACACCCTGATCATGTTTTCAAGAGTACTGTTGTGAGCAATAGATTCTGTTTTTGCATTGAGTTGTGTTACAGTAGTGTACATGCAGAATTTACTATAGATTTATACTCTTCATATGATACTCTCAAATCTAAATGCCTAATCCTCTGCAGAGATCTAAGAACATCCATTACTGTAAAGTTTCAAAAATATGCATTGGCAGTTATGAAACAAAGAACCTTCTCACAAATTGAGCATTGTGTTTTCAATTGTTTTGCTGTAGTGTGTAATGATGTGTATAGTGTGTACATTTTTGAAAGCTTTGAGCTGCTCTTTTGGTGTGAAAGTTTGAGTTTTGAAGTAAGAAGGTGTGGTTGTGTTTATGTAGCTTTAGAAAAGGGTGTTGTGTTTAGACATTGGGGAACATGGAGGAAACGTTTGTGAAATGTGTTTTAGCATTTAAAAACTGTAAAAGACATGTCTGTCCATTATTATATTCATTGTGGGCAAATAGAATTCAGCAAACTTTTGCAGTAATACATTAGGATCTTCTTCATTAGAGAATGTGAAAGCCTCGGATTTTTTCACCTCGTCAAGACTTGCTAAATTTAGCAGAGTATATGTCTGCACGTGTTTTGATTTGCCTGATTGGCTGGCATTGCAATATATTCCACATTTTTCAAATTTGCTCCAGCTGTAAACTATATGCACATTGAAAATTAGCAAGTCAATGCAACGGAGACCTTGAGCCATGTTCTAACATGTAGATTGTGTCAAGAACAGATACAACACAGAACAGTATTGTAGAACAGAACGCATTTATTTCTCTTCTGTGTGCCTTCTTTTTTTACACCCTTCTGTCTGTCTGTGTTCCTCACCTAACCCCCGACCCCTCGCCGGGCGAGGCTCGCCCACTCATGCATAGTGCCAACCTTAAAGGGCTATACAACATTTAACAACTCTACACTGTTTATGCAAACTGGGGCCCTATGCCATTGTAGTAGACTGTTATTATTTAATCTATCCTCGTAGTTCTTGAGTTGTTCAGTAACTTCTTAAAGCTGTTCATGTTGAACTATCCCCAGCTGCACAGAGAGGTCTTCAATTGAATAGAGTAGAGGGGCAACAGGTCGAGATATATATGGATTGTTTTGTATTCCTATATAAAAGTTAAAGACATGCACTGTATGATCTGGGTGCAGATAGGAACTGCATCACTAAAAGGTATCACAGACATGAGGTATCTTTGGGATAAGGGATGTCCTGCCACATTACTGAGTGAATGCATCAGAGTGGGGGGACAACAGAATCCAAATTTTCCAGATCACCAAAACACTCTATCTATAATCCCTCCAGATTTGCTCTTTCAAGAATAACTTGACAAAATGCTTGACTAAATAAACATGTTTTCAGCCTAGACTTGAATACTGAGACTGTGTCTGAGCGAAATAGGCATAGTGGATCACAATGTAACAAAAGTTTGCTCAGATACTGTGGCACAATTCATATGCCAATAGTAGTATTTTGTAAACAATGCAAGATTTGATTGGGAGCCAATGTAGACTGATTAAAAGATGGGGTGACATGAACGTATTTCCTGTTTAAGCAATATTTCTAAGAGGAAAGAAGGCTATGCTGGTAATGCTATCCTTATGAGCCTCAAAGCAAAAAGCCTACAGTTAATAGTCACACCAAGGTCTTTTATAGACAGAAAGAGCATCCAGAGATACTCTGCAATCAGAAAGTTTACTTCTAGCCACATGTGGTTCTAGTAAAAGTACAATGTCTTAATTTCACAATGTCTCAATATCATGATAGTAGAAATTGTTTTTCTACCCAGCCACCACTCTATACACACACACACACACACACACACACACACACACACACACACACACACAAACACACAATATCCTCACACTACATACCCAAGGCAGCCAACATGTTTGTGTTTTAAAAAGATTTTGTCCTGATTTGGAACAATGGTCTATATAACAAAATACAGTGGAACCCGCTTATCTCGACCTCGGTTATCTCGACAACCCTATTAAGTCGACGTTTTTGAAGTGGAACCGCCAAATTCTCGCTTTGTCTTAGCATTTTTTATCGGTTATGTCGATTCTTTAATGTCGCCGAACCCTGATATCTCGAGCACAAGGGGGGGAAAATTTGCCATTTAATGTCGGTTATCTCGGTGCAGCCGCAGAAGAACTCGCGGAAGTGGCGGAAAAATCAAACCTTACAGATGCTACAGGTGTTGTATTGTATACTGGTGAATCTCTGCTGTTAGTTAGTGCACATATGCCTTTTGTTGTTAAATGTTATGTGATGAACGGGAGGCGAAAGCCGTGCTTGGCGGCGCGGAACATGGGATGAGCAGCAAAAGCATAGAATGAACAACGGCAGGATCGGGGGGGAATCCGCAGTGCGCTTTGGGAAGAAGAGCAGCCGTTGAGAGAGTGCCGGTGGGAAGGCACGTACCGGGATACACATGAGCGATAACAATGACCGCCGTGAACCAACATATACCAACAATAACGGACAGTGAGAGTGTGGAAGTTTAAATAGGAGCTGGTGATGATGCTAAACGAGGACCATATGTGCGCGATTGAAGCCGGGAGTTTCAGAGAAAGCGGCAGAGAAAGCACCTGACACGCTGAAGGGGGCCAAAGGGGGCGTGGCAGGTGGATTCCTGACAGATAAACATGTACTGTATGTATTTTTATAGCATGCCTTCATCAAACAAATCCTGGCAACGCTGTTGTGTAAAAAAACCCTTCAAAAACACGTGCATGCACATTCTCATTTATTAACGCACATCATGTACATAAAGAAATTTCAAGCACGTTAATATATTGCCGCCATTTTGATTTTCGTTTATCTCGATCATCGGTTATCTCGATGCTTTTTGGCGATCCCCTAGGACATCGACATAACCGGGTTCCACTGTACTACAATCTGGCATAGGTCAAAATGTACAATTAAATCTAAGTACTCAGACAACAGGTTTGGAATAAAAATTAACAATCAGGCAAAAGACAAAATAAAGATATTCCAAAAAAAAGAAGAGTAAATCACATTAAACCAGGTACAACTTCACTATAGGAAATACAGCTTTAGAACACACACTACACTATAACTACTGTGTCTTTAAAATCAATGCTTTAGTTGACTTTGTTCCTGCAAATGAACACACAGAAAGAAAACACAAGAAACGCTTTTTATGATATTTAAGGAAAATTTTGCCAAATGGACACCCCTTCACAATTTGGTGCAAAATATTTGCCAGTTATCATGCCTATTGAGCTTTTAGGATTGTAGGATAAGCATCCCATAGAATGACACAATGCAGAATTCTGTCAGAGCATGCTGAGTTCAAGGAAAAACACCCATTAACTCATGCAGACTTAAGCTAGGCAGATATCCTTTATTTATCCTTTATTTCCCAAATAAAGTCCAGAATTAAACCCTTAAAAACCCATTTGGCTTTAAATCTCACAAGCCCACCAACATCCAACCAATTAGTCTAAACCAAACCAGATAAAAAACAAACAAATCATAAACACTAGCAACTTTAAGAACCAAAGTAAACTAGCAAATTATCAGGCCCTAAACAGGAAGCATGAGCTGGCAGAATAATATTTATTCCTTTAGTCCTCTCACGCCACGCGGCGCTTTGGACGGCAAGTGCCTGATGGCTTACTTTATTCTTTCGTAGCAGTTTTTGTTGCTAGCCCAGCGCCAGCCTTCCTCCTTTCTCAGCCAGGCTTGAACCGTCCATTGCATAGTACTTTATCCACATTCCCACAACTAAGTACCTATGGGGCATTAAGGGCCTTGTTTATGGGCACAAGGGTGGCAGCCTGGTATGACCACTCAGTGTTGCCACTGAACAAGCCTATACTCAATCCAATTCATTTTTATTTGTATAGCGCTTTAAACAATGAACATTGTCTCAAAGCAGATTTACACAGATAATGTGGTGATAAAAATGAATAAGATGTTCTTTATAAGTGTCCCTGATAAGCAAGCCGGTGGCGACTGTGGCAAGGAAAAACTATACTGACACCCTTCACAGGCGTCTTTGCTCACCAGGCAACATGACATGTTCCTTTTACTTGTGCTTTTACTTTGGCTTTCCACAAAACATTTAAAGACAACTGTGCCCCTACCCTTCCTTTATTGTGTGTATGTGATGCTCGATGCTGCAGTAAAACTACTCACTCATCTGATCATATCTCACTGGACCATTACACATTTACCAACCGTCTGATTCAATATATTTTCAATTTACTCTACTTCCCTAATTTATTTTTTACTTTGTATTTTATTTTGTACATAATGACTGTAACCTACTTTTGATTTATATCACCACCCTGTAATTTCACCACTGTTCCCATTTTAATTAATTATATTATATTATATTATTTATTTATTAGTAGTTCACACTAAGCTCAAGTTTCTCAGACATTTCTGTCTTCATTATCTTCTTCATAAAACGTACTAAATTATGCTTCTGGGGTACAAACCTCTAGTTGGTTACAATACGCATAAATAAAAGCAGAATTAATAGAGCAGAAAATGACCTATAGTATTTGTTTAATTCTTGCAAATGTAGCGATCAATGACATGCAGTTTTCGCTGTCACTCTAATATGACTATTTTGTGTTTTAGCTTTACCTTCTTCACTTCATTTCACTAACACTTCTTAGGACAGCATAGTGGGTTTGCATTAGCAGCTACAAAATACAAATTTAACACTTGGAGTCAACTCCAGACCTTCAAACTCCTTCATATGCTATAAATAAGAAAACAAAAGAAGACACATCAATAAACTTTTTATTACTTAAGGTAAAGCTGAAAGGATTCACTTTATTTATATGTTTATCTTTCCATCATATAGGTGGTATACATAGGTGAAAACACCCGGATTGTAAATGACAGTAAACTTTAAGAGATATATATTTATAATATAAACTCTATACTGTAGAGTTTAAAATGCTCCAAATAATTTTTAAATGTGTCCAGAGCAGGACAGTTTAGCTTTGTTTTACCTAGGTTATAGTTTCATCAAGCACCTTTCAAACAACGATCTGTAACCTATAACAAAAGCTTTTCTACCTGGTGGAATATATATTAACTGCTATGTTATAGGTTACTCTAAAATAATACGTTTATGTAAATGTTTTAATGTAAGATCACTCTTTAGAATTGATCTAGTATTAAATCACATTATGGCTGATGTCTACTTTTATTACAATGGTATGAATTGATGTGCTTAAAATTGTTGCCTTTGAAAGGTTTCATTTATTTTCACAAACTTATGAGCTGTTTTCTGTCCATTCGTAGCATTGTTGAGTTCTGATGACCTGCAATAACATTCCTGTAAAATGAATGTTCCCAATTTTCCAAATGGGAAAATATAAACTTTTAATTGTTTTAACAACAAATTATTTCACATGAAATTAGATTCATAACAATTAGATGTTTAATAGTATGTGGGAGAAAGTTTAAGGCTAATTGCACTGCTCAGCCATTGAAATCACAATAGCATGTCATGGATACATCATTAGGACAAGTTTATTATAAGGAAATAGGATAGTCTCGTTAATGTTGCAGAAGATTTATTATCAGTGTATACAAAAGTTAATGTATATTAAACATTTGCTTATGTACCCATCATTTGATTGACATTATTGGTTTTATTTTCATTTCTCACATTGCCTGGTATAACTGGCTTCTTGACTATTTTCTTGTTTTCATAAGGCTGTGTTTTAGCCTAGATAAAGGTGAACTATGATGTTGTCTAAAACAACTACAGGCATAAAAACATCAAGTTATGAGTAAATGGTGAAATAAAGCATATCCAAATAGACCCTTGTTAAGAAATATTTTAGCCAAGTTAGTCAAAAAAGATCTTGTATAATAGGGTTAATATAAATCTAAAGTAAAGAATTTCCTAAAGACATCCCCAAAACTCCTATTGTAAAGGTTTGTAAAAACAAAAACTTACTTGGAGGGTTTAAAATGATGACATGAGGCAAAAGATTTTAACATATTCTTGTTTTGTTAAGGAAGAATCATACAAATATAGTTCATGTAAATTTACCCTAATGTATTGTGAATTTCAAAAGACCCCAGCCTGATTACAGCATCATTAAACCATCACTGTGTTACCATTTGGTGAATTTAAGGATAACTGTGTCTTGCGGGTTTGGTATGTAACATCCAACACCTAAATGAGTTGAAAAAGAGTAAAGTTATATAATACTCACATATTGCATGTATTTTAATTTAAAAAAAATCTATTATATTAAATCAGTACTTACCGACATCAGGAATTATTAGGGTGCCATTACTTAGTTTGACAAGAAGCTGCCAGTATGTATGGTCAGTTGAATTTCCTGCCAGTCCGTTCACGCTCACAAGGAATGGACCATAGTTTGGATCCTCTTTTATGGTGAATCTATGCAGAAATGAAGTAGTAAAGAGTACAATTAGCAAAGGAGAATTTTTTTTCAGTACAATTAAAAATAAAATCTTGCATCCCTCATATCTAAAATGTCTATTCAATTGTGTCATATTCAACAATTGTAAAAAAAAACACCACCAGCCATTTACAAGTAAAAATACCCAACACTGTTTTACTTAACTTGCCTGAACTTATTCGTGGCTGCTTGGATCTTTCTCATAGCACCTAGTAAGATTCCTCTGTATGCAATGTCAGTGGTGAAAGTTAAATTCTTCTTGTTAGTGATTGAGTTGTAAACCATCAGTGAAATACTATTGGGCTGTGGGAGATCTGTAAACAGAAGGTTTGGTGAAAATCCCTTCATTTGAAATCTGATATTATGCTGATTCCAAAGGACCCACAAAACCCCATTTATTTTCTAACTTAACATTTTCACTTTAATACAAACTACACAGGTATAGAGATCTATCACAATCAAAAGTTAGACATCTGTACCATTTAGATCTCAAATTAGTTCTTAGTTCTTATGATAACACATATAGGTAGAACATATAGTATTGAATTTCTTACCTGAAGTGAAGACCAGGGGAGCCACGAAATATATCAGCATAACTGTAGACACGAGAGTTGCAACTTTGAAGGCCATCTTGCTGATTCTTTGATTTACTGCTCTGTCTGCATGTGTGTGTGTTTGTGTGCGTGTGTCATATGCTGGAACACCTTTTATAAGTTTTTATGTTCCTGCCCACTTTTAGTGCCTATAAGACCAAATATAAGATATTAAAATGCTAATATTAATATGTATCATGCATAACATTGTTTAAGTTTATTTATATATGTGTTTAGATTAACTATTACAAAATTCATCAAAATTCATCAAAATTCATCTTGGTTAAATCATTTGGTTATATCTATTTTCAGGAATCATTTCAATCTTTAAAAGCCTGTACATTTCTGAAACATGCATGGACAGATGAGACAAATGTCCACTTGCACCAAAAAGGTAGTAGTAATAAAGGTAGTAGTATTGAAGTTCAACTTCAATATATGTTTGTAGACAACTAAAATAACAATACATTTCCAAAAGTGAAAATATATATGGACCTTATTGTAGCTTATATTGGCTACCGATTGCAATGTCAGGTTCCCAGCTGTCTACAACAAAAGAACAAGAGACTCTGCTTCAATGTACTGCAGTTTAAATTAAATTGGACCATAGCCATCATTAAACAAAAGGGAAGGACATTGTCTATCTACAGTGTCATCTCAGGTATTTACTCAGGTGTCTATGATTCACCTCTTTGAATGGTAGTAACCTGTAAGTCTCATAATGCCACTATTGTATCACATACTGTGCTTAAATGGTGAGACTTTTACAACATGTTGCTTAACTGACTTATACTTTGATTAAAAATTGTATTTACATATTTATAACACAACAGGATTTTAAGTAGAGGGTTTTTTTAATCAAAAATTGTTTTTGAAATGAATGAATTCTGGTTTTCTTACATGTAATATCTTCTGACAACTGTCCTGGGGAAAATAAGAGCGTTTCCTCCTGTAATATATTACCAGGTTGTGGTTTCGCCCACCATTTATGTGCCTTTTTCTTCATTTGTCACACTATACAATGCACATTGTACTTGTAGATCATATTTCCAACTCTTTCAATATTTGAAACATTAATCCAGTTTTGTGTTTTTATCCCTTACTCTTATTGAACTGTGCAGGTTAACAATCACAAGAGCACATAGTACATAGCGAAGACTGATGAAGTGAATTTATTGTGTTGCAATCTGTGAATAAATATTAATACTTATGTCAATCACAAATTTTTAAGAAAAATGAAACATTACTACTTTTAAAATAATTGAAATGTTTTCACATATAGGTCATATTTTTTTCACGTATAGGTCATAGTTTCAAGTTATGATGTAAATTGTTTTGTATGATTTTTATGTAAAAGAAATCACACATTATACACAAAATCGCACACATACAAGACCATTTCATTTTGACCTTTAGATCCTTATAGGAAATAAATGATTTGCATGTTGTTATATAGTCACTATATTTTTGCTCTTGAAAACAGCATATGATCGCTTTATCACTGACTTTTCTGTAAAGACCATTATTGCAATCATTATTTGCAATTATCTTGCCATTTTCTAGAATCATTTGAATCTTCTTCTTCTTTCGGCTTCTCCTGATGGGGTCACCACAGCGGATCATCCGTCTCCATTCCCCCCTGTCCTCTACATCTGCCTCTTTCAAACCAACTACCTGCATGTCTTCCCTCACCACATCCATAAACCTCCTCCTTGGCCTTCCTCTTTTCCTCCTCCCTGGTGGCTCCATCCTCAGCATTCTCCTAACGATATACCCCATGTCCCTCCTCTGCACATGTCCAAACCATCTTACCTCACCTTGTCTCCAAAACGTCCTACATGCGCAGTCAAATCAAAACGAATCGAAACCAAATAACATTTTATTTGTCACATACACATACATACAGAGTCTGACATGCAGTAAAATGCTTTTTTTCTTACTTCCCTTTCACTTGGTCTCCCGAACACACAACATGTCTACCTTTCTCTTCTTATTCATATCAGCTATCTCTCTCCCTTTATCAGTCATAGTACCAAAATTTAAAGTGCCCGCCCTAACCTCCACTCTCCTACACTTCTCCTTTTCCTGCTGTCTCTGTAGACTTCTTCCTCCTCTCTTTCTCCTCCTTTGGCCAACAGTAGCCCAGTTTCCACCGGTACTCTGTTGGCCGTTGGTAACCCGGGCCTCGACCAATCGAGATCTAATTCTGATTTGTGATTTGCATATTTCATTTGCCACATGTTTTACGCTGGATGCCCTTCCTAATGTAACCCTCCTCATTTATCCGGGCTTCGGACTGGCACTAAGAGTGCACTGGCTTGTGCAACCCTAATGGCTGGGTTAGAATCATTTTATTCATGGACCTCATTGTAGCTTATATTGGCTACCAAATGCCACGTCAGGTCAGGTCCGGTCCCAGCTGTCTACAACAAAAGGACAAGAGACTGTACTGCTAATTAAATTTAGTTGGACCATAGCCATTATTGAACAAAAGGGAAGGACATTCTCTATCTACAGTGTCATTTCAGGTATTTACTCAGTTGTCTATGATCCAACTCTTTAGATGGTTGTGTCATATAAGTCTCATAATGCCACTATTGGATCACATACTGTGCTTTAATGGTGAGACTTTTACAACATGTTGCTTAACTGACTTATATATTGATTACACGTTTTGTTTACATATTTATAACACAACAGGATTTTTACGTAAAGTATTTTTATTAAAAGAAAAATGGTTTTGAAATGAATAAATTCTGGTTTTCTTACAAATAATATCTTCTGACAACTGTTCTGGGGAAAAATGAGAGTTTCTTCCTGTAATATATTACCAGGTTGTGGTTTCTCAACCAATCACAAATTTTAGAGAAAAATGAAACATTTCTCCTTTTAAAATAATTGAAATGTTAAACTATTGTTTAAGGATTTTCATCATTTTGAATGAATCACTTTTGCACAATAATTCAGTTGTACATTAAAGTAAGCACAAAACGATCACTAAACAGCCTGCCAGAGAGAAACCATTGTGATAAAATACATAAATAGCATGCTGCATGTAAAAAAATTGATCAAGAATAACATCTCTAAAAGGAAAACTACTAATCAGAACATCATGAACCACTGCTGAGCCTAAACAAGTCCATATGATTTTCTTTTTTTTTGTTTTGTTTTGTAAAAATGATTATTTACCTTCATTAAAGCTGCTTTGGAACAATGTCTATTGTTAAATGCACAGTACAAATAAAATTGAATTGAATTTGCTCTTGTATTCCATGGCAATTATTATTATGACATTATTTAAAAGTCTAAATAATCTAGTTATTTATTTATCAAATTTCTGTCCGCAATAATGAATCTAGCAATGACAGGTTTACAAGGTAAATAATACAACAACACTGTGCAGAAATAAAAGATTGGGTGATGGAGTGCAGGTTTACACTCCAATGAAACGGGAGCCACACCTGCTTCATCTTGTTTATCTTGGCTTTCAAAAGCCTCAGGTACGCTTAGCTGTCATGAAAACCTGCAACCACACCGGTCCTTTTAACATTGGCAATCGCTGGCCTACATTCATTTAGGCTTATAGAAATGTGTATGATTTATTTTATGTTAAGTGTCTACTTTTTAGTTGTAGGGCATGTTTTTGCTCTTAATTTATTTATTTCACATATACAGTAGGTCAATAATTTTAATCAAATTAATAAAATGTATAAATAATGAGTCAAGCAATTACAGATTGACTTTGTATCTGACAAAATAACAACAAAGCTGTGCATTATTGAATGCTTGAGTGATAGGATGTATGGTTTCATTCCATCCTGTCAAGCAGGTACCACAACGTGTTCTTAGCTTTTTAAAAACTCCAAGTTATGCCACACCTTATTTTAAATTAATATTGGAATTCAGTGTTTTTAAACTTTTAAAAATGTTTTATTTAAAAATAAATCACGGGTTATCACGTGGCAGACATGATTTCTTTATTTTCACTCATAGGACATGCGGTTTTACATTTTGATGTGGATTTTTTTTCACATTGATCATTTGAGTTTTTATGTATATTAATTTTCACATGCAAGGTATATTCCTGTGATCGTAAGTTATTCACAGCAGAGAATGATGGGCCTATCTATCTATCTATCTATCTATCTATCTATCTATCTATCTATCTATCTATCTATCTATCTATCTATCTACAGTATATATATATATATATATATATATATATATATATATATATATATATATATATATATATAAAGAGAGAGAGAGAGAGAGAGAGAGAGAGCGAGCGCTTCACACAAGTTACTGTGTGTGCTATTAATCAAGGCTCGGCATATACAGTACCTCCAATCGTGGAAGGTGGTAGCTTTGTGATTAAGTCAGTAGACTTTGGATATGAAGGTCGTGCGTTCAATTTCCAGCGAAACAAAGCTGTCACTTCGGGGAATCTGAGGAAGGCCATTAACCCCATTCCTGCTCAGGTGTATAAATGTCATAGACGTAAGTTCCTCTGGATAAGGCGTCTGCCATATGCCATATTCGACTACACAGGAATTCTGGCTTTCTGAAAAATGCTATTAATATAAAGTGGTAAAGAAACACTTACAGTTTTTTCTGATTGCTTAAGCACATTTTTTGTAACTATTGGCTATTTTTGCAAAACTCTACACACAAATAAGAAAACCTTTCACCCAATTATCAAAACATTGTAGTTCTCTTGCAAAAGCGAACACAGCTAGATTAACTCTTCACACCTTCGTAAAAATGGTGTTTTCGTATCAAACAGTAAACACAAGCCATCATCTACTAAGCACACAATGTGCCAACTACACACTGATGGTATGAATACAAAACACATCTGGCTTTTGCTTTCTCTGTGTACAGATGTCAATTTGAGGTCATACTTTTGTCATAGTGTCATGTAAACATACAAGGATCCAAACTTCAAGTATTGGTGTTTATTCACACTCATCAAAACCAAGACAAAGTCAGAACACAAAATAGTAATTTCACAAAAAAAAAGAAAAAAATAAGACAATCAGCCTACATCATGTCGTCTTTCTGGGTCCGGCCACAAAATTTCGTCCACATCGCATGCAATATCCTCCAGTCCAAGGCACCGGGGAAAATATCTCCTTGAATGCCGTATCCAGGCCTGACATGATGCCTGGTCAATATCTCCACATGCCTCCTCCATTGCCTGTAAAAGGGCTACCTGTTGATGAGGATGACGGTCGTACACTTTCCTGCGCCAGGCAGAGAAGAACTCCTCGATGGGATTTAAGAATGGAGAGTATGGAGGGAGGTTGAGTGCCATGAAGGATGGGTGGTCTGTAAACCAGTTGCGGACCAAAGCAGCCCTATGGAAACTAACATTGTCCCATATGATGACATATCGGGTATGCTCTGGTCTCTGAACAGTTAGCATGTCATGTAAGGTGTCCAGGAATGCAATAATGTGTGCAGTGTTGTATGGGCCTATGGTTGCATGATGGTGAACAACACCATTTTGGCTTATAGCTGCACACATGGTTATGTTACCACCACGTTGTCCTGGGACATTGATGATGGCACGGTGTCCAGTAATGTTCCTGCCACGTCTCCTGGTTTTACTGAGGTTAAAACCGGCCTCATCTACAAAAAGTAGCTCATGTCCCATTGCATCTGCTTCTAGTTCCATCACTCTCTGGACAAGACAAAACAAATGCAACACATCAGGCCCATGCACAGCACTACAGAATGCACTTCCAAATTCAGAACCAATGACACTAAAGCTTACCTGCACATAGTCATATCGCAGTTGTTTTACACGTTCTGTGTTTCTCTCAAAAGGAACTCTGTAAATTTGCTTCATTCTTATTCTGTGGCACGCAAGTACACGACTTAGTGCAGAAATGCTTACACTGTGTATATTTTGAAAGATGGTGTCATTATCAATTATGCGCTGCTGTATTTCACGCAGTCTTATTGCATTATTGGCAATCACCATGTTCACTATATGGGTCTCTTGCTCTGGAGTGAACATTCTTCCTCTGCCCCCAACATCTGGACATCTAGCAATTCTGTAAAGTAACAATTTCAGTATTTTTGCATGTATGGTACTGTTGTGTTTCTCATTAGAGTATGGCAGTGCTACAAAGTACTTACCGATTCTCATTTCGAAATGTCCTAATGATGCTTGCCACAGTGTAGCGGCTCAAATTAGGCTGAACCTGTTGGCCAGCTTCCCTCAGGGTCATCCCATGGTTGATGACATGGTCCACTATTGTAGCTCTGATGTCATCAGTTATTCTATTTCTTACTCTTCTTACCCTTCCTCTTTCCCCTCCTCGTCCTCTTCTTGCTCCTCCTTTCTCCAACTTCTTCACCTCCACGTCCTCTCCCTCGGCCTCCTCTGATTCTCACTCTTCTCACTCTTACTGCTCCTTCCATTGTACTCCACACAGACAGCTTACCTGTGGCTTATTTATAGTGCTTAGGCTGATTGCAAAGTGAACTAATTATCTAAAACAGTTTTCACATGTAAAAGTGTGCCAGACAGTTGGCAAAATAGTGTTAATGATAGCCATACATGTGTATAATTTTGCTAGGAGTGTGTTGGAAATTTGGTAATTGAGTGTAAGCAGTGAGTTGTGTTTAAAGTTCTGCAAAAAGAGTGTTGTGCAGTGAATTGTGCCTACAGGTTTGCAAAGTGTGTGTTACAAAATTGCAAACTGAGTGCAAAGCAGTGTTTGTGCTTTTAGTTTTGCAAACTCAGTGAGTGGTTTTGCTATTCGTATTAATAGTTTTAGAAATTGTGCTACAAGAATCACGATTAGCGCTTAAGCATTCAGAAAAACTGTAATAAAGGTGTTCATATTATTATCAATCTCAGTACTAAAATTCCTGATTAAATGAAATATTTTTTTATGAAATGTCTCACTGAAATATTATGCTTGTAAAGCTCATATTTAACAGCAGAGACTGCATACTGAAGAGAAAAGCAGATCAACACTTTCTAGGTTATTTTAACAGCCAGGTGGCAAACGAGCTTGATTTAGTGCCAACATTATGTCTACACTGGAATCTGAAAGGAACAGCAACTTCCTGATTACTCCTAAAGTAAAAATATATGCACATACTCATTGCTACATTCAGTCTCTTTTACACATACCTTCACCTAATCATCAATCAGCACTGCCTTTACATACAGTCAACTCTGAAAGTTTTGGAATGTCAAGGCCACTTCTTCTTGTCTTTGCTGTAAATACAGTTTAGTTTAAGATCCAGTAATGAACAGGAAACAAAGAATTTCTGCTTTTATTTCCTGATATCATTTCCTGATATACAACTTTCTAAACAAAGGTATAATGCTAGATAAAAGTTAATAACAGTTAATACATGAATGGATATCGATTGCTTGCACCTGTAACTGCATAGAGCTGGTAAAACAATGAACCACATTCATCTACCATAATGAGTAATATGTTCAGAGATTAGTAAACCTGTTCCAAAGCAGCCATGCAAGCCCAAGCCATAAAACCTCCTCATCGATATTTGAGCTTGAATGGTTTGAATCATCTTTTGTTTCTCCAATCTTTATACCTTCCATCACTTTGGTAGATGTTAATCTTTGATCTTTAAATACTTCTTCTGATGAATGGTTTGCATGTTGAGGTATGGTCATTAAATATTTTATAGACGTTATACTGAATTCTAAGCTAAAACCAATAAATATGTTTTAAGACATGACTTAAAATCATCAAGATTTGGTGAGGAACTCGTTCTGGAACTGATGTCCGGCAGTGCGCTGTCACCCTTTGCTTTTGTCCTGTGGACAGTTCATTGTAAACTATTTGAGGACATAGTTCGTCTGGACAAATATTAAATGGAGATGATGTCTGAAAAATCGAAACCATGTGGATTCTTAAAATAAAAGTACTTTAAATGTAATTCTATATGAGACTGGGAATCAGTGAAGTAAAGCAAGCACTGAAGTTATAGATTTTAATGTTTTATTTCCAGTCAAAAACCTCGCAACAGCATTTTGAGCAATTATATAGCTGAGATACAGCAGACTGTGAGCCCCCGGTAGCATTACAGTAATCGAGCCTAGAGGAAATCAAAGCATGTATCACAGTCTCTAAATTTTTTTTACAATTTTTAATGCACCAGTGTTTCCTTTCTTATGCAGGATGTTCCACATTGTTGTATCGTATTCTATTAATTGTATAAACACTGAGCAACTTGGATCAATGTTTTTAATCTCTTGATCAATGGGTGGGACCAAGCATAATGTACCAAGTTCTGTAAAACATATAGGTTTTAATAGGATAGTCATATAGAACTGCAATCAGCAGGTCTCGTCCATACCAATAAAAGAAAGGGATTCGGTTGTTCAAATAAGTCTGATGTTTTTGACTTCAATTAAAGGCGGCTGAAACTGGATCCAGACGATCCAGAGAAGGTCACTGAGCGGGTGGCACCGGAGGAGTTTATCACCCAGCTGCCAGCCAGTACATCAGAGTGGGACCAGTGTCACCAATCAAACTCATTGTCTTATCCCATCCAACTAGCCCACATGCTCTGCACAATGAATGTCTTCTTGCTTTTTTCTAAAATGTCATCCATTCCAATGCCATTTGGAAATATAGCCAGTGCCTGTAGCTCAGCCTTCATGGTGGTATGCAGTCAGACCTTTGTTTTTTTTTTTTACCTGATCACAAGAAAAAAGTGGACAAACTGGAGACATCTCTAGTGATGTAAATGGCTTGACATAGTGACACCTTGTGGTTGTTATGACAAGAACACCGATGAGGATGGTGTAGGATGAAGTGGCTTCAGACTGCACTGAATCGCTTTGCTTTCAAGATTCTTGTTGCATGCATGTGTTGGACAAACAGGGAAGAGACAGATCCACACATTTGCATGCTCATACAATTAATTACTGACTATTATGTCTAAGATTCTTAAGATCCACACAAATTATCTTCAACTTTGCCAGCTGGTAAATGCTGGTGGAAAAGTAACTGTTTCTGAATTACAGCTACAAATGCTAAATCAAATTTATACATGTTATTTTTAATAATAGAAGAAGAAGAAGAAGAAGAAGAAGAAGAAAATCCTTTATTTGTGACATATACTGTACATTACAGCACAGTGAAATTAATATTATATAGCAAAAACATTAGTTGGGTCCATTAATACATGCACAATCATTGCAGAAATCAAAATTAGTATTGTACAAAATCAGTATTAGTCATTTGTAAGCGTGAAGTGTGAGTGAGCGGAGAATTTTCTGCATGTGGGACTGAAAAAATTTGAGACTTGTTTTATAATGATCCTGTGGTCTGATACTGATCCTGACTTTGGTAGCAGCATCTGATCATTGAGCAGTAGTATTGTTAGTGGTCGGCTGCTGAACAACGCCAATTGGCACAAACATTTTAGAATTTAAATTATCTTTTTATAGGAATGTGCTAATTTTCAAAAGGCATCCCGTGACAGATAATACTATAATAACATCATGCCAAATGATATAGATGTTGTCTACAGTAACATGACAGATTAAGTATAGGCTGCATTGAGGACAACATTCTTACTGGCCCCTTATTGATAAAATACAGCATGTAGACACGTCTTACTGAGAGTCTATCATTATGTATCCTTTTTTTCCTTCTTTTTTTTTAGGGGTTGCCACAGCAAATCATTGGTTTCCACACTACTCTTGTTTTCTACATCTGCCTCTTTCAAAGTAATTACCTGCATGTCTTCCCTCTCCACATCCAGGTGTCTCTATCTTCAGCATTCTTCTTCCTATATACCCCATGTACTTCCTCTCCCCATGTCCAAACCATCTCAATCGCACCTCCCTCACTTTGTCCCCAAAACATCCTACGTGCGTGGTTAATCTAATAAACTTGTTTCTAAACCTGTCCATCGTCGTCACTCCCAATGAAAATCTCAACATCTTCAGCTCTGCTACCTCCAGCTCCACCTCCTGTCTTTTACTCAATGCCATTGTCTCTAATCCATACAACATCACAGGTCTCACCACAGTCCTATAAACTTTCCCTTTCACTCTCACAGATACTCTTCTATCACTAATCAATCCTGTCACTCTTCTCCACCCACTCCACCCTGCCTGCACTCTTTTCTTCACTTCTCTAACACACTCTCCATTACTTTGTACTGTTGACCCCAGGTCTTCTCCCTGCAACTTTTTTTGCCCTCCCTCTCATTCACACACATGTACTCTGTCTTAATCCTACTGACTTTTATTCCTTTTCTCTCCAGCACGTACCTTCACCTCTCCAGGCTCTTCCCAACCTGCTCACTACTCTCACCACAAATCACAATATCATCCAACAACATCATAGTACATGGAGACTCCTTTCTGACCTTGTCTGACAGGAAAGGGTCCTTGATGCAATTCCACCTCCACATTGAACCAGTCTGTCGTTCCTACTGCACACTTCACTGCTGTCCTCATACATGTCCTGCACCACCCTCACATACTTCTCTGACACACCTGACTTCCTCAAACAAAACCACATCTCCTCTCTCTGCACCCTGTCATACGCTTTCTCTAAATCCACGAACACACAATGCAACTCCTTCTGACCTTCTCTATACTTCTCCAACAACATTCTCAAAGCAAATAATTCGTCTGCTGTGCTCTTCCTTGGCAAGAAACCATATTCCATGTTGCTCACAGATGGTCACCTCTTCTCTCAGCCTGGCTTCTACTACTCTTTCCCATAAATTTATGGTGTGACTGATCAACTTAATTCCCCTGTAGTTACTGCAGGTCTGCACATCTCCCTTATTCTTAAAAACTGGTACCAGCACACTCCTTCTCCATTCCTCAGGCATCTTCTCACCTTCCAGAATCTTGTTGAACAATTTTGTTAAAAACTTCACTTCCATCTCTCCTAAACATCTCCATGCTTCTACTGGTATGTCATCTGGTCCAACCGACTTTCCACTCTTCATCCTCTTAATCGCTGCTCTTACTTCCTCCTTACTAATCCTATCCACTTCCTGCTTTACCATCTCCACATCATCCACCCTTCTCTCTCTCTCATTTTCCTCATTCATCAGCTGCTCAAAATACTCCCTCCATCTTCTCAACACACTCTCCTCACTAGTCAGCATACTTCCATCTTCATCCTTTATTGCTCTAACTTGCAGCACATCCTTCCCAGCTCGGTCCCTCTGCCTGGCCAATCGGTTAAAATCATTTTCTCTTTCCTTAGTGTCCAACCTCTTATACAGCTCCTCATATGCCTTTTCCTTCTTTACCTGCTTCCACATCTCCTTGTACTCCTGCCTACTTTTCTCATCACTCGGTCAATCCCAATTCTGTTTTGCCAACCTCTTTCTCCTTATGCTCTCCTGCACTACCTTATTCCAACACATCGTCTCTTTGTCTTCCTTTCTATTTTCCACGCCAAGTACCTTTCTAGCTGCTTCCCTTGTCACTTCTGCATTATTTGCCCAATCATCCAACACCTCTTCACCACCACCGAGCCCCCTGTCTGACCTCTTCCCTGAACCTCACACTACAGTCTTCCTCCTTTAGTTTCCACCATCTTATTCTTCTTTCAGTCTTCACTCTCTTCATCTATGTCTTCACCTCTAAAACCATCCTACAGACCACCATCCGACGCTGTTTAACTACACTGTTCCCTGTCAACATCTTAGAGTCTCCAATCTCCTTCAGGTTGCATCTCCTGCATAGAACATAGTCCACCTGTGTGAACCTTCCTCCACTCTTATATGTCACCCTATGATCCTCCTTCTTCTTAAAATAACTATTTACCTCTGCTATTTCCATCCTTTTAGCAAAATCTTCCACATTCCCCTTCCTTAAGGCCATACCTACCCATCACCTCCTCATCACCTCTGTTCCTTCAACAACATGGCCATTGAAGTCTGCCCTAATCACCAATCTTTCATTCCTAGGTACACCTTCTACCACTTCATCTAACTCACTCCAGAATCTTTCCTTCTCCTCCATCCCACAGGCCACTTGTGTAGCATAGGCACTGATGACCCCTTCAACTTCCAGCTTCACGTTCAACACCCTGTCAGAAACTCTCTTCACCGCCACTACACTCCTACTGTACATTTTCTTCAGAATCACCCCTACACCATTTCTCTTTCCATCCACACCATGATAGATCATTTTAAACCCACCTCCAATGTTCCTGGCCTTACTCCCTTTCCACTTGGTCCCCTGAACACACAACATATCTACCTTTCTCCTCTCCATCACATCAGCTAACTCTCTCCCTTTACTAGTCATAGTACCAACATTTAAAGTGCCCACCCTAACCTCCACTCTTTTACACTTCTCCTTTTCCTGCCGTCTCTGTAGACATCTTCATCCTCTCCTTCTCCTCCTTTCTCCACCAGTACCCTGTTGGCTAACAATACCTGTATCGGTCGTTGGTAACCCGGGCCTCGAGCGATCAGGTATGGAATTTAGGTTTGTGACCCGCATGTTTGATTTGGCAAGTTTTACGCTTGATGCCCTTCCTAACGCAACCCTCCCCATTTATCCGGGCTTGGAACCGGCACTAAGAGTGCACTTGCTTGTGCAACCCTAAATTAACCCTACAGCAATTATGTATCCATTAGGTAAAATGTGTGGCCCAAATTAATAGAATCAATCCTTAATCATCAAAAACTTGTTTTTTTTTTAAAATATGTGCTAGTAAAACACACCGATGAAGCCTCATGAATTAAACATGCTATTTAGAGTTCATTTGAATACAAATGCTCTTTATCAGTAGGCTAATTAAGGGGGACTGAAAGATTTAGTTTATACACCAGGATGTGTGATGTGAGGAGACAGCTGTGTTGGTGTTGCCAGAGTTACTGTAGTAGGCTTGGCTAGGAGTGGGGGGTTGAAGTCTACCTTTATTTGAGGGTTACTTGGTGGTGGAGTGGCGGAAGGGGTGTTAATGACTGCTCTCCTAGTCATAAAAGAGGGTGGGTCTTTTTTTGGATGAATGAGCAAGGAGATAAGTGTGGAGCCAGGCTTTGTTCAAGGACTTACATGAGAGAGTGAGAAAGAGAGGCAGGAGACAGAAAAAGCAGGATTAACAGACCCACCAGGTCCCTGCTGCTGTTCCTTCAATGTTATTTTGGAGAGACAAATACATTTTACATCCACATCATTTTTATAATTGTAAAAAGCTGGAAGAAAATCGTTTCGGGATACTATTTGAGACAGTGCAATCAGCTGTTAGAGGTTAAGCTGTATGGTTAATAATATTTAATTAATTTATTTATTTCGTTGCTGAAACAAGGAGTCACATCTGCAAATCTGGATTCTAACATGATGCTGAAGAAAGTCCGCTTCCAGGTAACACTTTGAAATTATTTCGTTTGACCGTCAAATGTGCATTTGCACTTTTTCTTGTGTTGACTGAAATTTAAAGGACTAATTTACTGGTCATATATAGGGGGTGCAAATGTCGGAGATGACAACTAGTTTTCTTTTTTGATTATTTTTTCTAATTTGCATAACAACCATTTGCACTACATATTATATTATTGAGAACAAGTTGACTGAAAAGGTGAATAGTTTTATAGAAACATTTAAACTTATAATTTCATTTATTTATACTTATAAATATAGCAGATTTAGCAGTTTTTAATTAATTTATTTATTTTTTGCTTTAATGTGTAATTGAGCATTCACTCCACATGTTTGTGCACAACCTTATGATTGTTTTGGATCAAATCCATTGGAGTGTTGTCTGAAACCAGGCTTATGATCATTCTGGATCTAATCCATTGGAGTGTTGTCAGAACCAGGCTTGAATAGAAGAGATTAGACATGAATCTGAGGTTTTGCAGTTCAGCTCACATTGTCAGTATTATACAATAGATTACTTTTTAAATTGGGTTCGGAAATATTCATGATAATGAGCATTTTTTGTTTTAAATTTTGAAATGTTAAATGTCACAATTCTAAAACCTTCTAATTAAAAATAAATAAATAAAATATTCATTGTACCTTTTTTGTTGAATTTCTTATGGCAATTCAATTCGATTAAAATTATATTGAATTTATTTTTATTTAACAATGGACATTGTCTCAAAGCAGCTTTACACAGATAATGTGGTAATTGGTACACTGTGCAAACCTGACCTGAAGTACAGTAGACGATGTTCCTCATCTGTTAAACAATGGATGCAGTGTAAAAACACAAGTAATCAAGGAATAAATTGCACCATGTGAGAAATGTGACAGAGAATGTATCAGTGTGTTGTATTTGTACAGTATTTCTAAACCCTCTAAGCAAACATGCTGTAAACCTGACTGTCCCTCTTTGTAAAAGAAAGATCTAAACCTTTCCTGTAGCGAGAGTGAGATCCAGTGAAACTCCTCCTCACCTGTCACTGTCTTCCAGCTGCTCTGTTCAGTAACACCAGAGCTGAAGATGCTTTAAGCTTCCAAAGACACACACAGAGGAAATTATACTCATTCTGAATGGACATGAGGAATTTCTTTCCTGTGACCCATTGAACAGAACAAACAGTGGCTTTGTTTTGGGCTCAATCTGGCATGCATGTGTTTTTTAAACCTTGGTGTTACATGGAAAAAATGATGTCCATTAAGCTCTTGTTTAACACACAGACCCTTGTTTGTTATAGTTGTGCACATTGCTTGTGCCTAGTTTTATAGTGAGTGCAATATGTTTGTTTTGAAAGAGAAAAAAATAAGAATTTGCTGGATTTTTCCCCCTAGGGATTCACTAGGTGGCAGTGTCATTACACGGTGAAATAAAGTACATGTACAATAATTATCAGTGTATGTATGATTAATTTTTTATTCAGGTATTATTTATATACCACAACACTGTGAAATCTTTAATCTGATTGATCAGGATTATTATCATTTTTTAACTACAGCAGCTCTGACAATAGGACATCACTTTTTAACAAAGTCATTTTATTGATCACTTTATATATCATTATTATTAAGGTTTGTACGTTTTCAGCAAATTTTTTAATTTCTCCGTTTTTGTTTAGTTTTTTGCAGAAATGACTACTGAAGTTATTAATAATTTGATCTTTTATGCAGTATATTTTGTACAATAGATCGGGAGTGTTGGTCTGAATGTGGTGCAATGCAGAATGTGATGAATGTGTTAACATGTTTAACACTAGGTTAAACCTATTCCAATACAATATAACAATATGTTATATATTATAAAGCAACTATTGCTCCAAATCTATTTGCACACTGCTCTTCTTTGTATTGCTGCTCACCATTACCTTATTATCATTGTATATATATATATATATATATATATATATATATATATATATATATATATATATATATATACCCGTTTTCTGTTTATAGTAATAGTAATATATTTTGTTCACCGTTCACATCCTTCTGCAAATTTCTGTTTATAGTAATAGGCATCTGTATATTATATTCATAGTGCATATATACTCATCTGTATATTATTGTTCATAGTACATATATATTAATCTGTATATTATATTCATAGTACATATACATCTGTAAATTACTGTTTATATTCCTATATTACTATTCTATTTAACTTATGTAAATCATGTAAACACTATATATCCTGCACTTGCTGATATTGCACTCTGGTTAGACCCAAACTGCATTTCGTTGCCTTGTACTTGTACATGTGTAATGACAATAAAGTTGAATCTAATCTAATCTAATCTAATCTAATCTAATCTAATCTAATTTATAAAAGCCAATCCTAGATCTGTGAAATTATTTAGTTTTTTTTTACAAATGAGCAAGATATCAGGTCACATGATGGTCTATAGCAGAGCTGTCAATTGATGACTATGAATAGGGTGAAGAGAATTTATAGTTTTGGGTCCAAAATCTGTTTTATATATGTTGTTATAATGCATGAATCATTATCGTAGGCTAAATATTTTACTTTGTCTTGTAACATGGCGATTGGATAAATATTTTTGCAATCACAAATTAAAAACTTTTAGATTATGATATATACTTCCCAAAAAATCAATTTATTTTCCAGCTTGTAATACCAGTGTTCATTGGGGTAAATACATATGAAAAGCGCATAGACATAGACTAAAATCGTCACTTGAAAAATCTGTTAATTTGTTTTATATGTGATTATACAGTTTATCTAAAAACTACATTCAAATTCAACATACTGATGTTAAATTTGAATGTAGTTTTTAGATAAACTCTTCTAAATGCACACATTTAATTGAAGTCATTGACATGGTATTGAATGAACTTGAGTTTACTCACTCAATTAGATTGAAGATTCAACAGTGTTGTGGTATATCAATAATTCTTGAATAAAAATGTATCATACATTGTACATGTGCATTTGACACTTTTCTTTGTAGCTAAAAATGTAGCTATAAAAGTATTAAATAAAGTGAAACGGACTTCTATCTAGCACCATCATAATCACAGCACCGGGACTGAGGCAGGATGCTCTGCTCAGACAATGTGTTTATATAACCAGTGGCTTCTAATTGGGTTAATCAACTATAAAAGACTTACATATTTAGCAAGGGTGTTTCCTAAATCAGACTCGGAGGACTGTGTGTTTATACAGATCCCCAAGGGACTGGGGAAGAGGGAGGGAACTTTGCTTTCATCAGAGATAAATAGGAAAGAAAGAGATGTATTAAGATCTAAGCTATTGTTCCCCCTTTTGCTTTTAATTTCTCATTATATTGGATTTTAATGTAGTGCTCTCTTTCTCTCTCTCTCTCTCTCTCTCTCTCTCTCTCTCTCTCTCTCTCTCTCTGTGTGTGTGTGTGTGTGTGTGTGTGTGTGTGCTTTATTAGCAATTTAGCTAAGACATTTTGTCGTAAAACATTTTTAGAAAACTACAATTTGCATGCTTTTAGGTTTAACTGATGAGAAGTGTGTATGCACTGGTAGGTTAAAGCATATAAAGGTCACAAGAATCTCCCTGTTCTTTCATATTCACTAAGACTATTTGCATTTAGACACTATGGTAATATTTTAGTTTAGTAGTCAGGTTATAAAAACGTTTTTGTACGTTTTTTATGTAATGAATCTGTGATTTGTAGATACATCACTTTTTATAATTATTCATTGTCAAACAAGAATGTGGTCATGAATTCCTTCGGAGAGAATACATGCTTGTCTTTAGTTAGTTGCTGGTGTGTCAAAAGGGCATCAAAGGGCACAGGGTCAGTCAATATCAGAAACTGTAAAATAAACATCACTGAACTCGAATGGAACACAAATATACAGGTAAGTGTGTCTGAAAGATGAACCCTGGGCTCTGCTGAGCCTCACACTCCTTCACTAGCAACTAGTGAACTGTTCCTCACAGCTAGTCTGAAAAGGCTTCACATTAGGTTGGTTTAGGAATTTTACATAATTTTCCCAGAAATGAACCACCTCTTATAACATGGGCTCCTGCAAAGATGAGGAACAAGTGAGGATTTCTTTGCCTGGGATAATGACGGCCTTGTGTCGTACTAGGAGGGGCGGATTGCACAGGAGGGCTGTGAGGGTAAATGTGTGTGTGTATGAGAGAGAGAGAGAGAGAGAGAGAGAGAGAGAGAAAGAGAGGTGTAGTGACTAGAGCTTAGAACCAAGTTCATGGGTTTGCAAGGCTGCTTTTGTAAATACAGAGCTACACACCCCTTTCATTTGGATTTTGGATTTTCTTTTCAGCCCTAGATTATTGAGTCATAAAAAGAAGCTGCACTTTTAATGAGCTGTCTGAAAAATATAGGTATGTATGCATTATATATACTATATATATATAGATATATATAAAACTCAGGGGGTGTGACCCAAAATGTAAAGTAATAATTGTACATAAGAATTGACTATGTTTTATTCATTTCATTGAGTAGCAGTAATTGACTGACCAACTAACACTTTAAAAGGATCATTTGTAAACTTGCTTCTTTTGGTGTGTTGGTAAATTGATTATATTTGGGATAAACGGTTTGGGTACAAATGACATTTTTGAACATATTATCATTTTATGATATTAGGTAGTGGAGAAAGGATAGGAGAAGTTCAGAACTAAAGTTATTTTGGAAAGAACCATCAGTGAAATAAATAAAATGTACATTTGCATATGTGGCTTGTAGTGATGCTCTGGTGCAGGTAACACATGATACATGCAGGAGTGCACTAAAAGTGAATGTTTCTTCATGTAGTGAAGCAACTTTGATATTTGTAGGACACAGGGCTGCTGTTATATTGCAGTGTGCTCTGCTGCTCTGCTCTGCTTGTTATCACAGCCGTGATAACGGTTTCCTATTTTAATCCGATCCAGCAAATCTTGGAAACTGCATCTTCAGTAAAAATTACTTAATTTATTCTGAACTATGGAAATATGGAAACGTGTGCTGAGGAAAAAAAGTATTCTGGATGGGTAGTGCATGTTTAAGGTTGCATTATGTTCTCTTTATGTCTCTTCCCATTTAAAACAGAGCAGGCCACTAAGAGAAAGCAGAACCTTTCCATGACCAGATTCTCTTTTTTGACTGTGGAAAGAAAAACCTACTTTGGCTTTATATCACAATATTTGAGCCTGACCCTTATTACTTTCTGTGGCACATATTCAGTACAGTTGTGTAAAAAATACTGTAAATTGAGAATGCTTTAAAAACTAAAAGTGTTAAAAATCTTTTTTTTAAGTAAATAAACAGATACAAAATCCAAATCAAATCAATATTTAGTGTGACCTCCCTTTGCGTGCAAAACAGTATCAATCCATCTTGATGTTTGTGGTACACTTGCACAAAGATTTTTGAACACAGGAATGTCAAGGTACAGAAATGTATCTAAAAGAGTACAAATGCTTTGTCGCTTCAGCTGTACATCAATGTAGCTATGAACATTGGTCAGAGATGATTTTGTATCTTTAAATTAAAACAAAGGTCCACAGTTGTCACCTTAAAGACCATTTCCTGGAACTTACAGGGTTTTTTTGTGGCAAAAGTACCTTTAGGTACAGAAACAATACCCCTATTTTTCTGTGTGAAGGAACTTGGCAGGTAGATTGTTCCAAACATTTGGAGAACTAACCACAGATGTATGTTCTGTGGATATAGGCTGCCTCAAATCCTTCTGTCTCTTCATGTAAATCCAGACAGACTTAATGATGTTGAGATCGGGGCTCTATGGGTGCCAAAACTATTACTTCCAGGACTCCTTGTTGTTCTCTACTCTGATTCTTGCATCTAGTACAATTTTTCTATTAAATTGTTAGTTTTGGAACCGGAAACCTCACAGATTTGTTGTTTCAGAATTAACCCAGGTCACTTCTTGTTATTAAGATGTAATTTCATAAAAAAAAAAAAACTCACACAAGTAACACAGTATTTTTGTTTTAGCTTTGGTCTCCATCATAAAATGTGTTTGGTTAAACCATTGCAAGGTTTATTGCTTTTAGGTAGCTGCTCATACAAAAATACTCCTTAATATACTCCTATAAAATGCTTTCAAAAGTATGCATGCACAGTTTCTTTCTTTTCATTAATTATGAGTAAATAAATGAACAATGTTCTTGCAGAAAGCATTTTCTCATTATCAGGGTCCCATTTTGTTCCTGGGCTTGAGTTCACTCAGGTTCTGTCAGTGTCCACATAATGGATTGACAACTCTGGGTGTGAATGAGTGTGTAAGAAGCCCTGTAATGGACTGTTGTCCCATCCAGCCTGTGTGTTCCTGGTTTGTGTACAGTATTCATGGGTTATGTATAAATCAGTGGTGGGCCGTGCATTTGGTACCTGGGCCTTCAGTGGGGATTTACCCGACTTAATCCACCTCTTAATATAAATTTTATTATATATACATTATATAAATCTCTGATGTATTAATGTATGCAGAGCGCTACACACTTGTTTTGCCAGTCGAACTTGGTTGTACCAGTTTCCCTCTGACCACTTAATCAAAGGACGGAAAAATTCAGAGGCTATTCTGGGCCAGCTAGCTAATATGAAATTTGATTGGTTAAAGAAACAGAGCTATTTATTAAGGAGACTATGGTAAAAACGCCAGCAGAACAGACTTTGAAGGCCCTGGGCAGATTAGATTGACATAGAGACTGAAATCTGATTGGACAAAAAAAATCTAACATCCACATACACGTACTGGAAGCAGTGCAGCCAATTGAAACGCTACGAAATGAAGAGAATAAACTGTTGTGAATACAATTTGATACAATTTCATGGAACAAATATTAGAATTTAGGTTGTAAATGTAGGTCAGTGCTTCTGATAGTGTTTAGGCCAGCAGAGAAGGCTTTGCTCGCCCTGACCCGCCTGCCACTGGTATAAAGGTTGTTATATATAGTATTTTATTGCAAATGAATGTGTTTCCAGTTAGCAGATGTGCTACAGAATATTTTCTGCTAATTTCTTGTCTTCAGTTCTTGTCAAAACCTGCTATTTTCTTTTCTTCCCGTTAACTTGATTCAATAATTGTGATTGATCAGTTTTAATGCAAAGCAATTTTTCATCTACACTTAACCGAGTGGTGTAAAGTATTTAAGTCATGTATTTCATTACTGGAGTTTGATACTAGTTTAACTGAGTATCAATGATATAATTCAGTATATAAATCAGTATATATACTTTATACTCCACTATATTCAGGCATAGCATTATGACATTATAACATTATAGCAGGTGAAGTGAATAATGCTGATTATTTTTTTATCATGGCACCTGTTAGTGGGTGGGATATATTAGACAGCAAGTGAACATTTTGTCCTCAAAGTTGACGTGTTAGAAACAGGAAAAATGGACAAGGGTAAAGATTTGCGCAAGTTTGACAAGGGTCAAATTCCCAGGCTGCAGTGGTCAGTATCTATCAAAAGTGGTCCAAGGGAGGAACAGTGCTGAGCCGGCGACAGGGTCATGGGCAGCCAAGACTCATGGATGCACGTGAGCGAAGGCTGGCCTGTGTGGTCCGATCCAACAGACGAGCTCCTGTAGCTCAAACTGCTAATGCTGTTAATGCACAATGGGTCAGGACTGTTTTGGCAGCAAAAGGGAACCAACACAATCAGTTTTAATTGAATTTAATTAGTAATGTCTTGTATGAAGGACAAAAAAAAGGACACTCTTTTTTGAGATTGTAACCTTCAAACACTCAAATATTAACTAATTTTTCAATTTAAATGCTGCTGCTAGTGAATGTAACCACAATGGCAGCATTTAGAAACTAATTTCTCAGATGAAAAAATGTGTATGTGTGTGTGTGTGTGTGTGTGTGTGTGTGTGTGTGTGTGCATGAATGTCACAAGCAACTCTTCAATACCAGTAATTCTTCAATACCACTCAGCAGTAGTATAAATGATTTTTACATTATATGATCATCTGTCAAAGTGCATTACTGCAGTGTAGGCAGGTCTAACTGCTGACCTGCACATCCTCTTACGCTCCTCTAATTTAATATCAGATCTTATTTGTCTCAAAACTTTGAGGCGTAATTTTGTGACACACATGAATGACAATTACAGTCAGAAAAGTGGTGTGCTCCAAGAAAAGTTTTTGTTTGAAGCACAAATGGTCCACCAGGAAGGAGGTGAATGACGAGATTTCCATTAGCTAAAGAGATTTTTAAAAGCTGCTTCCTCTCACTTGCTTCCATGTCCTCATCCTGCACCTCGGTGCTTCCTCACATTTCAGCTTCCAGAACATGGCTTGGCTCTTTACTCTCCCCGACTCCTCAGACGGGGCCTCATGGATTTGTCGTTCCTTTACTATGTTCTTTACTAAATTATGTCAATAGTGGCGTTTGCTGGCGAGACGGGTGACTCGAGGATACTTGACTTGCTCTTTGCAGCTTAATTCCCCCGGTGTAGTGGAAAAAAGGTACGTTTGGAGGGTCTCTTTTTTCTTTGAAGGGGTCTCTACCCCATTCTTCTGGCACTTTGTACCTTAATCAAAATTCCTGCCCTTGGGCTTTCCTTTTGTCTGTAATTTTTTTGGTCTGGGAATTTTGGCACTGAATTAAAAGCTGCAATCTGGCTGTGAGGATAGAAGCAACACTTGGCACAGCTCACAAAGTCTGCATGACACTTTTCGCCAACCAAGACATTTTTTTTATTTTAGAAAAAAAAGATATTTAGTAAAAAACTAAAGTAGTATAGAGATTTGGAAACTGGACCAATAAAAGATTAATTTGTTTACAAATAAAGGGAATAAAGGGATTTTGAGAGTTACTAATAACAACAGAATTTCTATTCATAGAGGATTGCTCTTGAAATGTAATTATTTATGCTTATCCTTTCTGCACATGTAATTGCAGCACTGGCCTCATTGAAAATATATAAAGGCGAACCAGTTGTAAATAGTATGTTTACACTTATTTTGCCATTTTACATAAACAAATGATCTCAAAATAATAAATGAGTCAGCCCGATACCATAAAGCACAGTCCACATAGGATGTAGTGTGAAACAGCTCTGTAATTTAAGATTTGCACCACCACCACCCAGCATTTACTGCATATACAGAACATTCTGTGTGATGGTTACAGAGACAAGCCAGGAGAAGGAGAGGGTCTTAGACGGACAGAGTGCTAACTAGCAGAGTACGCTGAAAAAAAAAACTAGTAATTCGAATAGGAATAATGAATCAATTAAATGTTATATATAATAAGTAAAATGCTGGAAATGAATAAGTCAACATTTTGATTATTTTGTCATCGCACCTCTTATGCCACGGCAATATGCCGTTGTTAACCGGGACTAATATGTAAATCCTTTCAAAAACGCTATACAAATACGCTATATTTCAGAAAACTTCACTATATAAAAGATTATACACTTATTTAAATGTATTTGAAGCATCTGCCATACATATGCCAGTGTATGCAATAATGGATTAGAATGAGCAAATTAATAAAAATATTGATTCGCCCTGCAGCCTGCATTACTGTCAGAGCTGCTCCAGAGAAAAAAAGAATTCTTAACAATATTCTCAAAACATACAAAATAAAATAAAAAAATTCAGAATATAATTTTTCATATTATGCAACAGTATTTTGCATATACAATTTTATGAATACTTTTGCACGTCACTCAGAATAAGGGCGACTGCTAAATTCTTTAAATAGAAATGTAATACTTTCACAGAAAAATACAGAACTGATTTAAATCATAGATCTAGCCATTCCTTGAGTAGGTCTTCTGCAGTTTTGTTGCAAAAAGCTGTGTGTGAGTGTGTGCAGTATCCACGTCATGGCCAGTGGTGGAGGAGGGCCAGGCCCCTTTCCCTCTCTTCAGGGATTAAAACACATTGAAAAGAACTCTTTGTGTCAGTGGAGCTGGAATGCTGGTTGAGTCTAGTGTCTTTGGGAAACAAACAGCCAAAGTCAACGGAACATTTGAGCAAGGGCCTACCCGAATACGGCACTCCCAAAATGCCCCGCTGCCCTATACCCCTAATTAAGGGAACAAGGGAAAGACTGACTCCTCAGGAACTTTCCAAAGAAGAATCTCAGCCAGGGGTGTATTAGTCACGCTTTTCCTTTATGCATTATTGATGCAAACGGGAAAGTCAGAAAATGCAAGAAATTACTGCATTGGACATGCACATGTCAAATTATATGTTGAGTAAGTAAGATATTACATAAGCCCACACCAATCAGTATTATAGA
The DNA here is from genome assembly GCF_014805685.1 of Silurus meridionalis. Classification (NCBI taxonomy): domain Eukaryota; kingdom Metazoa; phylum Chordata; class Actinopteri; order Siluriformes; family Siluridae; genus Silurus; species Silurus meridionalis. The sequence goes on along the minus strand of NC_060895.1, from coordinate 7,052,631 downwards.
AAGTGAAACTTTCACTTTCTAATAAATGTTTTCAGGGTTTAATTGACCTGGTTTACACTCCCTATGATGTTCCCTTTTTTGTGCCTGGGACATGTCTGTCTGAGGGAACACCTTTGAAAAAAACACCTCCAAAATGTGTCCTTTTTTCTTTCAAAAAGGTTCACCCCAGTCTGGCTACAAAGGAAACGGTCTGTTCGTCCATGTACTACAGGAAGTCTATATATAGAAACCCCAGTCTCCTGTTTTCCTGTTCTTGTGCCACTTTGTTATGTTTACTTTTTTCTCTTCCCCTGACCACCAGTGTCAATATAGTGTTGTTACACAGAACTTTACTTCATTGTGCTCTTCCTGTTGTGACTCTGTAGTTACGAAGCATATTGGAATCTCACAGGAGACTTGACGTGGTGCCAGGAGTTAGGGAATCCCCTTAGTTGTTTATTTGTGTATTGTTATAGGCAAGAATAAGGATTGGCAGATGTGATTGAGGCAGTTGTTTGTTGGGGATACCCAAAAAATACTAAAATGTAATTAAGAAAAATTGATTTTCATCTTAATTACTGAGTCTGATCTGGGAAACTGGATACTTATTTTCTGTGAATGAATACAAATATGAATTATTGGTTATTTAACCTAAAGAGAATTAGATTTTTGCTTAAGAAGGATACAAGTGTATCTTTTGTTCTACTAACTTTTTAACTTTTTTAAAACTCTCTGCATTCTTTCTAGCCAGTTTATAGTCACCTTTTGTTTCCTATCTCCCCTAATGGGAGCTCATATATTCGACTGCCATTCAAACAAACATGCATTTAGGACTCTTTGATGGACAATCTTTGACCTCTAGGCGTGTGAGGTCTGCACAACCCACAGGCAACTTCCTTTTACTTCTTAATGGGAAAAAGCTCTGTCTTTAAAGGCACAATGAGTATCAGTGAGGGCCGAATAATCGAGATTTCATTCAGCATTATAAAACAGCATCAGGTCTTCTTACAAGTCTAATCATGTTATATTGTCTGACCTTAAAGCACTGAAGCAGAAAAAAAAAAACATTAAACTGCACATGTGCTAAAAGATCTTGTGTCATGGTTTTAGAAAAATATAAGGTCTGTTTGGAATTTGGCACCTTCCCCATAATGGTTGTTTTTAATGTAATACGAACTTTATTACATAACTTAAAAGCGCTAACTGCTGCCTGCATTATTCTTTGCTAGGCACAGCTACTGGTGTATACCCATTTTCCCTTTCAGCAGTTCTGTCACATACTTGTGGAATGGTCTAAAACAGAGAATGCACTTAACTGCCCACATCTTTGCCTGGGTGCCAGAGTGGCTATAATCATATACTCAAAGAAATGTCAAGTATGTCTCTTCTGCCCCATAATATCCTGGCTGCACATGGTGCACTGCATAATTCAGATTCCTCCCACTGAACAAATCTTCTAAAACTTGGCATAAAAAAATAAGAAAAAAAAAAGGCCGTAGGCTAAGCTTTTCCCTATATAACCAGTCTGCAATGTAGTGATCCTGTTTCTTTAAACCATGAAACTTGATTTTGATGAATGTTGACGCAGATTTTTTTGGTATATCATTAACCTGTAGAATTGCGATTAGCACCTTTTATGAAAATGAAACAGAGAATGGAGTTTGTGTGCTCTGGGTTTACCACCAGGTGGAGGTCTTGGATTAGACAGCTGCAAAAGCTTGATTAGCGACCAAACTAAATGTTCTCGAACACACAACACACAACTACCAACCCCCCACCCTCCCCTCCATATGCCCTCTCATTTCTTAACCTTGCTGAATTTCCACTGATGAAAAAAACCAGCAGGCTTTTATGAGACTACTGCAACAACAATCTTTTAAATCATCTATTCTATATTTCCATTCCCTGATCCCTTCTGTGTTTTCGTCACCATTTCTTGAGGAGGCAGTGTACTATCTTGAGGGGAAATTTCCATTAACTAGGCAGCAGGAGTACACTGAAGTCACTCAGTCACTGCAGGACTGTCGAATATACTCAGCATGGTTTAAACCACTGCTGACTGTTATAAGGCAGGGGATCAAGTGGTAATACATCCACATTCCTAGCAGTGTTGTCACGTCTTTTCTCCAGAAGAGTCCCTGCTCTCCTTTCAGTCCATGTGGCTGCTGTTCTGATCGACTGGCTCCTGTAAAACCCCCTTTCCAAAACTTAATTGAATGCAGCTCTCCAGCTGATTAACTTATATCTGTTAGTCAATTGCATGGGGAATGTACTAGGAGTGGGATTAAGGACCAAATACTAGGACTGAGAAAGAAACCTTAAATATCACTCGATTTTGAGAAGTTTTTTTAATTATTATTTTAACCCATGCCTACCATCTATTGTGCAGGGTCATTTGGTAGGACACTCAGAAATCCCTTTAGCATCATTATGTGTTCTCATGCTTCTCATATGTCATAACATTTATATATATATCACATCACAATTATAGAAACCATCAATACTAAACAAAACCGCAATATAACAACGTGTGGCATTACAGAGAGAGAGGAATTTCCCATATTAAGGGTAAATACCATTTTAATAAAGCAAGAAAACCAGTTAAGACTCCAAACCTCTACACTACAACCGCAACTGTGCCACGTACATCATCTGGAGCAGTTCAGAATCAATATTTGTCTAATAACATACCAAAAACATAAAAAAAAAGAAAATAAAATACATTAAACTCACCAGAGATGCAGACTCATAATGCATACTCACATAATTTGCACTGCTCCTCAAAGGCTGTAAGCCAGTGGTAGGGCTCGTAGGCTGGTCTGGAAGTGGCGAACAAACCCTTTCCCAGGCTGAGACAAGCTAGCTAGTTTCAGGGTTGTCCGACCTCTCCTCACGATGTCTAGCTTTTCTGGAAAAGTCTGCCTTGAAAATTGATTTTTAAGTATGTCCGAGACCAAATCAATTTCTCTTCCTTTGTCAGCCATTGTTGGCAGACCTCTCCTCACAATGTCTAGCTTTTCTTGAAAATGGATTTTTAAGTATTTCGGAGACCAAATCAATTTCTCTTCCTCCACAGGCATAAAAAAGTTTAACTCTGATGTATGAATGTGTGCAGATCGCTACAGACATGTTTTGCTAGTCGAACTTGGCTGTAACAGTTTCCCTCTGACCAACCAATCAGAGGACGAAAAATGCTTACGCTATTTTGGCGAATATGAAATTTGATTGGTTAAAGACACAGACCTTGCTTTTTTTAGTTTTACACTACATCGGCCAGCAGTACTGACTTTGAAGGCTCTGGGCAGATTAGATTGACATGGCAGCACATAGTGGCTGAAATCTAATTTGACAAAAAATCTAACATCCACATACACATACTGGAAGCAGTGCTGCCTAGAGAAACGCTACGAAATGAAGAGAATAAACTGTTGGAAATAAATTAATACAATTTTAATGAACAAATATTAGAATTTTGGTTGTAAATGTAGGTCAGTGCTTCTGGTAGTGTTTAGGCCTGCAGAGAAGGCCTTGCTAGCCCTGACTGCCCACCATTGCTGTTTAATACATTATTCTGATTAGTCAACAGTTTAGTTTGTGGTGTCACTGTATCTACTGCCTTACTGTCTTGTTCTGTTTTGCACTGAATGTTGCACACGTGCACTTTATGTAGTGTTCTAGTGAGTTTTGTATAGTTCTGAGTTTTGTGTTATTTTTGTTTATTTCTGTCATTTGAATGTGTACTGTATTGTATGTGGTTGAAATGACAAAAAACTACTTGACTGAAGGTTTGCAATCACTTAATGCAGAGAGTGTTCTAGGCAGGTTCTGACAAATTTCTTGGGGTGTGGTAAATGTGGTATAATTAGATCTGATCTGTTTAATTATTAGAAAATTAATAAACAACAGCAAGGTGTAAGGTTGAGCAAAGTAGATTGGCCATTATTTTGCTGAATAATTCGAATGTAAATGTCAATTATTACTTAAATGTACCTACTCAGAAGGTGTTAATTTTCTTTTACACTAGCTCTGACGATGTGTTTCAAGCATAATCATGTTTATATTAATATGCTTGTTCAAATATGAACATAATAACATCATGAACAACACAGTATGGCAGACACAAATCTTTTTATTTGATTAGGCTTAGGACATTTTGTATTTTTTGGACTTCACTCTTCAGTGTCAGTATTTTGTAGGGAAATAATCATAGGGAAAACTGTAACTTTAATATTTACAGCACAATGATGTCTTTAGGACAAGGAATTGGTGGCTTCTCTGTTACAGAACAAGATGATTTCTTTTGTCTCATTAACATCAATAGAGAGAAAAAAAAGAAAAGCTATCGAGGAAATGGTAGTTTATAGCTGCTATAATGTAAAATAAACACCCAAACTAATTGACATTAAACATGGTGCATTAATTAAGCAAAGTAACATCAGCCTGTCATTGAAAACATTCTATTGTTACTCACATCAAACATGCAATAGCATTACGATTCAATTCAGTTCAATTTTAAATTATTGTATTTTTTTTATAGAGGTTATAGCAATGGAAATTGTCTCAGAGCAGCTTTACACAGATAATGTGGTAAAAAGAATTTAATAAGATTAACAATAAATAACAAACGATAACAATAGAATCCTAGTTTTCAATCGCTGTATACAAATTGCCACTAATGAAAACAACTCATGATCATTCCCAAGTCTTAGCCCAAAGTGTTAATCCAGAATTAACAAGATAATAAGGTCATGAGGTGCGCAAACATGACATGGTGACATCCTGACAATGGTCACCTGCTTTCTTTATCTATTGTCTGAATGTCAGTACTTACAACCACAAGGAATGTCAAGTGTATAATTGTGTAAATCAGTCTAATTGGATTACTGATACCTGTAAATGAAGATGATCCTGACCTTCTCCAAATATCTAAAGTGAGTTTTTTTAATTACTATTTTCCAATCTATTGTCACATTTAGATTTTGTCTATTGTCTATAAACTAAGAGGCCAATGTGATTCGCCAATGCCAATGATGCGATAATTTAGAGATACATATGAAGCAGCTACTGATACGATGTCATAATGCAGTGCGGTCCAATTTCAATTTGATTCTATGCAATACAATGCAATGGAAAAAAATATGATGCTACGCAATTCGATTTAGTACAGATCATTCGTTTTGATTTCTTTGCTTCCTACAGACTGCAAATCATACATTTTTTTAAGTGTCTTCTGGCTTTCAACAAATCGCCCTTTCACAAGCAGGCCAAAAAGAAAACAGATTAATTAAACCCGGTGTTCTTTTCCTGTTCTGTCTCCAGGAAGATGCAGCTCTACCTCTGCCATGTTAATCTATATTCTATGTGACTCTCAGGACACGTCTCGGTTTACGTAGTGTTGAGACACGTTATATACACTTAGCAGCAGTTGTGCAGAGAGAACGGACTCGGGAAACAGTTTAGCGGAGGAGAAATCAATCTTCATATAAAATATTGGTCACAAATTATTGCCCACTTTTAAATAATAAAAGTATAGCACATCTACTGATGATTATATATAATAAAAATGCAAATCAGTGAATCTTACAATGCCTGCTATAAACTGCTGTTAACTGATGGTTAATCAAACTTATACAACCTTCTGTCTTGAAGTCTTTACCAATAGGTAGCTTAATGTTAATTTAAATTTTAATAATGCAAATTTTGGCAGTGGAAGAGTTAAAACCTTTGTTACTAAATGAGATGAAACAATATACAAAAATAGGATTGCTAGTATAATACTTGCAGGAATTATATACAAGCAAAACCCTGAAAAAAACGGGCAAACAAATAAAGACCACCAGATGTTCCATTTTTAGTTCAGGCTTTTTTTTTTTACTTGATGGCCCTTAAGAGTTCCCCTTGCTTAAAAAACATTACACATTTCAACAGCCAAGTAGTTTGGCCCTCACATTTTACTGGAGACCAGAAAAGAAGCTGTCCACATGCTTTTTATGGTCCAACATTTTCAGGCACTGGAAGCAAGAATGTGCCATGTGCACTCCACATTGTTATGGACTGTGCATGTCAGTGACTGTCTTGTTTTGTGTTCTTGCCATGATGTGGCTTTATCCCAGACCCACATGTCTCGCTATCAGATCTTTTAGTCCTTTCTCAGTGCACTACCAAGAAAACAGAGCTGTCCAGCACCTGAGAAAAGGATTTGCACACACATACTCTACACTCTTTTAGACTACTGCTGAAAAAAAAAAATAACAAGTGCTCATCTGTCAGATGGTTGTTTGTGAAGTTCAGATCAAAGCTAGTTTGGAGATTTTGGGGAGGTAGGGAGCATATGTCCTGATGATAAGCTCTGGAAATCATGTGGTCATAAATGGGCTCTGGAGTGAGATCAAACCCAGCCCAATTGGAAGAATCTGCTGTGTGCCTTCAATTGGGTCTCATTGTATGAAATCTAGTAACTCACATACAGTGGCTTCATTGTTTTTTCCTTTTAGCAGTTTTGCCCATTTGCTATGTCTAAACTTTAGAAATTCCCGTTTGCGTTCCATCATCCTCTGCCTTTCTTCTTTCTTCTCTGCTGTTTTTAACGGGCTCTCTATAGTCTGTTATCAAGGCTTTGGCTGGTGGGTTGGAATGCAGGATCTGGCTCACTGATGCATGTACAGGCAGGTCTGCACTGCAAAGTCTGCTCTTCTTTGCTCTGAATAGACAGCAGTCCAACGAACGGAGTATACATTCACATTTAGTTTGATGTAGGATTGTTAGGAAGTGGCTGAAGGACCATTAATGAAATATGGTGATATTGCATTGCTGGACCACTGGTGACAGGTACACCTCATTTTTTCCCTCTAAAATCAATACTTTATAGCTACAGTATTCTCGTTACAACTATAGGAAAAGCAATTTGTGACCTTTCTTCCAGACCTGGGCCATATCATGTTGTTTTTTTTTAAATGTAATTCTTTTGCAACTAAAATGTTAGTCTAAATATATTTGATTTTACTTGGTTTTGTTCTATATCTTTTTTCAGGATCTAACAAATATACAATGCAATTTTCAGTTCAACATGATATGCTCTCATTACCCAGCCATTTCTCTCAATAACAACAATAGTAATTTGTAATAAATACTGTATATACATACATGCAGCTTGAGTCTTTCATGTATTCATTCACTACAAGCCTCTTTTTTTGGAAAGTGTTGTTTTTTCTTCTCCAGATTACAGAAGTACAGACATCTCTTTTTATAGGTATTGGATAAATATAGCCATTTCTGAACATGCATTTTTTTCTGTCTGCTCTGGTTGAAAGAGCCAGGATTGTGAGTAAGTTGTGAGGAATTCTAGGGGAGGGCGGCATCTATGTGTGAGTGTTACCAGGGCTCGGTAGCGCTCAGCTGAGAACGGGAAAATTTTGCTATATAAAGGTTTATATAAATGGCGAATCAAAACTGAAGCATCTTAGTGTAGTGTTTGTTTCATTAAACTTTTCAGGAGGCACTGCTGTGCTTGACTTTTCATTTTACGCTACTGATATCTTGGTGGAAATTGAGATAAAGAGAGACATCTATTTTATAGGAAAAGAAAATACATTATTTAGTATAAACCCCTGGGCAAAAATTGCCAAAATTAAGCTTTCAACTGTCTTAGGAAACCTAGGATCTTTTACTGCTCCAGGTGTGGCAGATAACCAAATAACGACTAATCATTTTGGAAAACAGCATCCAATCGGATCCAAACATACAGTATTTTTTGGAATATTTTGTGCATCCAGACATGAAATGTACATCAAAACCTTTATTGATCATAATTAGATTTTGGTGTACTAGAAAACTACAAGGTCTCTGATGACGTATTTGTTGTTAAAACCATTAAAATTTTTATATTTTTGCTATTTTGAGCTTGGCCTCTGTTTTTCCACAAGTGTATAAGAAAAGACCGTTTCAGAAGTACAGCACAAATGACTGGATTGTCTGGAATAAACATACAAACAAGAAGCTGGTGAATTCTTAAAATGCAAGAATACACTTTAATGACGATTTAGGGATGTGTTCTGCACATATGTCCAGTGAAAACAAGAAGGAACTCTTCGCAAATTTCTCAAGGCTGTCGTTTGCCTCCCACAGGATGCTCAGATATTAGGAGGAGAAACAAATAGCACAGACGATATGGACCGTGTGAACAGAAATCTACCTGATCGCAGCCGACACACACATCAGGTGCTACAGGTGAGACTGAGATATTTCAAAACACTGTGTAATCTGACATTATAATTTTCATGTGAATTTATATATATCTTTTTTCATTATAGACTAAAATAAAAGATTCATTACACTATCATTATAAGCAGCTATAATACAGTATCAAAGCATACATATTCATTACATTTAATTCAATGTATTATTATATGTATTTAGATTTTTTTTTAAACCATTGTCATAAAGCAGCTTTATAGAAATCTGGATGCAGATCTAAAACCTTGAAGAGAAAGCCAGATTGACAATAGCAAAGAATAATACCCTAAGATGACATGGGAAGAAACATGGAGAGGAACCAGACTTGAAAGAGACCCTATCCGCTCCTGGGTGATACCAGATAGTAAAATTTTACATTACAGTATACTGTGTAGAGTAAATGGTATTATTGTTATTGCATTCTTAAATTGAGAAATTGATTTGTGGAGAGCGAAAAAAAAAACATGTGAAGCATCTCCAATAACCTAATGCAAGGACAAGCTAAAGGAAACACAGTGCAGCATGGGAATATATAGTACCTCAGGAGTACATAGAGTGAGAATGAAATCTTTAACTTGATGTTTCAATCTATAGCCACGGAAAATCATTTTTCAGTGAGGAATAGATAAGATATTAAATATTTGAAATAGAAAACTATAATATTACATTTCTCAACAGGATTACAAATGACTATCTATTAAATATAAGGTGTGAGGTTATTATCAGAACCTAAAGCTTTGTGTAAGAATCCCCAGTAAAATAGCAAGAAAGCTTCAGGACAATGATGCCACTGCAAGATAGCAAAAAGACAAGCTCCAGCTATCCTATCACTGTTACCATGACAACTACAGCTTACACACTTTCAAATATCCACCTCTTTTTATCAGTCCAAAAAAAAAAAATGAAAAAATAAAAAAATGTATATTAGACATTACAGTGAAGCCACTAGGATTTGAACAAATTAGGTCCATTCCATCGATAGACCTCAAAATTGCTCCTTGTGGAGTTTCCTGCATATTGAAGCATTTTACAAAGAAATGCTATTACCAACAGTTTACAGATCCTTATTCAGGTTGACCTCTTTTCCTCCACAGAGCACTCCACTGGACTTGTTAGAGACAGGGAAGGGGCTTAAGGTTCAAGCAGAACGTCCTCATCTAGTCAGTCTTGGAAGCGGCCGTCTCAGCACAGCCATTACATTGTTGCCTCTGCCTGAGGGTGAGTTCTCCATGATGTCCTTTATTCATAATTTTAGAACCTCTTAAGTATACAATTCTACCCCACCAGCAAAGAGGTGGTAAACTGTGATTTTGGGTTACAAGAGCTTGGAATTATATCCTCAATGATCTTTTCTTGAAGAGCATACTTGCAGAACTCACAATACTGCGTCTAGTGTACCACACTAGTGGTACATAAAGGAAGTACACATTTTAGTGTAAATTTAGCCTTGAGGAACACTAAAAAATATATATACTGTTTACAGTATATACTAAATGTCAAGGACCCCCTCCACAAATCTACACCATTCCACACACAATTGCAAAAATGCCCCTATACAGTAAAATAAACTCTTATGCAAATGATAATGTATTCAACAGGGTACTGGCATTTATTTAAACTGACACTAATTGACATTTTTTTATTTTAAAACACTTGTTTGCTCATGGTATAGCATATTGTATTCAGCCCCAGAACAATATTTGGCAGAAAACCAGGGTCTGCCTGCAAACCTACGCTGTCTGACTCTAATAATGTCACATGCTTGCTCTGCCATCGAGGTCAAATATTTTCTACCAGCGTTCTTGTCACAATGCATTAGGGTATTGTGCCATACGCTCATTTTGGTAGGGTTAGTTCTTCGTTAATATACACACGACAAATGCTATCGCACACACTACAAAGAGATGTTGCAGTTTTATTGCAATGTTTTTGGATTTGTCAAGTTTAAATATGATGCACAGTAGAAGGGCTTGAGTATATCAAATATAAATATATCATTATATATAAATATCTTTGTGTCAAGGGTGGGTTTCCACTGAGGTCTGCAGTTTCCTCCCACCTTGCAAAAATATACTAGCAGGTGCACCCTAAATTGTGAATAGAATTGAGTGTGTGAATGTGTGTGTGCCTGGGATTAAATGAAATCCCATATATAGTGTGGGCCCAATTTGTGCACAATGATCCCAGGAAAGGTTTCAGATCCACTGAGACCCCGACTAGGATTAATCTATTACTGAAAGAAAATGGATGAATGAATGAATAAACAAATAAACTTTACCCAGTTTACAATAACTCCAAAATCTATGATCTTGAGTGTAGAAAAAAATAGCATACATGCAATAAATGCATAAATGCAAATTAAAATCACACAACCTTTATATACTCAGAGTTAGGATGCAATCACTGGAAACGTCCAAATTACTCTTTCCTCACCCTCTCTTTATCCTCCCCTCCAGCTCTGGACTCTAGCCAGCTACAAAAGACCTTGTAAAAACCTTCTACTTAATGAACCTATTTTATGCCTGTCCATCAAGTTCCACTCTGAAACTATCCAGGCTTTTCCTATCACTCCATTATCTGGTCATCTAGAAAAAATGTATAGAATGTTCTGGAACATGTTCACACACTTTTCTCTATAAAATGTACTTCATGTTCATGTGCTGTTATGTCGGCATAATGGTATGTCTTGAGAAAACCTGAGTCCATAATACTGTTAATGCATCTATATATACATTATACTGTAAAATAACACAATGTTATTTCAAAGTAGATCATATCCAATAGGATTTAGCAGAGGCTTTACAAAGAACAATCACTGATAAATTGAGGAAAATAGTGTTTCTATATTGTTTTCAATGCTACTTTTACAAATTCTTTAATGCAATAAAAATATTAAACAAATACTGTGGAAAATAATCATGTGGTATTTTTATTTTACCATGACCTTTTCTTTTAATGAAGAGGCATGAAGTTAGTCAAAAAAGAAAAGTAACTCTTGCTAGCCTGAGGTGTTCCACATGTCCTTACTTATCTAACTGATAACACTAACGAAGATAGAACAGCGCCAGCAGGAGGGAGGAATGTGATTTTTTTTGTTTTTCTTGCCAGAGTTGTGTTTGTTTACCCTGACCTGGAGATGGACTGCCATGCTCTGGTTCCAATGTTGTCATGTCTTGTAGTGAGCACTTCATGATTCATTTTCCTTAGAAAACAGGCCAACATTCTTTCTCAGTGTGGTCTAGGATGACATAAAGGCTGAGCCCTTTGTGACTAATGTTAGGTGTGGAGGAAAACATAGCTTTCCTGGTGTGAACCTGTGAATCAGTTGGAAGCCTGTGTTGATTTTAAGATTGAGGTGAAATGGAAGCAGGCAAAGCAAAGGTCGTATAGCAACAATACATTTAGCTAAGCAGCTAATATCATTATTATGCTTCAGTAGAAAGCATGGAGTAGTGCATTAGAATATATTTAGTATTAAAGTATTGCCATTTGTGAGTTCCCACATACAAATCTAGCATGGTCCAACAAATATTAAAGAAGATGACAGGATTATACACTTGACTTATTCTACTATATATGTAGTTCCCAAAAATCTACAGACTTTCCTAGAGTAAACTATAAACTTTATGGACAAAAGTATGTAGACCTCCGTCCCTCATTGCCATGTGTTGGCCTCCTCCAAACTGTTGCCAAGCAGCACACGGTTATATAGCATGTTGTAGTTTGAGCTCCATGAAGACATGGTTTGAGGAAAAAATCAATGATATCAACATATCATATATCATCACTGACTGCATGCTTTCTAACAACATTTAATAGGCATATGTCCATTTCACTATAAACTATATCTGACCAATAACTTGACAAGCCATGACATTAATTCAATGAGATAATCCCACTTGAAATGGCCAACCTTAGAAAAATTCAGAGGGACCAATTACATTTACTGTTAAATAATAAGTTAAACTGCCTCCAAAATAATCTTTGCAGGTAGACAGTCAAGGCTAGGTTAGGAACTAGACTACATAAAAACACGTCTCTGTTATTTTTGTACATTTTATTACGATATGTCCAAACATTGCAACGTTATTGATGTATATTATTGTTATATTAACAGTATGCCAAATTGACTAAATAAATGTTTTTTAGGGAAGACTACCCTGGGCCATGGAGCCACAGACATCAACATTCAAGGCCCTGGAGTTGCAGACCAGCACTGCTTCATTGAGAATAAAGCTGGAATAATAATCTTACACCCCTGTGGAAATCAGTGTACCATGGATGGACTTCAGGTCACCAAACCTGTACGACTGTCTCAAGGTATGACTAACAGGGGGTGCATTATGAATGACAAACATCTCTGACTAAAAGTGGTTGGATTATTATTGAGCAGCGAAAACAGCTTGAAGATGTTTCGCTGCTCATCATCATCATCTTCTTTATCTTTATCAGAATGCATTAGCTTATATGATGTGAATTGTAATGTGTAGTGTGTTTGTATCAAGCTGCCATTATTTAGAGCAATTATAATATCATGAAATTTATTAATGAGATTTGATAATGAGAGAAAAAAAGCATTACAGATTATATACACTTACAATCAGGTACAAATTGCATATTTATGCAAGGTAAGCGATACAACTCAATCAAAGTTACAATCTAACTGTAATTAAAATTAAGTATTGTCTTTTTTTTTTTTTTTTTTTTTTTTTTTTTTGCACCAAAGTCTAAAGCCAAAAAAGCACCATGAAAATCCATTCAGGAAATGCAAGTCAATTGATCTGGGGCTAACCACAAGCTTCTGACTCTTCAGAGTTGCTTAGGGATGTGATATCTAAACCTAAAGATCATTATTTTCTGGAAGCTAAGGATTGATTGTCATGATATACACATGAGCCTGGTAGAAACATTTCAGAAATTCAAGCTTTGTGGTGAAATCTGAATTTTCTTCAGGCAAAGATCAAAGCAGTGTATATTAGATAGACCTCGGAAATAAACAAAATCCCAAAAGTTTAATGAAACATATATGTGCATATGGATTAGTGCCTTGAGCAGGCACTAATTGACTGTGATTATTATTATTATTATTTTTTTTTTACAAATAACTTTACATGATGCGAAATGTATGGGTTAAAGAGACTCAATTATCATTGTACAATTGAGCAGTGAAGCACATAATCGTAATCAATGAGCAATATAATTATTCATGTTCAATCCACATTTCAGTGCAAATAATAACATAATATTATTTAATCTACCAGTAGTGTGAAGTAATGTGTTTTAACCTTAATATCAGAATTTTTAACAATCCTACTGTATAATAATGGTTTTAATACATGCCATTTTCTTAGATTGGCAAAAAAATGTGTCTAGGAAAAAAAACACTATTTGAGATAATATTGTGCTTGGCCAAAGGGTGGGAGAGTGGGAAATAGGTACACGTATGTTTAGTTGGATAGTTGCACATATAATATACGTCATGCTTATTATGTAATGTGGCTATGACATTACGTGGTAGACTATGATTAGCTTCATTAAAGGGGAAGTGATCTGCAACTTTCTAGAGAATATTACACAAACTTTGTAAAGAAATCTCAGCCGATCACTTTTTTAAGGGTGGTCCTTTTTTATTACTCTGCATAACATTATTTTAAAGGAATCATGATTCCTTCGAGCTTTCTTAGGACTCTTATGTTTGAGTTTATTCTTATACACTGATTATCTCTTCATCATGGCACCTGTTAGTCGGTTGGATATATTAGACAACAAGTGAACATTTTGTCCTCAAAGTTGACGTGTTAGAAGCAGGAAAAATGGGCAAGCGTAAGGATTTGAGCGCGTTTGACTAGGGCCGAATTGTGATGGCTAGCAAAACTGCAGCTCTCGTGGGGTGTTCCCCGGTCTGAAGTGGTCAGTATCTATCAAAAGTGGTGCAAGGAAGGAACGGTTGTGAACCAGTGACAGGGTCATAGGCGGCCAAGGCCGATTGATGCATGTGGGAACGAAGGCTGGCTTAGGAAGTTAATGCTGTTATTGTTCGACGGGTCAGGACTGTTTTGGCAGCAAAAGGGGGAACAAATCAAATAATAGGAAGGTGGTCATAATGTGCTGTTCAGTGATGGAGGCTTAAATGCACAACTGTTTATGCAAACTGCAGTCTTGAACCTTCCAGTTTATATATTTACTGTTTAATATTTGGCTTTCAAAAGTCGATGATATCGGTATCGCCCATCACTTATGAAGGGTACTTTTGGGCAAATAGAAACCCGGAAATGTGTGTGTGTGTGTGTGTGTGTTGGGGAGAGAGAGAGAGAACGAGAGCGAGAGAGAGAGAGAGAGCGAGAGAGAGAGAGAGAGAGAGAGAGAGAGAGAGAGAAAAAAAAGGGGTTCTCCGCGCATGCGTGTTGCAACAACGATTCACGCAGTAAGAGAGGGGCGGTGCTCTGAGTGTAATTCCGCTGCTGATAGACGCTTTAACTCAATGGGGTGGGGGGGTAGTTGAAACCTTCTCCCTCCTTCCACATGCCTCGTTTCTGAGACGAGGAAATGAGTTTGCTCCATTGACCGAGACAGCAGCTGTTCATCTCCTACCACCTCTGTCTCCACACAACGCTGTAGACATACCAGATTGACAGCCAGACCTGTATAGGCTTTCTAATGGCACCAGGTTGTCACCGGATCACATCTTTTGAGGACATCTCAAGACTTCCAGGCTCCTGTTAGAACATTCTTAAAGATTTGCCCTTGTGAGTGGTGGAGTTTGGGAGAATGATGAGCCGCTAACAAAGGATTTCCTACGGGTTTGAGAACAGCGGAATCACCGGCTTTCACTCCGCTTCGCTCCTATCGGGAAAAACGTGGCTTGTATTTAAAGGGCCAGGCTGCACCCGATCCCAGTAAACTGCTGCACCCGATCCCAGTAAACTGCTGCACCCGATCCCAGTAAACTGCTGCACCCAATCCCAGTAAACTGCTGCACCCGATCCCGGCAAACTGCTGCACTGATCCCAGTAAACTGCTGCACTGATCCCGGCAAACTGCTGCACTGATCCCGGCAAACTGCTGCACTACTGCAGATCATGTGGATTTAGAAGTAAGTGTGCATCAGACTGAAAATGCAGGCATGCATTCACACTTGGGTTTGGATTTCTGAGTCCTCTATTATGATCCTGAACTACAGCCTCCTCCACTGATGCATGCACCTGGATCATTTCTACTGTTATATATCTATATATACATATCCAGCACCTGTGAAGCACGTGATCAAAATCTGATCTGATTGTCTATCTATCTATCTATCTATCTATCTATCTATCTATCTATCTATCTATCTATCTATCTATCTATCTATCAAGGGCTTTTTAGTCAGATTATAAATGAGATTGAAGATGAAGGTGTTCAATGACCTTTTTTAATGAACTGCTGCAGACATCCAGTGGAGATGCATTGAGCACTTTTGTTATCTACAATAGGTTGAAGTGCATGCAAAAATGTTTTTTCTTAATTTAAAAATCTTCGAACGGTTCCATTTAAAATGCATCAATATGCTTAAAAAAACAGGATTATTTCTGGTGCATAACATCAGTCAAAGAACGAGTCAGTGATTATAAACCTGGCCCCAGACTCTGTGACATGGTGATTTCAGCATGCTCATGAGCCCTCATATACTGTTACACTGCTATTCCTGGTCAGTGTGTGCTATAAACTGTTTTTAACTCCTTGAGGTACAGATGTGTAGCTTTTCACACATTATATTTGTCAAGGTAATGGGTTTTACTATGCGTAAATGAAATATATTCATGGGAACAGGGATGAAAATTCAACTGTAATCATTATTTTTTTTTTTTGTATTTAATTTTTTTAAATTTTATCAACTATTATCATCTTCATCCTATTCTATTTATGCACTTACTTTTCTGCCCATTTCTGCCATTTGTCAGAGTAGCTAGAGATCAGCTTTCGTGTGTAAAACCCAAATCCTGGGTTTAACCTCTGGCCTGGTGTCTCCTGTGGTAATGTCGCCATGCTTTGACCTGTCCTCAGGGTTCACTATGTGTATGTGGTGGGCTCTGAGACTCTGTGTGGTCTTAAACTTGACATTGTGATGACATTGTGGGTTTAGAAGATTTGAGATTTGTTATAGCTATTACAATAAATGACGTTTAACTCTCTAGATCAACCATTGGATATTAAATGTATCAGACGTATAATAAGAATAGAACTGACCAAGTAAAATATGAATTGTGTTAAAAGATTAGGGCTGGAGAATGCATTGTGCTGCATGTATTGCACGTATAACAACATTCTTACATTTTTACTATAACTAATTCATATTCTAGAGCATAAGACTCCCATACAACTCAACCAATAGCAATACATTAACATGCCAATCATTATCTTCGTAGTGTGCGGGCTTTGTGCTAAAAATAAAGCTGAAACATAGTTTTCTGACTTGGTACGGTCTTTTAAACAGGAGCTGTTACACTTTTATTGTTGCTTTTATTAACTTCTAGATAAAAAAAAGAGAAGCAAGTGTTTGGAGTTGCTGTAACATAAGTGATAACAAGATCCGAATGTAACTTTAATTTAATATTAAATCACTTGGAATCTAATGTAATCTAATATTTAATAAATCAAAAATAGCAATAGGCTTTACATCATGCCTCATTGTGATTTATGCCATATTGTTTTATATAATATATAATTAATATAATAGAATGTTTGAGTGGTGAAGAAACCATTGTTAATAGCAGTTGTCACTATTAAGATAAGCAAAAAGGATCTTATTATATACTATAGAATAGTTTAAGATTAGCTTGCCTTACATATATTCTTGTATTCTTATGACAACCTATAATATTTGCTAATATATTTCTGCTTTTCTTGTCGTCCTTGGGAATGATTTAATGAATTAATTCTGCTGAAATATTGTCCTAGTTTTCTTGGCTCAGGTCCCAAAGTACACTTAGTTTAATGGACACAGGCATTAGCAGTAATATAAGGAATACATTTTGTTTAAGTGGTTAATATTTAATCAAATGCTGTTTTGTTATTATTAGAGGAGTTCAGTGTGTGTCTGGTCTGACAAGAAAATGTCTGAACTTCGAATTCCTCTTGACGTATATTCTGGCTGCTTTGCATCCTCTTTAGTCATCACTTCATGAAACTGATTTACAAAACTGCCCTTAGTCAGCCATAGTTGGTCAGAACGTCATCTTCCATTAAAGAAAGTTGTGTTACAGTGGAATTCACCGGAGAAAGAAATAATTATTGTTGTGCAGAATTATGAAAGAGCTGGACTGTTTGCTTATAGCATATTGATAAAATGAAATTATTTGCTGCTCTCTTATTTAGGGAGCTAGTTTTCAAACCTGTAGTCTTTCAAACTTGGTATTTCTGAAGGAATCTTCTCTAATGAGTGCTAAATGTTTTGCTATTCGGTGTAGTGGGAGCTTGCGAGTGTTGCGAGTCCACATATCCACTGAGCGTGACTTTGCAACAGGAAACTGACATAACACACAGCCTTCAACGGGGACGAAAATATCTGCGGTAAAATGATCCATAATGCCTGGCAGAAGCTTTGCTATCTATAAACAAACCCCAGGAAACAGGGGCAACAGGCTATTTATAATTTGTGGGGAAAAGAAAAGTACTACTATAAGTGGCCTGATCTTGAAGAGGAAAACTAATTGGGAATATAAAACCGAATTAGTTTGAATACGTTTAAAACAGAATTTAGATGTTCCCTGACTAAGCGTTTAAGGATTTAGCACAGCAGCACTGTGTGCTTTAGGTTGACAGTAATGTATAATAGCATGGCACTAAATTGCTCCTACTGTAGCAGGTATAATTCATGACTCCATTATTCGCTCTCATCTCACATCGCTGTCAGGGGTTTTAGATTAAAACTCCTCAATTCTGTGCTGTGTAAATTCATAGGCAAAACTGCAAATTTTTCATTGGGGGGGAAAAAAAGGCTTCATGTCTAACCAGGATGTACACGAGACGGCAGAATCTCAGGCATCTCAATTTTTCAGAAATATTCGAGTCAGATTATTACTACATGTTTGAAATACTGACATTGGTAATGGTGTGAATCATTTCCTTTACTCCAGGAATCTGTGATCACATACTGTTCCTTGCCTGTCTGGGATTCTGCTGTTTTTCTGACCGATTCCCTGGGGAAGTCATGCAGTAACGCAGAACCGTGCTTTTGTTGAGTTCGTTTGTTTTGTAATTGCCAGTCAGACCAGGGATTTACTGCTGTATCCTCCTGGCTGACAGGCGCAGTTGGGTTCACAGCACAGTGCTGTTTTGTTGGTTGCGCTGAGTAAGCTACGATGGTGTTCGAATTCGGCGTAGACCGCTGACTCATCCTTAGCTGTGGAGACGCAGCTCTCACTTTAGTGTGTTTGACATGAAGGTTCCTCTATCACGTAAAGCATATGTCGATGCTAATGCTAATATACATCTCATATCGAGTACGGTCATATGTGCAATATGCTCCCTATGACATAGCACAGCATTTTGGCATAGAGTTAAAGGTAGTATCATATCATTAGTATCAGTATCATCGTTCACCGTGATTGTGAAGATAGTTGGTAGTATGTGATTAGTATTAAATGAAAATTTATTAGCATTTGAAAACCATTGCAGACACTATAATTTTGGAAAGCTGCACCCTGAGGGTATAGATTTTGAAGTGTTCTGTGAAGCATGATTTCGTCTGTCTGTGATTCATGTTAACGCGTATCAGGTTCTTTAATTAGCCGCTCACAAATAACATCTTCAAAGTCCTGTATTAGATGAGTAAAGACCGACTTCCTAGGGCTATGCTTCCTAAACCCCAGACACACACACTGAATCGAACGAAAAACACACCAAACCAGCTTTTATTGTATTAAAAATATTGTCGATGTTTTTGAATTTATACATGTTCATGGTTTTCAATGAGTCATGAAAACATTGGTACCTGTGTGTTTTGTTTTCCAGTCAGGGTTTTCGATTGAACTAAATGTTTTTCCATCCATCTGGGGGGAAAATAAACAGGGCATCTGCCACTGTCTATTCATTGAACATCTGCTTTTTTGTTGAAGGAACTTTCCATAAGAACCCCCTACTATTTCTCCTCCAGCTTAGAATGCTTAGTCATTGAATTCTCCTCGCCGCTTCTTGTGTTAATGCAATGCCAGATAATGAGATTATGGACACCTTATTTGCCTCATTCTGTCTCATTTTAAGGAGTTGTAAATGTGCTCTGTAATTGTAATGCATATGAATGGGAAGAGAACATGATAAAAATGGGTGTACTGTGTCCAAATAACGTGGGTGTTTGGGTGTATGTGTGCGAGCTGTGCCTGGAAAAAAGCTGTGTGATAAGTGGTGTAGAAAACAAAAGACAGAAACAAGGCTTGTCTTGTCTTATTTTTCTCTTCACTCAGCAAGCCAAGAGGCGGTTTAGGGGGTAGACTCTGCAGTGAATGATGGCACTGAATGTTCTCATCCCTCTGTGTCTAACCATGATAGCAAATGTTCCATGCACACAACACTGCCCCCTCACACTGACCTCCCCCACGATCCCTCTCACACTGCAGTGTTAAAAGCAACCAACCCCCCGGCAGTGGCGAGTACTTGCAAAATGTAAAACGTTTCCACTGTTAGAGGTGCGGTTAGTAATTTTAAATAGTTGTTTTTCGACCAGTAATATCTAGGGTTAGGGTTAGGGTTACTTTTTATAATTTCTTTTAGGGGCTGTACAGTTTGTGACTGAAATTGTTACTATCTTTTATTATTGAAACTTTTTTAATTTTAAGTGTATACATTTTTCCGGCCCAGAAAATGTCCTTTTTCTTAAAACGCCTATCACAAGGAATATTTTGTAGTTTCACCAAAGAAGTGGGGGTTCATTCGAGAAAAAGGAAAACAGCTAATATTTATGATATAATTACAATCTACAGTGCAGGTTGTAGAATGCTCTAAAACCTACACACTGCTGCTTTAATATAATCAATTTAGCACTTGTTTGGTTATGCCTTGTGTAAGAACATACAGTTCCTGCTTGGGTGTATAGCAGAGCACAATGTCTCCGGGTAAACTAATCCAAATGACATGCAATTATCTGTGTCGTCTTGAAGCATAGCTCATTGTCCAAAAAAACACACCCTCCTGACTATACAGCCTGTGGTTATAACAATCTGCACCCCACATTCTCATTGTGTCATGTGTCATCCTGTGCCTGTTGCATAACCGTGATCCTAGGTTCACTATGAGCTAATTGGAGAACAGCAGATGTACAGAATAAAAAAGAGGAATAAACACTTAATGATGTAACTTGTGTGCAGGCTGTATGCTGTGTTTTGGTCAGTCGTCCTTCTTCCGCTTCAATCACCCTGAGGAGGCATACAGAATGAAGAGCATGAGGCCAGAAGGACAACATACATCTTGCACCAATAAAGGTAATGCACACACACACACACACACACACACGCATGCATATACACACACTTGCAAAGATGATGCGTTTAATATTAATCTGTAACAATACTTGCTTATGGACTAATGGATTTTCCTCTGCTCTTGTCCATACAACCAGCTTTTGGCCCACTAGCAAAAGCCCTGGCTATGTTTCTTATCCTGAGGGTGGACACCTAAGACTCTGTATTGTTTTCAGTCTATGGGCACTTCATCATGTGGTCCTTTTAGCTTTATGCGGCTCTTCTCCGAAATGTTGCTACAAAAGTTGGACTGTAACTGAAAGAGCTTAAAAATGTTCCAGTGTGACAATGCCCCATGCGAATGAACTCCAAGGAGATATTCTTAGCCATGGTTGAAGTGGAAGAACTCCAGTGACCTGTCTTTGTGCTTAGTCCAGTATTTTAAATTCTGTGCTGAAAAGCTTCTATGTGATTTTTGAGGTTACCCTGGTTGTGAAAAAATTCAAAAGATATGACTTCGGCATATTACCCAGTCTGGAATATCAACTAAATACGACTATATGACACATTTAAAGGAAAAACCTTGTCATATAATATCTTAATTATCTTCTACAACCTGTCTGAAGAACTTTAGTACATCTTTAAATACATGTCTCTGGAACCGTTCTGAAGAGAATGAACACAATTTTTCCAAAAGAGATTACTTGTTCGGTGTTTTATTAAAAAACAAAAAAATCTTTCTTTCGGCTTCTCCCGTTAGGGGTCGCCACAGAGGATCCTCCGCACGTTTGATTTGGCTGTTTTTGAATGTGGTGCTCTTTTTGGATGACGGTATAGACATTGTTCCAGGTGTAGAAATAATGAAACAATTACTTTTTAGATCTTAAAATTGTTGTGATCTTTCTCAGGTTATGGACAAAGCTTTCGATGTAGTAGCAGTCTATGTCCCTGTTTGTCCCTATGGTCACAGGTTATGGGGAGCTAAAGCGTAATGTATGGAATTGTTCGATTTCTCCACAGGGTTGCCTGGTTTTTGTCTTAATGAAAGGAGATAATGAGAAGCTCGACAAACTGGGCAAGCTTCTGAAAGAACTATCGCTCCTCTTAATCCAGCAGAGAGTGTCGAGGTGATTTTTGTCAGTTTA
Organism: Silurus meridionalis; assembly: GCF_014805685.1. Classification (NCBI taxonomy): domain Eukaryota; kingdom Metazoa; phylum Chordata; class Actinopteri; order Siluriformes; family Siluridae; genus Silurus; species Silurus meridionalis. Next base: position 7,030,841 of record NC_060895.1, on the reverse strand, counting down.
CAAGAATGCCCTCTAGTCAGCTTTTGCTAGATATGGATCAGGAATTTATCAGACACTTGACAAAGTCCTGGGACTGATCTAGGATGTTGATAAGATAGTTGGAGTGTGTGTCTCAGGGGGGTAGAGAAGTCTGGGCTAAACCTTCTCAGCCTACTGTCATTGCGACCCCACCCGGAAAAAGCGGAAGGAAAAGCATATCAGTCAACGAACAATGAAAATCATCAAAGAAAAAACTGTTTCCTGTATACTATCACTATAATGATCCCACTTTTAAAAAAAAACATAGGAATGAGCATTAGTAGTACATTTTTGATAACTGGGTTTGTTACTGTTACAGATACCCAAGAAACACAAGCACCCCTTATTATTCAAACCTTTCTCATGCAATATAGCGTTATACAGGGGCAGTCCCAATCAAGTTTCACCCTAAACAGACTGTTTACTTTGGCAGAACGATTAGTATGAATTCATTCTTCCTCTTCACATAAGCCATATTTATCGGTGGACCTCCTTTGGGAGCAGAGGATTCACATAGATGTCTGCAGGCCTTGAGTTGCACTATATTATAATAAAAAATAAAACAATTTTAATATATATAAACAGCCCTTATTCTAGTTCTTTTGCCTCTCCCTGCCCCAGAGGCACAGAGGCTCTTGTGTTGCAGGAAAGTGGCTGAGACAGATCTCCAATCTGCCTCCAGTTATGTCATGCCTTTTCCTGCTGGGCCACATAGGATGTAAACAAATTGGGTCCATTGCATTTCCTAGGCTGATAATAAACTCCTGTTCCATCCAGTGTACAATATTTAACTGAGATGTGTAACTCAGTGGTCCCCAACTTTTTTGCGCCACGGACTTGATTAATGTCAGACAATATTTTCACGGACCGGCCTTTAAGGTGTGGCGAATAAATACAACAAAATAGAATGATACGACCGAACTGGTATTTTCTAAATATAATAATAAACGTGAATCTACTGTGTTGTTTTTTTGTTCATTTTGCTAGCATGGTTGTTTCAATTTAGCGGTAATGTATTGTGTGTTAGCGGCCGGAGCAGCCCCTTTAAGAAGGTAGTGGATAGAGGTAAGACATGTGACCGAGGCATCATGACATGCATCAAGAGTGAGTCATAGACAGATGTGGCGGAGAAAATTCGGTAAATATCCAAAATAAAACGTTCAGAATCAGATAAAAAATTTAACAGAAATAATGTAAGTTGTGTTCCTTCTGTGTATTGACTGGGGGTTGGGGACCACTGGTGTAACTGACGTAGGGTTGAATTAGGACTTTTTCATTCTTGAGTACTCCTAGCACACTTTTGGGAAGATAGCTCATAATGACCTGATGCTTTTTGACATGTCCATTAGCAGATTGACAAAAAGAGAGAAAAAATGATTACAAAATTCGAATTCATATATTAGAATAGCCTTTATTTGTCACATATACATTAGCTAGGGGTCAAAACGCAGTGTCAGCATGATATGGTGCCCCTGGAGCACCGAGGGTTAAGGGCCTTACTTGCAAGTATTCTATTGCTGGAAAACAGTGGAACATGGCGAATACAAAGAAATGTTTATCTCAACGCTGTACCTGATTTTACTTTCTGCCCCTATTCTTCATATTTCTTTACCTCACTGTCCCACTCATGCACTGCAACTGGTCTGCAAAATAATTTTGTTAGGTTTATATAGCCTTATCTGGTTAATGTCTGCATTTCTCACCATGAAACACAAAAGTGGTTTGTGTGAGTTTCCTCCAACTTTCCAAAAACATGTTACTAGCCGAATCGGCTATATTATGATGACTTATGATGTGAATGAGTGTATGAACTCATCATGCGTGTGCATCAAGGCAGATAGTCTTGTGATCCTATTAAGGCTGTATTCCTGCCATGTGGCCAGTGTTGATCAGACCTAGTCTAGTTATTTATTACTGGATAACATAAAAAAAAAAAAACCTGTACACACTATACTCAGTAAACTGTGTGACATCGCTAATATACTGTCATATCAGATCTTTATTGTATTGTAACTCAATTCACTTTTATTCATGCAGCACTTTTAACATTGTCTCAATTATCGGTGTTGCTGCAGTTATACAGCTACATGCTGAGAGTGAGTGAAAGTCAAGGTTGTGCCACCTATGATTTTTAGTGGAGTTGGTCTACTTTAGAACTGGAAAAAAATTCATTTAAAAATGTGAAGACTGAATACAATCTGTTATACAGTAGTGTGAAAAAGTGTTTGCGCTCCTCTTAATTTTTTGCATGTTTGTCACACTTTAATGTTTCAGATCATCAAACTAATTTAAATATTAGTAAAAGATAACACAAGTGAACACAACATGCAGTTTTTAAATGAAAGCTTTTTTATTGAGGAAAACAAAATCCAAAACTACATGGCCCTGTGTGAAAAAATGTTTGCCCCCTGTTAAAACTGTGGTTTATCACACCTGAGTTTAATTTCTCTCGCCACACCCAGGCCTGATTACTGCCACACCTGTTCACAATCAAGAAATCTCTTAAATTGGACCTGCCTGACAAAGTGAAGTAGACCAAAAGATCTTTAAAAGCTAGTTTGATGATCTGAAATATTAAAGTGTGACAAACATGAAAACAATTAAGAAATCACTTTTTCATACCACTGTTACTTCACATACCAGGTATAATTAAAATGCAACTATTGATAAAAAAAAAAATAAATAATAATAATAATACATGTGTAGGGAGGGTAGTTGGGTAGATGTTCTGTTTTAGTGTGTTCTGTTGTATTTGTAAATAGATTTTTAAAAATTCTTATAGGCATTGCTTTTTAATGTGAATACATTCTATTGACGGATGGACAAGTGGTGTATTTAAGTAAATATTGAACGTCATCTATTGTATATACAGTGGGGAAAATAAGTATTTGAACACCCTGCTATTTTGCAAGTTCTCCCACTTAGAAATCATGGAGGGGTCTGAAATTGTCATCGTAGGTACATGTCCACTGTAAAATCCAGAAATCACAATGTATGATTTTTTAACTATTTATTTGTATGATACAGCTGCAAATAAGTATTTGAACACCTGAGAAAGTCAATGTTAATATTTGGTACAGTAGCCTTTGTTTGCAATTACAGAGGTCAAACGCTTTCCTGTAGTTTTCACCAGGTTTGCACACACTGCAGGAGGGATTTTGGCCCACCTCCACACAGATCTTCTCTAGATCAGTCAGGTTTCTGGCCTGTCGCTGAGAAACACGGAGTTTGAGCTCCTCCAAAGATTCTCTATTGGGTTTAGGTCTGAGACTGGCTAGGCCATGCCAGAACCTTGATATGCTTCTTACAGAGCCACTCCTTGGTTATCCTGGCTGTGTGCTTCGGGTCATTGTCATGTTGGAAGACCCAGCCTCGACCCATCTTCAATGCTCTAACTGAGGGAAGGAGGTTGTTCCCCAAAATCTCGCAATACATGGCCCCGGTCATCCTCTCCTTAATACAGTGCAGTCGCCTGTCCCATGTGCAGAAAAACACCCCAAAGATGATGCTACCACCCCATGCTTCACAGTAGGGATGGTGTTCTTGGATGGTACTCATCATTCTTCTTCCTCCAAACACGTTTAGTGGAATTATGACCCAAAAGTTCTATTTTGGTCTCATCTGACCACATGACTTTCTCCCATGACTCCTCTGGATCATCCAAATGGTCATTGGCAAACTTAAGACGTGCCTGGACATGTGCTGGTTTAAGCAGGGGAACCTTCCGTGCCATGCATGATTTCAAACCATGACGCCTTAGTGTATTACCAACAGTAACCTTGGAAACGGTGGTCCCAGCTCTTTTCAGGTCATTGACCAGCTCCTCCTGTAGTTCTGGGCTGATTTCTCACCTTCCTTAGGATCATTGAGACCCCACGAGGTGAGATCTTGCATGGAGCCCCAGTCCGAGGGAGATTGACAGTCATGTTTAGCTTCTTCCATTTTCTAATGATTGCTCCAACAGTGGACCTTTTTCACCAAGCTGCTTGGCAATTTCCGTAGCCCTTTCCAGCCTTGTGGAGGTGTACAATTTTGTCTCTAGTGTCTTTGGACAGCTCTTTGGTCTTGGCCATGTTAGTAGTTGGATTCTTACTGATTGTATGGGGTGGACAGGTGTCTTTATGCAGCTAACGACCTCAAACAGGTGCATCTAATTTAGGATAATAAATGTAGTGGAGGTGGACATTTTAAAGGCAGACTAACAGGTCTTTGAGGGTCAGAATTCTAGCTGATAGACAGGTGTTCAAATACTTATTTGCAGCTGTATCATACAAATAAATAGTTTAAAAATCATATATTGTGATTTCTGGATTTTTTTCTGGATGTCTCTCACAGTGGACATGCACCTACGATGACAATTTCAGACCCCTCCATGATTTCTAAGTGGGAGAACTTGCAAAATAGCAGGGTGTTCAAATACTTATTTTCCTCACTGTATCCTTCACAGAGAGATATTAGGACTGAAATATATAGAGGTTCCCAAACTCATTTTCATTTTCACAACACAGTTTTTCCATTAAGTGGGAGGTGAATATGATATGTATGATATGAATATGACTATATTTTAGCGATGTCACACTCTTTGCTGATTGTGGCATAATTTTCTTAAGTGATATCTACTGAATTAAATTAATGGACAGAAATAATTTTTAATTATAGGTTTTTGTTCATTTCAAATTCATTCATCTTTAGAGCGAACTGCATTGTAGTAAGTGGGTGGTATGTCTGAAGCCCATCTAGCAACACTGGCTACATGCAGCCTTGATAGGATCTGTGGACACCATGCACACACATCTTGTTAGCAACAAAATGAGTTAAAAGCAGACTTTACATGATTTGCAGAATTTCTTTATTCAGTATGTCTTGGCTAATTGAAAACAGAAGCCACAAATTCAGCACCAGTTTAAAAGTGTAGAATCCAGGGTTGTGATTGTCAAAGAGTCAGACTTTATTTCAGCAGAAGCGAAGTCAGACCTTTCCAGAAAAGCGTCCGAACTCATAGCAAAATCACAGCCTTTTTATACTCTTATTAGACTCATTATTAGTTATTGGTCAACCTTTATCTCATCCGTCACCACCATCTTCAAATAACTAGATAATTTTCAAGGCCGATGGCACAACGGTGGCGGTTCCCATCATCTAAAATTTTTTTTTATTAAAAATAAATCAAGAATGGCCCTGTGTGAAAAAATCAAGTACACCTGCTTTCTCACACTTTTTATCGCACTAAGACACCTATTCCCTCACACTTTCACTTGACACCTACTCCAAATGATCTCTGTTTTTATAAATGTGTCAAAATATTTATGGTCCTGGCCTTGGCCCATCTTTAACCTCCTTACATGAAGTCACCACACTAAAATACCCACTAAGGCACCTGATTCAAATAAACTGATAGTTTTATATGCCGCAGTCACTTCTTTTGAATATATAGTACAAAAGATAAAAGTTCTATATATATATATATATATAATACATAAGTATTAGATTCCCCTTTTGCTTTAATCACTGTATGCACTGGTTTGTGTACAAGTTTGAGCACATGCTTCAATGGAAGGAAGAGGTCTATTGGTTAGAAATAGATCAGAATTGTTGTGCAAATCAGTTCCTAAGGTCCGTTTTACAAATCTCTTTATACGAGGGGGGTTCGAGTCAATCCGGGACGGGCTGTCCTAGGATGGTTCAGGCGTACCGACATTAATCAATCGGTGGGATAAGTGTATGAATGTAGCATGACGAAAAATGAATGCAGTTTCCACTCCTTAAAATTTGTTCTTTTGTTTTATAAACTCAAAAGTCCCGGTTTGACTTGAACGCGCCTCGTATTTAAATAGTGACAAAACAATTGTGCGACATCCTACAGATAATTTATTTCCCGGTTTTATTAGGACTCATGAAATCACACGAGACGGGGCAAGTAAACACAATAAATAGACTCTATTTCTTATACAATAAACCACACAGCGACTTGTGAATGGTCTTGAGCACCAGAACATAAAGTGAACAAATGTGTGTGGATAATTTAAATAATAAATAAATATTAAGTGGCAGAGGGCAATCTTAAGTGAAGGACGTATATCAGGTGCAAATGAAACGAGTGTGGCGCTTTAAGAGCCAGAAGTCGGATGTTTTCTCCTCCTCGCAAGCAGCATCAGCAGGCCGTAATATCCCATTACAGCCCCTGCTTTCAGCCAAGTCCCGCCTCCTGCAGTGGGATTGTCCAATCAGCAAAATTTCCGTTTATTCTCTAGCGCCAGCGCAAATGTACGGTGGAAAAAACGAGCCAATGATAGCTCAGGATTTGCCATACTTACAACCAATCATTGCACGGAGGCGGGATTTGCCTGAATACAGGTGTCGGAGGGGTAAAAATAACGCCGCACATCAGGACCGTGGACAGGGCAGGGCGCCGGTTTCAGTGAGAGCCGGTCGACGGAGCGACCGCTGGGGTCCATGGTTTAATAAACGGCACAGATCTGAAAGGCTGCAAACGTGTCCTTATGTAAGTACTGCTGCTTTCCCGATGATTTCTCGTCTGATCTGGGATCAATGTGATGCTGGTTTCGACAGATGCGCCCGCAAGATCGCTGGAAGCGCATCTGTCGATCCGTTATGCTTTTAGAAATCGCATGTTTTATGCCATAATCATCCACCATGTGCTTTAAATCCTGTTAAAAACCCCAAACTGTACATCCTTTGTTTGAAAATGTATGCACTGTAAATGATTTGATCAATGAAGATTTTTCTGTACTGCTTGATGTACAACTTGCATACACCTTTTAGATGATCAATGCTTTGAGGGTGATGTTTCTTTCTAATAAAGCTGTGTATTCTGGAGATATTCCTGTGTGTGTATTTAATCACAGATTCGTAAAAGAGCTGAGATTGGCAGTCAAATTGGTTTGCAGCATTGTATATCGAACATACATCTGCAGACCTGTTTTGTGTAAAGTAGATTCCTGAATGTGCTGTCCATCGTTTCTGTGCTTCTATAAATGTACCACGATTACATTGAGTAGTGCAGTCGATGTGGGAATGAGAATCTAACAAATTAAAAAATTACACCTTGAAGCTTGATCAGTAATTTCAGTACACAATTATATAAATTTACACTTTATTTTTTGTTTTTCCCTGACAGACTCTGGGAGCCTGGTCAATGGGAACTATCAATCAGGAGGACCTGAGTCTCACCCATCTCGACAAGAGAGAGTGCGCCCTGAGCACAGTGCAATTGTCAGTTCCATTGAAAAGGACCTTCAGGACATTATGGACTCCTTAGTCATGGATGATCCCCTGCCCTCTTCCTCCTCCTGTGAGCCCAACAAGCCATCCGGTCCTCCTGCTGCTCAGTCCCCTCTGTCGCCTGTGCTGAATGGAGGTGGCCGCTATCTTCTCTCGCCCCCCACGAGCCCTGGTGCTATGTCAGTGGGCTCTAGTTATGAAAATACCTCTCCACCTTTCTCCCCTCTATCCTCGCCCTCAGCTGCAAGTAGTGGGAGCTTTAACAGCCCCTCGCCGAGTGGTTGCCAGGACCAGATTCTTTCTCTTCCTCCAGTACCAGTCAGGTCCTCCAGTTACAATTACACAAGCCAGCCACCCATACCTCAGCCTCGGACTATGCTGCCTAACCCGAAGGTGCCTGAGAGCCCTCGGCTCCAGAGAAAGGCTCTCCTGGAAGCTCCGCCAAGCCCTAAACCAGCCCGGAGGGGGCTGAGTCAGGATAACGCAGTGGGGAAGTCTCCAGACAGCTTGCGACTGCCCCCAATGTTGCCTTGCGCATCAGTACCTTCAGTATACAGTGATGTGCCATCTATCAGGCTAGCAGTGCCAGCCAGCCCCAAACTGACTCCAAAATTCACCACCCAATCATCCTTGTCTCCGCCTTGTAGTCCCAGGGTAAAAATGACTAGCAATTCACAGGATCATCCACTCAGTCAGTTTCAAGATCATTCACAGCCAGATCGCTCACTCACTTCAAGCCCTGCACAGCTTCTCTCTCCTCCTTCTCGGGCATTCCAACCCCCATTGGACCCAATTGTTCATATAATCCAGGGTGGGCAGCCACAGCCCCACTCACTTCAACCTCCAGACAGTCCTCGGCTGGCCCGCAGGAATTTGGAACCTGGCTGTGGCAGCAACATGAGGGATCTACCACCTCTTAGCCCCTCCCTGGCACGTAGAGGAGTACCTGTACTGCCAGGGGCACTTCCAGGAACCCTCTCAACTTGGTCCTCAGAGAGTCCAACTGCCAAGATAGTTCCAGAGTCTCCCAGACAAAGACGCAAGGCTTCCTCTCCATCTCAGGAGCTCTACAGTCCCCGACTGGTGTGTGCCCGCAGCCCCTCGCCCACCTTCGGGCTGCCAGATGGTGCTGGACGCAAAGGGAGCTTTGGGAACACTCTATCTCCTGCCTTTAGTTTGGGCTCTTTGCCTGGGTCCTCCCCCTTAGCCAGTCCTAGGAACCACAGGAAAATGTCAGCGGGACACAAAGACTTGCGGATGGGCCACCCGGGCATGAGAGAGCGCAAGAACAGCATCACGGAAATCAGCGACAATGAAGATGAGCTACTGGAATATCACAGGCGCCAGCGTGAGGAGCGCCTCAGGGAGCAGGAAATGGAAAGACTGGTAAGTGACATGATGGACCAGTGTGATATTAAATACTTTGGTCGCATGACATTGCACTGAAGTTTGATTTGTCTGGCCCCACTGTAAATATTTTGGCAGATATATTATTGAGCTGTAATGAACCACATTATGATTTTGTCTTGTTGTTAGTTTCATGTGCAAATGGTCAAAACATTAGCTGTGTTTATGTACTGCTGCAATTTACTTTTTTTTTTACTTATTGGTATAAGTGTAAAAGAAGTGCTGAGGATATTCTGATGATTGATGAGAAATTGCTTCTATATTTTGTAGCCGTGAGAGGATTTGAGTCTGTCTGAAACCTTAAGTAATGCCATAGTTGCTCAAGCTAACAACAACTCCAAGCTGACAGACTGAAAGTCATTGGGGCTGCTGTGGCAGAAGGCTCTGATTTCACCATGGCAACATTATTGTTTGTTTTCGTCTTACAGAGTCATGACAGGCATCGCGGCAGGCAGTTTGTCTGGAATGAAGCTATAGCGTCAGCTGTCTTGCATATAAACGTATAAACTTGTGGAGGCTGACTTTTTTTTCTTCTTTTTCTGGGGAAAAATGGTGTTAGAATTCTATAGGTGCATTGAGAGAGTGGATGGAGAGATGATCATCACCCAATCGCAGTTTTGTATAATTGCTAGATTATTTTCACATACGATATTCGTTTTTTTTCCTCTCAATTTTGCCGAAAGGTAACACGAGTACGGATTAGTTCAGGATAAAGTAAACCTCACCGAGGCGTTCGAAGGAGACGCTCTGATTTAAACTTTGCTTTGACATTGAGCAAGCTCAGCATGTTTGTTTAAGCTTGAGTGTAAATGGCGAAGATGATTTCACTAGCCTTGCTCAAGAAACTCTTTTGACTCTGAATGATCATTTACATTTATGGCATTTGGCAGACGTTCTTTTTTGGAGCGACTTACAATAATCTTATTCACACCACTGTGGGGTTTAAGGGCCTTGTTTAGGGGCCCGGGAATAACACTATTGTGTGGCTGCAAAATTTGCACTCATGACCTTCAGATCCAAAGATACCACCTCCCCATCATCTGATTATATATGCAAAATATATTCTATTATATAGTATAAATAGTACTTTGCAATCAGATTTGAATGTCGAAACAACTTTAATGGTGCCGTCCGGAATTCGCTTTCTGTTGTGTGATGAAAATAGCTTTAAATTGTGGCATTTATCAGACCAGGATTCTTACCAACCTAAACATACCTTAGTGCTGTGTGCAGCTGAAATGAGCCAGAAGCTGGGCCTAAACACACAGCATGAGCGAGCCAGCTGAGGTCAGAGGTAAGAAGCAACGAGGCGTCCATGCCCTTCCAGCATAACTGACACCCCAGCATGAGGGGGGAAAAACTGTGCGAGTTATATTTACCCCATAAATCCGCCATGTGCAAAGTGCGTCTCAGTAAATGGATTTGTTAGGCATATTAAATATTTCAATCAGGCAAATAATATAAAACTAGTCCCCAAACACCCTCCACATTCCAGAATGATTTAAATCACAGCTTTTACTGTGTCCGTCCAAATACCTCCCTTTTATAGGAGTATCACTGGGTCATGTTCCAGAGCAGTCGAGTGTGGCTTTGAGATCTGGCATGTGATCTGAAGATCTATCTAGAGTTAAGAATTGAAAGAGTTGCATGATGCAGTAGGATTGTTCACTGTTGATTTTCCGAGGCTCCAGTAGCATGCTCGGTTACTGGAGAGACAGCCTTGGCGCACACAGACACTTGGCATATGTCCCCAGTCTGTCAGTCGGGTTAGTGCTGTAAAGGTGCCAAGACTGGCCAGTGATGACCTCATACATTTCTAAAGCAAAAGCTCTGGCGATGACATCATGTTCCCATTATATATACCTTAAGGTGGAATATATGACATGGGAAATACGTTTGAAAGGCGAATCGCTGGACTGAGCTTAATTCTTTGATGATGTGGTAACTTTATTTACGAAATTATTCAAGAAGGTTTCAAGAAATTTCTGAGCAACTCAAGAACTTTGAGGATGGATTTGAACTGTAAAGCTGCTTTGAAACAATGTCCATTGTTAAAATTGCTATTCACATAAAAATAAATTGAATCTTTCCTTTTTTGTTGGCGAGATGATTTGTTGGACAGAACGTCTGACTGTATACGATGAATTTATCACTAAGAGTTTAAAGGTCAGAGATTGTGAAAGAAAATATTCCTGAGGCAAAGAGAGAATGATCAGAACTCAAGCTCAGTCACTTTTAATACAGAGACAGTAATACGTTTCTCAGCTCACGTAATCAAGCCAGTGAAAAGCACAGACTGTGTCAAGGTTCAGAAGCTTCACACATTTATGTCAGCAATAAAGCTGCTCTTAGTCTATAGAGCTAATCAGAATGTCTGCACACACATGCATTACCTTGTTGTGGTTTTGCTTTCGGTCAGTGAATGATATAATGGAAGTAGTAGTAGTAGCACTATGAATAAAAAACTCTCCGGTCAATGCAGACGGGTTTAAACAGTTGGAGCCGCAGCAGATCAATAGAGATCTTTGGAAAATTTGTGTTTTCAGCCCTGCGAGACTTGAATTTCAGTTTCGGGCAGGAATGTTTTTTTGTTGCATCACTTTTAGTCTGTTCGCTGCATCCTGGCTGTTTACGAGAGACAAATTCAGTTTTTTAAACCAAAAGCAAGTTTTATCAGTGCTGAAAGAGCGAATCATGTATTATTAATGTAAAAAGCCAAATAACGTCATGGCAACAGGTTTTGTTCTATAATCTTGAAGATGGTCCGTATGGAATGGAAGAATCGATCGGGAGAAATCTCATGGCTCATTCAAACGCTTCATCAAAATCTGAGGCATGGCATATCGAGTCATTTAGACGTTTTGAAATGACCCAAATGAGGGTTAAATAAAATGTTTATAGATGACTCAGCTGGACTGAAACTCCACCAACCTTTGTAGTAAGTTAACGGCTGTTTCATTTTCACTGCCTTATTTGGGCCGTTCATAACTGTATGTCATATCAGCATGTTGAGCCAAGACTAATGGAGTGAATTTATGGAGTCAAATCTGGAACCGGATGAATAACCTGGCTCGAGTTGGCCGTCTCAGTGGATTAGTGTACGGCAGCCAGAACGAAGTAGACGTCAACGGCTGATTTGGAAGTCCAAACACAGCAGCAGTTTTTTGGAAGGACTAAAGAAATTTAATTATTCATTGTGGGTCCTTTACTCAGTTGAATGAAATTTCTTTTTTTTTTATATATATATATAACTAGCAGAAACATGCCTTTGCCTGATTTAAATTTTGAACACTAATGCAAATGCACTTCATAGAATATAGCTTGAGTTTAAAGTGCAAACCTGCACACCACTGAGTTTTAACTCGCTAATTGGACCTAAAGCGAGACCCATGCTGAGAGAAATTCCAAAGACGGCGGCAAAGAAGACAGGAGTCAGTGTGGGAGGGTATTTGTCTGTGTTGTGAGCATGATCTCGGGCAAACAGAGGCATTGGAATGTAGGCGTCAGAGTCAGGTGGCACAGCTCTCTACCCTCCGATCTGTTTCGTCCGTAGACTCGTAGACTTCCACTTGTCCTAAGTGGAAATGACAGCTGGAGCATCTCGGAAGAAATCCGTGTCTCACTCCAGACAACTACGATATCTTTCTTTCAGATTGTTGCGACTTGCAGAAGTTTTTTTTTTCTCTCAATCCCGTGTGCAATGTAACTGTAATTTTCGAAGACGGCCGAAGAGCTTGCGCTCGTTTACTGGTTTATTTTGCCCGAGGCGTTCTCTTAGATGCTGCAGTATTAATCAGCCGTCCTCACTCGGTTCTTCTTTAAATTGCTATAAAAGACGGCGATTGAAATTCCTCTTGCGAAAACAGCCGTTCGAGCTGCGCTAACTGTAATCGTGAGACGTTTTGTAGGGAAGTACTTAAAAACAAGCAATTGATTCCTGGATAATTAAATAAAACGGTCTGGTGCGTATGTCGGCGAAGGTTTTTGCCGCGCTATCAGCAAAAGTTTCATGATTGAAGGCCTGAGTGCAAAAACTAAGCAGTTGAATAAACGAGTCCCATGCGGCAGCAGTGTATTTATGCACCATAGATATTTCTAATGAAATGCAGTGGCTTAAAGAGCTTGAATCATTCTCTTTTCTGAACGAGCAGCTTACTGTATGAGGAAGATATTTGAGTTGTGGGCGATAGGCATTTGTGGGAGGGACCCACAACACAACCAATATGTCACAAAGCATTTTTCACTTTGTGAGCGCAAGGACAGAGACATGCGTCCTTATATGAATCTGTATCTTTTGGAACCCGCTGCTCGTGATACATCCGTCACGCCAGACTGCGCAATACACATGGGGGGACAAACTGAAAGGAAAAAAAAGCAACACCCTCCTCCACATTGCTCACAGATGCCCACAATTCGTTACTGTCACTTTGATTGAAAGAGGCGTGAAGAACGCAATTCCTCCTACCCAGACAGCACAGGACTTCTGTTCTTTAGGTCTAGTATTGGGGTACTTGGTGTTTTCTTTGGCACTCACCATTATTAGTGCTGTACTTAATGCTTTAATGGTTTAAAAGGTTTGGAGCAAACTTGTTGTGCTTCTATTGGTCTTAGGAGGTAGGAATATGAAAAAAGCTTTGGAGATGGCTTGTTGTGCTTCTGTTGGCTATAGGCGACACGAATTTGCAGATCGAAGACGATCAAACTTGAGAAGCAAAAAACAACTTCCTCAGTATTGGAATGCCTATGATTGGAACTCCATGGAATGCTTCAGAGATACCAGTGTTCTTGTTCCAGTGACTTACCTGATCCATCCTGATGCCATCATCAATAGATCCATGTGAATAGCCTCCATAAAACACTTAAGATTAGTCTGTATTTTAAAAACCGTGAAAATGGACTGCAGTTCAAAATAATTAGGGCTGCGGCTACAGATTATTTCAGTAATCGAGTATTTTACCGATTATTCCAATGCGTAATCGGATAAGAAGTACTTTTTCTTTATTCAATAGCAATACTAAATATACAAGAGAAAATAAGACGGGGTTCTTAAAATGAGTAATGAGTAAAAAATCATTCGTTTCCTGGTTTAGAAAAATGTTCATTCTAATTGCTGAGATTGCATACAAGAATACCCGTGAAAACTAAACCCATTCAGTGCATTTCATTGCCATATTACATCAAAATACAAATATATAAATAAATAAAAAATTATAAAAAAAAAAAAAACTCTATAAAAGGTAATCGCACTGTACTGTGTTTTCTTTACGGATTAGATTGAAATGATCCCAAACTTTGGAAATTGGAAGTTTTCTTTGGCTTGAATCTTCTCCCCCCTCGCTGTTTTCCCCCCCGTTCCTCCATTTTTCATTCTGCAGTGTCTTCCTTGTTTTTCCTGTTCAGACCGACCAAGTTTAGCACCTGCAAATAATTTGCCTACTTTTTGTATTTGAATTACTCGAGTTATTCTAGGAATCATTTCAGCCCAAAAATGAGCAGTTTTGCTCTTGAGTTTCTATCAGTAAACAGTTGATGATTTCAGCTCTTGGATATGATTCCCTGGTTCCTCTCACGGTTCCTCAGGAAAATTTTTCTCACCACCCTCACCTCTGGCTTGCTCGGTGTGACAGTCTACATTGTTTCAAATGAAATGAAATGTGACCGATGTGTTTAGTAAACGATGTACTGAAGTAAGTAGACTATTTGCAATTTATAAAGTTAATCAGGGGTAGAAATCTTCATTGTTCTGATTGAGGTCTTTTATAGTGCACTGAGCTTTGGAGTGTTTGCTGTGTGGGGGGGAGGAGGAGGAGGAGGAGGAGGTGGTGAAAGGTGAATGGTGGGCTGTGTTGGTGAATGGTGGGGGTGAGGTCAGAGTGTTTATCTGTGTAAGTTTGGTAAAAAGCAAGTAGGATCTAAAAGACTCTCCATGGGAGGATCTCTTCCTAGTTGGAGTACTACTTTAAAGAAAGCACAATGAGGGTAAGTGTGCTTTTTTTGGGGGATTTTGTGGGGTTTTGTGTCTCTTTGCCACACATCATCTTTAAAAAAAAAAAAAAAAACATTCGACATAGTAGTCTGTAGATTAGTTTTGTTTAGTTGTTCCTAAATCATGCGCATGCCTTCATTTAAATTCTTGCAGTTCTTCTGGGTAATTAACTTGTCTTTATGAGAGAATGTGGGGTGAAAATATACAAAGGTTGAGTCCTTTAACAGCGCACAGGTCGCTCCTAAAACATTTATCTCCCTGAGCGGAAGCCACTGCATTAAAGTCTCAGCAGGCCAAGATGGAGATGAAATTTACAACCTAAGATTCCTCCAGCTCTTACAGCCTGAAGGAACTTGCATTCATTGGGAATAAACTTATGAAACTTGCTTACTTTTAGTTGGGAAGCTGCGTTTCTTACCACCAGACTGCACGCTTAGGCAGTGTTCGAATGCATGATGAATCTTGTCTTCAGAATAGATTTTGTTTAATTACTAGATGTTTTTCTGCTTGGCCAGAAGCCGCCGACTGTCGTCCTGCTTATGCAGGGGCAGATGTGTTTAGTCGAGAAACCTGCTAGTTGATTTTATATCCCCCTTTCATTTAGTCTGCGACGAAGCGACGCATTCCAACGGCTTCGAAACAGAGGGATTACAGGGATACGGCCATTTGGCATGTCGACATGTCATTTTCTCAGGAAGACAGCTGTGTCAGATTCGAGGGAAGATGTGTCACTTTGATGCAGACATCAAGGCACTTATTCCTCAACACGTTCAACAGAAAGTGAGACGTTAAGCTGATCTTATTTAGCAAATAATTGCACAATTTTAAAAAAGAATGCTTTGTGTATGTGTTAACCCTTCTTGGGAAAAACTGCTCCTTTTGAAGGGTTGCGGGGGGAGGGGGAGGTTCGGGGGTGCGAGCTGAGAGCTCTGTAGCTTTAGGGCTTGTGGGCTGCAGATTACAGGTTAGACTAAAGGAGGGTTTAGAGAAGCTTCATCCCACAAGATCACAGTGCAGCATGATCTCAACCAGGCTTTGTGTCTGCTTTAAAATATTATAGAAAGAATGAATGGGGCTCAAGCACTTCCAACACCAAATATTTCTCTTCTTTTTATCATGATTTTACCTTTTCTGCCTCAGCTGCAGGTACTTTGTGATTAGTAGAAATGCGCCCGGTTTTATCAAAAAATGGCATTTCTTTTGTATAATCAGCAGAGTTGATTTGATTGAGTCCAATATCTGAAACGCTGTGTAAATTGAATCTGATTATTCATCCGCTTAATTTAAATTAATATACCATATTAGCAATTTTTTTTTTTTTTAGCTATTATGAAAATAAATATATGGCATTTACGAAATGAATCGTTACAAGCATTAGGACAACCATGTTAAGAATTCCTCACAGTTTACCCACATGCAGTTCAGTCTAGAATTAAGTGTAATATATTGCAGTGTTAAAATGTCAGCGTTGCTGCCCTTTACAGTGGGCCCTAGAGACACAGAGGGACAGCTGTTCCAAGCCAGAGCGGCAGGAGATTGGAGCCATGCCGCTTCATTAGCACATAAGATGTGTGCGAGCAGTGGAAACATGCTGCTCAAAACACTGCTCAGTCTTGCTGTTCTTTTATCTGTCCGAGTCTCTGTTGATGACTTCAGGACTTACATGCTGAAGGTCCAGGTCTTATAGGAGCATTAAATAATATAAGTTTATACATAGAAACTTACATACATATTTATGTGTGTGTGTGTGTGTGTGTGTGTGTGTGTGTGTGTGTGTATGTATATGTGTGTGTGTGTGTATATATATATATATATATATATATATATATATATATATATATATATATATATATATATTACACGTATATATGTGTATATGTATATATAGTGAAACATCATTTAAATATATAATTTATATTAATAATTATAATAATAATTTTATATAACCTTATTACCGCTTTAACTGTGTAAAGCTGCTTTCAGACAGAATCAGAATTTAATCAGTTCATCTTGATCAACTGTCAAGTGTTCCTTCTATTTTCCAGGAATGCAGGGCTGCAGTCATACCATCCATTTTTTCAGATCTCTGTGATTTATTAAGGAGATGTCAGAAGTCACTACAATGCAATAAAAAGTTTTTCCTGGTTGACTCCACCCATATCCCCACGGCACAAATAGCTCTCTGAATGTTTTGATGTGTCAAAGTGCGATAAATCAAATGGCCTTCCCAGATCACTTATCATTACAGGAGCTTTACTGTTGAAGCAGTTATAGATTTATATGCAAAGAACTCAGTACAGTCTTCAATATAGGCAAGTTTTTAAACAAAGAGGATAAAGAAAATGTCATCTCGAGTTGTTTCCGTTCGAAAGTGCTTTCACCTCCACAGCGAGTGTTGCGTAACTCCTTCTCTTCTCTTTTAGGAGCGGCAGCGGCTGGAAACCATCCTGAACCTCTGTGCCGAGTACAATAAGAATGATGTCCCAGACATGATGGGTGTCTCGCAACTCAGCAGGACACAGAGGCAGCGGGAGAGTGATGAGGAGAACCTGAGGGAGGAGTGTAGCAGCACAGAGAGCACACACCAGGACATGAGGACTCCACACAACCTTCAAAATGGAGAAAGCACACAGGTCAGAGCTTCTTCTCGTGCACAAAAAATAATTCTTATTTAAAATTTATTTACATTTTTTTATTCACATACATTTTTAATTAGCAGATTACGAGTCTTGATGATGAAGGATATGCAGGATTTGGTGCTCATCTGATATTTGCACAGAAAGATGATGGAGAAGATTTTTTTTTATTCCTTTCAGTAATGTGATGTCAAATAGATTAAAAAAAAAAAAAAAAAAAAGGTTTTGCTTTCTAGAGAGAAGAGTGCAGGCAGGGTGGAGAAGTGTAAAAGGAGAGCTTTGTGATTTGCAAGAGTAAAAGCTGTAGTTCATTAAACTGTGGTGGCACCGGCAAAAAGACAGGAGGCAGAGCTGAAGATGGCAGAGGTAAAGATGCTGCGATTTTCATTGGAAGTGAGGACGAGGATGGACAGGATCAGAAATGAGTTTAGAGGGACTGCGTGAGGAGGACGTTTATGGAGACGCGGAGAGAGGAGAGCGTGAGATGGAGGAGAAATGGGATAAAAAACGGAAGGGCTAAGGAGGAGGCATATGGATATGTTGAGGGAAGACATAAAGGTGGTTGGTTTGAAAGAGGCAGATGTGGAGGTCAGAATGCAGGGTTTTGGGGGTAGATTAAGTACAAATGTACGCTATCCGAAGAAAAATAATTAACGATGACAGTGTGAAATGAATACGGGTGTCCGCTATGTATCGTGTTTGATAACATCGTAATTGTTGTTTTAACCAGCTGTGGGCCGTGCAATTGGTACCTGGGTCTTTAGTGGTGACGTACCCGAATTAATACACCTCTTAATACCACCACTATCACGTCACTATTATAGAAACCATAAATACTATACAAAAACGCAATATAACAACACATGGCATTAGAGAGAGAGAGAGAGGCATTTCACATATGGAGGGTAAATACCATTAACAGTTAAGACTCCAAACCTCTACACTACAACCGCAACTGTGCACTTAACAAATATTATTTAGGTTGTAAATGTAGGTCAGTGCTTCTGATAGTGTTTAGGCGAGCAGAGAAGGCTTTGCTGGCCCTGCCCGCCCACCACTGGTTTTAACGATGTGCGATTTGACATTTTCCAGTATATCGCGAAACCCAAACAAAACACACCTACAGAGTGCACGCATAAATTACGCGACGAAGACCAGTAGGTTAGACTTGCGAGTGTGGGCATTTAGAGTGCACTGCATGATTTACTCGATTAAAATGCATTTAGAGCGAACATAAAATTTAAGATATGTGGGCAGAAAATGTGTACATTTAGATCATTTCTTATAGTTAATCAATATCACACGAATGTTCTTCCAAAAATCAGCACGATTACAAATGTGATTTTGATTTTATACAACAGTTTTTTTTTTATGACAAATATCAGTATTCAACGTTTTATGTTTTTAATATAAAAATAATACATGAGCTTCATCAAACGATGTGTAAAAACATCTGAATGCCACTTCAGGTGCAGATTCTGTTTTCTCTGCAACAGCCAAAATGTCGTATTACTAAAATTGACTGATTAAATGTAAGCGTTTGACTCAAAAAATAAATTTATAATATAATGCATAAAAAAATTTGAACTTATTAGAAAAAATTCAACCACAAGAGTGTTAGTAACCCTCAACATCCCAAAGAGCTCTATAGAAGGCCACGTGAGATCTTTTACTCCGACCCATGTAAAGCATATCCTCATGGGGCTGTCTTTGTGCACAGGGGCATTGTCATGTTGGAACAGATTTAGGTTTCGTAGTTCAAGTGAATGGAAATTTAATGCTAGCACCCTATACAATTGTGTGCCTCTAACTTTGTGATAACACAAACATAATTTTTAATTTTTAAAGACAAAATACTGGAGAATGAATTCTAGTACATAGTTGCCATTTAATTAGTTAATAGTTTGGGGTCATTTGAACACACTGTTTCTCTGGAACACTGTGTCTGTAGGTATGGATGTGCATGTGTGGGTGCATGTCTATATATGTGTGTGTTTGTTAGAGACGGAGAGCGTCTTCTCTCGCTCTCTCTTTTTTGTAACTTTCGTAGCACATTAGTCTCCAGATGTGCCACTCCTGGTCATCCAAGAGTTAAAATAACTGAAGGAAAGCTTGTTTATTCACAAGGAATTATTTTGACATTTTATGAAATTATTTTCTAAGCCTTTGTTTGAATAAAATGACATTACATTACCGAAAACCTCCCGTACAATTGTGTGCCTCCAACTTTGGCAAAGAACCACACGTGGCTAGAAATTCTATATAAATAGCATATATTAAAAGTGTTCTGTTGACCTGTGTGTGTGTGTGTGTGTGTAGATGGAGGGGATGTCAGGAAACGGGATGAGACTGGAACTAAGTTATCTGGAGGAGGAACGTGTGCGAGTGCTGGCGAGGGTCGACGAGCTGAAGGCTCGGCTCATGGAGCTGGAACAGCAGCTCCAGGAGAACAAGCAGGAGGTGGGGGGGTGACGCCGAGGTTTCAAAAACACTCAAAACCATGCATGCGAATATCCTTGACAGCACCCTTGACAACACTCACAAACACACACAAACACACATGAATTGTCTGATAAATGAGGTTTATATACACATAGGAAATCCTTACCTCGAGATAAGAGATGGAGAGGAATTTAAACCACAGCTGAGGTGTGTGTGTGTTTGTGCATGTGTGTGTGTGTCTAGGCGGAGATGGAAAGGGCGTTGCTACAGGGTGAGAGGCAGGCGGAGTTGAGCCAGATCGAGACCGAGACTGACATCATCACACAGCTGCAGCACAAAGTCAGCGAACTGGAGAGCGCCATCCAGAGGGAAAAGGACAAGGTAGAACTTTTTCTTACCTAAACACACACACACACACACACACACAAAATGCACACTGCACCAACATGTAATCTTTTTTGAAGGACAAAATGGTGCAGAAAGAAATTCTAGTATATAGTTGCCTTTTGTTCGGTTAATAGTTTGGGGTCATGTGACCACACTTTCTCTGGAACACTGTGAATGCAGGTGTCTATGCAGGTGTGGATGTGCATGTGTGGGTGCATGTCTATGTATATCTTTGTGTGTGTTTGTGTGTGAGAGACAGAGAGCGAGATGTGGAAATGTCTCTCCAGACACTTCTCTCTCACTTTTTTTTTTTTTCAACCTTAAAAGCATTTTAGTCTCCAGATGTGCCACTCCTGGTCATCGAAGAGTAAAAAAAAAAATGAAGAAATGCCGTTTATTCACAAGGAATTATTTTCACATTTGATTAAATCATTTTTAAAGCCTTTGCTTAAATTAAAGGACATTTTATTTTAAAAAATGCATCTATATCGATTTGTTTTTTTCTTCAGGTCATCTACTTGGCTTCACTAACCGAACTCCATTAACCTCTAATCTTCTTGGTGCATCCGTCCGCTCTGTTTCTATGTATCTTTGTGCCTCTGTGACTCTTATTCTGGGATTTTACGCAGAATTGAGAAGCAGCTTGGGAGCTTTTACAGGAAAACTTTGTATTTGGGAATTTCTTTGTTTTATGTGTGTGTAGAGGGTATATGTGTGTATGGTTTGACTATGTGGTGAAGCTGTTGGAGAGGTGATGGGAATTGTGAATGCTCTAAACTGCTGAGTGACAGCTTTCCAAAAGATCACATTCTCAATTATTTTGCACATCTCATGCAAAAAGTTGGTGCCTTTCATCTTCGCTGTTTGAACAAAACATGATACTTTCAAATGAACAATAGAGTATAGAGTCAGAAAATGAAAAAGAAAAAATAGGCTGGCAAGGGTTAAAAAAAAAAGAAGAGAGACGTGCTATGAGTGTTTCATTTGCCCTGTCAGTCACAATGACATTACGCAGGTGTGAGCATCTGTAAGTGAGCATTATTCCGCTGGTTTTTATTTTTTGCTGAATTCACATGAAGGATGTATAGTTTAGCTTTCATCATCTTTATTTGTTAGGTAAAGAACTGGAAGGATTTAGGGGGTTCAAAATAGAAATACATACATAAAAATGCAATTTTATTTAAATGGAAACACTTAAATAAATGTCTTTACCCATTTCTTTAAATCAATAAAAATAATAGCACACTATATGGACAAAAGTACTGGGACACCTGACTTCCAGCCATATGTATTTTTTCTTCTAAGCTGTTATCACATTTAATGTTGGAGCCACACAATTGCATAGGTTTTCCCTGGGTGTGCTAGCATTACATATTTCTCTTCACCCCATCCTGTTCCAGCATGGCATTGCCCCCGTGCACAAAGCAAGCACAAAGACATGCTTAACATGGGTTTGAGTGGAAGGTATTGAACACCTTTAGGATGAATTTAACTACTGACTGCACCCCAGGCCTCCTCACCTCACCTACATAAGTACCTAAATTTAAACAACATACATGTGGTTGAATGAACTACAGCCGCACTCCAAAATCTAGTGTAACATCTTCCCAGAATAATGGAGGTTATTATAATAGCAAATGGGAGGTCCCCTGGTGGTCTAGTGGTTAGGATGCGGCGCTCTCACCGCTGTGGCCCCGGTTCGATCCCCGATCAGGGAACCGACCCCAGCCACTCTAAGTGCCGGTCCCAAGCCCGGATAATTGGGGAGGGTTGCGTTAGGAAGGGCATCCAGCGTAAAAACATGTGCTAAATCAAACATACGGAGGATCCGCTGTGGCGACCCCTAATGGGGGAAGCCGAAAGAAAGTTTATTATAATAGCAAATGGGACTAAATGTGGAATGGGTAAGCCTTTGTCCATATGGTGTTTCTTATTATTTTATTGTGAAATTGCTGAATAATAATAGGTGACTCACCAGCAGTTTTGTTCTTGGATTTATGGATTTGGAGAGGAGAATTTATGGGATTTAAGTCAGACTTATTATTTAAAAATGTTCCTATAGTTTTTGCATGCATCTTGTGCTTCTTTGATGCCTGATCCTTGTACATGTAAAAAGGAAATAATTAAACTAGGACACTTGTAAAATGTTGCTATTTGGCAGTCACTTATAATTGAGTGTCAAATAACTGTTCTTCAGGAGCTAAATAATGAGCTGTACCTTACTAGATTTATTGGACTATAAGCCTAGAATATGACTTATTTTTTGGGTTTTTATTAAATGATCTCAAACGTGAAATCAGACTAAGACTAAATATGCTATAATACGGCCTGAAAAGCTTCGGAAGTCTTGAAACACGTGGGTGATTGTTTCGTTCATTGTGACATGGAATGATTTCAAACTAACTTCAGTTACTGCTTTTAAATATCTTTCTTTCTGATATGAAAAAAAGGAAACGCTAACCATGAGAAAGGCAGATGGTTTAGCAAGAAACGCACTGTTCCACCATATTCATGCTAGAGAACAGAAGCTGTTCTGCCCAATTGAAAGGGATAAATAGGAAGTATACACCAAACAGGCATAACATTATGACAGGTGAAGTAAGTAACACTGATTATCTTCTTATCATGGCACCTGTTAGTGTGTTGGATATATTAGGCAGCAAGTGTACATTTTGTCCTCAAAGTTGATGTGTTAGAAGCAAGACAAATGGGTGAGTGTAAGGATTTGAGTTTGATAAGAGCTAAATTGTGATGTCTAGACGTCTGGGTCTCTAAAACTGCAGCGCTTGTGTTTCCTGGTCTGCAGTGGTCAGTATCTATCAAAAATTGTCCAAGGAAGGAACAGTGGTGAACCAGGGTCATGAGCAGTCAAGGCTCATTGATGCATGTGGGAAGCGAAGGCTGGGCCATGCGGTCCGATCCAACAGACGAGCTCCTGTAGCTCAAATTGCTCAATGCTGTTGTTCTCCATTATGCTCCATTGGTCATCACTGTTTTGGCAGCAAAAAGAACACCACCACAATATTCGGCAGGTGGTCATAATGTTATGCCTGATCGATGTATTCCACAGCACATGTACTACACATTTGGAATAACTAAGTAAGCATAGGGTGCCATAATAAATCTCTGTGTTCTTCGGCCAAACCCGGTCTTTTGTGTCCTCTAAACTCAAATGCCTGTGCATGGCGTGGATTTGAGCAGTGTGTTTTCTCTCCCTCTCTCTCTCCCTCTTTTGCTCCCCCCTCTCTTTCTTTTATTCTCTTCCCATGGATGGTGTGTGTTCTCTTTCTAGGACAGGGCGAACGTCGACAGCCAGCGGGAAGCCCTGGAGAGGCTTCAGGACGGCTACAATGAGCTGAAGAGCCAGCTGCATAACTGCCCCGAGTCACTAAGGGAGCAGTTACAGGAGCAAGTCAAAAGGGTCAGTCTTGTCTTGCTGGTCTCACATCAGGACCATCAAAAAACTCTGCGCGAACTCCAACACACCATTTTCCAATCATAGCACACACATACACAAACCACATCACTCACTTCGGTCCAGCAGAACGTAGATATGCATGGTGTTTATGCAAAACTGATATTAAACTTGTTTTCTGGTTCTGAATAAAGAAAGCAAGGCATAGTTTTACAAAACACACATTATTGACTTGAATTGTATTTCATTTATTTGTAAAACTATTCCTTTACTTTCTGCTGGTAGCCTTTTTTTATTATATATATTTACCTCATTTTGTGGAGAGTTCTGGGTAAGAAAGTCTGCTCTGTTCTTTAAAGCTGTGCATGTGTGTGTGGTTTCACTGTTTCTCTGGTCAGGGGTCTCCTGTGTGCATCCATTTATTTTGTCCTGTGCCACTTTTTAACCTCTAACATTCTACTAATGTATTAATGTAGTGCTTAATTCTGATGGTCTACATCATTTTCTGGCTTTCACATGCTTTTTTTTCAGTACTGGGATCAAAAGATGTGATCATTTTGTCTTCACTGTAGGTTAGGGATGGAACCGTTCACCGATTCACAGCCAATGATGTGATGCATTGATTTAATAAAGTGTGCATAGGATACAAATTGGCATTTATATAGCGATGCATCGCTTTTAATCAGTAAAAAACGATTTGTATATAATTATTAGTAGATGCGCTATACTTCTACAGTGCATCCAGAAAGTATTCACAGCGCTTCACTTCTTTTTCCATATTTTGTTATGTTACAGCATTATTCCAGAATGGTGTAAATCCGTTATTTTCCTCAAAATTCTATAAACAATACCCCATAATGACAGCATGAAAGATGTGTGTTTTGAAATCTTTGCAAATATATATAAAAAATAAAAAATCTAATGTACATAAGTATTCACAGCCTTTGCTCAATACTTTGTTGAAGCACCTCCGGCAACCATTACAGCCTCAAGTCTTTTTGAGTATTCTTGAGATTCTACAAGCTTGGCACATCTATTTACGGGCGGTTTCTCCCACTCATCTTTGCAGTACCTCTCAAGATCCATCAGGTTGAATGTAGAGTGTCAGTGCACAACCATTTTCAGATCTCCCCAGAGATGTTCTATTGGGTTCGGCGCCCCAGTCTGAGGTCCAGAGCGCTCTTTTTTTTATTTTTTATAAAGGATGTCTCTGTACATTGCTGCATTCATCTCTACCTCGATCCTGACTAGTCTCCCAGTTTCTGCTGCTGAAAAACATCTTCAGAGCATTATGCTGCCACCACCATGCTTTATTGTAAGGATGGTATTGGCTAGGTGATGAGCGGTGCCTGGTATTCTCCAGACATGACGCTTGGTATTCAGGCCAAAGAGTTCAATCTTTGCCTTTTACTGAGCAGTATCTTCTGCTGCAGAGATGGTTGTTTTTACTGGAAGGCTCTCCACTCTCTACAGAGAAATGCTGGAGCTGTGTCAGAGTGACCATTGGGTCACCACCCTGACTAAGTCACTTCACCCCTGATCGCTTAGTTTGGCTGGACGGCTTCGCCATAAAAAGAGTCCATTTATGGATGATGGAGGCCACCTCATTGGGACCTTCAATGCTGCAGAAATCTTTTGTACCTTTCCTCAGATCTGTGTCTCTATACAATCCTGTCTCGGCGGTCTACAGATAATTCCTTGGACTTCATGGCTTGGTTTGTGCTCTGACATGCACTGTTAACTGTGGGACCTTATATAGACAGGCGTGTGCCTTTCCAAATCATGTCCAATCAAGTGACCCTACCACAGGTGGACCCTAATCAAGTTGTAGAAACTCTCATCTCAAAGATGATCAGTGGAAACAGGAGTGCCATTGCAAAGGCTGTTTTATTTGGCTGTCTTTTGTTGCCATCTATTTTGACAATAATGGCTGTATGATGAGTTATTTTCAGAGGAAAGTAAATCTGTACTGCTGTACAAGCTGCACATTGACTATTCTAAAATATACCCAAGTTTAATTTCTATAGTATTGTCCCTTGATATGCTAAAATGGTTGCTGAAATGTGAGGGGTGTACTCACTTTTGTGAGATACTCTATCTTAATGTGTGGTATCGTTGGCTGTGCATTGAGATGTGAATCGGATTGGCCTATGGAGATGCACATTCCTACTGTAGGTAGTCACTACACTCATATTTTGGAGTATTACCTTCTGTTGGTAGTTCATTGTGGACCAGGCTATTTTGGAGATGCTTGACTCTTTTACTAAAAGAACAGCCCTGCAGGCTGCTTGGAGAAATAAACACTGAGACAAGCTCTCAGCCCTCAGGCTTGCCCCTGTCAAAAAGAGTTTGATTATAGTAAAGTGAAGGGGAGCCAGTGATCCTCTGTTTCAGAATATCAGCAAAAACCATATTTTCGACACATTGTAGTGGAATATTGGCATGGATCTTCTTTGAAATCTGAAGTTCGTGTACCCAGAAAGATCATTTAGTTTTTACTAGGACCCTCTGAGGGAACTCAATCACACACCTTCCATTCATAGCATCTATGAACCACATCGCCCACTTTGCTCCAGCAGATGGTCGAATTTTCACATAATATTCAAAGAATTTTATGATTGTGAAGCCAAAGCCCAGCAGTGTGTCTCGCTTTGTATGCAGCAGCTGCGCTCTTACGCTGCAGTGCATTACCGTACCGTTGCTCCTGTGTTTTCCCGCCGAGGAGCATGACTGGTGCTACCTGCTTGATCCTGCTCTCTGACGCTGAGGTTGATGTGTGTGTTTGCGCAATATAGGAAGCAGAAACCCTGGAGGCTGAAACAAAGCAATTTGAGGATCTAGAATTCCAGCAGCTGGAGAAGGAGAGCAGTCTGGAGGAGGAGCGTGAGACTATTTCCCAGCAGCTCCTTCAGGAGAAAGCACAGTATCAGAGCAGTGTGGCTAAGCGAAAGGTATGCACTATATCGATCCTGCTTTTCATTCAGTGTCATGCTCATACACTGGGGGGAAAAAAAGATATTAGCAAATGAACATCTATTGAATATAGTTAAATGTTGCTAATATTTTTGTGTATTAGATTGACTTTTCTTATTTCTTTAGATTCCTAGACATTTTACCTTGTGTAGATGATTTAAAAAAATATTTTACTTGTCACATGTATCAAGCCCCAGAAGCACAGAGGATTAAGGGCCTTGCACAGGGGGCCCAAGAGTGGTGATAATGGGACTTGAACCTTTGACCTTTTGAATTTTGAAAACCTAGAATGTTGATACATGCTAATTTCACTATGAGAAATGTTATATAATGTTTTTCCTTTATTCAAGATATCTCTATTTATAATATGAAGTATAAATGCGAGCTCCACAACACTGAGCTATAGCCGTGTTAAAAATTACAGTTGTCAAACTGAATTTGGAACCTGTGGCAATGCTGAACAAATATAAAGCATAATCTGTTTAGCTTGTTTTCAGCCTATGACATATGACGTTTCCACTGTAGGAAATCCAAAATGAATGTAATTGAAACAACATAGAAATGTTGATAAGAAAGCGCGCAAGGTCAAAATCCGTGTTAGCTTGCCGTGATTTTCTCACACGTTTCAGGAAAGTTGTCAGATCTTTACATGCCAGAGAAACGGACGCAAGTCTAATGGGTTCGTTGTGCAATTAGATACGGCTGTTTAGATTTCCCCGTGGTGCTTTTGCTCTGGCATCAGCCAGATTTTGATGTTTGCATTCATTCTAAGAAAAAGTCAACTCAATGCATTTCATGCAAGTTCAAGAAATTTCCAGGTGAGAAAATTTCACTATGTGCCAAAATTTCCATCAGCTCTCATACAGGCAATCAAAAACCACAAATTTTTGTTATCACAGCACAAATCAATTTTGTATATTTAACACGTTAGTCACATAAAAACCAAATTTAATGAAAATATTTTTTAAAAATACATTTTAATAGCATTTTTAGCATTTTTTACTCCCGAGAGCATTTTGTATCATATGAACATGAATGGAATTTTTAATTGCCGTATTTTTCGGACTATAAGCCGCTACTTTTTTCCCACGTTTTGAACCCCGCGGCTTAAACAATGAAGTGGCTTATTTATTAGTTTTTCCCGGTTTCACAAACTTCAAGCCAAAAAACTGAGCCCCATAACATTAGACCAATGAAAAACGCACCTCACCTGTGTTCTGAGCTGCACGGCTTCGGGAGAAAAAACGTTTTTTTTAAACGCACGACGATGCCAAAAGATAAACTCCCAAAAGAAATAGTTGTGAAAGGAAGGAGGAAGACAGGGTTAAGGGAGAGCTCGCTAACTCCAGTTACAACAGAAATCATATAAGCACAGACAGGTTTCCAAAACTCGTGCTTTTTTATTTTTCTTGGCAACAGCGTTACGGGTTAGTCAAAAAAACTTAGAAATGAGCATCAGAAAATAATAAGGACATATTCCTCAGTCTTGCACACATGCAGTAAAAGCGGAAAAATGCAGTGCCAGGCTATTCCCAAAATACCGCTATGCTCCTAAAGGAAGCGTTTAGATTCTTGTTAGCATACTGTATGAGTGTAGGATTTGTCTGAAATGAGCAGATGAACTGGTTAGATTTTTGAAATTGATCCAAACAGGTTCAAATTCAATTGTGTGAAAATATTTTTGAGTGGCTTAGTTCCTGTTTGAAATATATTCTAGTAGTATTTCTGCTATACAAATTAACAGTGTCCAGACTTTGAATGCTGTTAAAACGTACAACCTTGAGAACAAATATAAGAACTAGTTAATAACAGTTATGTCAGTAGTCAACAATAGCACATCTCCAGCTTATTAGCTTATCAACATTCTGTTAGTGTGGACCATTTATTTAGCTCATCCTGGTGTATGTCATATATAAGTTACATGGCAAAACGTTTGTAAACAATTTGCTTGTTGAACATATCCCATTTCTCTTATAATAGCCTACACAATTCTGGGAAGGGTAGTTGCTAGATTTTGGAGTGTGACTGTGGAGTATAGCAACAGTATGTCAAAGGAGCAGTTTTGATTTTGATGCTCAGGTTTCCACAAATGTTTGTCCATATGGTGTGGATCCATTTTAACCTGGGATTTTTATCATAACAGTTCTGCTTTTGCCTTTGCCTCCTCACACTACAATCAGACAATCATTTCAAGTCAAGTCAAGTCAAGAGGCTTTTATTGTCATTTCTACTATATACAGTGGTACACAGTACACTGTAAAAACGAGACAACGTTTCTCCAGAACCCTGGTGCTACACTTAACAACAACAAACAAAACAACATAGCGCTACAACACAAGTTACATAAAGTGCATCGAGTGCAACCTAGTGCAAACAGTGCAGACAGACAGTGCAGACAGACGACACAAGACAAGACACAAAACCCTATATAGCGCCGACCAGTAAACCTACTGTATACTTGATTCTACAGTACTGTACAAGAAGACTGTAAAAACTATACAAACTAAAAACTATATCCCAGAAGTGAGTATTTAATCAGATTCTCCAAAAATGTGACACTTAGGAATTGGTTTCGAAATGGGCAGTAAAACTGTGAATTAAATACAAAAGGGCACAGCCGTATTTACTGCTGGTTTTAGTGGTTGTGTGGGTCTTCACTCGTATAAGTTAAATAGACAAAATAGAGAATCCTGGGGTTATCAGCGAAACTATTATAAACTCTGATTGTTTAACAAGTCGATTAACATTGAACAGGACAAAGGACATTAAACTGTGATTTGTGTGTGTATGTGTGCTAAATGATTGGGTCTGGTGTTTTTAAAGGAAAAGGTTTCAGCTCTGGAGAAGCAAGCCAATCAGCTGGGTCTGCAGGCTGCCCAGGAGTGTGAAAAGCTGGCTAAGGACAGGAGTGTGACCCTGCAGCTTCTTCAGAAGGTACACAATGAGTGAATGAGGATAGTAAGGTAGTACTTGTGTATCATAGTGTATATTTGAAACCACAGCCTAATCACTGTATATTGTATAGTAGGTCATGCATCACCTTTAGCAGCTTAATGCAGGAGACATTACCTCCCAAACCGAACAATGGCAGCTCACACTTTTAATACACACAGCCTCTCATTCATATTTCATTCATACATCATCCATTACTTTTGCACACGCACACACACGCACACACACAGAGACGCATATTAACAGCCCTAATTACAGTGCCTTGCCTAGGTATTCACTAAAATAGGTTGTAATATTGAAGTAGGGGGAAAAAACAATATAGTTTATAAAATTATTTACAAATAAAAAATGCAAAGGTTGTGATTGCGTAAGTATTCACCCCTGTTGCTGTGCAACTCCTCATTCTGGTGCAACCGGTTGTCATCAGAAGTCACGTAATTAGATGAATGGAGTTCACCTGTGTGGAATTAAAGTGTCCCTTGATCTCGGTGTAAATACAGCAGAAAGCCACCAGAAACTGCTAAATAGAGACAAATGGGCTGTTAAAACATGGTTTAAAAATGATTACTCAAGGTTTGGTTATAAAAAAAACGTTTTTGATTATCCTACAGACCACAATTAAGTCCGTTATTAAAATATGGCGACACAACCCTGTCTCAAAAACACCTTCCAGGTTTAGAAGATCCACAGCTCATATAGTAGAATCTGTTTAGTAGACAAGTGTAGCCTGGATACCATATAAAACTGGAACTTCAAACACTAGAAGTCTTCAAATGACATCAAATGACTTACCAGAAGTACTTAAATTAGGATCTCTTCTTAAAAAACCTGCTTATCCAAATATCCTTTCTCTCAAAATAGTTTTTAGTCTTTAACCTAATGATCCAAGGTCGGAATATATTTATTAATAAAGACTTCAAAAGCACTTTTGTAGGTCCCTCTAGACAAGGATGTCTGCCAAATGCTATGAAGGTCAATGAGACTTAAACTTTTCGAACCCAACCTTTAAACTCAACATTGCTCATCACCCTGAGAATATTCCCAAAAGCATGGTGGTGGTAGCCTCATGCCACCCTTGGCCTTTTGGTTACTGTTCTAATTAATGTCCTGATTACACAGTCACTTTTTGTAGACTTTGCCCATAAATGAAATGTACAGAAGGAAGGGCTGGAGCCAGAGAAAGCCCCCCTCGTAGGCTGCATTTTAATGATTTATGAAGACTATGCTGCTCTGCATTGTGTTATTGCTTCAAGGCTGAAGTACATTTTATGTTCTTTACAACATGGTGAATTCACAAAATAATCAACTATTAATAGAATAAGGAGAACGAGAAAGATCTGTCTCTATCACTATTTGCAAAAACATTAATGCTTGATAGTGTCTGGTGAAGTCCTGAACTATTTTTCATGATCTGGTACAAGAGGGGGGGTTCTTCTTGCTAACACATGCATGATGTTCTAGGAGAAGGAGAGGCTGGCAGGACTGGAGAAGCGATACTTCAGCATGACTGGTGGCAGGACTTTTCCTAAAGGCTCCAGCACGTTAAAGGAGGTAAGGGAATATTAAACCTAATTAAATATTACTATATTAAATAAAAATTGAATATGCAAATTTAGACCAAGCGTTCAGAAGCTTTGTTTTCTCTCTCCATGTGGTTTCTAGTATTTCCCCCCCCAGGTTAACACTGAATAAATACATTTAATTGGATTTAATGTAGTTAAGGCTCTAGGTTACTGACTGGAAAGTCAGGTGTTCAAGCCCCAGTACTGTCAAGCTGCTGCTGTTGGGCCCTTAAGCAAGGCCTTTAACCCTCTCTGCTCTGGGGGCGCTGTATCATGGTTGACTCCATGCTCTAACCCCAGTTTCCTAACAAGCTGGGGTATGCAAAGAAGGAATGTCACCATGCTGTCATGTACATGCAACAAGTAAAAGCCACTCTCTTTAGTAAAGCTCTGTCAGACTGCATTAGCTATTGCTTCAATGTAGTTGTCAAAATTATTTTTTGCTATCTTATAAATCAGTGGTTCTTATGCCATCTTATAAATCAGTCTTGAGGTGCTGTTATTATGCAGAAGTTGATAATTTTCCAATAAGGTATGCTCAGTAGTGTTTCATTCCTCTTATTATTATCATTTTTATTAAATAAATAATTATAATACAGTTTATTAATCTGTGGTTACATCAGATGCTGTGGAACATCCAGTAAACAAGTTACTTCCTGTCATGTATTTTTTTTTATCAGCTATAAACAGCCTTTTCCTTTGCAACCCCACTTCGTTTCTCTTCAACTTTATACTTTAAGACAATGTCTTGTTATTAAGACCCTGCAAATCCCTCTATCCTGAAGAGTTTTCCATGCCAGATGTTCTCATTACAATGCACAAAAAATGGAAAGAGCTCTAAAATTCAGATATATGCTTATAATGAATCTCCATATAAAAATCCCATCAATAGGGTTCTGTAGCTTGATTCTGCTGCAGCTGATGTGCAGTTCCTGAAGCTTAATCCAGAAAATGTCACACTTTAAAATGTTGTTCTTATTTTATGCTACAGTATAAAGTCAAATGTATTTCCACACCTGAACTTTCAGAGATCAGTCAATAAATCAACAACAGTTCAACAGTAAGTCCCCTTTTTGCTGTATTCTTCTGGCTTTCCACTGGATTTGGAACAGGGTTATAGGCTAATCAGGCCTAAATCTTTCCACATAATCTTAAAAGTGTTCAACCTTCTGGTTGAGGTTAGAGATCTGTGCAGGCCAATCATGTTCTTCTTTACCAGCCTTGGCAAGCCTCGGCACCCTTAATGCTTCGCACTTTGTGCCATTATCATGCTGCAGCACGTTTGGGCCTCTTGGTGTCAGTAACGGAAAATTACAATGCTGCAGCATACAAAATTCATTATAGATATGTTGTGTTTCTAACTTTGTGGCAATGGTTTGAGGAAGATTTGCATATAGAGGTGAGAGTTTTGGTCATGTAGTATATTTCGTGGTGTATTTTGGGCCCATAATGACAAAAATTTACTTCTCTGACAAATTCCATGTCTTTGAGTAGGTGCATATTTATTTGTTGAAAGTAAGCCCACCCATTCCTTTTTATGGAAGTGGTATACCCTAGTTATTAGTAGAAAATGGCATAGGTTTTTCAGTATAACGAACCATATAAGAAAGAGGTTGTAGCATAGTAGTTAAGATAAAATTTTAATTGGCACAGTCTATGGGCTGTAGGGTGTGTGTATGGATCAACTGGCCAGAATACTTTATGTACATTTATGTCTATCATGTCTGACCTCTGGTCCTGTGTAAATCCATTGGTGGTTGATTGTGCAGGGGTTCAGCAGGAAGGCGAATGTCTATAGGATGTATATGAGTGATACCCAGCTGGCCAACTCTGCTTCGCATGACCCACTTACACTTGACCCAGCTGTATCTGCCCCCTGTGA
This sequence comes from Silurus meridionalis, assembly GCF_014805685.1. Classification (NCBI taxonomy): domain Eukaryota; kingdom Metazoa; phylum Chordata; class Actinopteri; order Siluriformes; family Siluridae; genus Silurus; species Silurus meridionalis. The sequence goes on along the minus strand of NC_060895.1, from coordinate 6,997,939 downwards.
GGTATCCTAGTGCTCTGACATTTTCATTTTTTTCCTCTCGCACTTACTGTACGCTGCTTGATTTAATACGCAACCAATAATCGTGCTTAAGCTCATGCATATTACACATTTACTTACTGGGCTTAGATTACCCAGTTTAAGTGATTTTTTGAATATATAAGATGCTTTATTAAAAAACTAAATTGCATCAGATTGTCATGCTTATCAATGATTAATAAAATATAAATTCTTTTTGTTCTCTGTCTGTCTTTAACATTTTTAACCTGTCTCACTTATTTCCTGTTTATTCTCCTTTACCTGCTTGCATCTGTGTGTCCATGCTCGGTTTTAGGACTATGTTACTGTGGGCAAATTAAACCAGATCTATGGGATGCCGAAGGTGGATTTGTCCCCCACCTCTCCTGTGCGATTGCATCAGCCCTCCCTCACCAAGCCTGCCTTTTCCTGTCTTCCTTCCCCCCATGGCTCCTCTCTTTCTCTCTGTTTTGAGGTGTGTCTTTTTACCTTTGAAAATAACTTCTTTCTAGCCCTTCCATTCTGGTACTTTAATCTGTCTGACATCACTAACCGTGAATCCTGTTTTGTTGTGTTTTAAATCAAACGACTCTAAGCGCATCCTCTTTAACCCCAGTCAAATACATTAATATGAAGGTTTTTATACTAACGCTAAATGCGACCAACGGTGGAAAAGAAAAGTGCAATAAAATGCTCAAACTTTATTTCGTTTCATTAGTGACATGCAGTAGCTATTACAAACTGAAAAGAAAAGCATTCATTTTGTTGCTCTTGCATTGCCTCATCTGTTCACGTCTGCTCGTCTCTTTTGTGAGGTATAAGCAATTTTTCGGTTTATTAACACTTTTATCATGTTTAGTCATTCTTGATAATGACAGATTCAACATTTAATGAGGAAACTATGTAAAAAGGGCGTTCCTTTAGTTTACATGGGTAGCAGTGCCTCCAGGAAAATAAAGGTTCCAGGTTGAAAAACAACACACCTGGATGCATTGCTAAGGGCTGTGAATGGACAGTGATTGCATTGGCATGAGTGCAAAACAGTGATGAATTTGTATCATAGGAATAAATCATAGCAACTGAAGCAATAACGTAATATAAGATCAATGGAACTGAATGGCAGTTTGTATTTGGGAATTCATACCTGATCGCATTTTGTTTTTGCTACAAAAACTACTATATACATTTCTATCGTGGTACAGTCCATTCTGTGGTAATGTTTTCCTTAGAAGAACCTATCATAGTGAGAAATCTAAGGCAGTTTGGTACACCATGAAGCTGGTCTTTTATGGTCATTGACACTTGTAAATGAGAACAAGTATCTTCGTTTATAATAATAAACAAATTGGATGAAGCTGCTGCTTATGTTAAATTCTCAGACATAAAATCTATGTGAAATATGAGAGCTTTTTCTTTAACGCAACAGTCATCGCTAACTTTTTTCAATTCTGTATAAAAACCTAGTCTAATTGCTTTCAAAAAAAGGGTAAAAGATTTTCCTCACATGATCATTATGTGGCACTTTGGAACACTTCATCACAGTCTCTGGAGATTAAGTTCTTTGTCCACCATCAAGCTATCTGTATGCATGCAGAAGCAATTGGCTTACAGCAAGACAGATTACCAGTGTAAACAGTGGTGGACTGATGTAGTAAATGTAGTTTGTTACAGTACTTAAGTAGCTTTTTTGCATATCTATACTTCAACTATTTTACATTCCAAAGTCAAATTACTTTATACTCCGCTACATTTTGAGAAATCGGTTGTTCCATTTGATTTATGAGTGGATGAAAACTTTTATACCACCAATCAGGGAACATTTACATTTGCGGCATTTAGCAGACGCCCGTGTCCAGAGCGACAAACAAAAGTGCTTGGAGTCTCTAGCAATGAATAGATCTACAATGGTACGCTAGATTACAAACTTGATATAATCACACTATAACTCTTGATTTTTACATAGCAAATATGGAAAGTGCTTATTTACTGTATTTTTCTGACTATTTTTTCCCATGTTTTGAACCGCGTGGCTTAAACAATGAAGCGGCTTATTTATGAATTTTTTTCTGGGTTTTTCCTGGTTTCACAAACTTCAAGCCAAAAAACTGAACCCCATAACATTAGACCAATGACAGCTCACCTGTGTTCTGAGCTGCACTGCATCGGGAGAAAAAACTTTTTTTAAATGCATGCCGATGCCAAAAGATAAACTCCCGAGAGAAATAGTTGTGAAAGGAAGGAGGAAGACAATGAACAATGACTTTCTTGGTTGGCTAATGTTTAGATACAAGTCGTTGTAGCACATTAAGTCTGGGTGAAGGGAGAGCTCGCTAACTCCAGTTGCAACAGAAATCATATAAGCACAGACAGGTTTCCAAAACTCGTGCTTTTTTATTTTTCTTGGCAACAGCGTTACGGGTTAGTCAAAGAAACATAGAAATGAGCATCAGAAAATAATAAGGACATATTCCTCGGTCTTGCACACATGCAGTAATAGCGGAAAAATGCAGTGCCAGGCTATTCCCAAAATACCGCTATGCTCCTAAAGGAAGCGCAACATATTTCACCCGTTAAACCTGGTAACAGACACTGTCTTTTGTTAAAGCCTGTGTAAAGTTCAATAGTTTTCCTGCGGCTTATAGACAGGTGCGGCTTATTTATGTTTAAAATACAAATCTTTGTCAAATTCAGCGGCTTATATATGGGTGCACTTTATAGTCTGGAAATTACAGTAAGTGTTTCAGGAAGAGGTAGGTCTTCAACCGTTGCTTAAAGATAGCCATGGACTCTGCTGTACGGACATCTAAGAGAAGTTAATTCCACCACCTCGGTGCCAAAACAGAGAAGAGCGTGCACTCTGTTTCTAATTGCCGCTTGGTGGTAACTATTTAGTAGGATAAACAGTTTAATGTCAGTTTAACAGCAAGCAGAACATTTTAAGAGTAATTATGGAAGAAACTCCTAACTCTAAACAATCATTTTTAAAGTACTTAAAAAGAAGCTTTTGAGCTCATGATATTTTTTTATAGATATGAGTGTTTGACTCATTAATATCATTCTATGTATAGATGGTGTGCTGAGAGTAACAGAGTCTTTTCACATAAACTGAGTTGATTAAGAAGTTTGTGACAAATTATAATAGGACATAATAGCCATAATAAATCATAGTACTTTGGATACTTAAGTACATTTAAAGGCAATTACTTTGTGCTTTTACTCGAGTTAGAGATAAACTCTGTAAACTATTACTCCAGTTAAAGTGCTCCTTTTAAACTTTTACTTATGTACCTGGTTTGTGTACGTCTTCCACCACTGTGTATTACAATACACTGTCCTTGTTGTATTGTCTTGCCATCTAAAGAGCAATTTTATTACATGATCAGTTTAAATGAGAGGTCTACGCATGCAAATAATTACAGTAGTTAACATGTACAGAAGTTCTCATTAGTGGAATATTAAACTGTGTGCACAGGATGGGATTAGAGGTGTGACGAGTAAACATGATGTTTATATGTAAGGCGCAGTGGTGCGCTGATTATGTTTGTGGTTTGTTTACAGGTTCAAACATTTCACACCATCTAGCAGACAATTAGGTGGTTTGTTTATGTATTTATTTATTTAAGCTAATTTGCGTTCTGTCACCCGGCTGCACCGAAGCCGTTTGGTAGAAAACTCAAATTTGCATAAACAGCTTTTTCTTTCAAATGAATTAATAGCTGTTCACTCGTCTCATTAAACCGGAATTTCAGTTCCATAATAACGCTTTCCTCTGTTCATCTTCTTTTTCCTACTTTTCCTTCATTTTCCTTTATTTTTTATTTGTATTTTTTTTTTTGCCTATTTCACCTCACTACCTTTCTGTGCATTCTGATGTGGGTAACGTGGCAGATGGAGCTGTTTAGGCCTCAGATCCACAGGCTAGATTTAGCGCACTGGTACCCGGAGGTGATGGTGGCTGGAGAGCTTAGCCAGCTGTGCCCACCTTCTTTCCTGTCTAAAGCTCACTCAGCACACGTGCCTTTGCAGGTAACTCGTCCCATCAAGACCCAGCTTTCCCTCTTTTTGTTTTCTTTCCCACTTTGCTCTCACATCTTCATGTCCTTAGTGTCATGTAGGTGTCTCTGAAAAGTTTTGAGTGTGAAGTCTGTGCTGTACGTTGTTGATGAGTGTCGTCACATTGTTTGGGTTTTATTTGGTCGTGTTTGGACTTTGTGGCTCATGGCCGTTGCTCTGCTGGTAAACAAACTGGAAAGGTCGCAAGGAATGTCTAGTAAAGCAGTCTGCTCATTTAGGAGTATTGGGAGGTGTGGGATAAAAGCTTGATCTTTATTGTATTACAGCCAGAAACTATTATTGATAATGAGATTAATTTTTTGTTCCTCTTCAGATTACGTAGTTTAGAATTTTGAATATGTGTGTGTGCCTGTTTAGTTAACTGTGAATTTAAATGATACTATGTATAATTGTACATACTATATAACAAAGTTTTATTTGGAATCTTGCATATAAATCTTTGGTTTCACATAATAATGTTGATTATAAAAATTGTATCTAAAAATTAAGAGAACATTTTAAAAGAATGTAGACCCACACTGGTCATATAAACATAGACAGAAAACATAAATAGCACTGTTAGGGCAAAACCTGTCACTATGGCTAAACTCTAGCCAACACAGTCAGGTGCCAAGATACTGTGTGTGTGTGTGTGTGTGTGTGTGTGTGTGTGTGTGTGTGTGTGTGTGTGTGTGTGTGTGTGTGTGTGTGTGTATATATATATATATATATATATATATATATATATATATAGATAGATAGATAGATAGATAGATATATATATATATATATATGTGTGTGTGTGTATGAATGTGTGTATAAATATATATATGTGTGTGTGTGTATGTATGTATGTATGTATATATACATATGTATGTATCATTTCATGTATGTCTATATGTATATATAGATATGTGTGTGTGTGTGTGTGTGTGTGTGTGTGTGTGTGTGTGTATATATTTAAACACTTGGAAATGTTTATTTCTCAGGATATAATCTTGCAAATATTCCTCACGTTGGCAAAGTTGTAACATACACCTATCTGGCATAACATTATGACCACCTCCCCCTTTTTCTGCCAAAACAGTCGTGACCCGTCAAGAATTAACTTCTTGGACACGGGCCAGTCATCGCTCCTCTGGGCCGCCCATGACCCTGTCGCCGGTTCACCACTGTTCCTTCCTTGGACCACTTTTGATAGATACTGACAACTATAGACCAGGAAACACCCCACAAGAGCTGCGGTTTTGAAGTTGTCAAACTCAAATCCTTACGCTCGCCAATTTTTCCTGCTACCACATCAACTTTGAGGACAAAATGTTTACTTGCTGCCTAATATATCCAACCCACTAACAGGTGCCATGATGAAGAGATAATCAGTGTTAATCACTTCACCTGTCTTAATGTTATAATGCCATAATGTTATGCCTGGTTGGGGTACATTGTTATAAAAACAGCCAGTCTGCTGAGAGATGTCTCATACCTGGCTAACAAAGTGCGATTATCCTCACACAGTCTCCAGGTGCTGGTTTTCTACAAGTAGTAATCTTAAAAAGCAATTTATCCCCTTTTTTATTATGGCATTGGCCTGATAAATCATCAAAATTCCATTAACATTGAGACACAGAAAATGAAACACACATTTGAGTCTGTAGTTCCAGAACAAATTTTTCAATGTCAGGAGTTTTCCCAAGTCTGCACATTTATGTACTGAAGAAACCCAAAACATGATAAACTATTTCCTGAAGCCAATACGTGGGATGTTTTGTGTGTTAATGGTCCAGTTTGTCTTTTCTGTAGGTGTTTCGCTCCAGGCTAGACAGCGATGCCAGTCAATCCTCACAGAAGCCAAAACTGAGTGCTGGACTTTCCCCACCTTACACCACAGCAACACTCGGCCGCAACACTCCCTCCAGGGTAAAACACACACACACACACACATATACACACATTTCTATGCTGTGTAATACTATTGAGATATAACACACTACTTTGGTTTAACTCGAATTGTCAATGATTGTCTTTTCACTTGCCCAGAGTCCCATAATTGTAACCAACAGCACTGGAAGTCTCCCCCGCAACCTTGCAGCCACTTTACAGGACATTGAGATAAAGAGGCAGCTGGCACTGCAACAGAAAGGTATTTACACCACGTTTTTATAAGCTCTAATCACACACACAAAAGTAGTATGAGCCAAAGTAGCAGCAATCCTAAACCTTTTATTTATTTATGAAGCATCGACTTTGGAGTATGTATATTACATAGAATGCAGGAGCAACAGGAAATATTGAAAAAGAAAAAAATTGTGTTCCTACAGTATAAAACCAAATAATGTGGATTAGTTAAGTTCCTATTATTTGACCTTTAATTACTTTTAAGTAGTGAGTAGAAGATCGGACCCTTTTAGTGACTTGTTTTTTTAATCTTGTTCATCAAAATAAAAAAATAAAAAAATAATAATAAAAAAAAAAAAATAAATAAAAAAAAAAAATATATATATATATATATATATATATATATATATATATATATATATATATATATATATATATATATATGTGTGTGTGTGTGTGTGTGTGTGTGTGTGTGTGTGTGTGTGTGTATATATATATATAATGTGTGTGTGTATATATATATATATATATATATATATATATATATATATATATATATATATATATGTTTATCTTGTCTACATACAGGATCTTTGACCTTATTTCCAATAATAAAAAAATATTGCAATGCAGCTTAAGACAAACAGAATGAGTGGCTCAATTCTTATATCTTCTGGTCTTTGTCGTTCGTTCTTTTGCCACATGAGTCCCATGAAATGTCAAGATTTGGACCCAAAAAAATCTCTTGCATTGTGTAGTGTCTATGGAAATCCAATGAAAAAACAACGGACAACTCGGAACGGAGGACTTATGAGATGAACTACTAAATTCTGTTTCCTGTGTAATGCACTGCATAGCGTTTATGGGAGTCACGTAATAAAAGAACGAATGACTTGGACAAGTCGAGAGTTCAGAGGTAAATGAATGCAATGTTTTGCTCATTTCCATTAGAAAATAATCGAATCGCTTTTTGAGACGGCTCGTTCTTCTGAGTCACATTAAAGACTCATTTAAAATGATCAAATATTTTTAAATATGTTTAAAACAAATAAAAATCAGAAAGCAGATGGTCTGATTTGGAAAATCTGGGATTATATGGATTTTAAGTCTTTTGATTCCAGTCAAGAAAATATTTGAAAAATTTCAATTCCATATTTGAGTTCAGTTCAATTCCTAATTCAGACAATGTGTTTCCATAATACAGTATATTCATCATACAGTTTTGAAATGTAAGGAAAGAAATCTGAAAATAAAAAATCTGAATTAATTTATTCAATTTGGATTCCTAATTCAGCCAGTATTTGTTTTCAGAATCCAGTACCTTTATATTACATAGTACATTAAACAGCTTTGAAATGTAACAATAAAACTGGATAAAAGCCTGAATTGATTAATTAGATTTGAAAGAAACAAACTGATCAAAGTGATCATCTGATTATCTGAATCTTTTTTTTTTAACATGAAACATACCAGTGCTTGTTTACTCCTCCCCATCCCGTCCACACTTTCCTCTCAACTCCTCCTCCCGTTTTCTTTTTTCATTTTTTTTTTCACAACCAGTGTGACGTTGTGTCTTTCACTTTTGTTCGTTCACCTCCGTTATCCCCCCACTCTCACCCAGACTGCTTGCCATCATCGCCTGAGTTCTCCGCCATGGACAGTCCCACAGGTAGAGCGCATTGAGTCTGGAGTGGGTTTTGGTCTGTCCTCATCATCTCATCTTCATTACCACTTTATCCTTCGCTTTCTCTCTGATTGTTGCGGCTCGACTTTAAATGGTGCATGATTTCATTTACAAGTGTGCTTTCTGTTTTTTTTCTGGACTTTGTTCTCTTTCTTAGCATGGAGCCAAATGGTTGAGGTGTGTTTTTCGCTTTGACTGGAAGCAGTGCCATTCAAACGGGCCAGATTTGCTTGGGCATTATTTGTTTTATTTATTTATTTATTTATTAACATCTTTTTTATTTTTAAAAATGAGTCCAGGTCTCTGTGCTGTACCTGAGAGGGCATGATTGGTCAGCTTGGTTATAGCGTGTTATCCTACATGGATACATGGGTTTATACTTTTTTTTTATTAATTATTTTTATTGATTTTATTTGTTTTATTTAGGCTTGGCATGGAATTATGTGAAATACGGTATTAGGTGTGTGACGGTTTCTGATGAGAAACAAATATGTTAATGGCAATGTTCTGTTTATGCCCAAAAAAAAAAAATCAAGAATGTTTTACATGTCAAACTGTATTTGTAAAGTGGCAAAATAAAATTTTGGAATGTCTATTATTAATTACATCTCAATCTTACTGATCAAAAATGTTACTTATCGAAATAATTTAATATCAATGAGAAATGATTTGTGATGCCACAGTATTATAGGTCATCACCTTTTTTTAAATGCAGCAGTGCACCAGATGTGGTGATGTACAAAAAATACTTATTATACACTCTGTTTTTCCATACCATCTCACACCTAATTTGTCCATCTGTCCATTCTGCTTCTGTTCACATTCCTGCATTTACGTTCTCTCTCTCTTTCTCTTTCTCTTTCTCCGCAGGTCAGCAGGTGATCGAGGAGCAGCGGCGGCGTCTGGCCGAGCTGAAGCAGAAGGCTGCAGCCGAAGCTCAATGCCAGTGGGAGGCGCTGCATGGCTCCCACACGCATCTAAGTGGCTCTCCCACTCCTCCACTGGTCCATCACTCCATACTGCACCACACAGCACCCTCTGCTGGAGAGGACAACTACGACACGCTCAGTTTGGAGAGCTCGGACAGCATCGACACCAGTGTCTCCACCAGCAACAACTCCGCCTGCTCGCCCGATAACATGTCCAGGTTAGAAAAATGCCTTTCCACTAACAGAAATCTATGCAGTTGATGTCCCTGTTTTACATCCAGTCTCTGGAGCTCATTTATCATACATCTGCTTTTGTTTGATTTATTTATTTATTTTTTTATATCTAGTCATGCAGTTAAAAAACAATTAGCCTTTCTGCAGGCTGTTACACTCGATATGTGTGGTGCATTTTGTACAGTAACGCATACATAGAAGGAAATAAAACCAAAAATCAGCTTTTATTGTTCTTGACATAAGATTTTGACATCTTTTGTAAAAAAATAAAATAAAATCCGTATTTGACAACCTTTACAGTATTCTATCACCAGTCAATGATTGACGTTATTCCCAACATGCCTTACAAATACATTATATGCCTTTTAACCTGAATGTGGTGGATGTATAAAGTACAATACATAAGTGTGTTCCGATTTTTTTCTAAATGGAAATAACCGTGTATCCCTATTTTACAATGTATGTACAGACAAAAAAAGAAATCCCTGTGCAACGTTTATTGCAGCAAAGCAACTAACGGACTCGAGAAAATCAGAAAAACGGTTTAAAAGTAATCTGAAATAAAAAGCCCAAAGTTTTGGCCATGACTCCCTTGAGGGAAGGTAAAAACTTTTTAATGATCTTTTTCCTCTTTTTTTTTGGGGTACTATTAATATCTTAGCATTTTATTACGTGTGATAATGACGAAATATCTGTGAAAGCAAACACTTTAATTGTCTTGTTGGTTAAATTCGTTCTTAATTTTATCCTAAGGGCATGTGGAATTTTGCACTGCTTGTACATAAGTGGCGCTAGCTAGCATTATTAGTTCGCTTACTTGAAAAGCACTTGCAACAGAAGCCAAACAGAGGTTTCCTATTATGTTTTTGTTTTGTTTTGTGTTTTTTTTTTTTTACTTTAGCCAGACGTTTGTTTTTTTTTTTTTTTACACTTTAGCCAGACTTTTTTTTTTTTTTTGTACTTTTGCCAGCCGTTTGCCATCAGAACCAATTGGTCATTCGGCGGTGGATTAAAAACGAGCCTACGTTTCATTCAGCTGCATCTCAACATTTTAGAACGCGTAAAGATCTTATTTCTTGACTTGGGCTCAGCCTTCAGCACGATCATTGCAGCGCTGCTGGACATGAAGCTGACTCGATCTGCCAAACTCCATCTGCCAATGGATCACAGGTTTCCTGACAGACAGTCAGCTTGGCAAATACATGTCAGACACTATAACTCAGCACCGGCACACCCCAGAGATACATGCTTCCCTTGTTCTCTTTTCCCAATGCAGCAACATCTGCAGCTCTAATGAGCCGTCCATCAAGCAACACATGTTTGCACAGGACATCGCTCTTATAGGCCCCCGATATCCATAAGCACACGCAAATGTATCAGGTTTAGTCAGGATACCTGAACAAAAATCACAGAATATGAGTATTGATTTCAGAACCTGTATCACCATCAGCTATTGAGTGATTCAGGTTTCTCTAGACTGTCATGTCATGTAACCCTTAGCCAGAGAAAAATGCTAGCCACATCACCAAAAGGCTCCGCAAAGCCTGAGCCAGCGAAACAAAAAAAATCCAATCTCCCCCCAGGCAGTATCAGTCCACATCCATCACCATGTCCATCCTGACCTCTTCTATAATTGTCTGGTTTGGTGCTGCTGATACTTGGGCCAGAGGCAAACTGCAGCGAATCGTCAACACTTCTGTTATCAAAGATCCGGTCTATCTCGGTGTCCATCCCAGACCCAGAATGAAGTAGTGTTACAGTGCACGCGTTTCTGTGCAGTCCCTTTCCCTTCCCATCCTGCCCGATTTCAATAAAAGTAACTCTCTAAGAAGTAACAGCTGTAATGTAATGTGTACTTTGGATATAAATTTTATAACACCAATATGCACACTGATAATAATTCCAATAATAGTAAAAGATAACACAACATGCAGTTTTTAAATGAAGGTTTTTATTATTACATGGCCCTGTGTGAAAAAGTGTTTACCCCCCTGTAAAAACTGTGGTTTATCACACCTGAGTTCTATTTCTCTAGCCACACCCAGGCCTGATTACTGCCACGCCTGTTCACAATCAAAAAATCTCTTAAATAGGACCTGCCTGACAAAGTGAAGTAGACCAAAAGATCCTCCTAAAGTTAGAGATAATGCTGAGATCCAAAGAAATTTAGAAACAAATGAGAAAGAAAGTAATTGAGATCCACAGTCTGGAAAAAGGTTATAAAGTCATTTCTAAAGCTTTGGGACTCCAGCGAACCACAGTGAGAGCCATTATTCACAAATGGCAAAAACATGGAACAGTGGAGAACCTTCCCAGGAGTGGCCAGCCGACCAAAATTAACCCAAGAGCACAGTGACGACTCATCCAAAAGATTCTACTACAACATCCAAAGAACTGCAGGCCTCACTTGCCTCAGAGTTCCAAGATGAAAACCGCTGCTGAGCAAAAAGAACATAAAGGCTCGTTTCAGTTTTGCCAGAAAACATCTTGAAAATCCCCAAGACTTTTGGAAAAATTCTCTGGGGACTGATGAGACAAATGTTGAGCTTTTTGGAAGGTGTGTCCCCCATTAGGTCTGGCGTAAAAGTAACACCGCATTTTAGAAAAAGAACATCGTACCAACAGTAAAATATGGTGGTGGTAGTGTGATGGTCTGGGGCTGTTTTGCTGCTTCAGGACCTGGAAGACTTGCTGTGATAAATGGAACCATGAATTCTGCTGTTTACCAAAAAATCCCTAAGGAGAATGTCTGGTCATCTGTTCGTGACCTCAAGCTGAAGCAAACTTAGGTTCTGCAGCAGGACAATGATCCAAAACGCTCCAAGTCCACCTCTGAATGGCTGAAGAAAAACAAAATAAAGACTTTGGAGTGGCCTAGTCAAAAGTCCTGACCTGAATCCTGTTGAGATGCTGTGGCATGACCTTAAAAAGGCGATTCCTGTTTGAAAACTATCCAATGTGACTGAATTACAACAATTCTGCATAGATGAATGGAGCAAAATTCCTCCACAGCGCTGTAACAGACTCACTGCAAGTTATCACAAACGCTTGATTGCAGTTGTTGCTGCTAAGGGCGGCCCAACCAGTTATTAGGTTTAGGGGCAAACACTTTTTCACACAGGGCAATGTAGTTTTGGATTTAGTTTTCCCTCAATAATAAAAACCTTCATTTAAAAACTGCATGTTGTGTTCACTTGTGTTATCTTTTACTAATATTTGAATTAGTTTGATGATCTGAAACATTAAAGTGTGACAAACATGCAAAAAAAAAAAAAACGAAATCAGGAAAACACTTTTTAACACCACTGTATTTAAGTATGTAGCATGACAAGACTTTATATATATTTGTGTGTGTGTATATATATATATATATATGTGTGTGTGTGTGTGTGTGTGTGTGTGTGTGTGTGTGTGTGTGTGTGTGTGTGTGTATCTGTGTATGTATCTGTTCAAAATGTATCTTAAATTAATGCTTTTCAAGTTTTTAATACTCTAATCAACATGGGCATTTGTAAATATTGGTGCTTTATGCAAATGTATGTGTATTATTAGTAAAACCAAACTCAACATTCGCTGTTTCCACACGGACTGGTCAAACAGAAATGCACGCAGCATTAATCATGCGTTAATACAATTTGTGCAGTTAAAACAAATGTGTTACCTCGTTAATTTTCACAGCTCTAATAAATCTAGCATGTAGCTATGACAAGGCACATATATATGTATATATGTGTGTGTATATGTATGTGTAATATTACATATACATACAAAATTGTACCAGAGTATGAGTATATTTTTTTAACTATAATGATGTACCCACCAATTAACATGATCCCGATTCGGATATTAATTTCATTCATAAAGCACAACATTTTCAAAGTACTTTTTCCTGATCTTTCATTTAATAACTATAAAACAACAAGAATAATGTGCGTGATGAAACTGGTGCGTGGTTAAGATTTTATGCCATTCGTCATGTGTCATGTCCAAAGTTGTCTCTGCCGCTCTATTAGGCAGGCAAGTGGCATAGCAGGAGCTAATAATCTGTTTGAATTAAATTACTGAATGTGGCATGTAGACTACAAAAAAAACTGAAACAAACCCTGTGCGCTATTGTGACACAGTGCAAGCGGGCTGAATGCGCTGAAAATCGAAGAGATGGAGAAGCTGCTTAGGGAGGCTCATCTGGAGAAGGCCAGACTCCTCGAGTCCAAGGTGACGGAAAACCTGCAATCTGTACATGCAAAGATTAATTATTTAATATTGTATTGAAGGAGAATGCTAACTTACCTTAATGGCTTTCTTGCCTCGTGTGTGTGTGTGTGTGTGTGTGTGTGTGTGTGTGTGTACTGCAGGAGCGAGAAAGCCAGGCACGTAAACAGATGCTGCAGGAGGAGAGGAAGAGGAGAGAGGAGGCCGAGAAGAGGCTGCAGGAGGAAACGGTGCACCGGCAGCAGCTCATTGAAAAGGAGGTGAAGATGAGAGCAAAGAATTTCTCTCAGGTGAGGCTGCTGAGGTGAATGATAAACAGGGGACACTGCGGATCGGATGATGTTCGGGATATGAATGCACAGACAAAAAAAACCCATATCCAGATAATACGATTTCAACTCATTATGGCCAAGATTTGATATTTGACAATGCCACAGAATTTACTGTGATACAAAAGAAGTTTTCAGGAATAACCTCTGATTAATAACTGACTAATGTTGTTTAGGGCTTGGGGTAGGCTTACTGTTATTTCTTAAATGATGATGATGATGATAGGATTATTTTAAAAGTATCACATGTACATGTCCTGCCTTGTTTACACATTAATTTAGGAATTGGAATATTTTTTGAATGGACCAGTTGTGTCTTTATATATAAATATTTAATCGGTTACTCTTTATTGGTTTGTAATTAGAATCAATAATTATTATTGGTCAGCACATTTCTATTAAATATAACACAACCGCAACACTGCACACAAACTGAGCTAATTTATTCTGGTTGTAAAGATTTGTAATAAACTGCATATGTGGTTTTAACGAATTGAAACTGAATACATACGTAAACACAACCGTTTCAGACATATTCAGATATGGCCGTCACTTTTCCCGTTTGTTTTTGCTGCAGTGGAAATAAATGACCATGGCTCCATAAGGATATTATGAATTTTTTTTTTGGTTTGTTTTTGTGGCCCCCGCATGAGATCATGCACTCGGGAACTAATGAAATTCTTGTGTAAGATTTGTACAGCATCTGTAAGCAGCTACCTGTAATGTGGCCGCCAATATTGTATCAGCGTTTCTCAGTGCGGCTCAGGGATGGGGATGTGCACTTTTCCCAGCAGCGTTTGTCAATATTTACGGAAAGTTACGAGGGATTACTATTTCATACTAAATTATTTTGGACAATTTACATTTTCTGCAGCGAAACTAAAAAAATATAAAAAGTACAACTGACAAATTTGAGGACGGTTTGCAGAGTTACACAGAGAGTCGGCATGCAGGTTTACAGAGTTATGATGATAAAACAGTTCGACCAAAATGAATTTGACTTCTAAATCCAAATGTCCACATACGTCATCTCTAAATCGGGTGTGTTCCGAATGTTTCGAAAGCACAACACACACGTGATTAGCAAGCACTATACTGAACAGTACTAGCGATAGTTTGAGTTCGGGCTTTGTCCTAAACCCCACAGCAGGCTTAAGTGCATCTTTTTATTTGTTCATTTTGTTGTTCATTTATCATTTCAAAGTAAATTAAAGTAGCACTGCTTGATTACTTATCAGAGTTTTTTTAAATGAACTCGATATTCTTGATCGGCACTATATAGCGAGTATTGAGATTTTATTGGCTGAAATTCTGTTTAATTTAATACAAACTGTAATATATTCAGTTGTTTATGACAAGAAAAATGTGTGTGTGTGTGTGTGTGTGTGTGTGTGTGTATGTATATATATATATATATATATATATATATATATATATATATATATATATATATATATATATATATATATACAGAATACAACTTGAAATTTAAAATGTAATTTTAAAAAACTCGGGTGATATAAATGTAAATGCACGTGAACTGAAAATCGATGCGATGGCAACATGGTCATATATATAGAATTAAATGCAAGCAAGCACACACACACACACACACACACACACACACACGTTCTTGTATGACCACGTTGACATCGCATCGTTTTTTCAGTTCATGTGCATTTACACTTCTATCAGCTGAGTTTTATGTACAATTTTGAGTTCTGTTTTTGACTATTTGTATCTCGAGCATACCTACACGTTTGGAGTTTGGAAACCTACTGATTCCGACACTTTTCCAATCCTAACAGTGAAGGTCATAAAAACAGGTTATGGAAATCGCATCTAACTGTTTCACAGCATTACAGCTTCCATGCCAGAGCTCTGTGTGACTGTGATGGGGACTTTATATCTCTGTTCTGCTGGGGAGCGAGGAGTTTGACACCCAGGGGGAAGGCGGCTTTGAAGATGTGGCGTTTGTAGTCAGTGTCCTTAGAAATTTGATTTTATGCACAAATAAGGTCTTCGTGTCTTTTTATAGTGCAGGGACCCAAGCTGAGCCGTGCGATGCAAATAAGCGATTCGTAAAAAAAAAAAAAGAGAGATGTAAAGGTTGACTGCTCCATCGTGATGAATTTGTTTTTATTCAGAATGAAGACCACAAATCAATCGCCGTGTCTGGTAATGATTTCGAGGAGTTTGTTTCAGATGTGTCTGTAGAATCGATCACGGGTTGCTGTTTGAAGAAATGTTACAAATATATTTTCCTTCCCTTTTATTATTGATTTCTTGTTTTTGGTCAAAGGCTCGGCCCATGACGCGCTACCTTCCCATCCGCAAAGAGGAGTTTGACCTGCGCTCGCACGTGGAGTCGTCGGGTCACAACGTGGAGACCTGCTACCACATCATCCTCACAGAAAAGATGTGCAAGGGCCACCTGGTTAAGATGGGCGGAAAGATTAAATCGTGGAAGAAACGCTGGTTCGTCTTCGACCGTCTTAAACGCACGTTCTCCTACTACGCCGGTAGGTATTCAGCTCTGCACGTGAGCCTCGAGCGCGAAACCGGCCTGGAATGATGCGCGCCTACAATTCTGAACCGAATCCATTTTTATTGGCGCGAGTAAGATATCACTTACAAGCAAAATCGACTTGGCAGCAAAAGAGTCGAGTATGGAAACAAATTAAGCCCAAAAAGTGAAATAAATGAATGAAGGATTTACAGTGTTTTACAGTATTTAGATTTTTTTTTTATATGAATTATAAGACATCTTTCTCAAGAGCTGAGTTTTGGCATAGTGATGCTAGCGTGGGGGGATGCGGTAATTAGCGGCGGCT
The DNA here is from genome assembly GCF_014805685.1 of Silurus meridionalis. NCBI lineage: Eukaryota > Metazoa > Chordata > Actinopteri > Siluriformes > Siluridae > Silurus > Silurus meridionalis. The sequence continues at coordinate 6,981,534 of NC_060895.1, read as the reverse complement.
TTAGCTCGGGAAGGCTGCTGTGGTTTCCGATAGCCTCGGGATAGCTCGAGGCATACAAATATCCAGCAGCTCGTCCGCGTTCTGTATGATGCTGATGAAATCGAGCGCAATGCTGTGGAAATTCTGTTTCACACTCAGCCGTCGTGCTCAGCAGGGATAGCGGTTTCTACCCCTAATGGTTACACAGGCAAAAAAGATGGCGCAAACTCAATAACAGGGCTCGATTGCTGCCTCCCAGATCGCTGCCTCTGAGGACAGTGTAGTTTTACCCACTTGTTTTTACATTACGGTTCACATAAACCGTGTTAAATATTATTAAGTGGAATAATGCAGGAAGTTTTTTTTTTTTTTTTTTTTTTGTCCTTAACATGACATTTTCGTGTTTTCTAATGAAAATTAAGAATAATTTCGAAAAAAAAATTAAAAGCATAAATACAGAGATTTAATGAAATAATGGTTTTACTTTTTTGTGCTTTTTTTTAAATATAAGTGTAAAAAATCTGTCACATGACCTCCCTTTTTAATTTGCACACCCTCCACACACACACACACACACAGATTTTCCAACACTGTATAACAGTGCTATATTGTTTACATTATTAATGTAACATTTAACTTAAATTAATATTAAAAACAAAACTTAATTTCATGTAATTTAATCTTCAAAATGATATTAATATTTAATTATTATTTACAGAATTTTGTGAAATCTATTTTTTATATAAATACTTAAAACATTTTTATTTTTTTTAAATTTTTTTTAAATGACTGGTTTGTATTATGGCAAACAGAAAAAAAACAACTCAAGGCAACTTCAGTCTGTCACATGACTGTAGATGTCCACACACATTTACACAAACATCCACACACACCTGATCCCCAAATGAGGACGTAACGTTTTATAAAAAAAAAATAAAATTCAAACGTTAAAGGTATGGCTTCTCAACATTGTTAATTTTTTTTCAATCTTGTCCTTTTTTTTGTTTATTTTTCATGGTTCCCAGACAAGCATGAGAGCAAGCTGAAAGGAGTGATCTATTTCCAGGCCATTGAGGAAGTTTACTACGACCATTTACGCAGCGCCTCGAAGGTAAATCATCCCATTAAGGAGTGTTTTTTGCTGATTCCCAGCTGATTCCCCGTCTCCGTAACGAAGCTACACGCGCGTTTTCACTCGCTGCTGCCGCGTCCGAGCGTTCACACTGCTCCGAGTCCTCTGTAATTGCTGCTTTTATTTATTCATTCTTTTTAAAAGCTCATTTAATTTCGTTCATTTACTTTCCATGGATTCGCTTCTCACTTGTTGATAGCATTTTTTTTTTGTATTTCTCTCTCTCTTTCTGTCTTTCTCTTTCTCCACTATTATTTTCCGATTATTCTTTCATTCTGCTGGCTGTGCCTCACAGAAAGGATTTTTCAGCCTGAACTTGACAAGTGTATGTATGTTCAGAACGAGTCCTGCATGCCACCAAAACTCTTTTTTTGCTCGTGGGCAAAGGCCGAACCGAATTATAAATTCTTTTTTGCTATAATAAAGCCTTTTATTCCTCGTTGAGGTGAATTAGTCACAGAGTCTTGCCTTGGAGTGATGGGGCTTATTTCAGCTCTCCCCCCACCTCCACCCTCCAATCCCTGGCCGCAGTATTTAATGGCATTAGGTCAGGTCTTGATTGTGTGGTGGCAAATAGGGAATGAGGGACATATTCGTATTATTCGGATCCATTTACCTCCAGCACATCTCTGAACTGCTGCCTCCTCAGTTTTACAGAGAAGTGCGTGTGTGTGCATGTGTGTATAAATGTGTACAACTTACTAACTGTCTATGTGGCGCTTTGTCTGTGCGCAAGTGTTTATTTTATCCAACCACAAACTTGCACTGTGTGTGTTTTGGAAAGTGGTGTCTAGGTTATATTATTACTTTTTAATCATGATTATTGCCTTTTTTTTATTATTGTTTATGAATCACAAGCTAGCTAGCAAATAATACACCCTGTCAATCGGGACCACCATTTTTTGTATTTATTTTTTCATTTATATTTATTTATTTATTCATTTTTCTGTTTCCGATTTTTATGAAACGCTCATCTGGTGAACAGAATAAGTGAGCTCGCCTTCACCGAGAAGCATATATGCAGCTCTTCCTTCAAATTTGGCCAAAATAATGAGCCTTGGAAGACAACTGTCTTATGCTGTCTTTAGAATTGGATTGCCATTATTTCAGGAGAGAAGCCTAGAAACGCTGCCCAAAAATGTCTGCCCAGACAGTTCAGGCTCCTGAATGGCATGCAGTAAAAAAAAAAAAAAAAAAAAAAAAAAACTAAAAATTTAAGGAGAAAAATTTTAAGTGTCTGCAGTAACAATATTTTACAAGTTTAATAGGTAAAGATGGAAACATGATAAGAAAAATCTGCATTTTCTCCTAGAATCAGGCAAATATATATATTTTTTTTTCATTTATAAAGAATTGCATGCATTTTTGGTCCATTTATGGTTACATTTAAGTTTGTGAAATGTCCATGAAACAAGTTAGGTCTTATAACAAACCAGTCTTTAACCCCACAACCCCCCCCCACACCAAAATGTTAATAAGAAGAGAGAGAAAAAAAAAACGCAGCTTGTTATATTACAGAGAAAGCACAAAATGCAAGTCCTCTTTCCTGAAGTCTTTCCTGCGGTGGAAAAACGTGCTGGAAAGCTGTTGCAACATGCTGACACCCAAGACAATTACATGCCATCGACACATTTCGAATCCGTTTATTATTCGTCTCCGAATTTTGCGTGCCACCGTCTGCCAAGCCCCTATTGCTGTTGCTATAGAAACGTGAACGCGTTAGAACAAGCGGTTCATATAAACTTGTGATTTGAATAACAGCTGGCACTTTTATAGGAAATAAATAGAGACATTGATATTTATGGCACGGAGCAGACACCTTTATCCTGAGTGACTTAGAGAAACCGCTTTGAAGTCTCGATTAATACACTCTGGTACTTGTCCATTAAGTCACTTTCGGTCTCAAAACTGAAGGAATTATGAAGAAATTCAACTCCAATTCAATACAATGTAGATTGTAGATCAGATGTAGATGTAGAACTCGTCTACTAAATACAGTGCATCTGGAAAGTATACACAGTGCTTCACTTTTTCCACATTTTCTTGTCACAGCCTTATTCCAAAATGTATTCAATTCATTATTTTTCTTTAGATTCTACAAACAATTAACCATAATGACAATGTATAAAAAGTGTGTTTTGAAATCTTTGCAAATTTATTAAAAATAAAAAAATTTAAAAATCACATGTACATACAGTGGGGCAAAAAAGTATTTAGTCAGCCACCAATTGTGCAAGTTCTCCCACTTAAAAAGATGAGAAAGGCCTGTAATTTTTATCATAGGTACACTTCAACTATGAGCGACAAAATGAGAAAAAAAAATCCAGAAAATCACATTGTCTGATTTTTGAAGAATTTATTTGCAAATAATGGGGGAAAATAAGTATTTGCTTAATATCAAAAGTTAATTTCAATATTTTGTTATATGCCCTTTGTTGGCAATGACAAAGATCAAACTTTTCTGTAAGTCTCCACAAGTTTTTACACACTGTCGCTGGTAGTTTGGCCCATTCCTCCATGCAGATCTTTTCTAGAGCAGTGATGTTTTGGGGCTGTCGCTGGGCAACACAGATTTTCAACTCTAGGCCTAGGCCACTCCTGGACCTTGAAATGCTTCTTACGAAGCCACTCCTTCGTTGCCCGGGTGGTGTGTTTGGGATCATTGTCATGCTGAAAGACCCAGCCACGTTTCAGCTTCAATGCCCTTGCGGATGGAAGGAGGTTTTCACTCAAACTCTCACGATACGTGGCCCCATTCATTCTTTCCTTTACACTGATCAGTCGTCCTGGTCCCTTTGCAGAAAAACACCCCCAAAGCATGATGTTTCCACCCCCATGCTTCACAGTAGGTATGGTGTTCTTTGGATGCAACTCAGCATTCTTTCTATTTTCTATAATTCTTTAAAAATCAATTAATGTAATTTTCTGGATTTAAATTTTTTTTTTCTCATTTTGTCTCTCATAGTTGTGAGTGTACCTTTGATGAAAATTACAGGCCTCTCTCATCTTTTTAAGTGGGACTTAAAACTTGCACAATTGGTGGCTGAATAAATACTTTTTTTGCCCCACTGTAAGTCCAAAATTCACAGCCTTTGCTCAATACTTTGTTTAAGCACCTTTGGCACCAAATACAGACTCAAGCCTTTTTGAGTATGATGCTACAAGCTTTCTATTTTTTACAGTTTCTTCCATTTTTTCTTTTTAGAACCTATCAAGCTCCATCAGGTTGGATGCACAGCCATTTTCATCTCTCCAGAGATGTTTAGTTGGGTTTAAGTCTGGGCTCTGACTGGGCCACTCAGAGACATTCACATGGCTGTGTGCTTAGGGTTGTTGTCCTGTTGGAAGATGAAACGTCACCCCAGTCTGAGGTCCAGAGGACCAGGTTTTTATAAAGGATGTCTCTGTACATTGCTGCATTCATCTTTCCTTTGATCCTGACTAGTCTCCCAGTTCCTGCTGCTGAAAAACATCCCCACAGCATGATGCTGCCACCACCATGCTTCACTGTAGTGATAGTGTTGGTCAGGTGATGAGCAGTGCCTGGTTTTCTTCAGAAATGACACTTGGCATTCAGGCCAAAAAGTTTTTGTTTCTCATGGTCTGAGAGTCCTTCAGGTGCCTTTTGGTGGATTATCAGGTGCCTTTTACTGAGGAGTGGCTTCCTTCTGGCCATACAAACCTGATTGGTGGAGTGCTGCAGAGATCATTGTTATTCTGGAAGGTTCTCCTCTCTCCACAGAGAGAGCTCTTTTACAGTGACCGTTGGGTTCTTTGTCACCATTCTGACTGAGGCCCTTCTCCCCAGGTCACTCAGTTTGGCTCAGCGGTCTGCTCTAGAAAGAGCTCTGGTGGTTCCAAACTTTTTCCATTTGTGGACTATGGAGGACACTGTGCTGGTTTGTTCTCTGACATGCACTGTTAACATGCACTGTTTTGAGTGTCATGTGAATACTTATGTACGTGATTTTTCTGTTTTAATTTTTTATTTAAAAAAAAATGTGTAAATATTTCAAGCACACTCCTTTCACGTTGTCATTATGGGGTATTGTTTGTAGAATTTTGAGGAAAATAATGAATTGAATCCATTTTGGAATGAGGCTGTAACAACAAAATGTGGAAAAAGTGAAACGCTGTGAATACTTTCCAGATGCACTGTACATCAGCACATCTTAAGCCCAGGAGTCAAATAAACAGCTTGCCTAAAGGTTTCCATTTGATTTCTGCAGCACAAAAATTTCCTTCAACAAACAAACTGAATGGCATGTATTTTACAGTCATGTGACCATGCACTATGTTTTGACTAGCAAAATTAACCTCATCAACCTAATGCAGCATTATCTGCATTGTCCTGCATGGCCGAATTACGCTATCTGACTTCATATATTCAACAGATATTTAGCAGATGCTCTGTGCTAAAAAGGATTGCTCCTGCAGCTAATGGCATTCTCGTATCTTTGCCCCCAGAGCCCCAACCCTTCTCTGACCTTCTGTGTAAAGACCCACGACAGACTCTACTACATGGTGGCTCCGTCTCCAGAGGCCATGAGGATCTGGATGGACGTGATCGTAACGGGAGCCGAGGGCTACACGCAGTTCATGAACTAAAGAGGACATAAAGAAAAACCACACGGTTGCACCAGGGAAACTTCAACAGACTCACTCTTCTGTTTACCGGCTCTATCGCTTTGCCAATGAGGAGGAAAAAGCCTTTTTATTTTTCGTTTTGTATTACGTTCTTTTTAAATAAGTTGAATATGCATCTCAACTTTGCAGTTCTCAGTCAGACGTAAAAGGTTTTCTACACCTGCAGCTGGATTTAAAAAAGGGATTCGTCCAAGATGCAAGAGGAGCAAACAATTGTGTTAAATCACCTTGTGTTTTTGTCTCTCAGTGATGTTTCAGCTCTCTTTAGTATTCCTGATTTTATTTTACAACTGCTTAAAAAAATGTGTATTTCTTTTTTTTTTTTTTCATTTTTTTTTTTTTTTTTACTTTCTCCACATTTCCGATGTGGTATAGCCAAATGACGTCAAGCCATTCTGGACTTTTAAAATTATTTGACCTACACACAATGCAAGCATTTATGCATATACAGATCGTACATGTAGAAATAATGTTGAGTGAATATATCAGAATAGATTTTTTTTTAATGGGAATTTTAGACAACACTCGATATCACTGAAAACTTCACTCACCAAAGCTCATATCATCTGTTTTTCCCACTGTATGTTTCTGTGTAACCAGCAAAACATCACCTGTATCTCCACACACACACACACACACACACACACACACACACACACACACACACACACACACACACACACACACACACTGTAAAAGAGAGTCTATTTTCCAAGCCCTAACTTCATCTTCAGCCTCACCTTGTTTAGGGGAAGCAGCCATTTTCAGTACACTGCCACCTAAAGGCTCTCGGTGGATGAACATCATTAAACAACAAAAACAACACTAACCAACTTAACCTTCATGTAATAATGCAAATCATTCAGTGCCTTGATATTTCTCCACATTTCATCACTGCAATACTGTTATGAGAAACCTGCAGGACAGCGAAACGCCCGAAATACAATCAACTGTTTACTTAAAAATGTATTTTTATTCTCGAAGGATCTATTATTGTGACTATTCATAACAGATGTTTGCACAAGGCATGCAGTCAGGATAATGGTGAAAGTAAACAAAAACAATTTATCAGCTCTAAAAAAAAAAAAACCCAAAAAGAATTGAGAGTCAGTGGTATTAGCTGCTTGAGTCAATCGAAGATCTTCATAAATAGATTATGTGGACAAATTTTTTTTTTTTGGACATCTGACAATAAGGCGTGCTTTCAACACCCCATTCCACATTGAGTCTCTATTTGCTGTTTTAATAACCTCCACTCTTCTGGGAAGATGCTCCTCTAGATTTTGGAGTGGGAATTTGTGCTCATTTATCCACAAGGGTGTGAGTAAAGTGAGGTACTGATGTAGGTGATGTGAGGAGTGTTGTCTGGGTTTTTATTTATCCCAATGGTGTTTAATAGGATTGAGGTCAGAGCTCTATAATGGGAGATCTTCCACTCTAACTCAGAGAAACCATATCTACATAGAGCTGGCTTTGAGTACAGGGGCATTGTCATGCTGATACAGCTGTTAGGCTGTAGTGAATGGAAATGTAATGCTGTCACATCCAAAGACATCCTACACAATTGTGTGCCTCCAAGTTTGAGGTAACAGTTTGGCATAGAACCACAAATGGCTGAAAAAGTCAGGTGTCCCAATACTTTTGTCCATTTGTTACAATAAAGAATCTGTTTTGACTCATGTTTGCCTTAGTCCTCTGGACTGATCTATGCTGTGATTTCAAGTGATCATCTGGATCTTAGTGTTTTATTCTTAAAAAATGTTTAGTTGGTTTTATTTTGTTGTATGTCAGCGTTTTCCCTGAAATCTTTCTGCATGCTTTCAAAATGGCCAAAATACAGACGAGATTCTACTGATCGTGATTACTATGCCGTTGTTTTTATTTCAAGTTGATGGACCCTTTTTTTGACTTGGAAAAAGAAAAAAACATGTACCTCCACTACAGTGTTTTGTTTCTTTTCAGTGTTATGTTGTGTGCCCACGGAGAACCAAATCACACTGAGATGCCCCACGCATAACTGTTATATGCATAACCGTTATTTTGTTACTAACACACACACTTACACATGCTGACACTATGATACGATATGATGGTACTGTTCATGTGGCACTTTAGATGGATTTAATGGAATTTTTCAGGTTTATTAAAAAAATATTATATATATATAGAAACCTTTTCGTTCTCTTCTCTGGTGAAATGACAAATAGTTTTATGCAGAGGACATCGTGGCGCTGGAGACTGGCAGGTGAGAGCTGTATGGGAATAAGGACACCAGGAATGAAGCCGAGTTCCACAGTTAGTTTAAATAATATATAGCTGTAGTGACATTGTGAGATATTAGCACAGCAGTAATAAGAGGATGTGTGGTTTTTGAGTGGTTTTGTAGGTCAGGTTCTTTCACTGACACTCACTCCAGTGTTTTATTACTCAAATAATTAAAATTGAACTAAAATCCCCTAAAAATGACTATCCATGACTTAAGCAGAGCCTGACTGATATTGTGTTTGGCCGACGTTAAGATTTCAGGAGGACATCGGATATTGGGAAGCTGACAAAGGTGAACGAAGAAGAAGAATCCTTTTGTCATACACTGTGAAAAAACATTAACATTTTGCATGGAAAGGATGTTAGGAAGTTGCCATTAAAGCACAGCGTCAGCCATGATACAATACCCCTGTAGAAAAAAGGTTTGAGGGCTTCACTCAGGGGGCAGTCTGACAGTACTGAAGCTCATACCCATGACTTTTAACCTTAGTAATATATCACATTAAATATTTCTGGAAAAAAAAGCAAATTTATGTTTACATTTATAGCATATTGCAGACACCGGTATCCTTTATCTTACAACTGAGCAATAGATTAAGGTTAAGGGCTTTGCTTAAGGGCTCAGCAATGCCATCTTAGTGGTGGTGGGATTTGAACTACATTAATGCCATTTAGTAGACACCCTTATCCAGAGTGACTTTATATACCAGTAAGTGTTTGAGGGTTAAGGGTCTTGCTCAAGGGCCGAACAATGGCAACATGGTGGTGCTGGAAATTTCACTTTGATCAGAAGGCTCAACCACTGAGCTATCACTTCCACTTTAACATTTATAGTCAAGTCAAGTGAAGTTTATTTCTATAGTGCTTTTCACAACAGACATTGTCTCAAAGCAGCTTTACAGAAATCAACAGTTAAGGTGAACGATGTGTATTTATCCTGATGAGCAGCCGTGGCGACTGAGGCAAGGAAAAACTCCTTAGATGTTATGAGGAAGAAACCTTGAGAGGAACCAGACTCAAAAGGAGAACCCATCCTCATTTGGGTGACATCAAGAGTTTGATCATAAATCTTTCAACAATACAGAACACTGTATTTATAGCATTTGGTGGACGCTTTTATCCAGAGTGAATTACATTTATCTCATTTGAACAATTGAGCAGATATGGGGTTAAGGGCCTTTCTCAGGGGGCCCAGGTGTGGCAGCTTGGTGTGGCTGGGTTTTGAACTCATGATCTTCAGACCCTAAATCTAGTGTCTTAACAACTAAACTACCACCTACCCCCATTTAGAAACTTGCTAGTGTTTTAAATAAACAGTGTAGGATGTGGTGTTAAACATTTACAGTTCATTCAACATAATTCAAAGAGTTTAACATGTAAATAAAATACAATACATTTAATTGAATTCAATAAAAACTGAAAGAAAACTGAATTTATGGGTTCACTATTTCACTGGATTCATTATGTAAATGAATCCTTGAGGATAGTGATTTAGGTTATTTGATCACCTGTGAGTATAAGAAGTGGACAATCATTAAAATATAGACTTTGGTGTTTTATGTATGACGTATTAAAATGTATTCGCTAGAATGATCACGCCTCAATATTTGGTAGCTCCTAAAACCAGTACGTCAGACAAATACGATATGACGGGTATATACTTTCTACTAAAAGTATATTTCACTTTGTCCTGAAAATGCTTTATAAAATTTACACACAACACTACTGTTTTTATTATTATTTAAAGTATCATACAACTTTGAATATCTTTACAGAAATTCAATATTATGTGGAACAGGTTCCCTTTACTAAGACCCAGAGTTACAAACCAAGAATGATATGAACCTTTTTTTATTTTTACTTGGTCTCCCCCCCCACCCACACACACACACACACACACACACACACACACACACACACACACACACACACACACACACTTAAGAGTGTACTATTGAGAACACATCCATATGTAATGAGACAAAAGGGTTTATAGAAGAACATAATTTCTGCATACATTTTTATTTAAATTTTTTTTATCATTTTTTATTTAAATGTGATGATCCTATGTTCATGTACAGTAGTACAATGTATAAATATTTTTTAAATCAGCTTTACAGCACTACAATGTGAAAGTAGATGTATATGGTTTCATTACTTTTACAATACTGATGCAATCCCAACTATTAAAATTACATTTGCGCTAGAACATGACTGAAAAACAAAATACGTGATAAAATATTAACAGCATAATAAACCTAATTATAAAAATAGCAGGCAGAAAAGAAAAGTTACATATCAGACATGAAATGTGAAACCTACACAGCTGTGGATTAGTGTATAACGCAATTTGTACACAGGCTTGGCACACCAGTTATTTTGCCTTTGTCAAAACTGATCAGACTTCATCTGGTGACTGGAAGAGAGTAAAAAAAAAATCTGATGTCTTTAGCTGCATTGTTTAAGACTCTTCATATTTTCAACAAATACCTCAAAAAAGTTACCGCAACACATGCGTTCAGAAAAACCTGTGCAAAGTCATTTCTAATGAAGATATACTGAGAGCTTTCTATCCGATCAGCTTTGTTGAAGTGTATTTATTTATTTTTTTATCTATTTTTTTACACACATTTCTTATATAACTTTTTACCTTATTTACTTTTTTTGCTTTTATTATTATTTATTCTTTTTTTCTTATTCTGTAATATACATGCACTATCACACACTCTTCTCAGGCATCACACTGAGGTCAGAAAATACTAACAATCCTTTATACAGTATAACGCCATCCCTGCCTTAAACTGGTCATAGACGATGTCATGGCCCATGGATTGGAAGGAACACATGTACCAAAACATTTCTGGCAGCTATCCTTTTGGTATTCTTATTACAACTATTATTTTGTATTATTTTGGTCCCCTTTCTGATGGAAGAAGAATTTTAAAAAGCCTTCCTAATCTGTTCCATTCCAAGTTTCAAATGCAAAACTTCATAACATCAAAAGAACACATAGAAGTGTTATAGCTTGATGGACACACAGCATTTTGCATACTGCCATGATAGATGTTGGTCTCCTCAATTCCTAAGTAAAGGGTAATTGTTCAAAACCAGTTAAACTCATTAATAAATGTGTACTTGTGTTTGTCAATTGTCAGTCTTCACAAATTGGACCTGTACAGTGCCAGTTTTGTATCTGGCAACATTCTGGACAGCTATCTGTTTGTCTTTGTGCAGAGGTAATCTAGGACAGAAAGATATGCCAGGTAAGAAGTGGTTTCTTCCTCTTGTCATCGTTTTTCCTTGCCACTGTCACCTCCAGTTTGCTCATTAGGAATTAAAATAATGATTTCTAGAATTTCTCATTTATATCTAAGTTGCTTTGTGACATGTTCATTGTTCAAGTGCTATACAATTAAAATGTGAATTAAATTCATTCCATAAAATAAAATAGCAAAAAAAAAAAAAAAAAAACATTCATCAGACTGCATCAGACCTGCCAGTCTTGCACTGGAGCATCAGCCGAATACAGTTTTATTTGTATAGCATTTTAACAATGGACATTATTACAAACCAACATGAATATAAACTTAAAATTCATAAGCGAATCCCTTTAACTTTATCCCTATACATTTTATCTGACCTGTTAATGTAGCTTAGGTGGTTGATCTGGGTCAATTAGTACGCAAGCAATGAGAACGCATTTTCAGATTAAGATTACATTGTATTTTGACACTGAAGTATGCTGGAAAGCACTCTAAAATATACCATGTGGTCTATTGTAAATAATAAAAACAGTTTTGCAATTGAAAAGGAAACTTTACACGTTTTGATATTAATGGACACTCCCTGGAAGACCCGCCTCCTTTGTATTTTTGGAGTGGAAAGTGGAAAAGGTCTGAATATGTCTGCACTAGTGAGTGTAAATGACTGTAGTAAAAGTATCGCTGAAAAAAGGCCAAAATTTTATAACTACAAGACAAAGATTTTTGGATTTTTGGAAATTCTGAATTGCTGAGCACTGTGATGCAGCAGGAAGCATTCATGTCTCACAATACCAGAATCTACCAAGCTTTTTCACATGTTCTCCCTATGTCTGCATAGGTTTTCTCTGGGTTGTCCAGTTTCCTCCTATATGCCTAAAAACAAAAAGCTGTTGTTTTAACATATGCTAATTTTCCCCAGGTGTAAATATGTTTGCAAATATGTGTGTGTACACAGTAGATACTGACACCCCATCTGGAGTGTATCCCTGCTTTGTGCCCAATGTTCCTCAATCCATATCAGCCCTGATCAGGATAAAGCGATTATAGATGAAGAAGATGAATGTGTATTGGCTTTTAGAGGACAGTACTGAGACAAGGATTACCATGATAAAAATAACTGCTGTTGCTCTTAAACAGGTTTTTCTGGACCCCGGTTAGCTTTAGGAGTGAATAAGAGATGAGCAAAGAATCCCTCTAAAATGTCAATCATGGCCTGAAGAAATATTTTTCCAGCTTGTAGCTGACCAGAAGTTTGACACTGATGACTGTCATGTCAGGCTCTTGTTCTGCTTCTTTATACAGTACATACTTTCATGGATATACTGCTACAAATATTCTATTAGAGGCTAACATTGTAAGGCTATATAAATTATAAATCATTCAAACAAATGTACATTAGAAATATTCATGCAGCTCCTGCCTCCTGTCCAGAGTTTATTATTAATGCAGCTGATAGAGCAACATATACTGACCAGTGTGGGACCAGTCGGTTTGAATCATAGTGATCAGGGCTGATGGTTTACCAGTGTGTGTAATAGTCAGTCATTGTTTTCATGTCTTAATAATTTCTGTAAGAGAAATATTAATGACCCCCCCAAACTGCGCATGTTTCAGGGTGGAGTTTTAGGGAGGATAAACTGTGGAGTTCAATCAACTGCTTTTTAACAATAAATCTTCCACTTTACAGAAGATTGAAGTAGGAAAAAAAACAATGCTCCTGCAATTTACATTTTTACAATACTACCATATATGAAGACATACGTATCAAAGCAACTAGCCAATATGAGATTCTAAATTGAATCTAAATGCACTCCACTGAAGTGATACAATATGATTCAACATTGTGCAACATTCAGACATACAGATTCCTTCAAATAGGTCCAGCCGTGTTGTATAAAGCGAGACAGGTGAGTCAGTCTGAACCGGTGACTTCTTGCACCATTAATACTTTGGCAGGGGTGGATTGATCTGGGGCAAACAGTAAGCGAGCAATGAGAACGCAACACACTCAGCATCCGTGTAGAGAGAGAAGCTGCCAGAGGCATTTTGCTGTTGAATCAGACACTGCACAGCGCTTGAGGCATCGCCTATACCTTACAGGGGAAACTGCGGGCAGAAAGCAGAACCGGGAGCTCATAAGAGCTTGTGTCTCCTTCCATCGAGACCCATATCCTCCTGGCTGACCAAAAGGCTCCAGTGTTAAGTGTGATCAACTGCAGTGTTTTATATTTAATGGTTGACCCGAATACATGTGCAGAAATTTCAGAATTTGTGCAATTGCTTATTAACTTCATGAATTATATGTGGGTAGTTAGTATAAGGTTTTAGATTGAGTGCACTGTGCATATTACATTCATTTGCTTGTCATCACACATCAGCGTCTTTAATTCTATAAAATAACTCAAATAACTATAAACTATAAAATAATTTAAGCTTGTATAAAATTTGTTAATTATCTAATGCTAGTCTACATCATCATCATCATCATCAATCATTATCATCTCACACAGACATGCACACAAATACTATCAGACTCATGCACAGCTAGGGGCAAATTAGAATTTTGTAATCAGGAGGTAGAAGGAAACCCACTTGGATATGGGAAGACAAACCATTTATAAGACAAGTAATGAAAAACGTAAATCATTATCAATGTGCAAGACAGGAAGCTACCTCCTCGATTTGATCTCAATCTGGACATTTAGAATTAATCGAAATATTATACAACATGCTGATTTTTTTTTTTTTAACCAAGAGATTGAATAACAATATAATTCATAATTCTATTAAAGGTATTTGTAAATTGTGCTAAATACCATATCTTGTCAAGTCTGCTTATATAAACAGGTTAGTACTGGGCTGAGGCGAGGCTAAGGGATGGGCAAAAAAGCAGCTATAATAAGCGGAGTGATGCAAACTTAGAGCATATTTGGTACCCGTGCAGCTTACAATTAAAAATGAATTTGTTTGTAAAATTTGCATTTTAAATACACCACAAAAGAGCACACAGATTCAGTGTATCCCTGTTTGTACATTATTTAAACCCAAGTTGGAAAAAGGGGTTTTGCTTTCCAGGTGCTGGGGATTAGTCTTAAATGATCAGCTACTTTTTAGCATTCAAATGAACTTTATTAATATTAGAAAACCAAATCTACTGGTATTATTATAGTAAAATATTTACTGGTTAAAACATCACTTTAATAAGCAGTCAATTCATTGAGCCTTTTAGGTTTTTATGTCATGTCGTATTAAAACAAGTCTAAACAAATGCTGTATACTGTTATTTAGACACACACACACACACACACACACACACACACACACACACACACACACACACACACACAGTTGCTCTTAAACCATGTATTGAAATTTTTCATAGATTGAAGTCAAGTCAACAAGCTTTTATTGTCATTTTAAACATATATAGATGACGCAGTACACAGTAAAATGAAACAACGTTCCTCCTGAACCCTGGTGTTACATACAACAACAATCACAGAAAACACAGGGCTAAGGACTAGTAAGTGTCCTCACCACATAAAGTGCATCGTGTGCAACCTGGTGCAAACAGTGCAAGACAACACAAGACAGTGCAAGACAAATACAGGACAGTGCAGGACAACACAAGACAGTTCAAGACACTGTCACTGACAGTTCAAGACACAAGACAGTTAAATACACAAAACACAAAAATACAAAATAGCGCCGCCAGTAAACCTGTTGTATATTGCACACTGCGATGTGTAAAAGACGTAAAGTGAAACAAGCAATGTGCCAAACTACTGTATTTCACATGCTATCATTTTTTTCATGCAATCTTTTTTTTTTTTTTTATTATTTTTTTTTTTTGCCACTGCACACTAGCTCTTTGTCTCACCCAGTCAAAATGTTGTGGATCCATCAGTGGCACTAAGTGAGGGTGTCTGCAGTGCTGAAGCAATTGACTGGTGTGAATTCAGATTCCTTTTGGCCAGAACAGAACAAGGACATAGGACATATATATATATAATTTTTATTGTACTATTTACATTGGAATTAAATTAAAAAAAAAATGTTGTATATTTATTTATGTTTAGGTATTTACTTATATACATACATGTCTATTTTTTAATTATCCAGAGTTTTAATTCCATTTTTATTTTTCTGTACATCAGGATTTATATGTGACAAACATACTGTATATTACACTGTCTCATTTATATACAGTAAACACAGGAAATGTGCAGTGGTTGCTTTTTTCTTATTAAATATTCTTTTATTTTTTTGAAAACCTTGCAGATTTCATATGTCCAATTCCAAACGTCCAGTATACCGTATGCTAAATACTTTCCCTTCCCAAAAAGTATAGAATTAAAGTGTTGTGCCGTTTATTATGCAGCAATAATCGTGGCTGTTTAATGTAGTTTCCAGTTTAAGGCTGCTGAGGTTATTTTAAGTTCAGTTGGGGTTATTCTCCCCACGGTGGCAGGGAGGAAATCATGCATTGCTCCCTTCAAATTTTGCTGAAGTAACAGCCATGTTAAGTTGCTTTCCAAACTAGACAGGGGTTATCTCCTTATTTATGCAATGCTGCACAGAATGCCGTCAAACTCTGCATCCTTTTTTTTTTTTTTTTTGCTCCAAATAGATTGCATTTTCCAAATGATGCTTATTTTGCACCACTGTGTATTTTGCCTATTACAGTACATTCAAGTTTCAAATTTATTTCTATAGCGCGTTTCACAATGGACATTGTCTCTAAGCAGCTTTACAAAATGTAAGAATTTTAGAATAAAAATGTTTATATTTTAAAATTTGTGATTAAACGTCGATGTGACATCATATAGCAGTGTAGCAGCACATACCTTTTATATATCCTCCACGAGATGGCATAAGCAAGAAACCTTAAGTCCAACCAGACTCAAGAGGGAACCCATCCAAATCTTGGTGGCACCGAATGTCTATTTACTACAGATAAACAATGTTGAGGTGTGCAGTGATAGTGATCAGATCCTGAGTCAGTGTAGCAGACTGTTGACATTAAGTTAAGATTATATAAGTCTGGTGGAGCTGACCAGTAACCCCATTTCATAGAATCCTAAGGTGTTCATTTCTTTGTGACTCTCTCCAGAAAGGTCATAACTGGTGTTCACTAAGGAAAAAAAAGTATGAGGATTTTTTACACTAGTTTTTCCCTTCAATGTGTTTAGCCTCAAAGTGTATTTTCGCCATTCGCTTGGGATTCCTGTAACACCCACAGACCCTCCCAACCTTGTTCAGTACTCTACCCCATATACCCCATATTATCGGAAAGCTCTGCAGATACACATGTTCAGCTCAGCAGAGCTGTCAACAGCGGTCCAATTTAGAGCAGTGTGTGTTTTCTATGCTTGTCAGAATATGCTTGAGATTTCTCAGAGCATTCAGAGCACAACCCAACACTCTGTTTGACCTGGCAGCTCACCTTCAGGTTGCTGCGGATGAGTTTTCTCACCAAGATGAAAGAGCTGTCAGCCCCAGCACAGCAAACACCTTCAGCTGAACGGAGTTCATTTGGTCCATAAAGATCAATTGTGCTTTCTGAACACTTTTATCAATTAGTTTGATGAACAAGAGATGCGTAACAATAAACATAGTAAAATGTGTATATTGTTCGATTAGTTACATGTTAAGATAATTAGATGGGTTTATTTTTTACAGATTAAACAGAATTGTTCATAAGAAATGCCCATTAATAGTAATTAATATGGGCTAGAATTTATTTTAAATATTGATATTATTTCATACATGCATGACTTATTCATCTTCAGCTAATAATAGTAAATTAATACACTGATTTTTTTCTTTTCCTCTTCTTTTTCTTCTTCTTCTTCTTCTTCTTCTCCTTCTTCTTCTATTCTTTTTATTATTATTATTATTATTATTATTATTATTATTATTATTTTATAACTAATAATGATAAAATTTATTGGATGCAATTATTATTTTATATATATATATATATATATATATATATATATATATATATATATATATATATATATATATATATATATATATATATATATATATATATATATATATATATATATATATATATATATAACAGTGAAGCAGTGGTAAGGCAGACACACTGAAACTTCACTCCACCCTTATAGGGATCGTATCTTTGTGTAGTCCAGTGTAAGCAACACTTTTCTTCCTGATTTTATATACATTTTTCATAATCTAATTTTAAATATATTACAAAAAATTGCTAAAAATGTGCAATTATTTCCAAATCCTTTGTAAGCAACATCGTTCTTCCTGATTTTACATATTTTGTAATAACTAAATTATCAAATTAAATTACAGTAAATTGCTAAAATATCCAATAATTTCCAAATCATTTATTTATTTATTTGATTTATTGCTCCTGAGAAAATTGTTGTTGTTTTTTTGGCACTCTTTTAGACAATTGATTTGTAGACAAATGATTATTTGTGAAATAAAGTCTTTAGGATAAATATGCTGCTTTTTGCACATGGGTGTGTCAGTGTTGTTTTGTTTCAAGTCAAATAAATATATCAAGGTGCCATGTATAAACAAAAAAAGTGGGTTGAAAATATTCTTCTAAAAACAAAAAATCCAACATATTTTTCATTATAGTGTCCAAAATAATAGAAAGCCTTTTTTTCCAGACATATAATTTTTTTATGTTAAATTTGAATTAAAAAAAAAAGAACATTTGTGCAATACTTGCTCTAATTCTTTTAGAACACAGTAACTTATTTGCTTTTGTATACAGCTACAGAAATGAAAAAATACAAAATGAACAGTTTTCTAAAATGGTGTTCAAATAGGTGGTCTGTAGTGTTGGCTATTAAATTAGAGACTAAGTTCATTTCCTTTGCCTGTTTTCATTTTCACAGTATGGTGTCAATGAGCTGCATAATTTCTCCTTACTTTCACACACACACTCTCAAACATGCACATCCCTCAGAAGCCTACAATCAATATGTATCATTTCACAACAAATAAATGCAAGATATAAATATGGAGAAAAAAGATTTTATGACAGTTTCATATGAATGGGTTATGCTGAAAATATGATATTAGAGTAATGCAAACATTTTACCTTTTAATGTGGAAATTGGGGACTTTCCTTCCCAAGGCTCAGCAGAGACCTGCGGTAAGTGTGTCTCTGTAACATTTACAGCTGAATATATGACAGTAATCCTGTCTCGTTGTCACTATGTAAAAACAACAAAATTGTCACAACAGCATAATAAAGCTGACTTTCACCCTGATAGTGAACATTAGTCAATGGACAGCATAAAAGGGGTCCAACTAGACAAAAGTGAGGTCAGTACTGACGTCTAGACCAGAAATGATGGGCCTGGACAAAGCTCTGTTTGATCATTCAGTTATTTATTGACAGGTTATCAATTGTGAGCAATGTTTTTAAACTGTAGTTATAACTGCAGTATTTGAAAACAAACCTTACTGTTATATGATCTGGATCCAGTTTTGTTTATATATATATATATATATATATATATATATATATATATATATATATATATATATATATATATATATATATATATATATATATATATATATATATATATATATATATATATATATATATATATATATATATATATTTATGTTTGTATAGTATATTTTTACTAATAATGACATATTGTCACTCTTTACTGTTATATACTGTATGTAGCAAATTAGTTTCCAATTACTGTCTGTGCAATTGTATCCCTCTGTGATGCCCTGCACTGGAATAACCTTCACACACTGTATTCTCATGACCACTGTATCCAGAACAGGCTCTAAAGTCACCACAACACTGACCTTGCTGCTATAACTATAAACAAGATGCTGAAATCTAGTCTTTTCATATGCCTTGTTTTTCTAAAAAATTTTTTATTACTTCATCAATTTGTTTGCTAATAAATTAACTGGGTTACTCCTTATAACTGACACAAACTTAATTTATAAGGAACACAGCTCCCAAAATACAGCGTGGCCTACAAACATGGCCACCGAGGACTATAACTCAGCCATCCCAAACACTTTCATGTTCATGTTCACTTGAGTATACACACTTGATCAGTCACACACAATATAATCACTTTTACTACACGTAGGCTTCATGGATTTGCAGATTGTATAATTATTGTTATCCTGCTTTATGGCCTGGTTTATGACTGAAATGATCATTTTTCGTTTTAAATAAGGAAAACTGTATTTTGATTTAAGCTCAGCATCCACACCTGCATTTCACCTATTCTCATGAAATGCAAACACTACTAATATAATTGCAGTGGAGAGCTACTTTCATTGGCGTGAGTAAATTTGGGAGCACCAGCACCTAGAACTACTTGCCAAGAGCACCAAGAAATTTCCATTTCTTGGGGAAACACCCACCTATGAGCCCAGCAACTGAGAGTGGCTCTCCACACAGGAGGTTTAAGAAATCTGGCAGTTCAATGATGTCACCTATAAGCTGGAACTGCCATGTCACAGGAGTATAGCTGTTTCATTTCATGATAAACCATGTTCCCAATCCCCCTATCCTCACAGAATATCTTGACACGAAAAACCTGCCGTACATCAATAAGGAGTTCTTAGACTCACCACACAGGCAAGGTAAACTGTAGTACCTCATAGACTGGGAAGTCTACAGACCTCAGTAGAAATGCGGGGGTCCCATCCATAATGTACCCTTCTGCACTTCAGTGTTCGCCACCTAAATTTCCCAGTGGGGAAGCCAATGGGAAAGTTAGCTCCCAGAGTTAGAATTTGGGGGTGGGTTTTTTGGCTTTTTTTTTTTTTTTTTTAAATCAAAATATAAAGACAGCATATAAAGAGATTTGTCTTTTATAAAAAAAAATAAAAATTAAATAGTGGTTTGTTGTGTAAAAGTTGCACTAGAAGTAAAATTCGTTCTCTAATAAAGGAGCAGGTTTTAAAAAATGTTTGTGAATAAAAGTATTTTCTCTCTTAGGATGAAGGTTTTACATTTACATATACATTTTATTTGCTCTTAATATAAAAGCTTGAATGTTAAAAGTTTAAACTTGGTTACTTCTCTGCACACAAGCCTGTGTGGTATGTTGGGAAACAATATTAGAAAGAAGAGTGAGTTTATGCTTTTTTTTATATTCATTTAAGAACGTTGTGTATTTCAATTTCTCTGGAAGAGAAAATGATCTAAGTGCTTTTGTACTAATTTCCACCTTGGAAAAATCAATCATATTCAGTCTTATTTAATTTCTGAGTCAGAAATAAGCTTCTAGCGAAGACAGCAAAGTCATTAGTGCTGAATTGTGAAAACCGGGACAATAAGTGTCATAAAACCCTCTGCCATCTACCCAGACCTAGAGGAGTTCTCACCTCCAAGTATGAGACTGAGAATGAGATGAGATGAGATTTCAAAAGTAGTCATATTTTGTAAGTGCAATTATGATTTACATTTAATCAGTCAGCATGCCTGATATAACTAAAACTGGCCATTGTGTTACTTTCATATCGCAGTTTACCAAAAGCATAAAGCTCTAAATTTGATGCTTATGAGGATCTCAGCCTGACCCAAATATATAATTCTATTTTATGACAATAGTTTTAAAACCTGTATACACGGCCCAGCCTGCAGCTCATGGAACCATAACCTTATCTAGCTAGCCTATAACTTGGACTTTTGAACCTATTATATTTAGCTTGATCATGAGAACATACAATATACAACTACATAATACAGCATCTATCTTAAAAAAAAATACACACTTTTCTGTGTTAGTTTTGAAAACTTTGCCTCACTCTGCCTTATTACACCATTGCATCAACCAGGAGTTCTCAGGCCCTTCTACATTTCACTATGTGCCAAGATTGCCTTTATTATGTTATGTCAGTAGTTATCTTCTAGTTAATTAACAATAATTATAAAATAATATGAGTTAAATAACTAATTAATATTTACTTATGCAGCCCTACATAGAATTATCTACTTGCTTATGAGTTTGTCTCTGAACACTTTTTTTAATTTGACCTGAAAATCTACTTTTAAAGGAAATACAACTTGACAATCCTTGATAATGTATCCCACATTTCCATTGGGATCCTGCCAGATTCCAGAGGGTACTCAGGAATTTTTTTTTCAAATTATTCATTGGTCCCGAGTTCAAACTATGCATACAAATAAAAAAAAAAATTAAACCAAGTAAATGTAATGGTGTCCTTCAGTGTGACACATTTTAATTCAAAATACTTGAAAAATTCTATTGCACTTTTTTTTGACATTTTTCTATTAACGTAAATGTCCAGGGACTGTTTATATTTTAAGATGTCAACTCAACATTAAATTTATAAAATTTTTTGAACTAAGATTTTATAAAACAACCTAATCAATTATTTGTAGTTAAAATACTCAAGTCTGTGGCCATGACATGAGTCTATACAAAGTCTTATTAAAACTTGTGAATTACCATAGTTGAAGAAATTATGATGCAATTGTTTCACCTTTTTTCCCAAGCCAAAGTTAACCTATTATGGTTTACAGTAAGTAAAATGGAGTTTGCCCAAAGTAGTAGAATTGACAACCTCCACACCTCCTGGAGTGAATTTAAAACAATGTTAATGAGCGCCCCGAAAAAAAGGCACTCTAGGCAACCTGTATGTTACTCTGGCATTTATTCAAACTCAAATCTGCTCTGAAGCAAAGGGTAATGATGTGATTGTACGCTTGAAGCTAACTTAAAGTAAATTGTGTTGCCCAAAAACATATATAACAAGGTGAACAGGAAGCTTAAAATGTACTTTTATCAGCACAATTTTCCAAATTCAACCCAATATACTAGTTAATAATGTTAAAATGGTGAACTACCCGTACAACTTCGACATCAGTTGTTACCTTTTTTATAATAACAACTAATTAGCTAACAAACAAATTTATCATTGTGTTAAATTTGGCAAGACATGTTAGTGCAGTACAAGGATGCTTCAGGATACAGGTGTTTGTTATATTGATATGAGGTTATTATGACTATGTTAATTCAAAATTGTATTCAATTTAAATTAGTTTCAAATGATTTGTAAAGTGCTTTCAACAATAAACATTGTCTTAAAGCAGCTTTTCAGAGATAAAGAGTCATAAAGTTATTTAAAGGAGTTGATTTAGTGTCCATAATAGTTTAGATTTTAAATTTATCCCCTTGCCCGCTTCTCCTTGCCTGTAGTGACTGGCAAAAAAAAACTCCCTGAGATGGCATGAGGAAGAAACCTTGAAAGGAACCAGACTGAAAGCATCCTGGCACAGAATGATTATTCATTACAGTTCCATCTTTGTTGAGGCGTGCTGTTCGGCGATAGGTGCTTAAATGCAGAAATGTTCATGCAACCTGTGGTCCTGAGCCATTGTAGTAAACTGTTGATATTAATTACAGTCTAAATGCATCATCACAGTTCTTGAGTTTCTCACTAACTTCATGGATCTTTAGGCTGTTGATGTGGAACCATCCCCAGCTGCACAGAGTGGACTTTCATTGAAGACAACTCCATCCAACGGTAGGGGGTGTCAGGATGAATTAGACAGATCCGAAGAGAAGAATGGGATAGGAACTTTGCTCAGTGGTACCTCAGGAGCATGTTTAACTCGACATAGAAAACAAAAAAGAGAAGAGAGAGCGAGAGCAAGAGACGGAGAGAAGCGTGGTGACAGGGAAAGAGAAATAGAAATTGTTAAACAATCTTCTGTTTCATGAATGTTTAAAGACACTGTACAGTTTGATCAGTGTGCAGGTAGGGACTCCAGCAAGACTAGCTATGGCAGAAAAACTGAAAGGAAGAGCCAAGTATATGAAATAATTAAATCTTTACAAGAAAAATATCACAAATGTACACTATGTACAAGCTGCTGCAGAATTCAAACTTTGTTACGAGTTAATATATTAGGAACACAATAATAAATATTGGTTAAGACCTCACTTTGCTGGTACTACAGCATCAATTCTTCATTACATAGGCTTTACACGGTGTTGAAAGCTTTTCTTTGAGATTGTGGTCCGTGTTGACGTGATTGCATCATATAATTGTTGCAGATTTGTCAGATGCACAATCCTGCCGTGAATCTCTGGTTCCACCATACCCCGAAGATGTGAAATTGAATTCATGTCTGCTTATACAGCGATTTGTTTCCATGGCCATAGAACCAGTTTAAAACACTTTGTGATGCATTATCTTATTGAAAGTTGGCATTGGTTGAAATGTGGCCATAAAGCAATACTCATATAGGGTAAGACATTCAAACAATGATCACATGGTGTTAAAGGGGCCAAGTACAGTATATACCAATATACCTTACCAGCCTGTACTATTGAAAGAAGGGAAGTTAAGTGCATGCATTCATTCTGTTGGTGCCAAAGTTGGCCCTACTATCAGTGAATTGCAGCATAAATCTAAATTTGCCAGACCAGATATTTGTTGAGTCTGTGCTTACAATAGCATCGTATTCCTGTACTTGGGTGACAGGAGTAGAACTCAATGTGATCTCCTGCTGTAGCTTCCGCTCCTCAGGCTTTATTATGTTTAGTGTTCTTGGATACTTTTCTGCTCATTATTGTTACAAAGAGTAGTTATCTGATTTGTTGTAACTTTCTTGTCAGCTCCTGTAGTCTGGCCATTCTCTTCTGAACTCTCTCATCAACATGGTGTTCTCACCTGCAGAACTTTTGGAAGTTTTTTGTTTTTCTCCAATTCGATTGATACTCTAAAGATTTCCAAATCAACACTTATTAAAATAATAAAACCTGCCAATTTGGCACCAATATCTCTACAAGAGTCAAATGTTCCTGAACAATGGTAAAAGTCCTTGGATTTGGAGTCTAGGCAATACCCTGAATACCACTTGCAACTTAAGGCTCTCATGTACCTTGTGCTAAAGAGACTCCTAACTTTAGAAATATTGCCTGAATTTTCAGATTGTTTGAAAATTCTCTTAGCCAAACCTGCTGACACAGGCAACTAGGTTAAGGATGCTTAATATGTCTAGCCAAAATGTGCAGCTGCTCATCTAGAACCTTCCTAAGGTGGTTGAACCACCATAAGAGCGTTTATATACTCAGTATTTGGGCAGTGTCCATTCGAAATAATGCTTTGTCTGGATGAAGCCGCAAGTAAAACAATGCAAGCATCAATGGGAGGCACAAGTCCAGCCTGCTCATCATCCATTGTATTGGCAGAACATGTGCCATGGATCACAAGTGTGGGTGAAGTGGAGCCTGCCAAGACCCATAAGGAGGACAATTCTCAGACATCAAGTATCTGATTTGCACTGTCTCAGCTCCTGGATCACTGATTTATGTAAACCATGACTGTAAGCCAAGACATTAATTCATCTAGAGAGCAACTCAGGCTGTTTTCAGAGCTTTCGTGGCACTCAGTGCTCGTCACCAGTCTTGACTGTTTCTGAACAACAGGTTGTTTGCATCGAGGAGTCTGGGCCAGATTTAAATCTGCCAGCTGAGCATATGTGTTGGCACTGGCATTTCTTCACTGTAAATTCAAAAGATGACATCCTTAAGAGGGTCAGTGTCAAGGGAGTGGGCACAATTTTGTTGGCCATCATTTTTCACAGATTTAGGAATAGTCTGCTTGAGCTAAATACTGTAGCAGAGTTAGCGGTCACTGCTTACTGAGTGCAATATAGGCTATGGTACAATCCAAATACTGATTAAAAAAAAGTGACTGACAGTCCAAAAAAAAAAAAAAGTTGTGAGGTAATCCAAGCTAGAAATGGAATGGTGTGGTATAGAATGAGACCAATATATGATGCTTAAGGGTTTATGTTAGTCACAAGCTTCATTTGCCAGTTCAGTAACAGGACTCACTAAAATTTTGAACACTTTTAGGGAGAAAAAAAAAAAGAAAAAGTAAAAGATAGAGAGCAGCAGAGATGAGCTCACTCATCTCTGAGAGTGTGTAACGTGTGAGCCAAAGTGAACATCAGAAACAAACAACAGTGAGGGCTAAGTGCACTCTAAGAGTAGCAGAGAACACAGGGGGAAAAAATGACTCAAGACTAATAAACACTACAGTGCTTAGTAGGGAAATGTAGGATCAGAGAGGGTTTAGCATGATGCACAATATTTCAGAAACATAACAGCTGATATGTCATCTGTGTGTCAAAGACAGGAACAAGTTTTTTACATGCAAATGTAATTTATTTTAAGGTTATTAAATATCCATAAATGTTTGTATTGGAAACAACTGACCACTATACACTGTTTTGAAATCTTCTATGCTAGCTAACCAGCTTAGCATTATCAACTAACATTCATGTTAAAGGTCAAATACACAGTAATTCAACTAATTATTCCGACTTCGTTTCCATAGAAAATTTTAATATTCAAATAGTGATCAAATGAATACAAAACTTGATTTATTAAAATGTAATTTATGGGAATACATTCTGCAGATTTGAAGTTTGTGGCAGACGATGCAGCTCTATCCTCAATCTACCAAATCGGAAACTACAGTATCTTTGCATATTGAGTTTAATTCCTGAGATTTATACTAATGTAAAATGACATTGTCAGGAATAGAATAAAATTTTTTAACACAAATCTACATTTTTTTTATGTCTAAAAATATTTTATACAGTATTTCCACCCTCTTTCGATCCAGATGAGACATAATTGAAAATCAATTAAATTCACATGAATTTGTAGTGTTTTTAAACAATAGAAGTTGTCACAAAGCTCAGAATTTTGGATGTAGATTTAGATTTCTAATGAGCAAGCCAGAGGCAACAGTAGCGAAAAAAAGAAAGAAAAAAACGAAAACCTCTCTGAGATACGGTGTACAGATACAACATGAGGAAGAAATCTGGAGAGAAACCAGCATGATGGTCTAATCAGGCAAAATTATTATACATTATGGCAAAGGAG